>NC_138047.1:109834139-110495389 GCF_964194185.1 Rhinolophus hipposideros | reverse complement strand
CTTTCATACCCTGGTGCCCTGGCGCGTGTGGCTCGTCGTTTCCAGCACGTTCCCACTCCATGTCCTTGCCGCCCTGGTGTCTCTCTCTTCTTTTTTCAACTACGCGGTGGGTGTGCAGTGCTGTCCAGCGTGGATTGATGTGCTTTTCTGGCACATGAGGGACACTGAGCACCTCTGTGGGTGTCCATTGGCCATCAAGTGTCTTCTTTGGGAAGCGCCTTTCAAGTCTCGTGGACTTTTCACATTGTGATATCTTTTTCTTTAGGTTTGTAGCAATTCTTTACGTGTCGTGATAATGCGAGCCCTTCAGTGACGATGTGACAAACGTCTTCTCCCACAGTCTTAGGGGGTTGGTTTTTGTTGTTGCTTTTTGGGTTTGTTTGTTTTTTATGAATAAAAGCTCTGACTTTCTAAAATCTATTTGTCCTTAGTGCTTTATGTGACTATTTCAGAAATACTTTCTTACCCTGAGACCGTGAAGGTATTTGCTGTGTGTGGTCCTCTTTTTGCCTTATTCCGTATGGATATTAGTTTACTCAGCACTCGTGACGTCCTGAAAATGTCATTAAAAATATGACTAGTTTTCAGTATTTTTATTAGTATTAATTTTACCTGGAGCACCACTTTGCTTCCTCCCTCTCTCTCCCCGATATATACATATATTTCCTGAAACATTTGTCCCTCTAAATATTTCAGTGTGTGCTTCCTAAAAATAAGGACATTCTCTTAAGTAACTACGATAAAACTATCAAAATTAGGAAATTATTATAATATAATATTATTGTCTAATCTACAGACATTCAAGTTTGTCACTTGTCCCACTAATGTTCCTCCCGAGTGTAAGTTCACACACACACACACACACACACACACACACACACACACACACACACGGTTCCTGGCTCCGTCCACTGCGAGGCTGAAGCAAGGCCTTTGGCAGCCCTGGGACCCGGGCGGGTAAGTGCCGCCCAGGAGCCTGTCCTCACAGAGGAAGCCGAGCCAGAAGCAGCAACCTGGAGGGTGAGGGTCCTGTAACGCCCCCTCCCCCACCGGAGATGAGCCAGGCTCACAGGTTGGTCGATGGCACAAAATGTGAGCTCTTTTTACTCAACTTTTAAAATTTGAAATTTGAAATGTTTGACATTTACAAAAGATTGTGATTTGCAGTAAAAAGTTAGAAAGCCGTACTCTGGAGGTCCTGGCTGGCAGGGACACGCAGCCCACTTTGGAATCTCATAGGACACCATGTTCCAAGTCGCCGTTCTGTGTCCCGAGCACCAGGCTGTGCTCTCCACACACTCCATGCCTGCGACCTGACCCTCCTCTCTCTTCACTGACCCCCGTTTCCTGCCTGTGACGTGCTGTATTGAGCTGTTCGTCTTCGTTTGTCCCATTCCAGGAACCGTCTCTATCCAGATCAGAGCCCTCTGTTCTCTGTGCGCAGGCCGTGGCGCCCGCCCTTCTGCGGGTTCTCCGTCCTGATGAGGCCGTGCTGCTCGGGCCCCTCCCTGTGCCGCTGCTTTCGGAATCTTGTTTAAAGCATTGCGTGCTCCCTCAGGCCACGGTGACCCTTTTCCTTTAATCCATCTGAAAGTGACATGTGTGTTTCTTTTTGGCCTTAACATCCATGGGGCGGCTGCCACCTGTCGGGTGGCTCCCGGGAGCTCCTTGAGACAACCCACTGGTTCTTTCCCGTGGGCAGGACGAGGGCACAGGCAGCTCCCGTCAAGGCATGGCCAGGGTCAAAGTCCCATCAGCTTGGAAGAAGCTGGAAGTGGACACCGGGCGCCACTGGGCTGTCTCTACCTCCAGGTCCAATTCACGCCGTCGCCGTGGGGACCCCTCCCAGCAGCCAGGGCCCTGGCAGGGTGTGTGCGTGTCTGCAGAGGCTGACCGAGGAAGCCCCCATTTAGCTGTTTCTGCTCCTCCTGGGGGAGCACTTAGTCCCACGGGGTTAGACGGCGGCACACGAGCACAAGGCACTGTCCCAGGGGGACAGCTTGCTGTTGTCCCCCGTCCCCCTGTGGTCTTGCTGCCCCCCTGCTTCCCCCAGAGGGATTGAGGACGTGTGCTCAGATGCAGGAGCAGCTGGACCTTCCTGGGGACACGGGTCGTGCGGTGGCCCAGGGATGGCAGGATGGGTTTATGGGGTCAGCAGGAGCTAACAGGGGAAAAGACCACAAAAGGAACGGGCGGCAGGAGCAGGGGCCAACTGGCCCAGGAGTGCCAGGCAAGGGGGTGCTGTCCCAGGTGAGTGATGCAGGCCCTGCTCCCCCAGGCTTCTAAGAGCAGCCCCGACCACACCACCCTCTCCATCCGCAAGTCCCACTGCCCAGGTCCAGCCAGTCAGCAAACTTGAGAAGAACCCACTGTGGGTCTGCCTTCTGGGGCACCACCTCTCCCTCCAGCCTCCTCTCAGGGCCACAGCCAGCGTCACCCGTCAGAATCAGCAACCAGATCTGCCTTTGACACGTGGGGCTGGTGGGAATGGGGACACGGCCAGGAACACAGGGCCTGAGAGAGCTGGGGCCTCGACGCAGGTGAGAGATGAGAATCTGGCTGTGACACAGACAGAAACAGGAGTCACAGCGCGGGGACCGGCCTCCCCCAGCTCCCTCAGAGATGCTGGACGCAGAGCGGGGTTCCCACCCCAGGGACGGCTGTACTTATAGGTCAGGGTGGGACGAGGAGACTGGATGTTGGCCCCGAGGGGTCTGCCCTGCGTGTGGTGACTCAGGGGCCTGAGTGCTGGAGCAGGGGACACACCGGTCTGCCCTGGTCCTTTGGCACCACCCCCGGTTCCTGGGAAACACCCAGAGGGAGTGGAGACCCCGGGTGTGGAGTCAAGGGTCACGTGGCTGACGACCCCACCTCTCAGGCCATAACTGACCAGCCTCAGTTCTTGGCCAGACCCTGTTGATAGCTAGGGCAGTGCTGTGTCCCTGCAGCAAAGCCACCCGCCGCGCATGTTCCCCTGGTTCCGAGGTCCCTGGTGGTGTGGGTGAGCCTATGTGCCCCAGTGGAAGAACCAGGCTGCCCTGCTGGACATTCTCAAGAGAGCCTGCCCCCGCCCACAGGATGGGGGACCTGGATGGGTGTCCTGGGAGCCGGTCTGGGCCCCAATCCATGAGGTGGGGACCCCCACCCCCAGACGCCCCTGCTCTCAGAGGACCACGGTGTGGATTAATGGGCATGCCTGGTAGGCCCGTCACGACATCCCTGGGGTCTCTTTCAGATGCACGATGGTGGCTCTGAGTTTAACTAAATTCATTTAGAAGAAGCCGCTCCGAGTGGCCCTGCCTGTCCAGGGGATTTTTGGGGCGCCCTGGGCAGGGGCCAGGCAGGGGAGGCCTCAGGCTTGTCTCATGTCACGGGGTCTCAACGGTGGGCTCTCCCTGGGGTCCCTCATAGGGGGACAGGACACGAGGGCTCCCGCTGGAACCCCTTAATCTCCTGGCTCACACACGCGTTCTTAATTGCAATCAATACCCAGGAAAACAGTTCAATTCCAACCAGCCATGTCACCACCATGGCCACAAGACTGGCAGATACGGTGACGGAACGGGCTCCGTGTGCGGTGGCCCCAAATTATCCATCAGCTGCTCTTCCGATTACCAGGCGGCAGCCGCCATAGCCCTGTCACAGCCACTTGGCCAGGCCCCCGCCCTGGGCAGTGTAAATCACGCTATTGCCTCCCTCTTTGGCAGTGCCTCTCCTGTGGGGACCAACGTTACTGTCCCCTAAGTTCCACGGCCAGTGATGGATGCCACCTGCCTCACCCGTGCTGCGGCCACCACTTGCTCACAGGGAAACATAAACTTTGAACCAGGTGGCCTGCTTATTTTAACTGGGCTAATTTACTGCTCACACGCGCAGGCAGAATTTGCGGCAAATTCTGCCGCCTCCCGGGAGCCCGCAGGCAGGCCGGCCGTGCCGGGGATGGCCGCTCAGTAAGGTCAGTGCCAACACCAGCTGCAGGGCCACACCAGCCACCAGCCCCGAAAGCCAAGCTGAGAAGAGCCCACAAGGCACCTCCGTGGGGGGTTTATTTCTGAACTAAATACACCCGGCCCCAGCAGGAGTCTATTCATTTTCACAATCAGCTTTCTTTCCAGTTGTAAACAGACTCTTTCTGAAACTTGTGCATGATTTTAATTACAGATAAGTTTCTCTGTAAAGGTCGGCAGCTAAGCTGAATCCGATACGTGTCCACATCCCCGGGACAGCAGGGGACCTGGCTGGCCCCCGTGGCTCCCAGCTTCTGGATGCTCCTTTGCCTAGAGGTGTCTGCCAGCCCCACAGCCCTGTGGTGTCCCAGCTGCACAGGTGACACGCCCTGACCCTCCAGAACGTGTCCACACTCCTGGTGACAGAAGATCGGAGAGCAGCTGAGCTTCTGTTCCTGGCGTTGGGTCACACGAGTGTCCGGCATGGGTCACAGATGAGTGCATGTGGGCAGGCCTGCAGGGCCAGCACAGGAGCCAGCTCTGGGCCACCTCCTCCGAGAAACCTCCTGGGCCAATTTCTCTGGGCCCTGGAGTGTCAGCTACACGGGCTGGACAGCAAATCTTCACCTCCTCCGTGGTGCTGGGAAGGCGGGGCTCGGGCAGCGTGTAAATGTGTACGTGTGTGTCTGCTTCTGTGTAAGCTTGTGTGTGTGTGTGTGTGTTCCTGTTCGTTTGTGTGCGAGCGGGTTCACGGGTCTGTGTGTGCAAGTTTGGGTGTGTTCTGGCGTGTGCTGTTTGCATGCCTGTGCAAGTGTGTACATGTGTGAATGTACGGGTGTGTTGCACACACATGTTTGCATGGAGCCCATTCTCAGGCCAGGCCCAGCCTGAGGACACCCCATAAGCGTGATTGGCTGTGCCGTGGGTTCTGAGCTCCTCTTGTTTGAAGAATGCCATTTACTCGCAGAAAAACATGACAACAAAGATCGAGCCCAGATAATTTCTGTGCAGCTCTCACAGACAGACCGAGGTCTCCCCTCTTCTTCACAGGGCTTCGCGGAGCCCTGTGGCTGCGCGATTTTTCAGCAGTAAATGAAACTGCCAAGACCTCGCTCGGTGTTACTGCGGCTTCACCCGTAATAACTTTAAATCCCATTATGATCCCTCATTTTACAACATGCTCTGGCCCTGGAATCAATACATCAAGAGAGCTGAGTGCCAGTACGATCTGGCCAGGCGGCTAAAGCGGGGACAGTGCCCAGAGCAAGCCTGTCCACGCCACCCAGTCATGCCTGCCCTGGGGACACAGTAGGCCAGGAGAACCCAGGAAAGAAAGGGAGCTTCCCCAGGCTCCCCCTCAGGTCCTGGAAGCTCCTGGGGTGCATATCATGGTGAGACAGCCAGATCGAGGCAGCAAAGAGACCGTTAGCTTTCACTGAGAACACTATGAAATGGGTTTCTCTCCCATTTTGAGGCCTGGCCTCATTAGTACACAGAGATGGGGAGACGAGGGCCCTGACACCCGCAGGTGGCTGCCACAGCCCAGCTGATGGAGCCTTGGGGCCCAGGTCTCTGAGTATAAATCAGTCTCGTGTTGGTAGGGAGCCTAGGTTTGAGCAGGAAGCCATTCCTTGCCCAGCAAGGGGCTGGGAGGCAGAGCGGGGTGGCACCAGCCTGCCAACCCCGCGGGGTCCTGTGCCCCAGACAGCGCAGTCCTCAGACCCACCACTGCAGCCGCTCCATGCGCAT
Source organism: Rhinolophus hipposideros (assembly GCF_964194185.1). Taxonomy (NCBI): domain Eukaryota; kingdom Metazoa; phylum Chordata; class Mammalia; order Chiroptera; family Rhinolophidae; genus Rhinolophus; species Rhinolophus hipposideros. The sequence goes on along the minus strand of NC_138047.1, from coordinate 110,489,693 downwards.
GTGTGTCCCTGTGGGGGCTGCTGTGAAAGTCACACATGTGCACACGTGTGCTTGTCTGCCGCAGGTGTGCACAGGGGCAGTGGGTGCCCATGTGTGCACAGGAGCTGTACACTGAAGCCCACAGCAGCGGCTGTGGGGTGTACAATGGGGTACACGGCCCCTGCTAGTCCCTGGCCTCCAGCCAGAAGCCCCAGGGCAGCCCCAAGCGCATCCTGTCCCCAGGGCAGCAGGGGCTTCGGCCTGGCCCCAGCCACCCACACCTGCTCCCAGGCTCTTGACACTTTGGTCCCAGGTCCTGCACACGTCACTGATATCTGCCCCCACAACCCCCTGGGGCTTGTTTGGGGCCACAGGCTTTGTGGGGCCCAGCCCTGCCGGGAAGAACCTGTCCCTCACTGCCCAGGCCTGGAGGCGTGGTAACTCCTGTCACACGGCCCCTGGGCTGTGGGAGGGTAGAATCTGACCTGACATGTAGACATTTTGAGCCAAAGCCAACCTGACCAGCACCCACCCACCACCCTGAGCCCCAGGGGAGCCCCTGTGCCCCACCCCCCCGTGTGCTGATGAGGAGGGGCCACCCATCTCCTCAGAGGTTATGAGGGGAAGAGGTGGGCTTGCTGTTGGAATGTGTGGGTCCTATGGTCTGGAGAAGTCTCTGTGAGGCAGGGGACAGAGGGGAGGGGCTTGGATAAGTGGGAGGCCACCCTGCTGAGTACCGGGGGTGGAGGGCAGGTGCATGCTGGGGTGTGTGTGTGTGTGTGTGTGTGTGTGTGTGTGTGTGTGCAGAGCACTGCCCGCTGCGTTCAGCCTCAGACAGGGCAGCACGCTCCAGCCTTCAGCCTCCAGGGAGGGGCCTGGGTATGGGGGCTCCAAGAGGGTGGAGACAAGTCCCGGGGCTACAGGGGATGCCTGCACAGCCTGCACCCGGAGGTGGAGGGCTGCCCCATGGTCCCTGACAAGGTCAAAGCCAGCCCTTCTGACTGCGTGTGTGGGAGGGGCTGAGGAGGTGACAGGCTGACCAGCGCAGGCCCCCCCTCGGCTCCCGGATGTGCTGCCCCCCCTCGGGCCGTGCTGCCGTCCGCAGTGATTTGGAAGTGTAGAAAATGGGATTATCCAGGAACAGATGTGCACAAAAGGGGTGAAATGGAAGTGGTACCGTGGCGCCCGCCTCTGATTGTCTCTGAAGCCTCGGCAGCACAGCCCCCCCAGTGGCCGATGGATGCAGCCGGAGCCCTGCCGGGCGCCTCATTGAAATTGAATTGATACTTTGTGAACTTCATTTGTGAATAATGTGATCTGACAGGGACAAATGTGACTGGGGATTGTTTTCAAACCGACTCCAAATGAAACTTATTATTGGGTAAATACAGATGCCTTTGTCTGGCTCCCTTCCCTCCGCCTGCGGCCTGAATATGTATCAGCCCAAGTAATTGAATTGATGATGGGGGGGTGGGGGGACAGGCGGTGCCCTCCCCAAGCCCCAGGGCGATGGGCCGCTGGTGGCACGTGGCCCTGGGGCTGCCCTGCCCCAGCGCCTGGGCGGCCCTGGGCCCGTCAGGCCTCAGATGTCCTACATATTAATTTCCCTTCGCCAGCATTTGCCAAGCGCAGCTCAAACCCAGTTAGCGGGATTGATGAAGGCGGCAAAAGGATACGACGCACGCTGATTCCACCTTTTCAGCTTCGATTAGTTCAGCCCAGGGTTAGTCCCGTCAGAGCTCCATTACACGGCGGACCGGGGAGGCCGTGCCCGCGACGGGGCCCAGGAAGGCTTCAGTGCGGCCCATTACCCTACGGTGTCCCCGGGCGGGGGTGCAGGCAGCAGTCCAGGCGCCCAGTGCCCAGCTCCATGGTGGCCCAGCCGAGAGCCACTCTTCTTGGAAAGTTCGTCGCCTGGTCCACGGGTGGGGGGAGGGCCGCCTCAGCTGTGCATTCAGACCTACGCTCATCCCCTGCCCTGCTAGGGGCCTCTTCTGGCCTCACGCAGACAGACCTGGGGTCCCAGCTCCCACCTGCTGCCATCGGCCCTGCGGCCCTGTCTGTACTTGTGGTGATAAAACATGTGCGTGCTGCCCCCATGCAGCCTCACGCCTCCCTCCTTTATCAAAACAACCCCCGAGATTGAGACCAGACCATGCTGACCTGCCCTTTGCAGATCAGGAAACTGAGTCCCAGGTGAGCCGGGTTCAAGCGTGGTGCCTCCCAGCCCCCCACCTTCTGGCCACCACCATGAATTCTTCACAGGATGAGGGCTGAAGCTTCTATCCTCAGCCCCATGCCCAGAACGAAAGGAATTCGCTGTCTGAGAGGAGGGGTAGATGTGGGCTGGGGACAGACCCATGATGCTGGCAGAGGCAGTGCCCGGCCAGGCCCCCCCTGCACCCCACCTCAGCTGTGGGGCTCCCCCGGGGCCCTGGAAGCCCCACCTACCCCATGTCCTCACCACCAAGGCCAAGAAGAGGGCCACATAGCCCACTCCGCCTGCCCTGATTGATTTGGGGTTCTTCCTATGGGTTCCCCACAAAGACAGTTGTCCTGGGGTCTGTTCTCCAAAATGCTGAGGGTCTGGCCCCCAGACACTGGGGGTCTCTGGGTCTGCACTACGGGAGCCAAAGCCTCCTGATTCTGAGCAGCCATGCGGGGGGCAAGAGGGCACTGTGCCCAGTCTGCCAGGCCCTGGTCCAGGGGGACTTGGGCCCCAATTGTGTCTCCCATGGGTGTGACAGCCAGTCAGGCCGGAGGGACTTGTCAGCTGGGAGTGCTGCTTGGGCGCTGGTGTACCCAGGCCCCTCGATATAGCACCCCTACCACCCCACCCCCATGGGAGAAGATACAGTTAAGCTCAGCTGGCCCTGACGCCAAGGGGTACAGGCCACTGGAGGGACTCCCAGAGCCCCGTGGGGCAGCCAGACCTGTCCAGCCTCTACTGGAGGCCACAATCTGGTCCTCTGCTCATCCCCCTCACTTCCTCCTCGTTCTCAACTACAGTCTGACTTATTTAGTCTACTTCTTTACTTTTTAAATTCAAGCGAATTCATACAACCTCAAATGAACCATTTTAAACTGTGCGTTTCATGACAATAAGACACCACAGCATTGCACACCCGTCATCTCCCCCTGACTCCACACATCCGTCACTCCCAAAGGACCCTGCACCCATCTGCAGTACCCTCCCGCCCCTGGAGACCCCCCCATTCTACTTCCTGTCCCCGTGGACCTGCCTGTGCTGGACGGTTCAGGTAAAGTCATGCCATACACTAGGTGGCCCTGTGACAGGCTTCTTCCACTTGACATCATGTCTTCAAGGTTCACCCACATTGCAGTGGTGTCAGTACCCCTTTTCTTTGGTGGTTGAGCACCACACTGCGTGGGCAGACCCATTAGCTGGCAGACACCTGTCGGTTATTGGGGGCGGGGCTACTGTCACCACTCGTGCACATTGTGTGAGCGCACATTAGGAAACAGTGTGCAGCTTGGTGCTGCCGCAGAGGGAGGGGTCAGGCAGGCCTGGCGGTGTGGAGCAGGGCAGGAGGGGCAGCCCACACCCTCCCTCTGCCCTCCCACCCTTTCCTGACTGAATCCCTCTGGCTCCTCACCTGTCTTCCCCTCACCTGTCTTCCTCTGCGAGCCTGTCCCACACCAGCCTACATGAGTTTTCCAGAGCAGGAGCCCAAGTCTGTCCTGGGTGATGTTCAGACCCTGCAAAGTCCTTGAGAGCTGGCTGCTCATTCTCCCACCATCACCGGTACCCAGTCCCACCTTCTGGAACATACTGTACTATCTCAGGCTGGCTCACCTTTCAATGTTCCCTCTCCCCAGAGTGCCTTTCTCCTCTTTCTGGGATTGGCAAAATTCAGCCCTTAGGACCCAGGTTATATGTCATCTCTTTCATCAAACCCTTTCTATTTTTGTTTTTATGCAGGGCAGTTTTGTGACAAGTGACATAAACCAAGTTGGGACATGTCCACAGACACATTTGTGTTTGCTTTACACTCACGATGTAGGCTCGGCCTCCCCACCTGGGCTCCCACACCACCAAGGGCAGCCCCATATCTGTGTGTTCAGGCTGGACTAGAACACCTGGCAGCGTGGCTGATTCCCACCCAGACTCACTCTAGAAGGACGGCAGGTGGTGGCTGGACAGATGGGTGAAAGATGGATGTGGGTAGACAGGTGAACGGATAATGAATGGATGGACGGGTGACGGGTGGGTGGATGGATGACAGATGGACGGACAATGGCCATGTGGTGGTTGGTGGGTGATGTGGAAGGATTATCTGTCAGCAGCAGTCTCAACCCCTCTGCTGTTCCATCAAGTTTGTGGCCCCATCACATTTTGCCCGCTCTTCTCTGGTTGTACAAGGATATCCTTATCCTGGAAGGCCAACCTCAACTCCTGTGGCCTGAGCAAAGTAAACGGGTACCAGCTGGCTCTCACTCCTCCCAGGACTGTTCTCTGGCTCTCAGTCCTCCCGGGGCACAGGCTCTGGCTCTCACTCCTCCCGGGACTGTTCTCTGGCTCCCAGTCCTCCCAGGGCACAGGCTCTGGCTCTCAGAACGCAGGGTTCTCGTGCCTTTCCTTGCGTGGGTGGCCCTCCCACACTGGCTAGAGCAGGGCTGAGCTGGTGGCCCGCCTCTAGTGAGATGGGGTCAGAGTGCCCCTAAAAGCAGAGCGTATCTGTCTCCCAATGCTCTCATCTGCCCAGACATCCCACACGGGCAGCGCCAGATTCAGTGAGGGCTGCCCCTGCCCCGGTGACACGGCACGCTCCTAGTGCTTCCTAGTGCTACCATGGCTGTCATTCTCCTGCTTCCCCCTACACCATGAGGAGCTGAAGTGAGGAGGTTTCCATGACCTGCCCATGGGCAGCAAGAAGGAGAGCTCAGTGGTGGCCTGGGTCCCACAGTAGAGCCCACGTTGTTCACCACATGGAGCTGGCAGAACTACAACCCCCAGATGGACGCCCAGCACAGACCCCAGTGGTTCTTCCTGCCACTGAGGCCCGACCCCCCGGGGCCTGGCACTGCCCTTCAGCCCAGCCCAGGAAGCCGGGAAGCCTTCCCCGACACCCCAGAGCTGGCGGGGCTGGACGTCTGGGCCAGGCGGTGACTAAGGCAGAGCGGAGTGCATGAGCACAGAAAGAGCATCAGTGCCTTTGAGGTGATGCCCCAGGAGGGCAGACATCTCCTGTGGGATTCTTGCCCCAACACACAACCTCATGCCCATTGTGAGGAAGTGCTGGACCAGCCCAATCACGGGATACTCTGCACAACACTTGACCTTTAAATTGCTCAAGGTCATGAAAGACAAGTTGTCATGTAGGGTGTCATGCGGCGCCTCAGCTCCTACTCCCCACACAAGAATGCAGGACATGGCGAGGCCAAAAATGAGCACCCACGGAGCCATAGGTAGGGGAGTCACACCACTATAGTCTCGCTGGCGGCTGGGCTGGAGACACAGGAAGCAGGAGCCACATGATCTGCAACCTGCCGTCTGCTTCTCTGCCAACCCACCCCACTTGCTAACTGCAATCCACGCTTGCTAGCTCAGCCATGGCAGTTATATCAGTGGCTAATGGCTAACCGGTAACAGCTGATGGCCAACTAGTCACAGCTGACAGCCATCTACTACCGGAGCCGGCACCTTTCCACCTGAGGCCGAGAGCCTGGAAACTGCTTTCCGGGACTCTGTCCCCACACAAGGCAAGTCTGAGGGCCTGCTCCAGACTGGGGGGCTTAATGTGGGTTCTGGAGGGGGTCCTGCAACTGAAGGGCACTAGTGGGGACCGGGTGAGGTCTGTAGTTCAGGTCTTCGTCTGTAGCACCTGTTCTTGGTCATGGAAAGATGGTCACGTAAGGTGTTAATGTGGTCCAGCCCGGTGGCTCAGAAAGTTAGAGCTCCGTGCTCCTAACTCCGAGGCTGCCGGCTCGATTCCCACATGGGCCAGTGGGCTCTCAACCACAAGGCTGCCAGTTCAACTCCTCAACTCCCGCAAGGGATGGTGGGCAGCGCCCCCTGCAACTAAGATTGAACAGGCACCTTGAGCTGAGCTGCCTCCTGATGGCTCAGTTGGTTGGAGCGCGTCCTCTCAACCACAAGGTTGCCGGTTCGACTCCCGCAAGGGATGGTGGGCTGTGCCCCCTGCAACTAGCAACGGCAACTGGACCTGGAGCTGAGCTGCGCCCTCCACAACTAAGACTGAAAGGACAACAGCTTGACTTGGAAAAAATCCTGGAAGTCCACACTGTTTCCTAATAAAGTCCTGTTCCCCTTCCCCTATAAAATCTTTAAAAAGAAAAAAAGGTGTTAATGGTAGGAAAGTGGAGAGGCTATCTGGGAGTGCTCCACACTATTTTTTAAAATCTTCCGCAAAATTAGTTCAAAATAAAAAGACTTTTTGAATTTAAAATGGCATCTCTTATGGGTTGATTTTGTACATCAAATGATGTTGAAATCTTGACCTCCCTTTATGTGGTCTTACTTGGAAATGGGGTCTTTGCAGGTGATCCAGAAAAGGTGAGGCCCCTGATCCAATACGGTGTCCTCAGGAAAAGGGACACTTGAACACCGACACACACGGGGAGAAGGCCCGTGGCAATGGAGGCAGAGAGCAAGGCCATGTGTCCACAAGCTGAGGATGCCACCACTAGAATCGCAGAGTGAGGCAGCGGGTCTCCTCACGGCCCCAGAGGGAACCAGGAGCTGGCACTTCCGGCCTCAGAGCTGGCAGACAACCAGTGTCTGAGGTTTAAGCCTCCCCATCTGTGCCACTTTGCGAGCTAACACAGTGTATGCAGAGCCCCTGTGGCTGGGCCAGCAACCTGAGAACAGGACTACTTTTCCTTCTGACTGGGCACTGGGTGGAGGGAGTGAGGGCCTGGGCTGGGGGCCGGCCTCGCCAAGCCGGCCACCATCGGTGCTGCCCCAACCGACAGAACAGCTGCTCTGCTCTGCTCCCAGGCCCCGGGGCAGCTCCCTGTGGCCTCATCTGCACGTCAGCCATCCCACCCTTCAGACAAAGCTGTCTCCAGGCGAGAACACATCCTGCCCCATGGGCTCCTGTGCAGACTTGGGGACAGGCCTCGCAGGGAGCCGCCGGGCCACGGGCTCTAAAGGGTGAGTGTCCTGTTTACTCGTCCTCCTCCTGGAAATGGTGGGACATTATGGAGGTGCCTGGGCCCACTCCCAGCCTGATAGCCCATGACTCTCTGCTTCATAACACAAAATCGCACTTTTCATCAAAAAGCTCATATTCTCAAGATGATTCAAAAATTCACAGAGCAAAACCAACGCCGGCTTGCCTCCCAACTCCTTTGTCTTTTAACCCCAAACAAGTTGTCCTGCAAATCCTTGATGTCATGAACCGCCCTGGGGGTGGCTCTGTGTGCTCCAGGGACACCCCAACATCACCACTGGTGACGGCCCCACATGCTGGCTCTGAAGGGACTGTTGTGCACACTGCCTGCTGGGGAATATAGCCTCGCGACTCCCAGCTGCTGGTGGCGTGATGGCCTTGCTGGGAGTCTCTGTGTGACTTGGTCTCCGTGAGACTGTTTCCCTGTCATGCTGGGGCACTGTAACACCCATCGTGAGTGGCTGAAGTCTTCCGAGCTCTCTGCGAGGCCGCTGGGCACAGTCTCGACCCCCTCAGGCGAGCTGATCACCCTGGGCTGGAGTCGCTCCACCCATCTCTCAGGGGAGGCCTGTTGGGGGTGCCCGGCGGGGCTGGTGGTGCGAACACCCGTCATTCACTGCACTCAGTGGTGCTGGGGAGCTGAGATGTGTGAGGGGCCCGGGGGCCTGGACATTAGCTTCCCCTCCGCCACAAGCTAGTAGAGGGTTAAGAGAATGATCCTATAGATGTTTGCGCACTGTCTCCTTCCCCCAACCATCAGAAAGTGCTTCTGTGAGCTCTGTGTCCCTGACGTGGAGCTGCCACCGTCCAGACACAACTGTCTCCACTTTCAGCCTGAATGCCCATGTCCTGGGAACCCTGGCAGCCCCGGGCAAACAGGCTGAGCTGGCCACCTGCCCGAATCCAGGCTGGTGTACACACGCAGTGCTGTGGCCAGCTTCGAGCAGCTGCTGTCGAAGGTGGTGCTGGGTTTCCATTTGTAGAGCGGAGCGAGGTTATAAATCAGAGACGTGTTTACAGGGACTCACAGCAATAACAGGTTTGGGTGACCAGTGTGTCTCTGACTATTTCATCTTCCACGCTAACTTAAACACGAGAAAAAAAGGCTTTCCAGCCCCGGGCCTGCCGCCGGCCGCACAGATTGAGTGTGTTTGTAATAATTCATAGACTTCTCACTTTCATTTTTCTGCTGTCCTGGAATTATATTCGCTCTTAAAATGCTTGGTGACTGGCTGGCCTGGGGACCCTCTGCCTGTGCGGACACTGAGAGGGAGAGGCCTGGGGGCAGAGGCCAGTGCAGACAGAGCTCCCCGCCCCAGCGCTGCCCCTGCTGGACACGCCAAGGGTTGCAGCCGCCCCTCTCCCAGAGCCACTGTACTCCTTACCTGCCAGCTGCTTCCAGGTGAGTACTAGGCAGGAGAGAAAACAAGCCCTGTAAGCAGCTAGCATCTGCCCTGTGGGCAGTCACATTGGTCCTGTTGGGAAACACTATCCTGCTCTCAGGGTGTCACCTGGGGTGTACTGCCTAGCTCAGGGGGGCACACGTGACCCAAATCACTCAAGCAGTGATTGGGTGTGTGTGCTTGGGAGTGTGGAGAGGTGCAGGCTGGAGCCTGAGCAAGGCCAGGAGGAAGGGCAGTGGGAGCCAGAGGTCTCCCAGGGCAGCTGCCAACGCTGCAGGGGGCCGACGCAGGCTGGGAGGGGCAGGACCCCAAACCTGGTTGCTGTGGCCCTCAGGTGCCTCTCCTCAGTCACTAACCTTCTCCTGGGCATGGGGCTGGCAGAGGTCTAGTGTCCATCAGGACCCTCCCCCGGGAAACACAAGGCCAGGGATCGGCCCCCTACGGACCTCGAGACCCACCCTGCAGGCAGGTCCTCTGCCCACACACTTGCAGAACCCAGTCTCGGAACTGGGTGAGCTCAGGACTGGGACAGAAGCCCAGGTCAGGCTTGGCAGCCAGTCCCACATGGCAGCGGTTGGCGGGAAGAGGACAAATCTGTGACCCTGGGGATGGTGGGAGGAAGCTCCGACAGTGATGAGTTTTGGGGAGAAGGTGGCCTGTGGGAGACAGAGAAGAGGTGGTGTGTGTCGTGCCTGTGGGGCATGAAGGGATTCCTAGTCCAGGTCCCAGCGCCACCTCCCCCAGGAAGCCTACCTGCCCAGCAGTGAATCCTGCTGACCACCTCTTCTCTGAGCCCCGGGAGTGGTCCCTCTGCTGTATGACCTTCCTGTCTGTCCCCTTCAATACTGGGAACATCTCGGGCAGAATCCCAGCCCCTTACCTAGGAAACATCTGCTGAATGAGTGAACGGAGGAAATCCATTGCTGAAATATGTCACTCAAAGGATCCCAAATCTGGACTCCCCCCTGCCCTCCCTGTGTCTTGTCCCATCCACACCACCAGCCCTCAGGTCAATGGCCTTAGCCACTCGTAGGAGGGCAAGGTCTGTGCGTTACACCTGACTCCCAGTCATGCCAGTTCTAGGGACATGAGGCCATTTTGTTGCAAATTGTGACGCAACCAGACCTGAAGTCCCAGCCTTCCTGGTGCGAGGCTGCGGAGAGCTCCCCGGGGAGTCTGGGAAGCCCCCAACCCCGACCCCCACAGGGCCTTCCCCAAGCCTGTCGGGGCAGAGTCCCAGCACCCTCTCTCTGCTCCCCGCCTGTGGCCAAGTTGCCAGCTTGGAGAACACTCTGGAAGCTCCAGTGAGCTAAGGAAACAATCACAGCAGCACCAGAGAGGGCTAAGGAGTGGGGTGGGTGGTGCCGCGTGAGGGCCGCTTTGTTTTTCCTTTTCTTATCACCATTGGCCACTTCGCCAAATGGAAACACACAGTGGCCACTTCGCCAGATGGAAACACACAGTGGCCCGTTACTGAGCGTCATTAAACTGTCATCTGCGCAGCTGTGCACAGCGGCCTCAGATAACGGTCAGGGCCCGGCCAAGCGTGAGCCTCACTGTGCCCGTGACCAGCCAAGGGTGTCACGGGGGAGGCCTCCCTGGACCCCACCAACCCCACCGGCCTCCCTAGGGAAGGATGTGCTCCAGGCCCTCAGGCTCCAAACCCGCCTGGAGGTGGCGGAGAACAATGGCAGGAGGGTCCAGCGAGGGGGCAGGGGCAGGGGCAGGGCACCCCCAGAGGCTGAGGCTCCCAACAACTGGGGGTCTGCTTTCTCAGGACCAGTGCAGCCCCAAGGTCTGCAGCCCAGAGGGGAAGCCCCGGGGCTGGAAGTCCAGTACCCCTCCGGCCAGGCCTTCAGACCACCAATCAATCGGTGGGGAGCAGAGGTGTAGTGTTGCCCCAGCCCCAGGCTGATGGGAAACCAAGGTTACAGGTGGGGAGCCAGAGGTGAGGCCCCCCGGAGCCTCACCTCTGAGGCTCCCACTGTCAGAACCCACTGTCTTCCTTCAGGATGTCTTGGGGCCATGGTGTCGGAGGCCCTGAGAAAATGGAAGAATCTGGAAGCTCCGAGAGTCCATGCAGGGGTCCCCAAGAGGCATGACTGAGGTGAGCTTTTGGAGACTCCAAGGCCAGGCAGGAGCTTCTCTGGGTCCCCGGGCCCCCTGCCAGGCCCCAGGGAGGTAAAGAGGCAGGGGTGGGGGTTGCTGACCGGGGCCTCGAAGGAGGGACGATGTGGTAGGAAGGCAGAGCCCGTGTGACCGAGGCATGTGGGAGCGTGTACTCATGCATGTGAGCACACATCAGTGAGTACACACGTGCAACTGCCAGCTTGAGCTGGCTGCTGGGCTAGGAGGTAGGCAGCCTTAGAGGGTACCCCAGGCAGAGGGCCCCCACTCACCCAGCAGACACCTCCAGACAGGGGGTCCCCCAGCCCTCCAGGAGACACCCCAGCACTCACCTGTGGCTGGAGACTGAGGGGCTCAGGTCCAGGGTAGCATGGGAGGACCCACAGGAATGCTTTCCACACACCTGCTCTGCCCTATGGCCAAGCTGAGGGACAGAGGCTGCCCTCCAAACAGTTTGGTCTGCAGAGTGCTGGGCAAGGAATGGGCACCTGCCTCCCGTCCTTCTTCTCTCCTCCCCAAGAGGAGGTGGGGGGGAAGCTGGGAACCAGACGTCAGGGCAGCTCCAAGAGGGACAAGGCCCACCAGGCTGGGCCATTGCAAGGGGATGCAGTTGGGGTCAGTGCTCCTTTGTAGAGCCCAGGAAGGACCCGAAGGCAGTGCCGAGAGTCAACAGGGCGCACGTCCTGCAGCCCGCACCCTGGTCCTGGCTCTGAGACCCGCCAGCAAGACTCATCAGTCAGGTGCCCCTCACTGGCTTCGTCTGGGGGCTTTAGGGAAAGATACCCGTCCTGAATGGAAGACGGGGAGTATCATGCCTGAGTCTCCGGGCTCCGGGCTTCCAGGCCTCATGGTCCCAGGAGCCCAGTGGGGCCTTTTCCTGGGGGCTGCGTTAAACAGGCGTAAAAGGCTTGCGATCAAAAGATGTTCCACAGAACATTGATATTTCACTGCTCCCGCCTGGGGTGCAGTGGCGCCTGGCTCAGAAATACAATATTCGCAGGGTCTTTTTCATAAAGGTCTTTATGGGTTTGGAAATTTAAACACCATGGAGCCTGAGTTGAATTGGAAGCAAAAGTCTCTAAGCTTGTACATCTTAGAGGGAAAAAAATTCAATTAAGTGGGATTTTAGCTGTTTCAATAAAATTGGACTCTCCCTTTTCAAGATAAGAGCTCCCAGCGCAGAGCAACCTTTATGAGCCCCAAGTCTCCACTTCTCCTAAACGCGTAATCCTCGCTCAGGACACAATACCCACAACAGGAAATCAATGGATAGTCGAATCAATTTGAAAATATAAAATAAACTAATATATGAGTGGAAAATTGACTTCCTATGGATTAAAAGCAGCACAAATAGTAGAAAAATCCAGCTTTTTAGCAGGAGGAAGCGGCTGGGGGGCCAGGGGCTCGGGAGAGGGCTGGGGTGGGCGCTGGAGGAGTCAACTGGAGGGAGCGTTTGTACATGAGGGTGCGCTCCACCGGGGGGCGGGACTGAGCCGTGCCCCTTGGAGTTAGAAGGAGTACAAAGGCTGCGGTTACCACACTGCTGTGCAGAGGTTAGAATGGGGTCATCTTGAAGGATCATGATAGAACCCTGAAGGGCTCCCTCAGGGTTGGTGATGGCGCTGAGCCCCTGCCCCGGGTGTGTGGAACGGACCCATAGCCAGTGAATCCTCACGAGGCCCAGGCTGGTCTTCTCTGCATCACCTTTCCCATCCTCTTACCTGGAAAAGAAACATCCCTGGCCTCTGACCCCAGAGGGGCAGGCCCAGCCTATTGGCAGGACCTTGCGTAGGGTTGCTGGGTGAGACCAGGATGAGGACGGCCAGGTGGGAGCACGAATGACAAATGCCCCTACGTGCCGAGGACACTGCAGTATAGACAGGACGGTGTGGGCCAGAACATGACTGCTGTCTTCTGATGAGTCTTGGACAGACCCAGTCTATCTCCAGCTCTGAGGTTTGTGTGGGGAAGTCCCCCCTCTGCTGGATCCATAGCCCACTCTGCCCTCCCCTGCTGGGAGGCAGGGACAGTGTATGCTCCTGGGGGGCAGGAAAAGTGTGTGGGCTCCCTCCCCCCATGGTCCAAGGCCCCAAACTTCCATCTACATAAATCCCAGCACCTCCTCCTTGGGGAGCCCCGATCAGCCCTGAAGAGCCCTGTGCGACCCTCTCTCACCCTGGGCAGGCTCTGTCCCCCCAGCTGCCAGGTGTCTCCCTCGCCCAGACCTGAAGCCAGAGTCACTCAGTCCCCTGACCCGGACAACCTACAGGCAATTGGATGCAGGGCCTCTGAGATCACATTGTCACTTGCCTGCTGTCCCTTCGCCAATGACCCCCACGCTGCCCCAGCCCCCTGCAGCCAGCCCCCAGTCTGATGGGGGCCCCCAGGAGTCCCACCAGTCAGTCTTAGTGCTGTACTAGAAACTCTTTTGGTTCATTTTTGTTTCCAAATATTTCCTCCAAGTGGAACAAAACATACAAAGCCTTAACTGCTAGTCCCAGTGGCGTCTGTCCTGCTTTGGACACGGTCAAGAAAGGCTAAGCTCGTAAAGAAGAAGGAAAGCTTACCATTTGCAACCATATGGATGGACCTAGAGAACATTATTTTAAGTGAAATAAGTCAGACAGAGAAAGACAAGTACCATATGATCTCACTTATAGGTGGAATCTAAAGAAAAGAATAAACGAATGAACTGATCAGAAATAGTCTCAGAGACATAAAGGAAAAACTGAAGGTTGTTAGGTGGGAAGGGGGTGGGGATGAGGGGGAAGGTGAGGGGATTAGAAAGCAGTCAGTAACCACAAGATTGCCACGGGGATACGAAAGTCAGCTTGGGGAACGTAATCAATAATGATGTAAAGATTCTGTAGGGCATCCGATGGGCACATGTCTCATTAGGGAGACCACCTCAGGGATGGTGTAGATGCCTGACCACTGCGCTGTGCACCTGAAGCTGCAGCTGCGCACTAATGAATGCCAACTGCAAGTTTGTGTATATATACATATACATATACATATACATATACATATACATATACATATACATATATATATATATATATATATATATATAGTTACAAGAAGCGGAGTACAGCATTAGGAATGTAATGGAAATGTAAGGGCTGTGTGCGATGTCAGGGGTAGTTGACGGGGGTGGGGGTTATCACCGTGTGAGGGGTATAAATGATAAATGTTTATTACAGTGTTTTGTACACCTGAAACTAAGACAAAAAAAGAAAAAGAAAAAAAGAAAGGCTAAGCTAACGGAGAAACTCCGGGGAGTGAGCACCCTGATTCCTACCCAGGCTCCCATGAGGCACTTGTCCACGGACCCAGCTGCCCGCCATGGTTAAAGCACGGTCTACTAACTCACCACACATTAGCCAGTCCATGCGCGGCCTCTCCCCCTTCCCTTGGCTTACCCACTGCGAATCAAGCCCCAGTAAGCATGACTCGACCCCTACTTATGCATCAAACCATCCACAACCCACCTATTCACCCACCTGCCCACTGAATGACAAACCCACCCACCTACAAGTGTATCCACCCACAAATGTCTCTATCCACCCACCCACCCACATTCCTACCCAACCACCCTCATATCCATCCATCCATTCACCCACCATCTATCCATCCCCCACCCACCCACCCACCCACCCACCCATCGGTTACCCACCTGCCCACCAGGTCCCCAACCCATGTATCCACTAATCATCCATCCACCTACCCATTATTCATCCAAGCCCTGGGCCATCAGGCCACCTTTGCACCCACACATACACCCAACTACCCTCTCCCTGGAGCCCCTTCCACCTACCTATCCACTCACCACACCCACACTCAGCCAGCATGAAGTCACTTCCCACCCACTTATGCCACGGTCTCCCAGTCTTGGTGGCTGCGTAACAGATTTGCAAGCCCTCAGCGCAGTCCCGTTCAGCCAATGGCGACTGCCATCCCTGTGAAGCACGCGTGGCCCCACCCTAGCTACGCAGCAGTCTGGGGGACTGTGCATAGAGCTGCCCCCACCCCGACCTCCAGGCACGCAGCAACCCTCGGTGAGCTTTGGAACCTTAAACGAGAGAAGTAATAACGGTCAAAGCAGCACGCGTGGGCCCTGACAGGACGGGCTCTGGGCCAAGCGCTTCCCTGTGCTCAGACACAAATGACAACAAAATGATAAGACCAAAACCGTGCTCGCACTCAGCTAGTGCTGGCCACTGCCTGCTCCAAGCCGGGCACAGCTGGGCCTGTGGGCCAGCAGACACACCAGCCTCGTGGGTCACATTCTAGAAAGGAGACAGAGAGGCAGACATCAAACAAGGAAATGGATGAATAAGCAGTCCCTTCACACAACCCGTCCCCATCCCCCAAAGACAACACAGCTGACTTAGGTCCCTCCCAGAGATGATGCTTTCAATCCTCACCAAGACCTGGGGTGGGGTTGGGGGGGGCCTGTTGGCCCATTTTACATAAGAGCAGACTGAGGCTTCTGAATATTGCTGATGGTCACCCCAACCCCTTCCTCTTCTCCTTCTCCTCCTCCTTCCCCCTTCTTCTTCCTCTTTCCTCTTCCTTACCCCCTCTTCTTTCCCCTTCCTCCTTTGCCCTCTTCCTCCTTTCCCAGCTTTCCTCCTCCTTCTTCCTCCTCACCCCTGACCCCCTTCCCGACCCCCTCCTCTGCTCTGTCCTGGACATAGGCTCCTGTTCAGTTGGCCTGGCCTTACTCTCTCCCCAGAGCAGGGCCCTCATCTCCACCCCGATCCTGGGACTGCCCGGCAGTGCCAGGCAGGTACCTCGTCCAAGGCCAGTGCGCTCAGGATGGGCAGGCCTGTTCCCAGTCAGCTGGGCTCGAGTGGACGGGCTTGTTAGAGGAGCTCACCATCAGGCATAACGAGGGAAAAGGCTCTATTTGTAAATACCTGGTCAATATGAATTAACGCCATCAGGATGGACTTCGGACTAAATTGGACAACCGCGTTGACTGCACCCATGGCCTGGCAACAATAGGTAAATTGGGTCGTCATTAAATCATCATGAAGGAAAATGCTTAATCGGCAGCAAGGCTGGTAGAAAGATTATAGTTATTTACAAAAACCTTGCTGTTTGCAAATTTGCGCAAAATTATTTGTTCCTGACGGAGTTTTATGGAGCTATCTGCACATTATCTCTGCCTGAGATCCTCAGCCCTGCATATTAACTAATGTCCACACTTTAATTGGAAATAGAACGGGCCAAATTGTAAATCGCTTTTCTGTCATCTGTCTCATGTCCACGCTGGTCCCTGAGAGTGGAGGACTCTGGTCAGCTCTCCTCCAGCTGGGTGGCTGCTGGAAGGCCCCAGACCTGCCTTCACCCCCCTCGGTCACTTCTTGTCCCTCACGAGGGCCTGGACAGGCACTGAGAAGAGGGACCTTGGTTAACACACCCACAGACTGGTGCAACGGGTTCTAAGTCGGTGTAAAAGCAGTAGGTGTTTGCAGATGCCCAAAAATCAGAGACTCAGGCACTGTTTTGTCCAAAGGGACCCGCTGAATGGCTCTTTCTTCTCCAGGGCTAGCAAAGCCAGAGGGCCTCAAAGGAGGGCAGGGAGTGACCTTGGGTGCAGAACCCCTGGCTCTCGGCCTCACCCACTGGGAGGGTGGCAGGAGGCGGCAGGATGGCTCTGCCTGCCAGGCTCTGGGATCTCTGGTCTGGGGGTGGACAGAGGGGCGAGGAGGCTCTTCCCAGGTGCCCACCTCCCACAGCCAGGCCCCAGAATGGCCACGGGGTGGGGTGGGGGCAGGACAGCCAGAGCAGCCCAAGCAGGTGGCCTTGCTGCACAGCGCACATGGCCACCAGTGACCGGTGCCCCAGCCAGTGCCTCGTGCAGGGGCCTCTCTCTAACTGGAAGTGCTATTTTCTTTCATTGGTGCATGTGTTCTACCACAGTGGTAGTTTTGTTTTGTTTTTTAAGTTTTTTTTATTAGGGAAGCGGGACAGGACTTTATTGGGGAACAGTGTATAATTGAACTCAGGACTTTTCCAAGTCAAGTTGTCCTTTCGATCTTAGTTGTGGAGGGTGCAGCTCAGCTCCAGGTCCAGTTGCCATTGCTAGTTGCAGGGGGCGCAGCCCACCATCCCTTGCGGGAGTCGAACCAGCAACCTTGTGGTTGAGAGGACGCGCTCCAACCAACTGAGCCATCCGGGAGGCAGCTCAGTTCAAGGTGCCTGTTCAATCTTAGTTGCAGGGGGCAGAGCCCACCATCCCTGTGGGACTCGAGGAATTGAACTGGCAACCTTGTGGTTGAGAGCCCACTGGCCCATGTGGGAATCGAACCGGCAGCCTTTGGCGTTAGGAGCACGGCAAGTTGCGCCAGCATGGGTGGCAAGGGGTTGGGGACATGCGTCCTCAGGTGTCACACATGGGGGACAGGACAGGGCCAGTCAGGCACACATGCCGGGGGGTCTGGATGCAATCTTCCCGCCCAAGCAGCTGGAGTGGCTCCGACAGTCTGCGTGGACACATGATGGCTTAATTGTCATGACCTTCCTGGCAGATAGAGGGGCATGACGTCACCTGCCGTGCTACCTGAAGGCGGGACAGGCAGCTGACCAGAGGACGTGACCCATGTCGCCTCAGCCTCACGCATTTTGTGCATTTGTCTGTGTCGCAGCACAACTGCCTCTTTTTCACCATTTGTCCCGCCCTTACTGTATGTTTTTGTGGCTTTTGAATTCTCAGTTTAGGTCACAGAGTGTCCAGGTGGTGTCCCGGCTGACGGGGAATTGAACCGCAGAGGTGGACGTCTCCTGTCTGGGTGGGGCTGATCAGTGGGAAGCTGGGCAGCATCCCGAGGTTTTGTCACGTGGAGGTTAAGCGCGGTGGACGGTGCCGTCCTTTGTTGGCTTGTTGTCACCTCCAGCCCACACCCCTGCAGCTCGCCTGTGTCCCGGCGGCTGGCCGCCCTCAGACCCCACTCCCGGCGCCTCAGCCACCAGTCTCCACTCGGGCTCGGCCACCAGTTTTCAGAGCTGGGAGAGCTGAGCCCCGTTGGCACCCTGTCTCTGCCGTGGTCCCTGCTCCGGCTCCTGCAGGACAGAGGTCCTTGGTGGGGCCCCCAGCGGGCAGCCCTTGGCCAGGCCGGTCCCCCCATGCCCCCAGCCCCAGATGGCTGCTGCTTCATAGGCAGCTCCCATTGCCCCAGCACCTATGGACCCACTTCTCCGAGTCATGTTTCCTCTGCCTAACACATTGACTCTTTTTTCTTGAATTCTCCATTTTCAACATTACATACTGTGTTTCCCCAAAAATAAGACCTAACCGGAAAATAAGCCCTAGCATGTTTTCTTAGGATGACATCCCCTGCACATAACCCCTAATGCGTCTTTTGGAGCACAACTTAATGTAAGACCCGGTCTTATTCTTGGGGAAACATGGTCTCAGCATCCTGTTCACCACGCCAAGAATCAGCTGACATCTTCCCTCTCCTGCTTCCAATGAATCATCCCTGTTTTCATGATCTTACTGACTCTTAACTTCTTGCTGTGTCATATGAGCCACATTTCCTGACCCTGCTGTAGAGCAGATGTTCCCATGCATTCACGGAACTCCACTGAGCGCCCCCAGGTGCCAGGCACCACTCTGGAACTTGGGTGTTTAGGCAGAAAAGAAACCAGACAAAAGTCCCCTACCAGGGGACCTACATGCCCCTGGGACGACGACAGACGCTATACAGATCCTTAGATACATTGGGCAAAGGTGAACCATGGGGAACAGAAAGCAAGGTGGGTGAGGGACTGCCGCTGACCATGGAGGAGGAAGTGAGTGTGTGCGTGGTTCCAGGCAGAGGGGAGGCAGCACCAAGGGCCAGAGCCACAGCCAGGGACCAGGGTGCGGGGAGAGGACGGAGCGTAGGGGTCACGGTCAGAGGGACCCTGCGCCAGCCCTCCCGGGGCTCTCCTCCCCACGGAGCGCACCCCAGCAGACTGGGGCTCCCCACTGAGGGGCAGCAGAGGGGAACAGTGGGGGGCTCAGTGTGTTTTGCCACATGGGATGCCCGGGGAGATATGGGGGTCACTGGAGGGATGAAAGGGTCTCAGTACCTGTGGGGGTTCAGAGACAGGGTGCGATGGGGTGGGAACAGGCCCAGCGATGGGGCCAGGCACTCTGAACCTAGGAGGGGACAGATGAAGGGACAGGAGGAACAGTCACAGGTGGTGGAGAGGCCACGGGAGAGCGAGCTTCAGGAAGGAAGGAAGGGCGCCCGGGGTATATTCCCGTCCGTGTGTCCACGCGTGTCCATGTGTGCCTGTGCGTGTGGGATTCCACGTATCTGTGTGAAGTGTTGCTGTCGCCGACCGTGTTTGTCCGCGTTTGTCCATGTGTCTGTATCCGTTTGGGTGCCTGGGTCTGGGGACAGCAGGGGTAGACACTGGGGTCAGCATCTCAAGGACACATAGACTGAGCCGGGCAGAGCCCTGAGGGTCTGGACCGGGAGGCAGGTCAAGTCAGCTCAGGGTCACCGGGCGGCCCCTCGGAGAATGGATGGGAAGCCCCATGGGGGGTACACCAGGCAGCGTGACCCACAGAGCCCTTCCCGGCCGCGTGGGCGGCTCCCACCGCACCCCTGGCTCCCAGCCCTGGGCCTGGTCCCCATGGTGGCTGCCCCTGGCTGCCATCAGGCTGCATCTGTCCAGGTGTGGGGGTCTGAGAGGCCCGGGCTGGGGGCCGCGCTGTCCGAAGCACCTGCTGGGCCTCACCTCCCCCGCCGGGCGGCCTCCGGTGTCAAATGTGTGAGCACCTCATTGATCGTCTGGCTGGGTTAATTATTAATTAGGGGCTGTGAGGAGGATGTGGGTGGGCCTGGGAGGACCCGCCGCCCGCAGCTTTATTAGTACATAAAATGAGTGTTTAAAACCCACACGGCCAGAGTACGCTGCTGGGCTTTTCATTAAACAAACCTATAAAATTACTTGCCTCATTATGTATTTTCGCGACTTCCTCTGCCTTCCGTGCTCCCGCCCCACCTGCCTCCTGCAACCCGCTCTAAGTGCCTATTTGAAATCAATTTCTCTAATAATGGACTTAATGAGCTCATCAATTAGAGCTGCCATAACCGAATGTAGCCGTGCTCTGCGCTTATCAGTTAAACTCTGGAACTAATTTCCATGCTCCATCTATCATGGGGGCACCCGCGACATTTGGCTGCTGCTCCAGGACGATAGGGAGACCTCGGCCCTTCCCACCGGCCGGGGGCAGCCCCGGGAGAGGACAGTGAGGACGGAGCTGCCCGCCTGCCCGGGGGAGTGGCTGCGGCTCGAGGCGTGGCCATGCCAGCGTAATTAGCAGTAATGGATGGCACGGGCACCCAAGATAAGGCGGGCGTTGCACATGGAAAACCCCATTATGCTCCCTCACCTCTGCACGCAGCTCACAGGCCTGCCCTGGCCCCTCAGCCCTCTGAACAAGGCCCAGCAGTCCGGCTGTGTCTCGCTGGAGCCCAGGGGCTCACAGGCCTCTGGCTCCTGCTGCTCAGGCTGCGGCTGGGGTCCAGCCCCAGGGGTCTGGGAGGGCCCTGGAGAGGGTGGCCCGGGAGGGAACCAGTAGAGCGAAATGTCCAGAAGCTGGACCCCAGCATGTCAGGAAAGGTATTGGGTGGCAGACCTGTTGCTGAACACAGCCAGGTGTGTCCGTGGGTCCAACAGCCCACAGTCAGTGACCTGGAGGGGACACTGTGGGAGCTCACAGACCAGGTGGGACAAGGGCAGGGACAGGGCAGAGGGAGAGGGACCCTTTGTGAGTGGGTAGATGAGTGAAGTGGCCACCTCTGGCAGGAGCTGGACGTTGAGAGCACCCAGTTCTTTGCACAGAGCTTGGTGCCCTGTAGGGGCTACATATAGACAGATGGTGTGGGGACAGAGCCCCAGAAAGCAGTTTCTAGGCTCTCGGCCTCACATAGAAATGTGCTGGCTCGGGTAGTAAATGGCCATCAACTGTGATTGGATGGCCATCAGCTGTGGCTAGTTGGCCGTCAGCTGTAACCAGTGAGCCATTGGCCACTAATATAACTGCCGTGGCTACGCTAGCAGGAAAATGGGGGCTAGCTAGAAGGTGGTGGCTGGCAAGCGCAGACTGCTGTTAGGACGGCGGGTTGCAGATCATGTGGCTCCTCCTTCCTGTGTCTCCAGCCCAGCCGCCAGCGAGAATATAGTGGTATGACTCCTCTATCTATGGCTCCTTGGGTGTTCCTTTTTGGCCTCACCATGTCCTGCGTTCTTATGTGGGGAGCGGGACAGGAGGCCCCACAGGCCGCCCCACAAGACAAATGGCGCAGTGAGCAGGGTCCCCTGCGTGACAGATGGACAAAAGGATGGAAGGATGGATGGACAAAAGGATAGACAGATGGAAGGACGGACAGGTGGACAGCAGTCTCTGCCCCAGCTAGGGGGCTCCATACGAAAAGCCACACCCCGGGCACGGGAGGGGTGGCCACACTGAGGGCCCAGGGTCCTGGGACGTACCCTTGTTCTGCGTGTTTCACCCTGATCCCACCCACCTCCACGCTGAGAAGTACTTTCCCAAGAAGGATGAGGGGGACCAGGCTCCCAGATTCAGAACAATCTGAGTGTCTCCCCAGCCAGAAGCCCTCTGGGTAGGTGGGGAAATGAGCGCTTCCTCTCAGGGTGCCCTTGGGAAAGGGAGGCTCAGAGCTGCCTTCCCCAGCCAGGGAACATTGGGCCAGCTTGCCTGAGACCCCACGCTTACTGCCCTGTGCCCCAACCACGCCCTGTGGTCATCTCCACTAGGTGGTCCTTCCCAAACAGCCGGCCTGGCCTCTCCACAGTCCTGAACTGCCCCTCACTTTAACCCCAGGGTGAGCAGGCCTTTCCTCTGTTCCTTCTGTGTGGAAAAGCCTGGAAGAGTCCAGGAATCCCCTGGGCCTAGCAAGGGGAGGGCATCAGGTGAAGTCAGAAGAGAGGGGGCTAGAGGTCGGGAGGGATGTTTTGGGAGCAGGGGCAGGGGCGGGGCTTAGGAACCCTGAGGCTGGTGGGTGGGGTGGCAGCCTCTCCTGACAGTGAGTGTCATGTGTGTCTCCCAGAGACTTGTCATAATCAGCAGGCTCTTCCCACTAGTGAAAAGCCACTAATGGGCTTTATCTGTAGGTTTAAGGAATCTCTGCCCTGCACACCCGCCTGGTGGAGCTGCCTCCTCCTGGCTGTCCTCCAAGCTTCCCACCCTTCTGCCCCCCACCTGGGAGGAGGGCAGGTGCAACCATGACTGTGTGGCCTGGTCTGGTAGGGAGTCCGTACAAACCTTGGACCCTCTGCCCCAACCGCCCTGCCCTGGGCACACTGGGGCCCAGAACAAGGCATCAACTGAGCTGGGGTCTTAGGACAAAGCCCCTGGATGGCTGAGCTGCCCAGGGACGGACAGCTCCCATGGCCCCAGCCCTGGGGAGTCCCTCCCACAGCTCACAGGACAAGAATCAAGGGCACCCACTGTGTGCTGGTTCCCAGCCCAGGCGCTGGGTGGAGCGTGGACCCGGGTCAGTCCCTGTTGGAGGTGACAGGGACTGTCATAAACACAAAGCGGGGACAGGACGCAGGGCATTTGAGGGTGATCACACACAGCGTGGCCCCTGCCTGGCCTGGGAGTGGGCTGGAGCCAGTGGTAGCTCTGGGCGGAGGAGGGACATGATGCAGGAGAGCGGTGACGTGGCCTCAGGCAGAGTGACAGTGGGAGGGTGACACGGTGGACCCACAAGTGTATGGACACAGAGAGGCCCCCAGGCTGGGTCTGAGCACTGGGAGGTGGAGGAGATGGGTGGGGGAAGGGAGATTCAGGGGAATTTGCAGGAGGAGGGAAAGGTCAGATGGGCCAGGTGACCCCAAGATGACCCCGTGTTGGGATGTAATTTGAGGCCAGGTCCCGTGGGATTTAGCAACGTAGAAGCCCATGGTGCCCAGACAAGGCAAGTCTTTTGAAGATGGAGAAGGAACAGCCCATCTGTGCAGATGAATGCTGGGGAGGGGGTGACAATGGAACAAAGACGAGCGCCTTGTGGGGTCAGAGACTAGGGGCCCAGAGAGCAGGGCAGGACACGGGGCCTGCAGGGGCAGCCAGTGGGGTGGGGAGGTCAGGACCCCCAGAGGACCTGCCCCTGTCCCTCAGCTCTCCAGCCAGCCAGGCTGCCTGCAGACAAGACACCTCCTCGTCCCAGCTCAACACCATCCCTCCCCGGTTAGCTGGCTCAATGCGCGGGGCCGAGCCCTGCCCTGGCCTCCCAGCCCTGGGGATAATGGCTGCCTCCCCAGGTACCACATGGGGGCCATCCTTAGCTACTGTCTGGGCCCCTGTGTGTCAGGCCTCATGGTGGGTGTTGAGGTGCAAGTGGGGTTCCTCAGAACGCCTGCTCTTGGCAGGCAGCCCCAGGCCATGGTCATCGTGGCTCCGGCTGGCTCTTAATCCCACAGGCAAAAGGTGCCCACTGAAACTGAATGAATGAGTGAGTGAGCGAGTGAATGAATGAATGAGCAAGGGGTGAGACGTGGCCTAGCGTGGCTGGTCACATTGTGGGGACAGAGCCCCAGAAAGCAGTTTCCAGGCTCTCGGCCTCACATAGAAGGTAGTAAATGTGAGTAAATGTGAGTAAATGGCTCAGGTAGTAAATGGCCATCGACTGTGATTGGATGGCCATCAGCTGTGACTAGTTGGCTGTCAGCTGTAACCAGTGAGCCACTGGCCACTAATATAACTGCCGTGGCTACGCTAGCAGGAAATGGAGGCCAGCAAGAATGGATTGCAGAGAGGCGGATACGGCCGGTGAGACCATAGTGGTATGACTCCCCTACCTATGGCTCCATGGGTGTTCCTTTCTGGCCTCATCATGTCCTGCGTTCTTATGTGGGGAGCGGGACAAAAGACCCCGCATGACACCCTCCCTGACAAAAGGCACAGCGAGCAGGATACAGTGCCAGCCAAAGCTCTCCGAAGGGCATTGAAGCAGTTTGTGCGTATGAACATTCAGTCTCAGGAAGACCAGGAGGAGCAGCTGCCAGAGAGCTGGACCCCCGTGGAGGGGTGGGAAGCTGTGGATGGTTCCCCAACCAGCAGAGGCCGGAGAAAGCGGAGGTTGTTGCCGCCCTGTGAGCTGGGAAGTGCTTGCTGAGGCAGCCCGGATGCGGGACT
Organism: Rhinolophus hipposideros; assembly: GCF_964194185.1. Classification (NCBI taxonomy): domain Eukaryota; kingdom Metazoa; phylum Chordata; class Mammalia; order Chiroptera; family Rhinolophidae; genus Rhinolophus; species Rhinolophus hipposideros. The sequence goes on along the minus strand of NC_138047.1, from coordinate 110,465,856 downwards.
TGTAGTCCCAGGAGGAAACACTTGCTGAGTCTTCCTTGGGAGATGAGGGTGAGGTCAAGGTCATCCCTCACCCCCAGGACAGCCCTGGCGAATGACTATGGACTATGGGGAATTGCCTTCCATCCCTAATTTAATGGACTATTTGACTGTTTGGGAACATACCACCATGTAGTGGAACTGGGGGATGTTTGCTTTTGTGTCTTGACCGGCCCCCATCGAGAATATGTAAGCACCTTGATGTGAGCCGCTGTTGTTCCAGCATGTACCCCGAGAGGCCCAGAGAGAGAGTGGCAGTGCCCTGAGAGCCCTGGCTGAGCCCAGGAAGTCTGGCTGAGCCCAGAGAGAGTGGCAGTGCCCTGAGAGGCCTTTGCTGTGCCCGGGGAGACTGGTGATACCCTAAGAAGTCCAGGAAGTCTGGCTGTGCCCAGAAGGACTGGTGGTGCCCTAAGAAACCCTGGCTATGTCCAGAGAGCTTGGCTGTGTCCAGGATATTGCATTCACCTCCAGGCTCCTCGCACAGGGTCCCTTGTGGAAGATGCTTGTCACATAGATTGTGAGGCGAGACCCTGTAGGGGTGGAGTGTGGGGACAGAGCCCCAGAAAGCAGTTTCCAGGCTCTCAGCCTCACGTGGAAAGGTGCTGGCTCAGGTAGTAAATGGCCATCAACTGTGATTGGATGGCCATCAGCTGTGGCTAATTGGCCGTCAGCTGTAACCCGTGAGCCATTGGCCACTAATATAACTGCTGTGGCTACGCTAGCAGAAAGGAATGGGGGCTAGCAAGAGCGGATTGCAGAGAGGCGAGTGCCGCCAGTGAGGCCATAGTGGTATGACTCCCCCATCTATGGCTCCGTGGGTGTTCCTTTTTGGCCTCACCATGTCCTGCGTTCTTATGTGGGGAGCGGGACCAGAGACCCTGCAAGACTCCCTGCATGAGAAATGGCGCAGCTAGCAGGGTCCCCCACACGACACACATTCATTCTCTTCTCAGGGAAATTCTGCCAGCCTCCCAGGCCAGGCAGAAAAGGGTCGGCCACAGTCGGGCACAAGGGGCTTCCCAGCCCTGAGCTGTGTCCTCACACCCCCAAACCTGAGGCTGCTCCATCCCCATTTGACAGCTCAGGAGGCACGTCCCCAACAGGCTCTTGCAGCCTGTCAGCCCCAGGAGAGTCAGGGTGCCACGCGAGTAAGCTCCTGAGCTGGGTGGGTGACCGCGCACCTGTCCTCTACACTGGAAAAGCCTAGGTCCTTTGCTCCCTGTTCTGTGCAGCTCAGGGACTGGGGGCCACAGAGTCCCTGTCTATCTGACAGCCATCAGCTTGCTGCTAGTTGCTCAGAAATGGCTGTACTAATGCACACCTACTCAGGTGGGAACACACCCACTCAGGTGACACTACTCCTGCAGATGTCACCTGTCTCACGCAATGAGGCCCAGAGGCCTCTGTGTGGTGGGATACAGCCCTGGGCCTGGGTCCCAGCGCTGTGGGCTAGGGGCTCGCAGGGGCCACAAATCAACACGAAGCAATTGGACTGGCTCTGACTTAACTAACGTATATGTTCACTCACACATATACGAATGAACCGAAGCTGTGGTGTTGGGATATTATCCTTGGTTTCCAGTGAGACGGCTGAGACAACCTTCAGATGGTCCACAGGCCAGTGCAGGCCTAGAGTGTGGCCTCAGATGTGGCCCCATAGAGAGGATCAGGTGGGGAAGCCAGAGCTGGGGCGTTCTCAGGTGCAGAGAGAAGTAGAAGCCATGTGGCATGTGTCATGCCAACACTCACCAGCTCACCATGTCAGAGCAATAGAGGCGCCCAGGGGTCCTGCAGTGCTGGGAGCAACTTCAGAACCAGAAAAATGATCCCCTCTGACCCCAGGGTGGGAGAGAGAGGGAGGCTCACCTGCAGAGGAGGCGCACCTGCAGAGAGTGAGTGTGAGACGGAGCTGGGGTCTTCTGAGCAACACATGCAAGTGCTGCCTGTACTGCGACGGGCCAAGGACAGGGTGGTACATTTAATTTACCCAGGGGCTGAGAAGAGGTGTTCAGTGGAAGGTGGGTTACCCGACTGGTGCTGGGAGAACTACCTGTCCTCCTTTCCCTGGTGAGGGGCAGAAGCAGGGACAGTTTGGCTGGAGACTCAGGAGGAGACCCAGGTCACTGCAGGGGCTCAGCTACCAAATGTTATGGAAGCACCTTCTTCCCTACACCAGGAGAGATCACAAGCTAGCCTGCCCAAGTCCAAATCCCAGCTGGACCCCTCCCTGCCTCAGTTTCCCTGACTATAGAATGAGGATGGTGAAAGACCAGTCTTGGAGTTGTGAGGCTTTCATGAGATGATATAAATGCAGCACCAAGCACCATGCATGGAACAGAGTGAAGCTAAGTATCAGTGCTGCTACTGATGGTGATGATGGTGGTGGTGATGGTGATGGTGGTGATGATGGTGGTGGTGATGATGGTGATGGTGGTGGTGGTGATGATGGTGGTGGTGATGATGACGGTGGTGATGGTGGTGATGGTCGTGGTGATGATGATGGTGGTGGTGATGGTGATGGTGGTGATGGTGGTGGTGATGATGACGGTGGTGATGATGGTGGTGGTGATGATGGTCGTGGTGATGATGACGGTGGTGGTGATGGTGATGGTGGTGATGGTGGTGGTGATGATGACGGTGGTGATGGTCGTGGTGATGATGACGGTGGTGGTGGTGTGGTTGGGCACCAGGATGAGGCTGCCCAGTCTATTTACTCCCTTGGATTAGAGGTGAGGGGAAGGATGGATGAATCCCCCTCCCCTCCTAACCCCTGATAATGGTACCCCCACTGGCCCCACCTTCACTCTGCCTCCCATTCCCCAGCTTCACAACACCCCCACCTCTACTATGGGTCAGGCTGGCCAGTGTGTGGGGCTCCTTCCCCCACAGAGAAGGGCTCTAGAGATGGCGAAAGGAGGAAGGGTGGGTCCCAGAGCTGGAATTGATGGGCTGGTGGCCGACCTTGACATGTAGGATGCTCAGAGGATACGGCCACACAGTGTGGCTTACAGGAAGTGTTGGAGTGGCAGGGGAGGACTTCTGTGCCTTGTGGTTGCGATGCCTGAGGCCCTGAGCTTGGCCCCTCTTTAGAAGCCCTCTGAGTAGCCTCAGCTGACTCTCCTAGCACCCCACTCCTCTGGAGGGATTAGCTAGCCCTCCCTTCTGGTGGCTGCCGCCTCCCTCAGGCTAGATGATTGGAGCCACAGAGTAGCCCCCAAACCCCTCTCTTAGGCAGTGGGAGCCCCTGGGCCTCCCTGGGTATTGGAGGGCCCTCCCCAAGCTTGAAGCATGCCTGTGAACCCTCTGAGGGCCCAGTGTCCTCTTCTGTCCTCAATTCTGACCACAGCCAGAGAGGAGCTGCCTGAGCAGCCCAAGGCCCAGGGCCCTTCAGCCCCTTCTGTCCTTTTCTCCCCACCCCAAAGCCATCGGCTCACAGGGAGAAGTGGCAGACACGCTTTTGCCAGCAGGCCTGCCGAGAAGGGCTGGGCAGCACTCGGCCATTAGCTCCGGCAGCCTTGGGTAGCTTGGGCAGGCCAGGGCCTCTGTAGCTCATCCGCTCCGCCCCTCCAGGTGGTTGGGGGCTGACCACAGGGCTGCGGGGTGCCCCAGTGAGGAGAGGTGGCTCTGGGCGCTGTGACAGCCCAAGCAGATGCTTCCAGGAGCAGTGCGGCTGGCAGGGACAGGGTTAAGAGCGTGCCCGGCCTCCCTCCCTGTTCCCTCGAAATGGCTCCCTGGTTCCAGAATGACTCTGCTTCCCCTCTTAATCTGTATTTTACGAGTGAGAAGCTTTGCATTATGCAAATCGTTAGATAGGAACAGGTGACATTTCAGCAAAGAACATGAGCGGGCCAGGCCGGCCGGCGGGCTGCTGATTTAGACATTAGTATTTGTCACCGGGGTGGCGGGGGTGGCGGGGGGGCTCAGCTGTTCACACTTTAAGGTGGAAGTCTGCGGCACAGCCAGGGCCACCCACACCCTTCAGCAGAGGGCACCCAGTGAGCGGGCAGGCTGCCCCCACGAGACCTCCGTCCATGTGCCAGGCACTGCTCAAGCAGCCCACAGGGTAGGCAGCACAGCTCCATTCACAGATGGGGAAACCGAGGCACAGAGCAGCGATGGGTGAGGCAGGGCTGTCCAGCTGGACGTGGCGCAGAATCCAGGCCAGGCAGGCTGTCGGGCCCCAGGTCTCCGTAGCCCTCCCCAGGGTCCTGGGTGCACTACGTCCCGCTTCCAGCACCACACACCTGGGCTCTTGCACCCAGGGCCCACCTCCCAGGGCTGCACCACCCATTCAGTGGAGCCCGGCTCCACCCTCTGCTGGGGCCCAGACCTCTGTCCCTCCTCGCCACACCCCCCCTGCTCCTCCAGAACGAGGTGCCCCTGCCCCTCCGAGCACAGAGCCCCACTGCTCGGCCATGCCTCTGTCATCCCCCTGTCAGCCGCATCCACTGTCCGTTTCCCAGGAAGTGGTTTGAGAGGAAATGGACAGAAAGGGAAGTGAGGGGCCACCGCACTTCACAGGGGAGCCCCAGCCGCATCCTTCAATTTTCTAGCTGCCTGACGATGCTCGCAGTCGTCCCCTCTGCTTTCTGAGGCCCAAGCTCCGATGGGAATTAGAATCTGGAACGCAGTTCCCGGGCTGAAGCGTGGCTGTGGGGACCCCAGGGGACCCGCACTCCAGGCTGTGGGCCGTGGATGGCCTGGGCAGGGGTGTGCACCGCAAACAGAAAGCTGGAACCCGAGGACAGCTTGTCCCAGAGGCTTTGCTGCCCAGGCTCCTGGCAGTAGGGCTGTGGCAGCCACACAGCTCGGCCCCCTTCCCCATGGCAGAGCCCAGACCACGGGCATTTCTCAGGGGTCACCAAGGTTCCACTTGTGAGAAACCTTTGAACCCACGGCCTAGGTGACCCAGATGGCCCTGGTATGGACTCAAGCAGGATGACGGGGCCTGGACCAGCATCAGGGCAGTAGCCCCACCCCAGGTGCTGTGAAGACTCAGGAGGGTCAGAGAACACGAGGGGCAGTGTTGAGCTCCCCACCACTCAGGGGCGTCCCCTCCATGCCCTGGGGGAGGTGGACCGAGGTGGGACTGAAGTCTACGCACCTGGAGGGTGAGCCTCACCCTGGGGACCAGAGCCCAGCTTTGGGGGGCAAAGCCTAACAGTGTGATGGTGTCTGAACACACTCTTCCTTGGGGAGACTTTCAGGTCTTGAGATGGGGCAGAAACACCATGGGGAAAGGAGGGGTGAGGGCCCAGGGCCCAGACAGACCGCGGTGGTCACCATTCCCAGAGGCTGCCCCTGGGCCAGCCTGCCGCCCGCCCCGTGACACTGGGCTGCCCTCGCTGCAGAGGAGCCGCGGCTGCACCTGCTCGGCCATCTGGGGGGACCTGCGAGGGGGCAGGGGGCGCTCAGGAGGTGACAGCGATCCTCCAGCCCCCACTGCACCGGGCTCCTCCTCAAACGAGGTAAAGGGCGTCCTCTAGCTGCGTGAGGCCCCAGACACCCAGGGCTCAACCCTCGCACAGCACAGGGTGAACCTGTCATCAGCCAGCAAACACTGAGCCCAGGCAGCGGCAGGCGAGGGGTGCCATGGAAGTGTGGGTCCTCAGGCACCGCCCCTTCCCACCCCTGCTGTTGGTCAGCTGCAGGGCTGTCCTGCGTTCTCCTGGTAGACAGAGTAAACCTCAGACACTGAGATAGGATAGCAGGCCCCCTGCCAGGCTCTGGGAGGGCGCTGGGGGTGGTGGGGTGCAGCCTGCGCAGAGCTTGGTGGGTTCAGGCACTGAGGGGCGGCCAGACGGCAGCACCTGGAAATGGACGCCTTCCAGAGGCCACTGGGACCAGATCTGTGAGGCGGCATGTGCAGGGGAGTGGAAGTGAGGCAGGAAAGCTGTGTCACTTCAGAGACACTGGCTCCAGTGCTGTCCGCGGGGCAGGGCCCCGTAAAGCAGGCGGCAGGAGAACGTGCAGGCTCATTCTATGTCTCCTGTCCCCCCACACGCAGCCCGCAGAGACCCAGCTGGGGACTAGGGACTGTGTGTGTGTGGGTCAACTTTCTGCTGCCAGCAGAGCTTGAGGAGGGCTGGGTACATTTGTGCCTGAGAGGAAGTCGGTAGCCCCAGGCAGCAGCCACCTCTGTTTTGTTCACCTCAGAACAGCTGGGCACACAGTAGGTGCTCAATAAATATGGAATAACCACAAACACAGCAAGGAACACTTGCTGTGTTTTATGTAAGCAGACTCAGTGTGGCTGGGGCCGCCCCCTCTGCCCAGGGCTGTGGGGCCTGGGGCGCTGACCACACAGCTTGGAGGAGCCCAGACCCCTTACCCCCGCCCCAGGACCCCCACTTCTCAGCCCCCTGCAGCACCCTGCCCACTCCTTTGTCCCTCTTCCCAGCTAGCCAGGCAGGCAGTCCTGGCACCCCTTTCCAATCAAGGAGAGCCCACTGCAGTGACATTTAAGAGGAAAAGAAAGGGACTGTCTAATAGTGTGGGTATGAAATTAGCATTAGAAAAGGAAACTCCCTTATCACTGGAGGGAGCCCTGCAGAATGGCTGCTCCCATGTCTGCCCTCAATGACTACTTCCCTTCAGCTCATAAATGTCAGTCTTGGGGTGCTGTAAACAGCCTGGCCCCTTTTGAAATGAACAAGTAGAGGTCTTTATGGGTTTCTATTAAGGGTGATGGGCGGGCAGTTGCAGGAGGGAGAGTGCTGAGTGGAGGGTATGGAAGGCCAGCCTGTAGGAGCCCCCTCCCCAGCCCTGGCCATCCCTGCAGACCAGGCACCGCCATCTCCTGTGGGGACAGCCTGAGCTTGAAAACTGCCAGGTGAGATTCCAGTGGGGGGTCCCCAGCAGCAAAGGAGGTGGTCAGGTCCCCACTTACTCCTGTGGCCCCCACGCCTGTGAAAGCTCATCACCCAATGAGGTGGCAGTCGTCCGGGGGGAGGTACCAGGGCTCCATCCTACACGGGGTGGGAACACGCATACACACTGGTGCATGAACACACACGCCCCCCCCTTCATCTCTCCTCCCGCCCCAGCAGCCACTCCACACTGGAGCCAGAGGGACTTTTTTTGAAAAAACCTTTTCGTTTTGGAACAATTGTAGACTTAGAGGAAAGTTGCAGACAGTACAGAGCCCTGTACACGCAGTGTCCCCTCACGTGTCATCGTCGTTACAGACACATTTGTCACAACTAAGAACCCAGCATCTGTACATTACCCTCAACTGAATCCCAAACTTGTTTCCGATTTTCTGTGCATCCCCACAGACGTCCTTCCCCCTGGCCCAGGACCCCCTCCCGGACCTCCCACCCGGACCCCACGCCGCCCCCTGGCCCAGGCCCCCACCCGGACCCCACGCCGCCCCCTGGCCTACGCCCCCACCCGGACCCCACGCCAACCCCTGGCCCAGGCCCCCACCCAGACCCCACGCCGCCCCCTGGCCCAGGCCCCCACCCGGACCCCACGCCACCCCCTGGCCCAGGCCCCCACCCGGACCCCACGCCGCCCCCTGGCACAGGCCCCCACCCGGACCCCAAACCGCCCCCTGGCCCAGGCCCCCACCCGGACCCCACGCCGCCCCCTGGCCCAGGCCCCCACCCTGACCCCACGCCGCCCCCTGGCCCAGGCCCCCACCCGGACCCCACGCCGCCCCCTGGCCCAGGCCCCCACCGGGACCCCACGCCGCCCCCGGCCTGCAGTCTTCCTTGCCTTTCACGGCCCTGAGAGCTGGGGGTGCCCCAGGTCCCGCAGACTGTCCTGCCTGGGCTTTTCTGATGTTTGTCTCCCAGTGAGATGGGCAGAGAGGACTGGGAGGTGTCACGCCCCTCGTCACCACCCAGGGACATGACGGCTCTCCCCTGCAGCCCCTGTGCCGTGCTTCCCCACTCCAGGGACAAGTCCTCCGGGGGGGGGGGGGGGAGAGGGGGGCAGTACATTTCAGAGCCAGCCCTCTAGTGCCCCCCACGCCCTTCATCCCAGGACCCTGAGGCCTCCCATGAACCCCACCCGTGCCCCACCCCCTGCTGCACCCGGCCTCTGCTGACCCCTGCTCTGGGGTCCCTGGCCCGGCCAGGCGTCCTTGCCCCCACACCTCCACACCCTTTGCCAGGGCCCTCTGTTCTCCCCCTGGCATCGGCCCTCATGGAACGGCAGGGACTGTCCCCGTCACTGTGGGCCCAGCACCAGGCTCAGGGCCACCACGGCAGCACAGCAAGGCTGTGCTCATACTCGGTGTGTGTGCCCAGCCTGCCGGCCCTGCCCTGACCTCTCACACAGCACTAGGGCAAGTGCGTCAGGCAGAGGCCGGGTGGCCGCAGTGATGGCAGGTGGGGGGGCATAGTGGGGGGTGCAGGGGACAGATGGTGGTCAGGGGACGACAGAAGCTCAGAGCAGCTGGGCAGCAAAGCAGGCCACACATGTCAACTCACACCCCAAAGCATGCAGGGCTGGGGTCTCAGTGCCTGGATGTCACAGGCTGCATGGGTCCCTCAGCTACAAGGAGATTTCACCATTTCTTCCTCCCACAGGCTCAACGGACATGACACAAGAGGTTAGAATATATGATAAGTTACAGGCTGGCTTCTCAGGGGGTGTCAAGGAGGCTGAGACTGTGCCCCTGCTTTTCAACAACCAGTGTGAGCGCCCCCCCACCTGGCAAAAGGGCCCATCTACCCTGCCAAGAAGAGCAGGACACGGAGCCCACCAGGGGGCCAGTGCACTCCTGCCCCTGCACAGAGGAGACAGAGCCCCAGGCCCTGCAGGAAAACAGGGACACAGCTGTCACCTGGCCAGCTGGACATCTCCCCTGGGAGAAAGAGGGGCCTAGGATTTGCTGTGGACTCATGGGCTATGTCTGGGCCAGTGACATCCACTGGAGCGCCTGACCCATGGCTGCAGCCAAGGAGCAGTGGGAAGAGTGCTGTCCAGCAGCAGGGACCCAGAGGGCACTGAGGGAGATGGCAGTGCTGACCACTGACCCAGGGGCTCCTTAGGCAGCTCTGAGAGTAGGTGGTGGGGAGGCTGAAGGCTGGGGGCCTGTGCAGAGGCCCCTCCATGGGGATGGGAGATGGTCTGTGTTGGGGTCCCTCCTGTCCCCTGGAAAGTCGGAGGATGGAAGCCCTGTGCAATTTCCTGTCCCCACCGCCCCCAGTCCTAAATGACAGCCTCCCTCCCTCCCAGGGTGTGTTAGCAGGAGCTGGGGCCCGAGGGTGGGCGGTGGGGGGAAGTGGACAGCCTGACACCCCAGGCGGAGGGGCCTGGCTCACCTGCAGCCGCCTGGGGGACGGGGCCCTGGAGGCAGTGGGAGGCGTCCTGATGGGTTTGAGCCCTCTCCAGGCTGCAGCAGCCGCTGCCTTATCCCGCGATTCCACCTTAAACGGCTTTGATCGGCCCGTGCACCGGTGAGCGCACGCTAATATTGGCTCCAATAAAGAGCAAATCAGGACCCAAGTCGACTGGTCTTATCGCACAGTCAGAACTGATGGCTGCAGAAGTCATAAAGATCCCATTTAATCTCACGCCTATCTATCACCGCGGACGTCTTCACCCTCTTTGTGCTGGGGTAATATGTGCTCATTACGGAAGCAAAACAGACCTGGCATGAATAAACGCGGGATGAAGTACTCACTGGGAATGTGACAGCATGATCAGTGGCAGCGGTAATCGCGCAGCATCGGAGGCTAAATTATTCCATAGCCGTGATTTGAGGGGACAGCCCGGAGCACCCCACGGCTGCCTGCGGCTGCGGTGACGTGTCCCTGATAAAGCATCCTTCCCAATTTACGGGGCCGTGCTTGACCGAGCTGCCGCGTCGTGCCGCTGTCTAATCACGCCATCAGCGCCGCGAGAAGGGGCTCAATTGGGACTCAAATGAAAGGAGATTGGAAAACTACCCTCAATTGAAATTACATTTGTAAATGAGGCAGAGTTCTCTGTTCCAAGTGTGAACGTCACGGTAAATCTGCCTGAGAAGTCGTTGCCGGGCCGGTGGCGCAGGGGCAGCTGGGATGCTGGCTGTGCCCGGGGACATGCCCGAACTGCGTCAGCCCCAGGGGACAGCTCCAGAGAGACAAGGACGTCTTGGGGCACCATGACGCGCTGGGCCTGGACTGTCCGTGATGGGCCCTGGGCAGCGTCTGTGAACCCCTTTCCACCTCTAAAACGGGGTGCTAGGGGCCTCCTCCTGGGAGGTGGGGCAGGACCGGATGGCAGTGTGTCAGAGCGCGTGCCACCCCCCACCCAGGGGTGCCCTGCCCAGTGCAGGGCCTGGCTCAGACCCTCATCCTTCTCTCCCCTCTCCTCTCTGGCCACCCCCCTCCAGCCTTCATCTGAGTATCTGCCTTCATGTCCCCTCTGGTCCTCGCTGACCGAGGGGGGGGTCACATCCTACCCCAGGGAGTGGCTCTGTGATGCTCTCAAAGGAGGCAGCATGGAAGGCAGGCACAGCCCAACTCAGGCTAGGGGCAGGAGGCCTGGGTCAGTTTGACTGGCCGTGTGCCCATGACCTTAGCTGTTCCCAGGTCGAGGTACACTCACTGCGGACACTGAGCAAGGACAGCCATGTACAGGTGCAGGGAGTAAGAAGGGGATGGAACAGCTGGCCCCCAGGGTCGCTGTGAAGCCCCAGGCTGGGGGTGATCAAGGGCCCCCCTTGAAGCCTTGGCTCTGGACGTCCTTGCTCCCCAAATGGCTGCAGGGCCTGTGCGGGAGGGCATGCTGGCAGGGGCAGGGAGAGCAGGCCAGCAGGCAGGTCTGGCCGCTCCAGCTCTGTGCCACCGAGTGGCCAGCGGGGCTCCCGCCCTGCCCTGCCCTGTGAATGGCCCTGGCAGGACCTCTTTGCAGGCTGGCCTTTATGTAAATCAAGGCCTAATTAGCCCATCCAGCATTTGTGTAGAATATCATTTTTTTAATTACCAGCCCTGGGCAGGTTTGGCTGCTGCATGTTGTGGGGCCAATTACCATAAATCCCGCGGTAACAATTAGCCACATCGGCGCCGAGCGCACGTGTCCCACTGTTATAATTATGCTCGGCGTGCTTGTTAATTGGCCTATCTGACTCTTTACTTTTTATGCTGCTCATCTGCTCATTACCGCAGCCATTTAATTCAATTAGCACCTTAATTAGAGGAACAGTCTTGTCCAATGTCGGGTCTTGTCAGGGAGCCGGCTTGATGAGCAGACAAACAGGAGGGCGACCAGGCCTGGAGCTGGGGGGGCTGGGCAGCCGGGGGCTGCCACAGGGTGCAGACAGGCTGTCCATGCACCCCTGCGCCCTCAGAGGCCCGCAGCCAAGGCAACAGAGCGACTCCTGCCTCCATGAGCCCCCCCACAACACCCTCCACCATGCCCTTCGTGTCTCTGCTGGTCTGCCCTTCTAAGCGCCCACCCCCAGTACACCCCCTGCAGCTGGACTGGATGGGGCTGGGTTTTGTTTTGTGCCACTCTATAGAAATCGCTATTCCCTGCCTATTAATTCTTCTAATTAGAATTAAATGAAGCATGCTAAATTGCTAGATTAACCAATAATTAAGCAGCCACCGCACTAAAACATAACACCCCAAGCAGCCCGCCTCCCCCCTGCCTCCACACCAGGGGCTGGGCTGCGCCAGCTGCACAGGGGGAGGGCCTAGGGGATGCGGGACCGACCATGGTCACCCCAGGTCACTCCAGCGGTCCCACTCCTGATGGGTGGTGCCCACTGCAGCCAGTTCCTTGTGGTCTGAGCCTGTACCCTGGGGTCTGTGAGGTTGTGTGAGAGTCTGTGAGCGTGGGGCATGGTGGGCATGTGAGTGTGTGCTCGTGGACTCTGTGTGTGGGGGGGTGCTGTGCCGGCAGGTGTGTGTGTGACTGTGTCAGTACAGGAGGACGGCTGGCGATGTGTGTGTGAGAGCACGTGTGTGAGGGTGTGCACGTGTGGGTGAGAGGGCATATGTGAGGGTGTGCACGTGTGTGAGAGCACATATGTGAGGGTGTGCACGTGTGGGTGAGAGCCCGTGTGTGAGGGTGTGCACGTGTGTGAGAGCACGTGTGTGCGGGTGTGCACATGTGGGTGAAAGGCCGTAGCTTGGAAGCCCCACAGGAGCCTGCTGGGGGGTAGGAGGTCAGGGAACCCTCCGTGACACCGTCACTCCACCTCTAGGTTAGGGGTTGGGGGACATAACAGCTTAAGTGTAAAACCAATCAGGGGCTGGAGCTGGGGCTCTGGGAAAACCCCCGGAAGAGTGGGTGTTATTGGGGGATAAGAACAACCACAGCTCAGGACCTGCCCAGGTGTTCTACACCCTGCCCCCAGGCAGACCCTGAAAGGTCGGGACCCCCAATCTGAACCCCACTGCAGATGAGTGAAAAGACAGGCAAGGCACTAAGGAAGGAACCAAAGCCCTATGCCCCATCCCTCCCCCCTCCCACTTCAACAGGAAGAAAGGAAGGAAGAAAGGGGGAGAGGAGAGGAGGGAAGTGGAGAAGAGTGGGAAGGTGGGGATGGGCCCCCACACCCAGAGTACCTAGGCACAGGGAGAGCGTCCCCTCGGAACCCCCCACATCCCCACCCCTCCCACCTGCATCCCTCACGGACCCTCCCACCTGGGAGGGGCTGCTCCCCACGAGGCTCCCTCAGGTTCCCAACCCTGAGCCTCCACACTCCCCCACATGGGTGCCCCCCATCCTTCCGTCCCTACGTGCCCCCCTCCAGGGGCCCCTGTTGGCCACGCTAGGCCTTGTAACAAGGCACCAAGGCCAGTGCTTCTCAAGGAGCACCCCCACTCCAGTGCCTCAGGGCCCCCCAGGTCCCTGTCCTGTGGCTTGGGGACCAGCTTGCCCCTCGTAGGAGCCAAGTGTCCACCCTCCCACCCCCACCCTCTGTGCTCGGGTCAGGGGAGGAGTCTGCTACCACACCACATATCTGGGCTCAGTTCTGCGCGGACTTACCAGCTGTGTGACTGCAGCCAGCTCCCAACGCCTGTGCCTCCATTTCCCTGTCTGAGAAAGGGGAGGAAACGGTGGCCCAGGGCTTCTGAGAGGACCGAGTTAGTAGTCAGGTGCCAGGACACAGCACACCTGAGCTGTCCTCATACCCCCCCCCCCTCCCCGGCACAGGAGCAGAGGGCTGGCTGTGGCTGGGCTTGGTTCCCCAGCTCACAGCCCTGCAGGGACCTGCGGGAGGGTGGGGGACAGCACGGACAGCCGGCTGAGCTTAGCTTGGGGGGCTTTGAGGATGACCCCCCCACAGATGTCTTGCTCCCCACAGGGCCCCCACTCGCGCCCGCTGGTGCCCACAGCCTGGGACACCCCGCCCTCTCAGCAGTGGTATCATGTCAGGGCCTCGTGGCTGTAAACTTCCCCAGAAGAGCTGCTCCTGCAGCTGGAAGATATTGACTCCGGAGAAACAATGGCACGAATAAAATAAAAATAAAAAAGTTAATTATCCTTTGTGTTTGTAATTTAATTAAAGATGCAGTAAAGTTTTACTGTTTTCCCAGGTGATGATGTTTAGAGCCCCGAAAAGCTATTTGTGCTGGTGAGATTAAAGTGCATTTTAAAATGTTCCCCCAGTACTTTCACATTTGTTGATAGATTTTTAAATTAAACTTTAAATTGTAATCTAAATTACCTCCAACAATTCATGGTCCCTGTAATGAACTCCCACCGTTCCCGCTGTCATCCGTCCATGATGGACTGCGAATGGGGCTCCCGTGGCCGCTGGTGCCTGAGGAGCTGCCGCCCGGCTGAAGCCAAACCAAGTCCGAGGGAGGCCAGCCCTGGGCCCGGCCGGCAGACAGTCACCAGGCCACCGGCTGGGTCCACCTGGAGGACAGGCTGCTCAGCACGGTAGTGAAGAGCCCTCTGTCCTGCTCCACGCCCCCTGGCCGCCCACGGCAGCCCTACCATAGGCACCCTGGGCAGGGAGAAAACATTCATCAGGCAGAAGCGTCCAGAACCCCACAGGCCATCCCTGTGTCCTGGAAAGGTCTCCAGGGGCTGAGAGGGCAGCTCAGCAGGAGAAACTAAGGCGGGGGTGGGGGACGCAGGGCAACCCGGTGGAGAGAAAACGTCCCTGGGCTGAGCAGGCAGCTCCCTCTTCCTGCCCGAAGGCCCTTCCACACTGAGTATCTCATCCCCTGCACTGTGTGTGTGTGTGGGGGGGGGGCACTTATATATGAAGCTCAGACTGAACAGAATTTTATAATTATGCCAGAAATGGCAGCTAAAGAAAAAATCAATTCCAAGCTTTTGTTTTCTCCCAACTTGGTTATTATTTTTTAAGTTTGTCACCAATTTTGTTTTCCCTCTGATCCTACCATATTTTCAGTGAGTCAGGCTCTTTGTGTGTGTCTGTGCCTCTAAACAAACCCAGTACCTTTAATCAGCGACATGGGGCTGCCTGACTCCTTGAAATAACATGTGGGGTACAACCCAGAAATGAACCTGGGACAAGGGGTGTCATTCTCACCTAATATCTTGGCATCTGGATTTGTTTGATGAAAATGGCATCCCCTGCCATGGGGGAAGGAGGTGCACCTGCAGTGGGCATTACTTTCGGAAGGCAATGTGTGACCAGAAGCTGGCAGTTGTCTGGCCCAGTAACTGGGCATTGAAAGTGACTAAATGACCAAGAATAATGGAGACAGGAATGCCTGGGTAGCCGTGGCAGACCCTGCATCAATCAGGGTTCTCCAGAGAAAGAGAATCAAAGGGTTGTGTGTATGTGTGCATATGTGTGTGTATGTGTATACGTGTGTATGTGTGTGTGCAATTGTGTGCATTTGTGTATCTGTGTATGTGCATGTACATGTGTATACATGTATGCCATGTGCATGTGTATACATGTGGGTGGATATATGTGCGTACATGTGTGGACATGTACGTGTGTGTCTTTGCAGGTGTATATATGTGCGTATATACACATGTTTATATGTGTGTGCATGTGTACTGTGTACATGTGATTCTGTGCATGTACACTTGTATATGCATGTATGCATGTGCATTGTGTATACATGTGATCGTGTGTCTATACGTGTATACGTGTGCGTGTACATGTGTGTACACATGTTTGCGTGCATGTGTACATCTGTGTAGAGAGAGGTGCTATTTTATAGAATGGGTTCATCAGACTGTGGGGCTGCAGGTCCACACTCTGCTGGGTAGACCAGCAGGCTGGAGACTAGGGGAGCGCTGAGGCCACAGCTGAGCCTGAAGGCCGCCTGAGGTGGAACCCCCTACCCCTGGCAGGGCGCTCTGTTTTCTCTTAAGTCTTTCCACTGACTAGATAAGGCCACCCACAGTACGGAGGGCCATCAGCTTCACTCAGCTCACTGATTTAAATGTTAACCTCACCTACAAAACATCTCACAGCTGCTCCATCTGTGCTTGCAAACAAACTGGCTGGAGGTCAAGGGCGGTCACTCCAGTCAAGCAGTCAGGTCCCTGTGCAAGTCTGACCTGAGCCACTTTTCAGAGAGTCACCATTGACTGAGGAGAGGTCAGTCCCTGGGAGGGAAGGTCTCCACACCCTGCAAATGTGTCCTAATTGCCCATCCCCAGAGAGACCATGGTCACTTGCTCAGGACACCACAGTGCGTGGGAGAGGATCCAGAGCTATGAGCAGGCACACAGTCTGTGGGCATGGTAACACGATCCCCTGTGGAGCCGAGGACACATGGACCCCTGCCCAGGTCTGGCCCACAGCAGGCTCCCTGTCCCGCCAGCCTTGCAGTGGCATTCTCCAGCCCCCAAAGGAATAACTGGCAAGGTGTGTGTAAAGAAAGGCAGACCCACACTTGTTCCTTGGCTATGGAGTAGGAGCTGCCACAGTGGGGCCTCTACCACTGTACCCCAACTGACACAGCCAATCGAAGCCATGGAAAGAACTGGGAGAATGGCAGAGACTTGTGCCACCTCTAAAGACCAAAGCATGCATGGGTGGCGGTCCTTGTATCCTGTTTCACTTGCCAGTCTGTCTCCTGTGAAATCCGGACGGGTCCTGGAAGCTGAGGGAGGCCTGTCACAAACTACCTCATGGGTCGGTGTGCTCTGAGCGTCAGGAGAGCCAATGGTATAAATTCCAGTCCAAAAGCTGGCCAGCTTGAGACCAAAGAAATGTCGATTTTTCAGTTTGAGTCTGAAGTCAGGAAAAGACCCATGTCCCAGCTCAAATAGTCAGGGAGGAGAGTTTCCTATTACTCACTCTTCTTACTTTGTTCAATCTTCATTTGATTGCGTGAGAACCACCACGTTGGGGAGCGGGGGCAATCCGCTTGGCTCAGATGTTAACCTCATCCCGAAGGACACTCCCTGACACGCTCGACATAATGTTTGACCAGGTGTCTGGGCTCCCGAGCCCAGGCAGGTTGACGTGTGAAATTCACCACCGTAACAATCAAATCTTTTTTTTTTCTTTTGCATCTATTAAGATTACCACACGATTGTTCTCCCTTTATACACTCAGGAAGCAAATCGTATTGGTAGATTTTCTGATGTTGAACTATCTTTGCATTCTTGGAATAAATCGATGTGATAATGATTTTTTAAAATATACACTTGGGGTGGTTATATTTTATTTATGACTTTTTAATTGAAAAGGCTTATAACTGTCTTTTCTGATTTTGCAATAGGGTATTACTAATTCATAAAATGAGTTAAGAGACTTTCCCCTGTTTTCTATCCTCTGGAAGAGTTCGCACGAGAAATCATTTATCTTTCTTGAAGGTTATTAGTGGGGAATTATTTTTCCCCATTTCAGGTTCTTTAATAGATTTGGGTCTCTTTAAGTTTTCCACTTACTCTAGTGTCAATTTTGGCCTTTATATTCTTCTAGAAATTTACTTATTTTACCTAGATTTTTAAAAATACATCCTTTTTCCTTTATTTTTCCACTTTTCATTCTGTGTTTTCCATTTGCTTCTTCTCTGTTTTGTCATCAGTGGTGCCAGAAAGTCTGCCTGTTTTATTATATTTACAAGGACTGGTTTTAACTTTGTAAATCTTTTCTGTTTTTTTAATATTAAAGATATTCTCTACTTCACTGATTTCTGCTCTGATCTTTTTTATTTCCATCTTGCTTTTTAGATATATTCCTTAGTTCTTTTTATAAGTTTTGAATTGGACACTTAGTTCACTTCTTTTCAAATTTTCTTTGTCTTCTGACAAATAACATATTTAAAACCATAGCTTTTCTCTCTAGGTACAAGTGCAATAGTGGTCAAGTAATCCAATCTTTTTCATACCCTCTTGGTGTGTGTGTGTAGCTTCTTCCATCTCAATATTTGAACCAGATTTGGGGTGGATTCTGCCTGCAGGTGATGATAACAGAGGACTAGTACATAGCCTATTTCTGTGAATAATAAATTGTGCACAAAATGAATCCATATTCTCCATGGGATATGTAAATTGATAGAAATAATAGAGATAATTAAATTAATTTACTATTCCATTCAAATTTAAATATCTATACTTCCTTTTTGTATTTTTAATCTATTATTTTATAAAAGGAATTTGTTAAAAGTTCCAACTACCATAGTTTAGTCATATATTTCTCCTGGTAACTTTCTCAGTTGTAGCTTCCTATATTTTAAGACTAATTATTTAATGAATATATATTTATGATCATTATGTCTTCCTGATCTATTGTTCCTTTGAACAAATGTCTAATATTCTTCTTTGCCCCTTATGATTTCGGACCATAATTCTATTTTGTCTGATATTATAATAGAATTATTACTTGTCATGCAGGGTGTCATGTGGGGTTTCTGGTCCCACTCCCCACATAAAAATGCGGGACATGGTGAGGCCAAAAAGGAACACCCACGGAGCCATAGATAGGGGAGTCACACCACTGTATTCTCGCTGGCGGCTGGGCTGGAGACACAGGAAGCAGGAGCCACATGATCTGCAACCTGCCATCTGCTTCTCTGCCAACCCACCCCGCTTGCTAGCTGCAATGCACCATGCTAACTGCAATCCGCACTTGCCAGCCACCATCATCTGCTAGCGAAGCCATGGCAGTTATATTAGTGGCCAGTGGCTCACTGGTTACAGCTGATGGCCAACTAGCCACAGTTGATGGCCGTTTACTACCTGAGCCAGCACCTTTCCACGTGAGGCCGAGAGCCTGGAAACTGCTCTCCTGGCTCTGTCCCCACACTACTGCAACTTCCTTTTGGTTGTTCATTGCTTGGCATATCTTTTTTCCATCCCTTGATTTTCAACCTTCCTGTGCCCTTTAAAATGTTTCTTCTATAGGCAACATATTGCAGCATTTCATTTCTCGTCCCATCTGTGAGTCTCAGCTTTGAGATTGTTGATTCTAACTCATCTACACTTCTTGTTCTCTTGGAATTGATTAATGCCATCTTGTGTGTTTTCTAATTTCTACACTCGGTTCATTTTTTTCTTTTTTCCTTTTCTACTTCTCCAGGGTTGCAAAGACCCTGTCCCTACCCCCACGCAGGCTGGCGCCTCTCTGGACACTGTGGTATCTGCACTCCAGTATCCCCCATCACCTAGAGATGCCAACGGTCCCTGCTTGTTAGGAACGGAGTCGTGAGCGACGACGTGAGCTTTACAAGGGCAGGGCTGGCCGGTCTTGTTGGCAGTACAGCACCCACGTGCACTTCAAAGGCTTCAGTCTTAGTGTGAGTGAGTGAGTGAACAAGTACAGGTGCTCACTCACTGTGGACACATGGTCTGCCCTGAGACCCTGCGCCACCTGCAGCTCCTTCCAGGTGTGGGTTCAGGGGCCACTCGGGCCTGGGAGTCCCTGGAAGCAAGAATGTGAGTCCCTCCAGAGGTGGCCAGGGAGGGGTCTGAGCAGCGGAAGAACCACAGTCCTGGATTGGACTTCAGCGGGGGTGCACTGAGGCTGCCCTCGGGAGTCCTCTTGTTCACAGAGCTGCTGGCCCAGGTGCACCCCTGCGGGCAGCCAGCACAGTATCCGGAGCTCCTTCTGGGCGCTGGGTGGGAAGAGGAGACTGACTAGAAAGAGACTTAAATGGGGAGCAGATATTTAAGCCCACAGCCGTCAGTCGCCCCAGACCACAGCTGTGAGCCCAGCACCATCGGCTGGATGACAAATTGACGCTATTTTTAAAGGGAGACACTGCAAAGATCATTTCTATTTGTTCTTGTGGGGTTTAGTCTGGGCCGTTGAGCCTACGTATTAATGCAGCTCTCTGAGGAAGATAAACGGGGAAGCTGAGCCCTGAACCCCCCGATACCATCGAGCACCACAGGGAAAAAGTGGCGTGTAATAATCTTGTGAAGGTTTTCTAAATTAAGACCAAACAGATGACCCGTGGTGTATCGCGGCATCAGCACGTCCGACACTGTGCTCCCATCCATCTCCACGGACACGGAGTGAAGGCTCGGGAGGCAACCTCGCCACGAAGCCTGTGTGTCCCCCACGTGGCCCGGGGTGCGTCCAGTGTGGAAGGGAGGGCCTGGCTCCTGTCAGGGGACCACAGAGATCATCCCCAAATTTGCTGACAGGATCCTCTGGCCAGGCACAGCAGGCCTGCCCAAACGGGGAGCTGCCACTCACTCAGGACACGGGAGTGGGTTCTTGGAGGGCACAGAGCCACTTAGGAACAGCCCGCAACTGTGACAACAGCCCCCCCACAGCATCTGCTCCCCCTTGCTCCATACTTGACCTCACTCCCTTCCAGCCCAGCAGCGTTACCCATGTTCGCAACTCCTGGGCCCAGCTCCCACTCGCCAAACCAGGCTAGGCTGCAAAACCCAGACAGTCTGGAAGCCACAGGGTCAGGGGGCCAGGTGGGCACCAGCCACAAGGTATCAGGGGTGCCCAGAGGGAGGAGACTTGCTATAGAGATGGCTAAGGCCGGTAGCCGCGGTGAAGGGCCGCACCTGCTCTTGCCCAAGGCTGAGGTCCGGTGCTCTCCAGGGGTGCTGCCCACAGTATCAGCCCATGGACCGTGGGGCCAGGGCCTGGGAAGGGCCCTGCCTGCCGGAAATGGGCTGGGTGAAGGCTGAGGGCTGGTGCATCTGTGTGAGGCTGGCCCCTGAGTTGCTCTCTGCTCACCGGAGCCCATCGGTCCCCTGGTACTGCTGCCTGCCTCCTGAGGTGCCCAGAGCCTGGCACACCTCCTGCTTCCTTCTGCACCCTGAGTAACAACCGTGATTCTTCAGCTCATTGAGTTCCTGGACAGCCGCCAGGCTGCACCCCACTGGACATTCTCCTGCTCACTCCCCACCACCCACCTGGGCCCTGTCACAGGCGCCAGTCCTCCTGTCAGCCACCTGGCCCCCATCCCCTCCCGAAGCAGCCCCCCAGCACATGGCTGTCGCCCGGTTTCATTTCCTCCCAAATGCAGCCCTGATGGTCTCTGGGTACAGAACCCACAGGCTGTTGTGTGCCCAAGCCTGGCACACTGTGGAGCCATGGGCATTTGCAGCAAGAGTGGACAGAGGTGTCCTTTCACCCAGGGGCAGGGGGCAAGGGGCAAGGGGCAGAGGAGCAGGTACCAGGTGGGGGAGCCAGTGGCATCAGGGCCCTCCCACATCAGTCAGCTCCTCCCTGCCCCCATGCAGGCCTTGTGGTCTAGGGGTGGCCACTTTGCAGCCTGTGAGAGCTGAGGGTCAGTGGGCACAACCACACCGCCTCTTTGCCCACCTGAGTTCGCCAGGCCAGGGCCAGTGGTGGCCGAACGAGCCCCACAGCCATCCCGGGCTCTCTGCAGGGCCTCTGGCCCCCGCCCTGCGCCCGGCCTGGCACCCCCTCGGTAGATCAATAGCATTGGAAATCTGAAAAGAGCCCAAACAAAGAAGTAGGTTGTAAGTACCCAGCTTGTATCAGCTGATAAATGGGCCCCTGTTTAAGGGACTTATCTCTTTAGGGCCCGCGGGATGAGGGATGGCGTCATTTGTCCTGTTGGCTCGTCTGGACCAGCCGAGCCGGATCTATTTAAAAGATAGTGCGATACTGTCGACAGCAGTAGACAGGGTAATTGCAGAGCGACTGCCAGGGTATAAATTACACGGCTCTAAGTGGTGGAGTGGCCGCGGGAGAGGGGGAGCTCCTGACAATTTACTTGTCCCTCTGCCCCGCCGCCCGCTTATCACGGGCCAGCAGAAGAAACGCCGTCCGGGTGAAAAAATTAAGTATTGATCAAATTAACAGTCTTTCCTGATCTTTTTAAGGGAGAAAAGGAGTGCAACAATTAAATTTAGAACACAAAAGACGGGGCAGGATAACTCTTGACCCCAGTGTGGCAAAGTCTGTGACACCGACAAGTAGGAGATACAGTCTCAGCAGGACTGCCGTCCACCAGGAATTTATGGGGCGGAGAGCACCCGGCTGGCAATTGCACCGTCATCACTGCCGTGGGAGTGGGGGCCTTGGCCGCAGGGAGGGGTGCTGCTGAGAGAGCCTGACAGCCCCCACTCAGCAGACCAGCTGGGTCAGCACCACGGTGAGCAGCCCCGCCACTGTCTCCAAGCCCCTCACGGAAGACTCCCTTGTCCCCTCAGTCCTGGCTTAAGGAGCTGAGCAGTTGGGGACCCGGCGGTGGCCCCGCCTCCAGGGGCTCCCCCTACAAATCTCCAGAGGAGGGGTGGGCAAACACAGGAGCTTACAACTTGTGGCACAGCCTGGAAGGCTTCCTGGAGGCAGGGTTAGGTGGGCGAGCCCTCCTGGAGAGGCAGACAGATGGGGTGGGGTGAGCAAAGGAAGGGGCGGGACCCAGCACGTGCCCCAGGCTGGATGCAACCCTGGGGGCCTGAGGGGCGCTGGGCTCCATTTTCCCACTGTGAGAAGCAGGCTGACAGTGGCGCTGCAGGGGCGCACGCGGGGTGACAGGGAGCTCCCCACCGGGATTGGGGTGGTCATGATTATGTAACTGCTACTTTGTGTCCTTTTCTCTCTCTCCTTCTCCAACTTCCAGTAGCGTGGCTCTATAACTTAACCCTTTTGCAAGGCGTTTCAGGTTCCTGTATCCTTCACACACACCTGCACGGTGGGCAGGAGGAGGCCTCCCACACGGCCAGCGCAGGTGAGGAGACCTGACCCCAGGGCCTCACCCTCCAGGGATAGAGACCAGGCTTATTTCCAGAGCATCTGAGGTCATAGGGCAGGACGAGACAGGCTCGTGGAGAAAGGGGAAGACACCTGGCCACTGAGGAAAGCCAGGGGCCTTTTGCTGTTGAAGGCTGAGGATGGGGCACGCTGGGGGAGCAGGCCCACAGCCCCCAGGATCTGTCCTGGGCCAGGCGTGGGGACAGCAGGTCTGTCCCTGCACAGAATGACGGGCACAGCTGCCCCTCCCCATCCTTCATGGGAACTGCACACCACCAAACCCATGGACATTAAGTGGTTCCTGAGGTGGGGCCCTGGGAAATGGCCCACTGGTGTAAATTAGTGGCACTGTGCAGCAGGTTGAGTAAAGGGGACCTGAGCAGACCCCACCTGGCACTGACCCTTCCTGATACCACAGGTTGCCCAGGCCCTGGAGTGTAACCCACCCAGGAGGGTGACGGGCAGCTCCCGGGAACCAGCTCAGCCCCCACCCGACCCAGCCAGGCTGAGAGGCCTCAGCTAGGCCCATCTGTGGTCCACTTGGGTCCTTTGTCTCCTCCTCCCCCTTGACCTGTCAGAGGAGAACCCCATCCTAGTGGCAGGCTGCTACTCCTGACAACCCCGATGCTGAGTGGGGGCCTCACAGGACAGGGGTGGCCCTCGGGTCACTGTCAGGCCAGGCTGAGCTCCATGGAGGACAGGAGAGGGTGGCTGTCTTGCTTCTCCTGCACCTGTCACTGCTGATGTGGCATGTGGGGTCCCTGCCCCTGAGCCAGGCTAAAGGGGTCACAGTGACAGAGGGACGAGGCTGGGGAGAACACCAATGGCTCGGGGACGTCCCAGGGCCACGTCCCAGGGACACCCACAGAAACACCCCAGGGCCACATCCCAGGGCCATGTCCCAGGGCCACATCCCAGGGCCACGTCCCAGGGACACCCACAGAAGCACGACCCAGGGCCATGTCCCAGGGGCTTGGGCCACTTGGTGAGGTTCAGGGCCAAGCCCGCAGCACAGAGCTGGAGCAGGCCTCCTGCTCCCATGGGGCCTTGCCCACCACTCACACTCCTCCCGCTGGCCCGTCCAGGCTGTGGCCAGGCTCTATGTGCTGAACACAGAAGGCACGCCTCGTACTCCCTGCCATGGGTTCCCTGCTAAGTGGAAGTGTGCCCAGTGGCAGGAAGCCGGGGGGTGGGGAGAGGGGCAGGACTGCCCTCTGCACTCTGTGCTCCCAGGCCCCCCCCACACCATCTGCGTGGGCTCCACCACCTCCCGGTGCCCTCCTGGGGCATCCTGCCGCCTTTGGAGGAGGGGTCCAGGAGCCCTCACTTACACGAGGGGCAGGGCCAGCAGGAACAATGTGAGAGGAGCCTAGACATGCCGCCTGAGAGCCAGCCTTTCCTCCACAGGGAGCATCATGTGAAGGGGACCCTGTGCTCACCGTCCCCGTGGGGAGGGGTTTGTGGGGGCCAGAGAGGGGCTGGCACCTGCCTCGGCATCACTCCACCTTCAAATTTGTGACTCCCATTGTCACATAACTTGTTTTTTTTCCACAAGAACTTGTTTTTAATTAAATTTACTTTACAGGAAATTGGAGATTCACATGATGTTAGGAGAACCTATACAAGGGGACCCAATGTACCCTTTGCCCGCTTTCCCTCAACTGCCACGTCACACCAGGGCCGTGGACACAGCCACGTGAGGCTCTCGAGCAGGGTGAGCCTCGGGGCCTGGCTCTGCCGTGGTCCCTGGCGCACTGCCATCCTCGTTGCACCCCGTTAACTGCGCCGTCCTCCTTGCTGTGTGCCTTTCCCCACTGAAGGACGTTTGAGCTCTTTCCAGTTGTTCTACTGTATTGCCCCTAAAATGACAGAGAGACGGGGACAGAGAGAGACAGAGATGGGGACAGACAGGGACAGACAGGGACGGAGAGGCCACCGAGGGGCCTGCAAAGGCTCCCGTGGGGAGCCTGCTCTGGACACTTGGTCCTCTGCGGTGTTCTGTCCCACGTCGCCACTTGAAGGAGGCTAGAGAGGAGACAGCCCCTGCCCCAGTCTCAGGTGGGCTGGCAGCCCCTCTGAGACTCCCACACGCCTGGTTCAGGGCGGATACCGCCGAGGTCAGCGGCATCTGGACAGCCCTGCATCCGGGCAAGCTCCTGGCTGTGACACCTGCAGGGCCACAGCAAGGCCAGGGCACCTGGACCCTGTTGGGGTAGTACTCGGCCCTTCTCACGTGTCCCTGCCTCCACTCCTCCACAGGCATCTCCCCCTCACTGCCCGGAGGTGGCGCTGGGGAGCTTCCTAAACCCAAATCTAGCCTCGGACCCTTGTGCCGTAGACCCCAGCCTGGCTGACACAGGCCACCTTGGGGAAGCCAGCCTTAAGGCCCCGTCCAGGGTCCTCCACCAGCACCCCCATCACCACTGACCTATCTGCCCGCACGCCAGCCCCACTGCAAACACCTGAGAACAAGACTGGGTTTCTCCCCAAGGCCAGGCAGACCCTCGGCGTGGCAGGGACTGACCTGGGGCTGCCCACAGGGCCCCACACGGATCTGCCAGGCCCTCCCCTCAGAACTGACAGTACACAAACAGCCTTCTTCGCCGGCAGGTTTGGAGGAAGCAGCCTCGATGGCACAAACCTCGGCAGGGTCCCCACCCTCCCAGGACACACATCTGTCCAGTCGGCCGAGACCCAACACGACTGTCACGCCCTCAGGGCTTCAGAACTGACCCGGGCAGAGCATGGCCAGTTGTCCCCAACCAAACTGAGGGTCTTGCAAACCTCATGGACAGAATCCCATGGGGGCGGATAAGGCAGCCACAGCTCTGGGCCCTGAAGTCCTGAGAATGTTCCCACAGAAAGATCCGGAAGGTGCTCTTTGAGGGGCCCAGCCACCCCTTTCGCTGTGCTCAGTGGGGTAATAAGGGTGAGACGCAAACAGCTCCTACTTCAGCTCAGGAACAATGGTGGGGGTAGCACCACCCCCAGATCAGTGCCATGACCGACTGCACCCACAAACCTGGCAGGAAGATGAGACCAGCAGTGACGGCTGCGTTTGACTGTTTGAGGAATTTGGGGCACAATCCGAACACTTCTGCCTTTCCCGCCAGCTCCCCACACAGAGGGGTACAGTACCCAGCACCCCACTCTGGCCCCCCACTGCTCAGATTTCATTGCTGCAGGCCTAAGGCTGAGGGGGCTGTGACATGACCCCTAAACCGTGAGGGTGAAAAGGCAAATCGGAAGAGCGTGCAGAGGAGAGAGAGAGGCATCACACAAGAGCCCTCGCCGCCTACGCGTCCCTTAGAGACAATTTTTAAGCGTGAAGAATTGCTGTTGCTGGATCCTTCTGGAATGCCCCCCCACCCACGTTTGATGCCTTTTCTCTGCATAGTAATGTGTCTTTAATAAAAAAAAAAGAGCCACTGATATATGTTACAAGAAGTGTATCTCTTTCACTGAGACAGAACATTTTAATTCCCCGACACCTTTTAGTGATTGCTTCAATTTCCGAAGATTTTGATAAAATCATGCGGTTTAAGAGTCGCAGGCTGGTGCGCCAGGCGCGGGCAGAACGTAATGAAATGCTCCTGTTTCATAGCCTTCATTTGACACAGCCCAGCTCCGGGGGCTAATAAACGCCACATGATAAATGTTGGAGCCACGATTGTAAAAATATACTTGTAATTGGGTTAATATGCCTTAAAATACTACCCATCACTTATCTTTCTTTCTCCTCTCCAAGGCATGCATGGGTGCGTGCGGCAGGCGGGCGCCGCCTGTCCCCACCCTGTTCTGCTTCCTCTGTTCCTTCCTCTCCTGGCAGCCTGTCACCACCAAGAAGAAGTGTTCTGCCGGGGCTAGAAGGCAGAGGCAGCCGCCCCAACCCCACCTGGCACTCAGGTGGGGGTGCTAGGCTGCTCTCTGAGCACCCCAAGGGCAGGTAACAAGCACCTCATTCCCTGGGGAATGGGTTGGCCTTGATGGTGCCCGGGGGGGGGGGGGGGGGGGGAGGGGTGTTCAGGACGGGGCCCAGGGGTGGGAGACCTGAATGGCGCTGGTGAGGGGAGGCAGGAGGGAAACTCAGGCTGGGAGCAGGGGACCTTTGCTTCCTCTGCTCTGAGCGCCAGCCCAGGAGGGGGCGGGGCCTGGGCGGGGGCCTGGGCGGGGCCTGGGCGGGGCCTGGACGGGGCCTGGGCGGGGCCTGGGCGGGGCCTGGGCGGGGCGGCTGGAGGGGCCTGCCCCACAACAGTGTTAAGGGAGATGACACTCTGCTGCTGAACCGAGTGGTTCAGATGAGACCCCGGGATGGACACTAGTGGCCCCATGGTGAGGACGCAGGGCCCAGCCCTGCCCCTAATCTGCCTTCCACTCCGTCACCCGTCCATGTCGTGAGGCAGCTCTGCGCTCTCTACCGCAGCTGAGATGCTGAAACGCTCCCTGTGGGTGTCCCCATTGCCCCCATGGCCTGGTCCCATCAGGGGCTGTGCATGTTTGTGGCTTTGCTGATAAGATGTATGTAAGGGTGGTGGGTGGTGAGGAAGGAGGGAGGGAGGCTTATTATGCAGAGCTGTGAAACACCGGGGGTCAACCTGGAACAGCAGGCGGGTTGGCAGCCAGTGTGTGGAGACCGGCATGCTGGGGAGGGGCCCTGACTCAGACCAGGCAGAGGCCTTCTCCCCATGATTCGTTCTCCCTCTGGGTCTCTGTTTGCCCAGCAGCCACCCCTGCTGGGAGCCTGGCTCTCTGCAGCCTTCGCTGACAGCTCACCAGTCTGTCCGTCCGTCCATCCGTCTGCACTGCTCTGGCCCAGCTCCAGCGTCCCTCTGCTCCCAGTCCTGGCACAGGTGAACGTGAGTGCCAGCACGGGGTTGGGGCTGGCAGCGACCCACTGGGGCACCCAAGGGTGGCCAGGGGCTCAGAACAGACCTTGTGGGAAGGAGCTCCTTGGCCAGTGGAGCGGCCAGCTGGAATGCACAGCAGTGGTGAGGGGAGGAGTTGTCTGCACAGCCAGACCTGGGCGGTCCCAGCGTGGCCCTGGGCCCACTGGGGTCCTGGAAGCTTACCCCACGGGGAATGGGCCAGCCTGCCCAGCGCCCACTGTCTGGACTGTCCCCTGGACTGGGCCGGAGGGATGCTGCTGAGAAACAAGTCCTGTGTTGCACGGCCCATTTCACAGACGAGGAGACGAGGCAGAGAGGCCAAGTGAGTGGCCTCAGCAACAAGGACAGAGCCTCTCCTTCTTTTCTTCCCTCTCCCTTCTCCTCCCTCTCCCTCCTCCCTCTCCCTCTCCCTCCTCCTCCTTCTCCCTCCTCCTCCTTCTCTCCCTCCTCCTCCCTTCCCTCCTTCCTCTCCCTCTCCCTCCTCCTCCCTTCTCTCCTCCTCCTCCCTCTCCTTTCTCCCCCCTTTCCCCCATCTCTCCCTCCTCCTGTTTCTCTCCCCTCTCTCTCTCCTCCCTCTCCCTCCCCCCCCCACTCCTTAACCCAGGCCAGTGGGCCCATGAGGCAGCTCAGTGTACCCAGACCACCCCCCAGCTCCTCTTGCTCTGCCCAGGCACAAGTGTGCTCACACAGAGGCAGGCCGCCCTCGTCCTCAGGCCACTTCAGAGCAGGCGGTACAGATGGGCAGGTCCACCCGAGTTCAGAGGAGCAAGAGGCCCTGACTGGCTGGGCCGATGTGGCCCAGTGGACACCCTGGAAGACGCTCACCCCTCTGAGCGGCAACCCCAGGATGAGGGGTGCCTGCACGGGTCCTGTGAGGAACAAGTCAGGTGAAGCTGTGCAAGGACCAGACCAAAGGTTGCAGGTGCAGCCACCACCAGTCAACCAAAAACTGGGGGTACAGCCCACATCTGGGGTTCAGCTCCCTCCACTGCTGAGCTGCTGGGGAGCAGGAAAAGCCCTTACTTGCCTCCCAGGGGTTGGAGGGGGTGGAGGGGAAAGGGGTTGTGGGGGAGGTGGCTGGGGACAGAGGGGGGGCCGGGCTGGGGGACTGGGGTTGGGGGGCAGGGTGCCACAGTGCAGAGTGGGACAAGTAATTGGATAATTCCATCCTAAGAGACGCAGGGGAAGGGCCAGGCTGGGACCCAGCTCCCAGAATTATCTCTAAATGAAAGTCTGCCAGGAGGGGCGAGGTCCTGGGTGGGGCGCCTCACTGTCAATTCCCAGGCCAGGAAGCAGACAACAGGCTGTGGCTCTGGCCACAAAGGCTGTGCGAATGAAACGGTATTTGCCTGCTTATGTGAAGAGTGATGAAACTTTAAATGAATCGCTGACCTTTCTGGAATGACAGGTGACCCGCACCATATCTGAGGTGGGTATCGAAAATTGCTGCTTCTGCCCGAAAATAAACAATAAGACAGCAAATGTGGTTTGAAAAAATTGACTGGCTTCACCGCTGGGGGGGAGAGCGAATGATTTCAGTGGCGCTCAGACCTGAGGCTCTGCCCCTCCCCTTGTGGTGGCAGCCAGGCCAGGCTGCCAGGAGACCGTAGGCGGCACCCGGCTGGGAGACAGGGGTGAGAGGGAGGACGCCCTGCAAGCCAGGCTCCCCGGAGAACCCAGCTGCCTGATTTGCAGCCCAGCTCTGCGAGCACTGGCTGGGGGACCAGGCCAGCAAGGAACCTGTCTATGCCCTGGTTTCCTTTCGCAAGACAGGGTGACAGCAGCCCGCGGCGCGAGCTTGGTGTGGGGCAGCTGTGAGGGTCGTGTATTAGAATGTTACGGAAATGTCATCACATACCTGGACCCGCCTTTGACAACCGCCACTCAGGGTCTGGGGTCTGTCTCTGCCCCCCACCCCCACCCCCAGGGACAGCAATCCTCCACTTCTCCCTCCCCCCGCCGCTTCAGGGTGCATTTCCAAACGCCAAGGGACTTAACCGCACACCATCCACTGAAAGTGACAACTGCTTCCCCATCTCTCCCTGGCAGACTGGCTGTGTCCTAACTATAGTTTTCAGAGGTTTGGAACTCCTGAAGGCAACGGGGGAGCCTCACTGAGCACCTACTGTATGTCCTCCCTGCTCCTGGCCTCGCTCTGAAGCTGGGCCCTGTTGGGGTTTTGGCCTTTTGATTTCATACTGACCCCTGGGGATGGAGGGACCAGCTGCTCAAAGTCCCGTCCAGGAATAGGCCAGTCAGTTATGGAGCTGAACAGGACGCAGGCAGGAGGGCCGCCTGGCCAGGGAAGGGGCAGCAGGGCCACACACCTCAGGGTGTGACAGGTGGAGGCAGGAAGGGTGTTAGTCGGCTTCATGACTCGATGTCCCGGGGGGGCTGACCCCAGGACACAGTAGAAGACCCTGGTGGTGCCGAGCTCAGGGTCCCACGTGTGGGTGGGGACAGCCCACACTCCCAGGGGCACAACTCAAGAAGCTGGGACGTCCATCACCACTGTCCTTCAGCAACCACTCCTTGCCCGAGGGAGAGCCATTGGGACCTGCCCAAGCAGAACAGCACAATGTCTCTGTGGATCTGTGGAGCTGATTAATAATTTGGAAATGAAATCAATATGGCGTGCTACTCATTCCTGGACTGACCCTGGCCCGTTCAGACTCAGGGACAAGGGCCAGGCGGCCCGGCCAGGTGCTGGCCGCACCGAGACTCGTCTGGGACTCGCCGCAGGGGGCAGACCCTGGGTGCAGACCTCAGGTCCGTCACTTCTGAGCACCTTTGTGCCTCAGTGAAGGTGGCTGTCCAGCTGGTGCAGCCTTGGTGACAGGGGCCTTCACCTCGGGGTCCCCTGCCGGGGGTCCACCAGAGCCCAGGCCCAGGGCCCCACACCACCCGCCCCAGTGGGCCAGGCCCTCATCCTCCCAGGTCACAACAGGCTCCATTCCCTCAACTCGAGGTGTGGCCAGCTCTGCGCCCACCCCAGACCACCCTCAGAGCCTGGGCTTTGACTCAGGCCACTGAAATGGGTGGCTCAGCTATATCCACTATGGCCTCCCTCAGCCCGTGGCCACCCTGACCCCAAGGTCACCGCCACTGAGCTCCCTGCCAGTTCATTCAGCACCCCCACCCCTCACTGCAGCACCCAGGGGCTGAGGCTGCACCCACACTAGCTCCCGGCCTCCCCAGGACCGTCCTTGGCCCGCCCTCAGGCCCAGCCAATCCCTTCCACTGTACTCCCACCAGGCCCACTAGAGCCCAGGTGGCGCCCACAGAAGCAGCAGCAGAGGTGACATTTCCTGGTTCAGGCAGCGGCAGCCCCTCCACTTCCCCTTAGCCCGGGCCAGGGTGTGGGGCCCAGTGCCCTCAGCCCCCCGAGGCCCTCTTGCCGGCAGACCCCAGTGTGTCCCACCCCAGTCTGCTGCCTTGATGTCAGTGGTCAGTCTACCCGCCCCCGCCCCCATCTTTCCCAGAGACCAGCCCTCGGGGCCTGGCACAGCCATGAAGGGCAGCCTGGCCTGGCCCCAAACGCCCTTTCACATGCTCCCAGGGCTGGTGGCCTTGACCGGTGCAGCTGACAGGCCTTTCCTGGGGGCCGGGCTCATGAGAGGACAGGCAGCATTCCTGGCTGAACAGTCTCATGTGTCCCCACGGGGCCCCCACACATATGGACACTAAGGCCCCTGCTCCAAGTAGCACCATGTGGCAGAGCGGGGCCACCGTGGGCCTGGCTTCTGAGATTCCCAGGGTGTCGCCTGGTATGGAGCACTGAGGGACCCCGCTGCCCCTGGTCAGCCCCAGATCTCAGGCGGGCAAGGGCAGCGGGCACACACAGAGGCGGATGCCTCCAGCTGAGAGGCTCCCAATAGCCCAAGTTCCTTGACCTGCGGGGGTTGGGGGTGGGGGTTCTAGGAGCCATTGACTGGCGGCATTGATCCCCGAGAATGTATCGCACAAATCATTTTGCACTAAACTGCGGGATCGATGGAGAAATCTCCCGGAAAATTTATATTAAAGTCTCTGTTTGCCTAAATGAGTTCCCTGCGCCCCATATTGAATATTTGGCTGATGAATTGAATGGGTTTAAATTTGAACATTGCAGACCCATTAAAGAATGAATTCTTAAATCAAACCCTGCCATTTATGATTGAAATGAGATTTCCTCTGCGATGGACCAGCCACTATATAAATCAGCTGTGTGTTTTATACCACCCCATAAACAAGATATAATTCTTTTAAATACACAACAGGTGCCTTAAATCTTTTGATGCATCTGGTATTTATCTGAAGTGCGAATTGCTGTATTTACACCAGGTCGTGTGAGGGCCTCCGATGGCATTGCCCGGTGAAGGTTAAAGCTCCCTGCCCACTGGGGTCCTGTCACCAGGACCATCCAGGGGAGCCGCGAGGGGCCAGGTGAAGCCAAGCCCAGGCACTGCCGGGGCCCCTCCCTGTGTGTGCTCAGCACCCCGACACTCATGCACAGGCACACACACGTGTTCACACATGCCACACACAGGCCACAGGTGCACACATGTGCACACTACCACACAGCTCTTGTGCACACATGTGCTTGTGTGTTAGCATGACCTGTGTGCGTGCACGTTTGTGCCAGTGTGTACACGTGCCCACATGTGCACATGCATGAACAAGCATGCACACAAAGTAGGCTCACAGTGCACACATGTACACACCTGTACAGACGTGCACACATGCAGGGAGGACAGAACTTCCAGGACTCGAGGGGCCGGTGAGAGTGGAGGGCGTGCAAACCGGGGGGCTGAGCGCTGTCCCTTCCTGGTGAAGTCCAGCCCCTGGATAGGAGTCTGGAGCCCTGTCCCCACCCTGTCTCTCCTCCAGCCTCAGTTTCCCCATCTGATGTTCCCAGACACTCATACCACCAGGCAGGGTGGGGCGTGTTTGTGGCCCTCCTCCAGGGACCCCGCTGCTGCTGGGCTGCTTGAGGGGCAGCGTGGTCTCCCTGGGCAGCTCACCCGAGCTTTTCCCTCTTTGGCGCGCCCTGCTGGTCATCTGTGAAGACTCAGGCCTCAGTGTCCTCTCCTAGGGACTCCGCCCCGGCCCTGCAGAGCTCAGGGGCGCCTGCCAGCTGCCCCAGACCCCCCACCATGTCTAGCCAGCACCCCAACCAGCGCGCCTAGTGCAGGCTGATTGCCTGCCCCCTCCAAGCCCCCCACCTGCGTACTCACAGCCCAGGCGCCTGCACTTGCCCTGCTCACCGCTCACCACGGCCACTCCACAGTAACCAGACCAAGCGCTCAGACACTATCCAGAAACTGTGTGGAAGTGGGTGCTTTGAAAAGCACAACCTCCTCCATGAGAAGGCCCAGAGTCACACGGCCCCAGCTTCTCTCGCTGCTCAGATTTCCTGCCCGTTACAAGCTGTTCCAGAAAACAGAGAAGATGGACGTTCCCACTTCAGTTCACAAGGCAGAGATGAGGTTCACGCCAAAATAAAGCATATGCAGACAGCATGGAGGGAGAGTCGTGTCTGTGGGTGAAATATGTGCAGGTGTGGGTACAGGTGTGTGCAGGTGTGTTATATAGATGTGTGTGTATGCACATGTGTGCATAGACTTGGGTGTGTACAGATGTGTGTATATACACAGGCGTGTTATAGATACAGGTGTGCGTGTGGATACAGGTGTGTGTACTGGTGTGTTACATGTATAGGTGTGTGTATATATGTACAGGTGTTATGTATATGTATGGGTACATGTGCATGTGTACCGGTATGTGTACAGGTGTGTAGATACAGGTGTGTGTAGGTATGTAGGTGCATGTGCTGGTGTGTTAGATGTGCAGGTGTGTGTATACACACATGTATGTGTATTATCACAAGTACAGATGCATACATTTTAATGAAATGTTTCTAACTAAACCCACTGTTCTCTAAATGGCACCTCGTGCCCAAGAAGCTCAGGGAACCCAGGATGCACTTCAGAAAACCTGTCAGTGATTAGCCCCACCGAGAGCCTAAGGAGAAAAACCACGCGATTATCTCAAAGGGTGCAGGAGTGCATTTGGTATAGTCCAACCTCTATTCGTACTTTTTAAATCTTTCCAAAACTGGGAATGAAAGGGGTTGGATTTATTATATGGAGAAAAGCATCTGCCCCCGTACCTGGGGTTCCATACAAAGATCTAGGGAA
The DNA here is from genome assembly GCF_964194185.1 of Rhinolophus hipposideros. Classification (NCBI taxonomy): domain Eukaryota; kingdom Metazoa; phylum Chordata; class Mammalia; order Chiroptera; family Rhinolophidae; genus Rhinolophus; species Rhinolophus hipposideros. The sequence goes on along the minus strand of NC_138047.1, from coordinate 110,432,719 downwards.
TGAAAAAGTCTGGGACCCACAGAATAAATGAGCAGGCAACTCACATTGGCTCCCCGTTCATGCAGACCTCAATCCTACAGGAACCAGATAAATGCAAAGTCACACGCACTCTGTGCCCTGTGGGACCGTGGACTGTGAAAGGTCAGGTCAGAGCCAGTGTGGGCAGAGCTGTGCTGGCAGCTCGCATCGCATGCAGCAAGACCCAGAGGACTGGGGAATGGGGTGCACACAGACGCTGGGACCCACGCACGTCCTAGGGGCCCTGCCAAGGACAGGGTCATAGCCCCATCTGTGGAGTTGAGGCCACCCAGGGGTCTGTCACCTGGGGAAGAGAGGAGGCAGACACTGCCACACGGCAGATTGTAACTATGAAGGAAAAGAAGAGAAGTAGAAAGTAGAGAAGTGCAGACCACACTATCCATGTGAGCTTGAAACATCCATTCCCGCCGTTCGAGGTCGCTATGCCCTGTAAAGCCACCACCGATACGAGTGACTGAATTAGCGAACGCTGACTGCTACTCCTGGGGAAACACAGGGGTGGGGGGTGTTCCTGGGCCGTTCTGCCCACAACATCCTGTCTCATGAACGCGTCTGTTTAGAGACACCTCGTTTAGCACGCTCTGAGCTCAGCCAGCAGCACTGTCGCTCAGCCTGAAGAAGCTCATCTGACACACGCGTTTTCTCCCAAAGGCGTGGCCCAGCCTGCACTTAGGAGCACCAGACTTGGGGGCCATTGCAACCAGCGAAATCACCAAGAAAAAGCACGAAAATACAGCAAATGTCACACTACTAGATGGCAAAAATGACAGCTGTTTACAGTCTGAACCGAGACAGAGGCCAGGTGTTGCGACAGCCCCCTCGGGGGACGTGCAGTCTTCAGGTAGCTCAAGTTTTCCATGGCGCTGCGCACATCCCTGAATGGCAGTGAGCACCTCCTGTGGGCTTCAGGTAAACTTGAGCGAGGAGAATTCGCAAACACGGGCTCCGTGAATAATGAAGATACATACAGAAAGAGTACCAGGTGGTCCCAAAAGCCGCTATGCAGCCAAGACAGACCAACAGGTGTGCAGGGTCTGGGCAAGGAGCAGACAGGGCTGTGGGTGGCACTGTTTTAGGAGCACTGCTTTGGTGGATTTTACAGAAACCAGCTGATTTTGACTCCGGGCCCAGGTTTCTGGCCCTGCCTTCCTATCCTCCAGGTGCCGGGGCCTGGGAGGTGGGGCATCTAAGAGGCCACTTCCCAGTTAAGCACCTCACGTCCATCCAGAGCCCAGAACCAAACTCGGGCCACAGGCTATATCCGGGGGGTTCTGTTATTACAGGGAGGAAGGAGAGAACGGACATCAGGGGACAATGAGATAAAATGAAACAAAACGTAAAGTAAAAAACAGGTGTGCCTTTCACTGACTGGTGAAGTAAAAGTTCTATGGGCCACAAGTGTGAATCCCTCAGCTCTGCATCTGAGCCAAGAAACACTGTCAGGTGGGGCTTCGCAGGGCCCGGTGGTGCATGGGGGCCGGGTCAGGCAGCACACAGGGCCCTGCGGGTGGAGAGCAATGTCGATGGAGAACCGGTCAAAGGTGGTTAATTATTTTTCTTTTTTGTCTAATATTTAAGTGAAACACCAGAGCACGTGAGTTCTGACGTGTCATATTCTCAAAAATCACTGTTTTCTAAATTGCCCTTAATGATTAGGTTTTTGTTTCCTTTTTGAATCAATGGTCATTTAAGGAAGAAAGAGATTAAATTTTAAACTGGTTCTGAGGAGGCTTAGCTGTTTCAGCTTTTGTTACTGATCCCCAGTGTCGTTACATTGTAGACAGAGTATAAATGGTGTCACTCCTGTTTTGAGGAATTTATTGAGATTTTCTTCGTGGACTATTAGATAAATCTTTTTAATAAACGTTTTTATAATGCTTAAAATCAGGGTCTTCTTAATATAGAGTATAAAGTTTGATGTATATATACATATATGTTAAATTATCTCTGAATAATTTTACTCAAATCCTACATACACACATGAATTTTTACACACCTGATCTGGCCAAAGCCTTTCTCATTACAATTGTTTCCTGATCGGTGTTTTCTTTGCTGGTATGACAGTTTTCCTTTAAAATACTTTGATGCAATATTGTTCATTGCATAAAAGTTTATACCTCTAACCTCTTCATTGTGGAGTTTACCTCTTATCAATATAAATTTACTTTTTCTCCATTTTAATGCTTTCTACCTGTAATTACATTTGGTCTGACTCTTTGATGCTCTTCCATTCAGGACATGGAGCCTTATTCCTCTCCGAGTGTGGGCTGGATGTGGTGACCTGCCCAGCATAAACAGAGTAAAAGAGAGGTGACGATGCATGTCTCTGAGGTCACATCGACGCCTGGCTTCCTGTCTCTGGTGGAAAGGAAGAGCCAGGTGTGTGTGGCACTCAGGAACAGCCCCAGCCCCGGTCGACACTTCAGATTACTCAGCCCAGGCTGACAGCTTGACTGTGGCTTGTAGGAGCCCCGAGTCAGCTCAGCAACTCCCCAGTTCCTGACCCACAGAAGCGGTGAGGTAATCAGCATCCATTTTTTTAAGCTGCTACGTTTGGGTGATTTGTCACCAGCAAAGGAGAACTAACCCTGTCTGACAGCACTGCTTGTACCGCACTTCCCTTTATGGCTCGGACTGCCTGACATGCTCTCACCGCCCTTATTTGTCACCTCGCAGGCAATTCTGCTTTAGGTGTACATGTCAGGATTGCAGCAGGAAGCAGATGCCGACCGAAGCACTGGTGTGCAGACGAGAATGGGGGGGCGCTCACGGATGCGTGGGCCGTGCTGGCGAGCCAGCAGGGGTGGGAGCAGGGCCCGCGGCCCGGAGCAGGCAGACCAACACGGGGCACATCCAGCAGTGGCTGCTTCCTGTGTGTGGCAGACGGTCGCCGCTTTGGGTACAAACACAGCCATTCTGCTTTCGCGGGGTGTTCCGCTCGTTTACACTCCTTGTCACGACAGACTCCTGCTCTCACTTCTATAACATTCCTTTGCGTCGTTTTTCACACTTGCTTCCTGATCTCCCTGCTGCTGTCACTGGCTTAAGAGTTACGTTTTCTTTGCTTTTTTTCTTAGTAGTGATTTTAAATGTAAGCATGCATCTTGTGCTTTTAAATGTATATATTGGTTATATCTGCAGTAAAAACATGAACTTGAACTCAATTCCTCTGTTTATCAATCGTTCCTATTTTGATTCAGCTCTCAGGAGACCATCGTGAAGGGATTTTTAAAGGAAGGATGGGTATGTGGTAGGATATTCTGAGTCCTTTCGTATTTGAGGACGCATCTCAGCATCTTCACACGTTATGAAGAGCAGCTCTACAGAGAATGGTTACATTATAACCTTGTTTCAAAATCTTACAGCTTCTTCATGGATGAAATAATTTTTACGCAGAAAGCCTAACCTGGCACTTTCTAACCTGGCTGGTAGAAAGGCCCTGAACGGCCCCTGCTCAATGCTTCGACTCCTGTGTCACCTCCCCCTTCAGCGTAGCCTGGATTTAGTCACACTTCTAATGAACAGGATACAGTCCTGGGATGTCAGTTCTGGGATTCAGCCAAAAAAACCTGTGGCTGCCACCTGGGGTGTTCTCTCCCTCCTTCCCCCTTAATCGCTCACCCTAGGAGGACAGCTGACGTGTCAGGAGTACCCAGTGGACAGTCTCAGGAGTGAGTTTGGATGTGAATCCCCACCCACCCAAGGGAGTCATTGGGGGAGCCCACAGGCTCAGTGACAGTCGATGACAGCCGTGTGAGACCTGGACCGGACGCCCTGCTGAGCCACGCAGGCTGCTGACACTCAGAAACCATGAGGTCACAGGGAGCTCTGGTTGTCGGCAAGTAACTTTTGGGGGTAGTTTGCTACCAACAGCAGATAACTTATACACTAAAGAACCCACAAAGCAACACTAGAACTAGCAGCTGCATTCAGCAAGGTCACCAGGTACAAGAGCTACAGAAGTCAATTTCATTGCTATAAGTGAGAAGTAAACAATTAGAAAGGGGGTTTTAAAGTCTATCTAAATTAGCGCCCAAAATAAAATACATAGGAATTGAAGAAAACATGTGCAAGGAGGCCTCCGCAGGGGTAACTGAGGGAGATGACAAGCCCTCACAAATCAGTGGAGACATGGACCGTGTTGGTGGCTCAGGCAACAGCCCCGGTGAGATGGGACTCTCCCCTGAATGGGTTCACAGACTGAACGCCACCCAAATCAAAATACCAACGGCCTTTCTGTAAAACTTGCTGAGTTTTACGGAAACACAGAACTCCAGAATGGCCTAAAATTTTGGAAAGAAAGGAAAAAACTGGACTGACACTATCTGATTTCAAGACTTACTATAAAGCTGCAGCAGTCGAGACAGTGTGGGGAGGAATGAGAGACCCGCAGCTCAATGGAGCAGAACGCAGGATCCAGAAATAGACCGCATATGTATGTGGTCAATTCACTCCTGACAAGACACCAGTGCCTGCTGAGGGCAAGGGAAGTCTTTCCCAAAAGTGGTGCGGGGCAGGTAGGAAGGTGTGCGGTGACAGACGGCCCTCACCGCCTGCCTGGCAGCGCCCCAATAAGTCCACAGCAATCAATGAGCTACACCAAGGAGTCAAAAACGATTCATCTTCCAGAAAAAGCCAAGGAGAATGTCTTCGTGACTTTGAGGATTATTTCCGGATTCCTCTGTGGTGACTGTGAAGCTATCCCTTTAGAGAGTGTTTTGGGGTTACTGTGGACACAGCCCAGCCCCCTGTGCGGCGTCCCCACTGTACCAGTGTGGGCGAGGTGGCGAACCCCCTTCCTATGTCTCACCCTCCCCCACGGCGGTACCTTCACCTTAAACATTTCTTCACCTTCACCGAGAATCACGTCCATCCATCGTGTTAGGATTCCTGTGAGCACGGCATCGCACAGGAGTTGGGAGACCCCGGAGCAGACCTGTGTGCGTGCCGTCCCCCCGCCCACCATGCTGGCCCTTCCTTCCATGTGCCAGGCCCCTCCTGCGCAGTTCCTGGCCGTTTGGGGACTCGCGTGGGCCGAGCTGTCAGGGCAGGTCGACCGGCACGACCGTCTCTGTTTCCTTCATCCCAGAAGGTCTTGATCGCCCCTTCATCCTGACAATAGAAAATTCCAGGCTGACAGCTCCTTGCTCTCGGCATTCGAAAATGGTAGGACCACAAGATGGAAGGAGAGGCGGCACGGCACATGGGGACGACCCACCACCCGGTGACCAGCCCGCGGCGTCTTACCCATGAGGACTCGACCATAAAACACCCCAAGGGAAGCAAGCCCGGCAGCGTGTGGAAGGCGGGCGACAGGCAGAAATGGCCGGGCTGGGCAGAAGCAGAGACCACCTTGCACTGTGTGCTCAGGCCCAAGGGCAGAGGGTGGTGGCCAGGGAGCCCTGCAGGTTACGCCGCGTGTGGGCCGGAAGGACTGATGGCAGACCCCCCGGGGCGCGGCCTCCCACCTGAGCGGGACCTTGAGGTGGCTGCCACTTCAGAGACCCAGAGACAGTGGGCAGAGAGGCCAGGTCCCCAGGGCAACCGACAGTCAGGATGAAACTGACTCAGCCTCCACTCTGTGCCCCCAACACCTGCCGGCGGGAGCCCTGCCCCAGTGACCCGGGAGAGCAGGGCAGGGCCCGTCCCGCCAGCCAGCTGGGGTCTGGGCTGCGATGCAGGCAGGGCCAGTGAGGCTCTGCCTGGGTCCTGGGTCAGGCAAGGTGGGAGGAGAGGCTCTCTGGTGGCCTGTAGGCGTGCGGTAGCCAGCTGCTCAGTGCACAGAGGGACCTGCGCCTGCTGTCAGGTGTGGACAGGAGAACGTGGCCAGAGCGAGATTCAGCCCCAAACCAACCATGCCAACCTCCACGTGTGTCCCCTTCTGCGACTACCCTGGCATGACCTTGGGAGTCTCCCATTGGCGATGGAAGGAAGCGGATCCCCAAGTCCCTGACAAGTAGCACTACTGGTGGCTGGGTTGTGCTGACAGCGAGGCCACCGAGGGCGGCAGGCACCCTGAGGGCTTGGGGTGTATCTGCACCAGCTGACGTGTCCCCTTCATTAGTACAATACACGGGCAGGGGCCTGCACTCAAACACAACACACCCAGACCTGCGCTCAGATAAGGGTGTGCAGGGTGTGGGCGAGCTGCAGGCACCCCCAGGAGATGGAAAGACATGGGTCATGCTGCGGGGGAGAGCTGGGGGCCCTCGCTCACTCTGGGGCTGCAGGCGAGCACGGGCATCAAAAGCCGCCTGGGGAGGGGTGGGTGGCCTGTGCCCCTCATCCTCCCGCCGGTCAGACACAAGGGGCCACGCAGGCCCCGCAGGCCCCGCAGCGCTCAGCCACCCTCTCACGCTCTCACCTTCTACACCGAACAGTCCACTTCCACAGCTCGCAGGGCCAGACTGGGGCAGCCATTACCTCCCTCCTTACGGACGAGCAGCAGCGAGGGACCTGCCCTGTCCAAGGACACCGTGTAGCCCAGGGCGGTGGCTCCACCCTCACCTCAAGGGCCAGGCAAAGGGAATGAGGGAGGGGGCTGAACCTCAGTGAGGGGTGCGGCAGGGGCAGGACTGAAAGGTCCAGCTGAGTGGAGGAGAGGGGACGACTGACCCTGCCCAGTGGCCCTGGCCCTCCTGTGACCTTGGGCCTCTGGACATGGGGCCGGTCTCCTCCCACATCTGTGGTTCTCCTAATCACTCCTCTAGCCATCTGTCCTGGCTCCCTGAGATCTGGACCCTTCTCAGAGCTCGTGGCCCTGGCCTGCACCCCAGCGTCTCTGCAGACCCAGTTCTACTCCTGTGTTCTCCCCGGGGGGAGGGGCCGCAGGGACAGGCCTGCAGTCAGGACGATGAAGAAGGGTTTCTAAGGGACCTCTCACTAGGCTAGGGGAAGCAGGGCTGGGAGGACGCTGGCCCCCTCATCCTGGAGGGAGCCTGGGCACCCTGGGCACACCAGAGCCGATGAGCCCAGACAGGCGAGATGGGCAGAGGAGGCCGCAGCAGACCCTGGCACAGGATGGTACCAGCCTGTCCTGCTGGCACTGGGGTCCTTTTCACCCACGCTGGTTTCTGGGTGGTCTCCACTTCACTTCCTTCTCTCCTAAGATCGTCTTATCTGGAACTTTTGTCTCAGGTCTCCATATTTCCTTCCAGTATATTAAACCCACCAATGCCTCATAAAACGTCACTTTATTTTCCCAGAACAGATCTTCCCCAAGGGTACTTAGCCACTTTGGTCGGATAAAATGGGTAGAACGATCCACCGGGTCTCCAGGGTAGAACCACCCACAGAACCCGGCCTGAGCTCCCTCACTCTGTCCTGGGATAGGGGAGGCCTCTGCGGCAGCTGTTTCCACATCGGGTGGGTTCCCCTGGCTTGTGGTGGCAATTGTGCTGGCTGCACACAAGGTCGGACAATTAAGTTTGTGAACTCATCCCAGAAAAAGTGCTCCAGACCTCACTGCTGAATATCACTATGGTCACCTTCGAAGGACTCCCCTTGGGAAGCTACGCGCCAACGCTAGCACCTAGGCCACCCTTCAAAGCAATGTTGGAACTCTTTTTCTGGAATGGCCATCAGAGCTGTCGTCGTATTACCCTTGATGTCCTGAATGTCATCAAAATGTCTTCCTTTCAATATTTCCTTTATCTTTGGGTAAAGAAAGAAGTCATTGGGGGTCAGATCAGGTGAGTAGAGAGGGTGTTCCAAAATAGTTACTTGTTTACTGACTAAAAACTCCCACAGACAGTGCCCTGTGAGCTGGTGCATTGTCGTGATGCAAGAGTCATGAATTGTTGGCGAAAAGCTCAGGTCGTCTAACTTTTTCACACAGCCTTTTCAGCACTTCCAAATAGTAAACTCGATTAACTGTTTGTCCAGTTGGTACAAATTCATAATGAATAATCACTCTGATATCAAAAAAAGTTAGCAACATCGGTGCAACAAGTTCGCGAACTTACTTAATTGTCCGACCTTGTACACCAATGCCAAAACACCACCGACAACAGAAGTGACTTCAGTAAGTCAGAGGTTCATTTCTCTCTCCCATGGCCAGTCCAGGGCTGGCCTGAGAGCCCACCATCATCAGAGACACAGGTGCCTGTCTGTCTGCTCCATCTCCGTGCACACAGCTTCCTGCCCCAAGGTCGCCTCATGATTCAAATGGCTGCCAGAGCCCCAGCCATCACACTCCTGTTCGGGAAGCAGGAAAGAAGAAATGCAAAGGACAAGGGGGGCTTTTCCCAGGTGAGTCAGCAATTGTTTTCCATTTATAATTTTATTTTTTTTTTATAATTTTATTTTCAATTACAGTTGACATTCAATATTATATTGGCTTCAGGTGTACAGCGTAGTGGTTAGACATTTATATAATCTACAAAGTGATGCCCTGAGAAGTCGAGTCCCCACCTGACACCACACACAGTTACCACAATATTACTCACTGCATTTCGTGCTGTACTTTGCAAGTTAGCTACTTTAAGGAGCATTCCCAAAAGTTCTGCTCAAAACTTTTACTCTCATCTCATCGGCCAGAACTTAGTCAGATGGCCATGTCAGCTGCAGAAAGATTGGGAAAGGGAGGACATCTGGCTGGGCCCAGATAAGCGAGGGCCCCAGCAGCTTGGGGTGGGGAGCTCTGTGGGGCAGCTATGCCCCACACAACACAGTGAGGACAGGGGCCCTGCCCACGACACACAGCCAGCCCCTCCCTGCCACCGGGCAGACGCTAGCGCCCTCTCTCCCTGGTGTTCCCAAGTCCCAGCCCTGTCCAGTTTGAAGATGCCAGGGCAGGTCTGCAGGGACCTGCAGGGCAAAGACTGAGGCAGGCACCTGGTCTGGTACCATCCCTGTCACCGTGTCCAGGAGCGATGTCCGTCCCACCCTGTGGCTTGGTGCCTTGGCTGTGAGCTCATGACACAAGCCCAGCCTCAGGTTGCACTGTCCAGCCATGTGGTGGTCAGAGCTCAGACCTGGGCTGCAGATGGACCAGGCTTGAGTGGCCCCTTCAGCGGGAGGACTACTTCTTGGCCCTTGGGCTCCCAGCTGGGCCCTCCAAGGGGTGGTGCCCATAACCTCCTTCTGCTGGGCCTCCCCCTGCCCCACCAAGCCCACGGGGCGCCCTCTGCTTCACTCCGGCCTGGCCCAGCTGCCAGCCCTCTGGGTCTCCATTGGTGGGCACTGTATTTCCAAGCACCTTGGGGGCCCCCAGCACCCCCAATCAGGTCTGAGGTCAGCAGGCAGGGAGGGCAGGCAGATCAGCACCAGCCGGAAGCAGAGGCCATGCGGGGGCCCAGACAGGACTTCATGATCTGCTGCTCACCCTAAACAAAGAGGGGTACCATGTTATCCTATGGCACCGGTGGGGAAACCGAGGCATGGACACTAAAGTAACCCTTCATGGCCACACAGCTGCACAGGCTCCCACGCTGGTCACCAGCCTGACATCCTGTCCCCACACCGAGTTCATGGGACAAGGCAAGTCCCATCCTTGGAGCTGGCCATGACCAGGCCCCAGGTGCCCCCTCCTGAGGATGGGGACACGCAGCTGCAGGCAGGCCCCTGACTCTACCACCATGGCTCTCAGGACTGGCCATAGCTCTGCTGGAAGTAAGGCAGCTGCTCCATGCTGGTCAGCCGTCTCCCAACGACAAGGCCCCCACCCGCCCCTTCCCTGGAGGGGCTGCTAATTCCCCTCCAGGGACAGTGGCCATGAGGTTAGGCCATGGCCTCGGGAAACATAGGCCCGGGCTTGCTCTTGCTTTGCTCGTGGTGGCTCTGTCCCAATGGCCACCAGCAGGCTGATTTTGGGAGTCCACAGGGTCACCCACCTTCCCTAGCGCCAGAGGCCTGGCCGGCCCCTCCCGAGACGGGTGGCGGCTGCACCGGTGACCTTGTGATAACCCGAGTGCCATCCGTCAGCAGCCGGCCGCCAGGCTCCGGAACACTGCGGCAGCTCATCTGAATTCAAATTACCCCGAGAGACGCACGGCGGTGCCAGCCATAACTCAGCGCGGTGAGGAGGAGCACGGTCCGCCTGCAGATTGGACATCACCATACATTCCTGGGCGTCGGACAGGGCTGCTAATGAAAATATCAATCAAAAACTCCGCTGACTTAATGGTCAATTGAAATTAATTAATTGGGGAGGAGAAAAAAGTCGAGGGGGGGGCAGCGTTAACGGGCTCCGTCTCTGGCGGGCGGTGAGGAGCTCCATGTCCCGCTTGGCAAAGCCCCCGCCCTGGAGATATGGCATCCCCTCCTCAGGGACCCCCAGGACACCCGAGGGCCTGGGCCAGCACCACCTGGGAAGCGGTGGGACACGCGGCCTCCCGTCCTTGGCATGTCCCTGCCAGCTGTGGGAGACCTGAGTGTGTGGCTTTGCCGTCCGTAGGGATAGCTGGTCACCTCCTGCGAGGGCCCCCTCCCAGTGCTGAGACAGGGCTGGGAAAGGGCCGGCAGGGTGAGGTTGGTTGGCCGCCCTCAGCTCAGGTCTCCTCCCAGATGCCTCTCACCCTGCTGGCCTCACTTCCTCGTCCGTGAAAGGGGAGGGCAGCGTCCAGTACCCAGGACACTGCAGGATCCAGCCCAGGGCCACAGCGGGGCTCATGCAGTGACGCCAAGGTCAGGCGCCCAAGGTCCCTGGGGAGCAGGGATGGATCCCCCGAATGCTGGAGCCCGAGGGTGTCCAGTGTCCCTTTGAGCCATGTGGTTGGGGGAAAAGCTCCCACAAGCCCCAGGTGACAGGACAGCAGGGCTCAAGCGAGACAAGGAGGACACGAGCTCGGGAGGCAGTGACACAGCCCCTCTGAGCCCCAGATGTGACAACCCAGCAGTGGCTGGTAAGCCACCAGCTGCCAGAGAGCGGTCAGGTGGAAGCAGGATTCCTGGCGAAGCTCGAGGAAGGCCCCTTCCATCCAGCTACACCACCATTCATGTCAGATGACGTGGAAACTCCTCCCCGGGCCTCGCCCAGTGTCCCTCCGGATGGAACCACTCAGAGACAGTGCCCATGCCTGAAAAGGCACCGAATGCCCAGTGTCCACCTAGTGCGGTCAGTGCCAGTGGAGCCGGCTGGAGCCTCGTGTCCAGGCAGCGTGGAGGTTGACTTTGTCCCCCTCCCATCCCTGTCCCCACCCCCAAGATAGGACCCCTCCAGCCACAGCCCTGGCAGGTGCCCTGCAGCGTGTCCCCGCCCACTGACCCTGGGCTTGGCTATGAGGGTGGCCTTGCCTCTTGCGCTGTCTGCACACACAGGGAGCCTGTTGGCCCCGGGGTTGGCCACACCCTGACCTCACGAGCTGTCACCAGCGCTAAGGTCACATGGCAGCCTCCCCACAGAACCTGGCTGACACAACACAGGTTCCCTAGGCATGCGCCAGGGGAGACTGCCTGTGCTCAAAGGCCCAAACAGAAATCCCGCCTGGGGTCCAGGGCAGGGCAGGGCCCATCCCAGCCTCCAAAACCCACACAGGACGGCCTGGCCTGGCTGAGCTGAGCACAGGCTCACCCATCAATTCACGTGCACCCCATGGAGGCCCAGGGCTGGGGCTGCAGGGGTGAATAAGGCGGCAGGTAACAGGCCCAGGGCCGCTCCCCGTCCCCAATCCTGCAGCCTAATCGGGATGTGCGCAGCCCCAGCTTCGAGCCGAATCCCAAAACCTTCGTTGTTCATCAGACTAATTGGAACCGGCACCTACGTGAACGGGACCCTCAGGCTCTGGAGTCCCATGTGTAACTGACAGCGTCCAGCGACAACGGGTGGAGAATGCCACCACCAGCTGGGGCCACACACAGCCAGCTGGGCAGGCGGAGAGGTGGCATGGGTCAAGAGCTCCACACCTGTACAGACCCACCAACACGGCCACTAGGCCCAGGAGCCACGGGGCAGCCCCACTGCAGGGTGGGGAATCAGGCCCGACGCCCACCAGCCTGAGGGAAGGGCTCGGTCCTCGAGCAACCAACCTTGAGTGTCCGCCCCTGGCCCCCCAGGTGCAGCTGTGCTGGCCCCACCCTGCTTCCCGAACCCCAGACGCAGGACAAGCCCCTAGTCGGCCGGGCCTCTGGGTGGGGACTTCTCTTCCTTGACCTCGTCCCCCGGGATGCCCAGCACTCTTCTGGGGACAGCACCTGGATCCCTCCCCAGACCCAGCTCTGGCTGGGAAGTGGAAGGAGACACCAGAGGGCACTGGGGTGGGTAGGCCTAAGGGGTGGCCCCCACACCACCGCAGCTCAGGCCCCCAGCCGACCTACCTAGCGGCAGGCAGGCTGGCTGACACGGCAGCCACTCCAGGGGCGATCTTTGCTGCCACCCAGCGGCCTCCAGGGGCAGCGCGGGTGGAGCTGTCCCCACTGCAGGTGGCTTCTAGGAAATGTCCAAACGAGGTAGATCATAGGAGCAGAGCCGACGGGTGGCTGAGGGGCTCGGATGGGACGATGGACAAGGGTGGGGGCTTTGGGGACGATGAAGCAAAATGTCTTGGAACTAGATGGAGGTGGTGTTTACATAACCCTGTCAATGTACCAAATGACCCTTTAAGTGGTGACATGTAGGTGATGTAACTATCACCTTGAAAAAGTTTTAAAAGGACAGGTAGTTTGGATGTGTAGTGACATGTAGCAGTAACACCCAAATCGGTAAACGTCGTTTACTCTAACAACAGAAAAGATGCTTCCAATAAATTATAACACTTCAAAAATAATAATAAAGGAGAGAGCTTAGCCTCAACCGGGCCCGTGGCTGCCGGGTCGCGGGGCCCAGGCCCCTCCGCGCGCTCTCTGCGCCCCCTGCTGGCTGTGCCCCAGGCCCTGCAGCGCACAGCCAGTCCCCAGGGTCTCGCGCTGGGAGTGGCAGGGCCAGCATTCCCACAGGCAGCTAAGACACGCTGTCAGCCTCTGCAGGTCCGGGTCCGGGGACAGTGCCATGGGGTCTCACCATGTGGCACCGTGGGGAGCTCATCGGGGAGAGGCCGCAGCACATGGCACCTCAACTGAAGGGACGTTACCCTCAGAGGAAGGCTCTGTGTCCAGGGCGGTGCAGGCGGCCTGAGACGCCCGTGACCCCACTTCCTGGTGCTGGCGCTACCGCCAACTGTGGGCTGCACCCGGTGGCTCGCTTCCAGTGAACAGAAAGTGGCAGAGGGGACAGGTGTCACTTCCAAGACGGAGCTCCACAGAAGTGGCTTTGGTCGTGGGCGCACCTTGCGTACTGGCTGGCCCCTCGAGAGAGCTGCTGCTGTGTTGAGCTCCTGTGGAGAAGCCCGTGTGGCAAAGAGCCGAGGGTGACCCCAGAGGAAACGTGTGACGCAGAGGGCGGGGAAGGCCATCCAAGTGCAAAACACGTGGGGACACCAAACGGCCAGTGATAGCACACGACAAGAGTAATGTCCTATGGGGTTGAGGAAACAAACCTGCCCGGTACACAACAGGACAGTAAAACCAAGAGGGGAGTGGCCGGAATTAAACTGTCCCTCCCTCCCCCTGGTCTGTCCAGGGCAGGGTAGAGACCTGATGAGCTTTAGACTTTGTAAGGCAAAGAAAGGTACTCATTAAAATTTCCAGGGTGCCACGTACGGAACAGAAACAGAAACTACAGCCTCACAAATAGGAGGAGACCAAAGGGACAGCAGCACGTGACAGAAATAGTTACAATGCCTGAAAACACAGTAAATGCTCTAGGTACAAGATGGAGGTGGGATTCAGAAAACTGCACCAGTCTGTTCACCAAACACATGAGGCTACAGAGAGATTTCACATCAAAGAACATAAATGACATGCCTGGTGACGTGAACTTCTGCTAAGAGCGCAGAGGACATGGAAACCACTGCTCGGTCGCCCTAACCAAAGCCCTGCTCTGCTACAGAGCCGGGAAGACAGACACGCAGGGGCTCCTCAGGGAACCGAGTTCTGGAGCGAGATGAGGTTTCCCAGCCGGCGGAGCTCAGGAGCAGGTTCCACAGCCGGTGGGCGCCTGGAGCGCACAGGGACCACATGGAAAACAGACTGAAGTTGGGGGAGCAGCCAGGCTCGAGCAGCGTGACCTATCAGGTGGCCTAAGAGGTGTGAGCCGGAGAAGAGAGGGGCTGCCGAGAAACACCTGGAAAACACCTAACAGAACACTGACTGCAGAAGCTACCGGAACCACCACCACTCGGCAAGATAAATACAAAGGAAAAGCACTCCTAGATATGTCCCCGCCAACTTGCCGAAAACTGACAGTAAAGAGAAAAGCTTCGAGGCTTCCAGGACAAAAAAAGAAAAGCACTAACGTCTCTGTGACTTCTCATCAAGAACTATGCCAGCCAGACGACGGCAGAGTTGTCTCTTTAAAGACAAACTTAGAATTCTGCATCTGGCAAAACTATCCTTCAAAAATTAAGGCAAAAGGAAGGTCTTTTTAGATAAATGAAAGCTGAGCCTTTCCACCTAATTACAGAAATGACAAAGAAGTTTTTCAGGCTGAAGACAAATGATACCCGATGGGAACTTGGATCTACTGGAAGGAAGAAAGCACATCAACCCTCGTAAGGTCGGAACCAAAGGAAGAATACCATATTGATATTCACTTTGGACAAAACAGCATTTAAGCAAAAGTGATCACTAGACACAAAGTGTCGATTTGTAATTATAAAAGTTTCAACTCAACAGAAATAGATGACAATTCTAAACTTATATACACCCACAAAAGGACAAGAACTAGAGCAACCAGCCACCACAGAATGTAACACAGCGCTCAGTACCTGGTCCATCAAGACGACAAAGAACTCAGTGAGGATCCAGAAGACTGACGCTGAGTGGACCTTGCAGACATGTGTACAAAGCTGCAAACGCCCTGAGAACGCATATTCTTTTCAGGCACAGGTGGAGTGTCTATGAAAACTGGCCACCTGGGGCCGGCCCGGTGGCTCAGGTGGTTAGAGCTCCGTGCTCCTAACTCCGAGGCTGCCGGTTCGATTCCCACATGGGCCAGTGGGCTCTCAACCACAAGGCTGCCAGTTCAATTCCTCGACTCCCGCAAGGGATGGTGGGCTGTGCCCCCTGCAACTAGAAACGGCAACTGGACCTGGAGCTGAGCTGCACCCTCCACAACTAAGACTGAAAGGACAACAACTTGACATGGAAAAAAGTCCTGGAAGTACACACTGTTCCCCAATAAAGTCCTGTTCCCCTTCCCCAATAAAATCTTTGGGGGAAAAAAACAAAAAGCTGGCCACATGGCAGGCTATACAGTTTCAACAAAGTAATGCAGCTAAGTCCGGCATCAGTGACAAAACAGAAAAAAGACTCCACAGACAGCACCTCCCACCCAGGACAACGGCCACTCAAAGGAGCAGACACACGTGCAGGCGGGACGGGGCAAAGGGAGCCCTGTGCTGTTGGCGGGAACGCAAAGCACTGGCCGCTGTGGGACAGTGTGGGGTCCTCAGAAGCTAAACACGGACCTTCCTGTGACCCAGCAATCCACTTCTGGGCATACACCTGGGAATGCAAGAGGGTCTCGAAGAGAGATTTGCACACCCATGTTCACAGCTGCACTGCTCACTACAGCGAAAACGTGGGAGCCACCCGAGTGTCCGCGAGCGGATGGTGGGAAGCAAAGGGGCTCCATCCACGCAGTGGGACGCTCTTCGGACTTAAAAAGGAGGGAAACCCTGACACCGCTCCACCATGGATGGACCTTGGGGACACTGCTGAGAAGCCAGTGACCAAAGGACACACACTGTGTGACCCCGCTTATACGGGGTCCCTAACATGGTCAGATTCAGAGACAAAAATGAGAACGGTGGCTGCCAGGGGCTAGGGGACGGAGGAGAGGGGACCGAGGGCAGTTTGGGGGACGGAGAGTCCTGGGAAGACGGTGGGGGTGGCATTTAATACCACTGAACTGTACACTTAAGAATGGTTAAGACGGTAAGTTTTATGCTATATGTATTTTCCAATAAAAACAATAAAGATGGGTCTTTAAAGAGGCGATTAAGGTGAAACAAGGTCAGCAGGGTGGGCCCTCATCCCGTCTGGCTGGTGTCCTTGTACGAGGAAGAAATGAGGACAGACACACACAGAGTGACAGCCTCCAGGACTGGGAGAGAGAAATGTCAGCTGTGTAAGCCGCGGCCTGTGCTGGGTGTGAGTGCAGCTTTAGGAAATGAGTACACAGGTTAAAGGAGAAATATAGGGTCATCTCAACAGATGAGTAAGTATATTAAAATTCAAAACCATTCATGATTTTTCACAGTTAGCAAACTATGAAAAGAACTGAATTTTCTGTGTTTCAACATGTCCCAGGTCCACCCAGCTCAGCTCCTCATCTCCGAGGCTGGAGAGGATCTGGCAGCTGCACAGGACACACATGCTTCTCCGACCCTCGAGTCCCCACCTAGCCCGTCCCGGGCTGCCCTGTGGGCTCCAATACATCTTTGAGCCCTGCTAACAAGCAGGCCTGGCCCCCCAGACCTACACAAGGGCTGTGAGCTCAGGGACATCTGCCGTGACCCTGCCCCACATCCGGGAGTCGGGGCTGTCAGGCCCGCCCTGGACGCATAGGCCCAGACCTCGCCTGGAGACCCAGGCTCAGCCAGCAGAGCTGGGATGAGGATGAGGGCCTGCAGCCTCTCACAGATGTGCTCACTGCCAGAATATTCCACACGTGTGTGCATGCATACGAGGGCACAGCAGGCATGTACATGTGTGCACATGTGCACACGGCCACGTGGGCCACATATGGGCGTGCATTACACACACATGCTTGTGTGGCTGTGCACACGCAGGTTCACGTCAGCACACATGCACGCACACACCTCGCTGCATTCCAAATAGTAAAACATCCACAGGCCTCATCATCGAAAGCAATGCAATGAACGTAAAAATTAACAGAAGGGTCTACAAGAGACGTGGCCAGTGTGGGGACGCAGAGATCCCCTCCTAAGTAACTCCGTGGTCACAGAGTAAACAAGTGCCGTGACAGGCGGTTTTACAGCCACACAGACGGAGAGGCTGCGCGTCAGGAGTTGGCGGAGAATTCACAGCCTTAAATGTTTTTATTACTGAGCAAGAGAGACTGAGAATAAATGAACTAAACATTCGATACAAGGAGGGAAAATAGAACGATAAAGTAAATCCACGGGAGGCAGGAGGGGAATGAAGATAACGGCGAATTAATGAATTGGAAACAAGAAAAATGGGAGCACCCATCAGTAAATCTAAGAGCTGGTTCCTCAAAATAAGTAAATAAAATAAGGCAACCTCTGACCAGCCTGACAACAGAGAGAGAACAGGCACCGGTGAGGGCCGAAGCTGGGGCATCAGAGACACAAAGACAGAAAGTGACAATATGCTGGATACTCCTGATGAAACTGACAATTTCCCAAGACGATATAAATTACCAAAACTAAAGAGGTTTAAAAAGCTATATCCATAACTGCAGAAAAACAGAAAAAGGTGGGTGACTGGGGTTGGGTTGGGGACTTGCTTCCATCCTATACACCATTGGGGGGGCCAGGGAGAGGGAGGGGGGCTCAGGGCCTACGGCTGGTGGACGTGAGGGGACTGGGGCCTTCTCCCTGACTATCTGGAGGGCTGGGGGAGCTGGACCCTGCTTGCCTAGGACCCCCTTGTGTGGGGGTCAGATGGAGAGGTGGCGAGGGCACAACTGAGCTCAGTCCTGGACCCCCAGGCCCCTCCACGCCACGCAGAGGGACATGGGGACAGGAACAGGAGGGCAGAGGCCAGCCCCAAGGGGCTTCTCCCCCACCTCGGCCACAGTGGTCAGTAGGTGGCCACTGCAGCCTCCCTGTCCGTCCGTCTGGTTAATATCTTGTGGAACTTGCCTGTAACGTCATCTGCGGCTGGTGTTTCCTCTGCGGGAAGACGTTAAACTGTTTCATTTTATTTAGTGGTTCTAGGACAGCCCCTGGGTTCTTCCTTCCAGTCAGTTTGTGGCACTCTTCTTCCAGGAAAGTGTCCATTTCCTTAAGTTGCTCCTATACTGTCCCCTGACCTTTATGACCTCTGCTGCGGCCCAGGTTCTGTCCCTCTTCATTTGAGCACCTACTGCTGTCTCTCTTCCTGTCAGCCGTCCAGTGTGCCGAGGACGAGACTGGGTCTTCTAGCTCTGGTTCTGTTATCCGCTACGTCATTTCTCATCTCTTCCCATCTTCTTTCTTTGGTTTTGTTCTTTTATCCCTCATACTCAGGACTCAGCAAAAGGCAGCCTGTCTGTGCACAGGCAAGGGAGAGGATAGAGATCAGAGCAGCGTTCACGCTGAGACAAGACGGACACGGGCACCCGTGGCCTCAAAATCCAAAATCTTTACTACCCGGCCCTTTCCTGGCAAAGTTTGCTGACCTCTGCCTAATTTCTCAAATTGGATGCAGTGGGGACAGAGTCCCAGAAAGCAGTTTCCAGGCTCTTGGCCTCACATAGAAAGGTGCTGGCTCAGGTAGTAAATGGCCATCAACTGTGATCAGATGGCCAGCAGCTGTGGCTAGTTGGCCGTCAGCTGTAACCAGCAAGCCATTGGCCACTAATATAACTGCCGTGGCTACGCTAGCAGAAAGGAATGGGGGCTAGCAAGAAGATGGTGGCGGGCAAGCGCGGACTGCTGTTAGGACGGCGGGTTGCAGATCGTGTGGCTCCTGTTTCCTGTGTCTCCAGCCCAGCCGCCAGCGAGAATATAGTGGTATGACTCCCCTATCTATGGCTCTGTGGGTGTTCCCGTTTGGCCTTACCGTGTCCTGCGTTCTTAAGTGGGGAGTGAGAGCTGAGACCCCGCCGGGTCCCCCGCACGACAAATGGCGCAGCGAGCAGGGTCCCCTGCGTGACAGATGCTTAGCACATTAAGTTTTTCAATTTTCTCTTTCCTACTAGTCATTTCAGGTTACAAATTCCCTTCTATTGACAACTTCAGATACATTTGACAAGTTTCAATACCCACCATGTTCACCATCATTCAGCTCTAAGCATGTTCTGACGTGGATAATGATTTCTTCTTTGATCCGTGAGTTACACAAAGGGCATTTTTTAATTTTTTAAATATGGGAGATTTTGTTTGCTCCTTTTGTTACCAAGTTGTGCTGCTGAAGTAGAATCTACGTTGTACCAATTTGTTGGCACTCAATGATGTTTCCGTTCTGGCGGTTGGTGGTGGGTTTCTGACGCCTGGAAGGAATGAACGCCACTTCCCGTGAGGCACTGTGGGCAGAAGGCCGGCGGCTGAGGCGTGAACAGGGCCACTGAACCTTCTGTCCTGCATCGCTTCCTTCTGGGTCCACCTGACCAGCTGACTACTAAGAGGATTAGCCAAAAGTCTCACACTGGACGGCAGCTTTGTGAATTTCTGGCAGTAATGATGTCCGTTCTTGCTGTAGCGCCTACCTTTTGGAGTTAGTTACGTATGTCGGTGCCCTTTCACTGACTCGCTCACTGGTGTCTGCGCTCATCCCCACCGCCTTGGCCTGGCCTGCCCCACCTGCCCCCCAGGTTGCGACCCTAGTGACCCCATCCCAGGAGGCTCCCTGACGGGCCTGACACCATGGCCTCAAGGCCCCATCCTGTGTCCCCACCGCTGCTGTCCAGGCCACGCCATCCCAGCGGCCATCGCGAGCGGTGCCTGCAGCCGCACAGCCCCATAGCCTGTCGTCTCGGGCACCACCCGCCCCCACGCCACAGCCCAGAGCACTGGCTTCTTGGGTCAATTCGAGCGAACCGCCGGGTGGTGGCCACAGACAATACAGGTAACTGTATGGCACCTGCTTCCAAAATTAACCCGAAACACCACCTCGCAGTGTTCACTCTGGCGGTAGTATAGGAAGTCCAGGGCAGGGTCCCAGGAAGCAGTCACCCTGCCACCCCCAAGGACCTGCCTGCGGGGTCCTAAGCCTTTCGGGCCCCTCTACCTCATGTGTGGCCAGGTGTGGCTGTGGGGGGCAGGTGACACTTCCAGGGGCCAGCATGTCCCCAAGGCCATAGGCTCCTGTGCCTCGCTGGCTCCTGTCCCACTCGAGACCCGTGATGGGCCACTCAGCAGTCCTCAGGGGCTGCTGAGGACAATAATGGCTGCACTGAGCCTGGTTCCCTAGGCACCTTGTTTTTCCTCTTTCCTCTTCCCATGGAACCCTACTGTCCAGGCGACAGCACCGGCCGTCACTGACCGCCTGCTGCCCGGAGCAAGGCTCTGAACTGCCCACCTCCAGAAATATCAGGGTCTGAGACGACAGCCTAGGTTTTAAGAGGGAAAAAATTCTTTGACATTAATCAGAAAAGAAACCATTATAGCCACTCTAGTCTACAAGTAAACGTCCAGACCGGGGCTGTGGCCACCGGCCACTGGTCAGCGCGCGCAGAGTGGGTCTGATGGAGGAAGGGGACTCGGCCTCAGAAAGGCTGCTCTGGAAAACCAGTACTTCCCACCTTTGAGCTACAGTCCAAACCACTTAAGAAGGTGGCTTCCATAGTTATGACAGTGATTTGCGCTAATTTTCTCAGGGAAAAAAATCAAGACAATTTCTCCAAAGATCATTAATGCTTTCATTTGCTATCAAACTCCTTCCTCTTACCCAAAGTTCCTAGGTCAATGTCTGTAGTACAAATTCCTGTGATTTTACCAAATTAGGAATAAAACACAGGTGAGCCCACCCTCGGTCTTGTGCTGCACCCAGACGTCAGGCCTAGCTCCCCTCCCCCGCGGCCCGAGAGCCCCTCGAAAGGAAAACCAACAAGCAGAAGTCACACGTGCACAGCTAAGGCCTTTATTGACGCCATAGACCAGGTGCTGACAGAACCACTGTCCTCATGGCCCTGCGCCCTCGGGGACAGACAGCACCGACCGCAGCCGGCAGCCCCCGCAGCTCAGGCCTGCTCCAAACAGCAGGTGGGAGAACGGGGCGGCAGGCTGGCAGTGCAGCACATGCGATGACAGGGTGCGCGGAGGGCCCGGACCACCGGTGCCCGGGTCTCGTTCAAGAAGCTAAACGACGCACAGCGCCCTTCACAGCAGGCGTTTACAGAGACCAACCTGCACTGGGGTCTGGACGCCACTCCCGGTTAACAAATGCTCTTCTGGAAATTTATTTCAAAATAGAGACGCTTTCCCCAGAACTGTAAAAGCCATCAAAATGCAAAACTTCTTTAGGAAAGATTGAACCCAAATCACAGCTAATGTTTAAAATAGCACGTCACCTGGTTTCCGTCTGTGCCCCAAGGACACACTGGCAGCCACGGCCTCTGCCCGGGGCGCCCCCTGCCCAGCGGGTCAGTTGCTCTCGATCTGCTCCAGGTCCAGGTCGCCGTGGTCCACAGGGAAGGTGGTCTCCTCCCCAGCGCTGTCCCAGTCACTGGGGTCCCCACCGCTCCCGCCCTCGCCGGCCACGGGCTCCTGAGAGGCCCACGAGCTAGGACTGACGGGACGGGAGCCAGGACACGCGCTCAGGGGGCTGGAGCCAGGGATAAGGAGGCGCGTGAGGCCGCGGGGGTCACGTGTGGAGGACACGGACATCTTCACTCCGGGGTCATCCTCATCATCTTCATAATCAAGGGAGCAAAGGCTTTTTGAATTTTTTAAAGTCTGCAACAGAAAACATACAGACTTAAAGCATTCCAGGAGGGTTTATGGGAGGGGAATCCCACTGACCCCGACAGGGGTCCCCAAGTCACATAGAGCATCTTTGGTGTCCTGTGCCTCCCCTCGGGGCCATTGTCTCAGAGCCCTGCGTGTCCACAAACGGCCTCGGCACTGCCGGTTGGGTTTTGGGGGGAGACCCATATCCCCGCCCCCCCAGACCAACGTCGAGGTCACGTTGCCTGAGCCCTGAAGCAGCAGATACCCGGAGACTGCAGTGTGGAGCTGTGTCCACACTTGGGAACAGCCTGGCCGGGGGGGTCCCAGGTCCAACGATGGCTCCCACCAGGTGAGCCCCCATAGCTTAGCCCCTCCTCCATGTCCGTGGGCGGGGCCCCATCGCACCCAGCCCCCACCTCTCTCCCCTCAGCGCTCCTCTCCCAACGGTTCTCTTCCTTCAATATGAACGTGCTTAAGTCTTTGTCATCTTAAAACACTTGAGACACACGCCCCACGGGGCCTCCCCTCCACGGCCCGGGCACACGCCACCGCCTGTGCTCAGGACAGCCTCCCCACTGGACTGGTTAAAGACGGGGGCTCCCCAAGCTCAGCTCCAGCCCTGCTCCTCTAGACGACTGCATCCCCAGACCAGAGCAGTGGCAGTCAGAACCCCATCTCTTGGTGGCACCTCTCCCAGGCTGCCCCACGGGGGCTGAGAGCCGCAGACCACCCCAACCTACCTTTGGGGTTGCTGACCCCAGGCCGTGCAGCAGGGCGTGCCTGGCCTCCTGGTCTCCTCACCTCTAGCCCCTCGACCGCGGTCCTACTCTGGGCCGCAAACAGCAGCAGCCCCCTCGGCACAGCCAGGGCTCCATTCCCCGCGACACCAGCGCAGCCCTCACCCCATCCTGACGTCATGCTGCCCCCACCTCTGCTGGAGCAACCTCCCACCTGGCTCCACCGTCCAGCTGTCACCCCTGGACTCCTGTCCCAGCCACACCCACGCTGCCCCCAGACATGTCACTATGTGGCCCGGGCCTTGTACAGGGAGCCTGCAGACACAGCGGTCACAATGCACATGGCGATGCCAGCCATCCCAATGCCCCAGGCTTTAATTTGGTAGCAGCACACTGGCCACCGAAACGCGTGAACTGGAACACGAGCTAACCGACTCCACACCCAAAAGTCCCCCAAACCACAGCTCGTCCCGCACACAAAATGCCTCCTATCAGAAAACCCACCCTGTGGCTAGAAGGCTCTGGAAACATCTGGAAACAGTCCCACCGAGAGCTGCAGCCAACAAACACGTCCCCCAGGAAGACGGAGCTCCCCGGGAACCAGTTTCTAAGGCAGCTCCCTGGCTCCCCAAGACAGATGGCAGCGCCCGTGTTGTTCTTGTTTTGCTATTTTACTCTAACAAGCGAGGTGCTGTCTGAGAAGCAAAATGCTAAAGGATCAAATCTTAAAAGACACCACTGGCCACACGTTTTGGTCACAAAGTACGGGTTCATGAGGTAACTCCTTCTTCATTCAAATCAAGGCAGATCCGACAGGCTGGCTTGAAGAGAGGGCTGTGCCCATGGCACACAGCACCCTCACGCACTCGTCACCCCACTGGCTCCACAGGCCACCCCACGCACGGCGGGCCCCTCGAGCTGACAGTGTTCCAGGCCTTTCCTTAAACCTCCCAGAGGTGTCCTTGTCACTGACAACAGTGACCTGACAGGCGTGGGATGGCTTCTGTGCACAGGTCACCTATGGACCACCCCTGTGTGGCCTGCGTATGAAAATGGCACGCTCTTCCCAACTCCCAGCTCAGGCCGCCGGTGAAGCACTCACAACCATGCTCCTCAGAAACAGTGCACACACACCCACCCACCCGCACGGCTCGGCCCAGACGGGGAGTCTCGCCACCTCCCACCACACAAAGTGGGGCAGATGACGTGGCCTGGAGCCCGTCCTGACACGGCAACCCTTGTCACCGCATGGTCCTCTGGCTTCTGCAACCGTCTCTGGTTTGATGGGGACCTGCATATAAGCAGACGAACATAAAATATTTTTCTAAATTCAAAGGTCAAGGCTTTGAGTTCTAAATTGTAAGGATCTTTTAACTTATGTGCAAGACAGCTTCCTGCGGGGATGCCGGCAGGCGACCGCTCACCATCTCCACCACCTGTAGCCAAGCTGACCGGCTGCGTGTAAGCCAGGAGGTCCAGAAAGAAACACGAAGCTGTCCTGTGAGCGACCCTGAATCCCCTCCAACACCGTGCAGCGGCTGGCGGGCCCCCTGCAGCTGGCCACTGGCCGTGGCGCCGGCCGTCTCCCACATGACACACACAGCCTGCTCTCCTGCACAAGCACAGCCTCCACGGGTGCCGAGACCGCGTGGGAGGCTCACACCACATCCCTGCTTGGCTAGAGCCCACCTGCCTGCAGTCAGCAGCCCCCTGCCAGGCCAGCACTGAGCAGGAGCCCCAAGCGGGGCCTCCCCCTGCCTGCAAGCACCTGCCGCCCAGCACACGTGTGTCCTCGTCCCACAGGCTCCGGCTGAGAGGAAACAGGCAGCTCCATGCAGCCAACGGAACAAACCCGAGAGCCTTCCCCACCCGGACAAAGGGAGGCCTGACGGGCTCAGGAGTGTCCACACTGTAGGTGGGCACAGAGATGGCCAGAAGTGAGGGCGCGTGCGTGCGCGTCCAGGCACATGCATGTGCAGGCAGGTACACCACCACTCTCCTGGGTCCTCCCCGATCTGAGCAGCAGAGCTGCTGGCCATGGAGGACCTCATCGGCCGCTGGACCCCAGTGAAGCCCGGCTTCCTCACCCCAAATGTCAGTGGTGGCGGGGAGCCAGGGGTGCCCTGTATCCTACGTGCGTGTGCACACACACTCCCAGACCCCAGTGTTCCAGCTGCCACCACACGCTCTCAGCACCCCACTGGCCATGTCTCCTGGAAAGAAAGCCGATAAACCAGCGGGAAGAAGCGGCCACTGCAGATCCTCAACTCTCAGGACAGGCTTTCCTGCCCTGAGACCGTTCCACCCAGAGGGTGACATGAACTGGAGCAGTCGTGCGGGAGCGTCACAAAGCCTGAGCTAGGCGAGGGAGGGCGAGGGAGGGCGAGGGAGGGCGAGGCCGCGCGCCAATATACACTCAAGTCCCGCGACCACAATGGGCCAGAGGGGTCAGCCCGAATCCGTTGAGCCCACTTCCCGTGTAACTGTCCTCGGGGTCCTTGGACACCCCAGTCAGCACTGACAGGGAAGCTACTGCCAGCTGAAGGAAGAACTCCTTGGGGCTCCCTCCCACTCTCGTGCACCCCCACAGTTACCAAGGCCTGGGAGAGGTGCTGAGGCCACCCCTGGCCGCCCGCCCCCGAGCGCAGGAGCAGACGAATAGGGCGCCGTGTACCCCCTGCACCCACTCGCGCCTCACCCGCGGTGGCCGTGTAAAGGCCGTGACCACCCCGACCAGCTGACCCTCTTGGCAGCCGACATCCTCTTTCTCGTCACAACTGCCTCATTCAACCACATACACGAGGACTTTGGGACAAGACGCAGAGAATCAGGGCCCGGTTCCTGCTGTGACCCCCGGGGAGGCGAGTAAGAGCCCTTGTCCTCATTCGGGACCCTCCCTCAGAGAGGGTTGCAGCCCTGCGTCCCTGCTAGCGTCTCGAATGCACTATGTGTGACAAAATAAAGACAAGAACCAAGAACGTGCTTATGTGACAAATGGAAATCCACAGTGGACCAACGTGTCAAGGCCCCCAGCCCTGCCAGGCCATGCTGGACACACAGCGACTACAGGAAGCTGTGAGGTCAGCAGGGCGTGTGGGACAGTGCTTGGGGGCTGTCACCAGCCTCAGCACCTTCCCGCCTGGCAGCCGATGCTGGCATGCATGGTCAGGCTCTGAGACCACCGTCCTCAGGCCCCTGAGCAGGGAGCAGTGTGTCTGTCTCCACCACGGGTGACTTTCCAATCACGCAGGAAGCAGCTGAAGGTTTCCTCTAAGTGGTAAAGGTCTTTAAAAACCCTAGAAACAGACACTTTTATAAAGATCAGCACCTGCTCCCACACTCTCAGAACCATGACTGATTTGCACATTTTCAGTGAGAATATTTTAACTTCAATTTTGAAGCAGCTTTGCCAATCAAAATAGAAAAACCTAAATGTTTTCCTGTTCAAACATTCACCTCCTCAGGGCAGGATTTGGGAGACAGTGTGGTGTCCACTCCCTGATGACCAGAGCCAGCCTTCGGCCCTTCGGGGACTTGGGGGCTGGTGGGGCCAGCGAGAGGCTCGGCCGGGCAGCTCCCCGTGTCCAGGCCTTCAGTCTCGGACTCTGCGCTCCCCCACCTCAAGTCGAGGCACAGATGGGGTTCCCTGACCCCGGGGCGCACTGGCAGGGCTGCCAAGACCCCTGCAGGAAGCACACGGTCACGGCTGAGCCTCACATGTACGGCGAGAAACCCGGTTACCCCAAGCCGCAGGCTCAACCGAGCCCCAGTCTGGGCCCCAGAACTGTCACAGCCTCTGTCACAACCTGTTCTCTTAAGTCCCTCCGGCATGTTTTGCAAATGCCACTCTAAGAAGCATCACATGAAAGTGAAGCATCCTCCACAAAAGGAACATGGGGTCTCTAGTGACAAGCCTGCCGACAGAATCTGCCACTCCCCGTGACAAGCACGCTTCCTAGACGGGTGCTGTGTCCCTGGGGGAGATGAGACATTGGGGTGCACACGCAGACACTGGCAATGGCCGGGTCCTGAGGCCCCAGCCACTGCACAGCCTAGGGACCAGCCACAGGAACGTGCCGGAGCAGATGGAAAGCGTTTTGAAAGGACAGGCAACTTTGACCTCTAGGCCTTGTTTCCCTGGAGCAGCAGGTGCCTAACCTACTCTCCTGGGCTCCATCTTCCCATCCCTGTTGGCTGATCAGTTTGACCCCAAAATCTTCAAGTCTGCCCTTCCCCCACCCAGCTAGCCAAGGCCCAGGCCTCAACGTGGCCTCTCTGGACAGCGGCCTTCAAAGTCAAAGGTGACAGGCAGTCCTTGGCCTAGAACCCAGCAAGGCACCGTCACCACCCCTGGGAGGGCGTTTCCCGGGCAAGGGCAGTGAACACAAGAACCAACAGGAAACACGATGGACCAGGATCCTGACACCTCCATCCACGCACAGCAGACACACACACACCCCGTATAAGGATCTCTCTCACACACACACACAGTACAGAGATCTCTCACACACACACACACCCCGTAGAGATCTCTCACACACACACCGTATAGAGATCTCTCACACTCTCTCACACACACACACACACACACACACACACACACCGTAGAGATCTCTCTCACAGACACACCATATAGAAATCTCTCACACGCACGCACACACACACACCCCATATAGAGATCTCTCTCACACACACACACCCCTCCCCCACAGCAGCATGCCCGCTCATCATCGTGCAGTGTGCCTCTGCTGGCACACGCCTCACGCGCTACCAGGAGCCCCTCTGCTTCCAGGTTGAGCCCCAACACTGACCCCGACACTGCTGTGCCTTGTCAGGCCTTTCTGGGAGGGGTCGGGCTGCACATGCCCCCAGCGACGCCCAACACTGCAGTCCTGGGGCGAAGCCCCGCCTGTCCCAACAGCGCTTGACCCCGCAGGCCCACAGATGCCAAAGCACTGGAGGCGGGTGCGTGTCAGGAGCTCCCCGCAACGTTCCCATGCTGCAGGTGGTTTCCATGTTCACCCGAAAAGATCAGGGCATCCCTTTGCACAGGTTCCACAGCCAGAGTGTCTGGGTTTGGGACCCACCTACTGGGAAGACTTCAAAAAAGCCAGCATTCAGGAAAGACAAGATGACAGTGACGTCCAGAGTGGCCACACTGCTGTGCGGAGGACCTGGGTCCTGTCTGTGTTCTGACAAGAGAGCCCCAGGCCCAGGGTGTAGGGCAGCCGCTCTCCCACGAGGACCCCCACGCACATGCCCCATGCGGCCTGCAGAGCTCCGCCGGGCCCAGTGGGAGGTCCTCTCCCTTCTCACACCAGCAGGTCCCATTCTTGCTTCCTCAGCCCCCATCCACAGAAGGTCCCAAGGGAATAGGACCGTTCCACACGCCTGTGCTCCATTCCAGCTCCCCTGATGGCCCTGCAGAGATGTCACCCTCCAGAAACAGAGGTCCAGGTTTCCGGTCTGTTTCTTTGTTCTAACTCTGCTTTGAACAAGGGCCTTCGAGCAGAAGACAGGTGGCAGGGGCAGGTGGTGCTGGCCCCAGAACCCAGTCTTCAAGCTAGTCCACAGCCCAAGACTCGAAACATACCCTCTCCCCAGAGAGGTGTTGGTGGAGGACAGGGTGAGGACGGTGAGGAGGAGCCGGGGGCCAGAGTGGTGCATGCCTGGCGGGGACAGCGGGACGCCTCCTCGCATCCCACACTCTCTCACCCCAAACAGCAGTTCGGGCTCCCACCCTGCCCTGTGCCTGCAGGCCCAGGACACCCAGGCCGGCCTTGTTGAGGGAGATGGGTGGGCAGGTGGAGCTGCTGCTGGGGACGTTCTGGCCTCAGACCGGAGGACACAGTGTGTCCCTGCGGCCATCACCTCCCGCAGGAGCACAGCACATGCTGCACGCCACCACAGCCGGGTGGGCCCACCTCTCCACAGAAGCACCATGCGGAGGAGTGCGTCACAAGAAAGGCTCACCCGTGTCATCTTCAGGAAGTCCAAGGACGGGCGCGGCCATCGGGCGTCCTCCTCTCGCCGGCGCTTCAGCGGGCTCTTCTTCCCGAAGAGCACGCAGGGCTGTGAGCGGCTCCGGGGCAGGCCCAGCCGCCGGCCGGGCTCAGGCGTGCACGGCAGGCTGCCCACATCCACAAGGCGCTCCTGTGACAGCGACAGGCGGCGCTGCGAGGACAGCACCCAGGGCCCCACGGAACACCAGGGAGGGCCCGAGCTGCCCCCGCTGCCATCCACAAAGCCACTACTGGCCGAGGCCGGCCGCGGCGCTGGGGGTACAGTGGGGCCAGCCACAGGGAAGGTTCTGCCCGGCGACCCGGTGGTGCCTGGCAGGCTGGCGCTCCCGCCACTGTGGCATCGCCTCTTGGAGACCAGAGTCCAGACCTTGGAGCCGCCAGGGCGCCACGGGGACCAGCAGCGGGCCAGCTCGTCCGGCTCCGACAGAGATCGGCAGTGTCGCTTGGTGGGCGGTGCCAAGGGCTGCCCTAAGCTGTCCCTGAGGTCCACGGCGCTGACCGCTCCTAGGCCGGTGCTCGGCCTGCAGGGGCTCGACAGGAAGGGGAAAGCGGGGCCCATGGCTGCCTGGCTTCCGACGGGCCGACCTCCACTCACGACCTTCCAAGGGCACCTGTCTTCTGAGGAAATAGGAAGGAGGAGAGACAGGTGAGCAGGATACACCCGCCAGCCACAGGGCGGGGCCATGCTGCCACGTGACACACAGCCGTGGCCCTCACAGGCACACCGGGAGGTGCCCCCCCACCCCGGCAACATGAGCCACAGACGTGGTGCATGCCAGCCCTACCTGCCTTCCCCAGGTGGGTCAGCCCTGGAGCCACTCTCACTTCTGCAGTGTCACAGGGAAGCAAGCTGCACCCCTCGGCCCTGCCAGACGCCCCGGGGCTCTGAGCGAGGACGGCCCCGCCAGCAGGACGAAGCCCAGGTGAGGACACAGCACCAGGGTCAGGTGCTGGGCCACACTGCCTACTTCCTCTAGTCATCAGAGCAGCTACAAACCTGCACGAGAGTGGTCTGGAGTGCCACCTAACCCTGGATTACCACCAACGGCCACTGGGCACCCACTCGGCCGCTGTGGCCAAAGGGAGGACAGGACTCAGCTCAGGTGTGCTCCACCTAAAAATCACACAACTAGCACATTGCACTGCAGCTGCTGACACTGAGCCAAGGCTTATCAGGGGGACACGTGCCAGGGAGCTTCTCACACTCACGCTCACTTCCACATTCTAACACTCACGCCCACTCGGGGCAGCTATGCCACCTGCCCCCGTTCAGGCCACAGGGCACAGGTGTGAGCCAGGCACTGGAGGGGGTGAGTGCACACCTGCGCCCTGCAGGCACCTCCGTCTGATGCTCAGCACTGAGCGCAGGGCCAGCTTGCACCACAACTGGCCACAGGCTCCCAGGAAGGGCTGGAGACCCCGACCCCACCCACCTCGCTGGGCCCCGCCCACAGACCAGCAGAGGGAGGGGCCAGCTCCCGCTCAGCTTCCCCTCACCCCTAGGACACCCTGTTCCTGGGCTTTGGCTCCAAAGGTCTGTCAAGTCCAACCTGGCTTCCCACCCAGGCGCACGGCCGGCCCTGCTCACCGCCTGTGGCCACAGCAGCCCAGGAAGACCGCCCAGGGCTTTTCCATACTTACCGTTGGTCTCAAAAGGGAACAAATGGCCAGTTTTGCTCAGTTTCTCGGCAGAATACTGAAAGTGATAGGAAAGAGAAGTTTCATGTGAGACTTCAGAAATAGTGCTAAGAAACAATCGTATGTGTTAATTACCTGAAACTGTCGTTTCAGGTAATTAAAGAGAAAAGCAGTGACCCCTGGAATACATGTTCTCCTTAATCAAGATTCTTAAAAGCTTAACAACACTCAACTGAGTGAAGGAAACGATGAGCCATGAGCCCGTCCACTTCTCCGGAAGCCTGGCCGGCCCCTGTTGAGCTACAAGCGTCCCCACAAACCTTGCCACTCAGTCACTCTTCAGCAAGCCTCTTCCCTCCCACCCACACAGCCCCCTCTGGACCCAGACCCCAAGCCAGGCTCCCCCGGGTGGCACTGGTCTGGACGTGGGGGGACAGGGCCTGCGGAAAGTGCCAGCCTCGGCTTGAGCCCACAGAACTTTCTTGGCCACAGTCTACCTGTGAAGTCTGAGGCCTACCTGGCGAGCCGTGGTCCCCGAAAGCTCCTGTGTCTGTCTGCTTTTACATCCATCTAGCCCGGGCTCGGGGGCACGGGGTCCTGGCAGCTGAGCCCTTACCAGAACCCAAGGGCCACACCGGGAGGTGTGCGTGCTGCTGGGGAAGCGTGGCCGTCACTGTCTGACTGGCACCGGGGCGAGCCCCTGGAAACAAGGCAAGCCCTCTGTGCTGTGTGGATGGAGCCCGGGAGACATCTGCACACCGGACCCAAGGGGCCAGGGAGCAGCTGCAGGCAGGTACAGGGATGCCTGCAGCAGCCATTCTGCCCCTGAGAGTGGCACAGACGACCACAGAAGCCGCACGGGGGCTTCACAGCGTTGTGGTTAGCAGCCAAACATTGGAAACAACCCAAACCTCCACCCACAGAGTAAAACCCATATGATGGGGCCAAAGAATGGACTACGCGTGCGCCATCAGCACCCACGAGCCCCAGAGCGAGGGCACTAAGGGCTCCAGATTCAGTGATCCAGGGTCAGTGATTCCTAATGTCATTTACCCCGAAGTAACATTTTCGTTTTAAAATGGATACTCAAGTCAGTCTTTGGAAAACTTTTCAGTATGCTTGGAGCAACCTGGGTATGACAATCTAGCTTTTTAACTATAAATTTCATGAAATCTAAATACAGATCAAACATTTCTGTAATGAAAACATGGTTTCCAAATTGAGATTTGCTGTAAGTGTAAAATACGAGTGCACACTAGGTTTCAGGGACTGTTTTTAAAAATGTAAATGTTGACGAGGGTGCTGAGACCACTCAGTTGGGAAGGAACAGTCTTTTCAACAAATGGTGCTGGGACAACTGGACATCAATGTACAAAAGGACAAAGCTGGACCCTCCCCTCATACCACATATGAAAACTAACTCAAAATGGATCAAGGAACTAAGTGTAGGAGCTAAAATTACATAACTCTTAGAAGAAAACATTTGTCCAGGGATTTTTAGATACGGCAGCATAAACACAGGCAACAAAAGAGAAAAACAGATCAACTTCAACAAAATAAAACCTTGTGCTTCTAAGGGGACTCTCAAGAAAGTGAAGACAACACACAGAATAGAAAAACTAGGGTTTTTGCAAATCATGTATCTGATTATGAGTAGAAACTACTATCTAGAATGTATGAAGAATTCTTACCACTCAACAACAAAAAGACAAATAATCCAGTTCTAAAATGGACCGAGGATTTCAACAGACATCTCTCCAAAGAAGACACACAAGGGGCCAGTGGCGCATGAAAAGATGCTCGGTAACATTAGTCATGGTGAAACGCAAACCAAAACACAACAGGAGACCACCTCGCACCCACGAGGACAGCTGTAATCAAAGATGGACAACGACACACGTGGGTAAGAAGGTGGGGCAGCCAGGACCCCCCCGCGTTGCCAGTGGGGCTGAACGGCGGTGCAGCCAGCCGTGTGCGCAGGCTAAACCCAGGGCTGCCATGTGACCCAGGAATGCCAGTGCTCGATGTGTGCCCAGGAGAGCAGAGGACACTTGTCCACATAGGAACCTGTGCGCCAATGTGCACAGCAGCACTACTGGTAACAGCTCCAAAGAGGAAACTACCTCAATGCCCATCAACAGACAAATGGATAAGAGCACGCAGTGTGTCCCCCGTGCGTCTGACTGAGCCTGGCAGGTCTTCCAACAGAACCCTGAGATGACGGGCAGTTCGTGGATTGTCCCATCTGTACTACCCCACAGCAGCCACGAGCCACACAAAGACACTGAGTACTTGCGCACTGCAACCATCCCTAACTGTTGAATTTTAATCAACTTTAATTCCAATTTAAAAAGCCATGAGTGATGACAGGCTACCAAACGGGACAGCATAGCTAGTTCCAATTAACCATTTGCAGAACAAGCTGGAGGCAGGGACACACGACAGAACATCTTTGAGAGCTACATATTGAAATATTTACAGAGGAAAATGTCTAGAATTTACTGCAAAACCACGGGAGGAGGGGTGTGGGTGCAGGCACAGATAAAACAAGCCAGAGGCGACCTCACCGAGGTGGGTCGGGGTGTGGGGTTTCTAACTCTCCATTCTTGTCTGCCTTTAGATATTGCTATAAAAATACTACCTTTGAAAACTTCAGTTTCTATTATTCTTATACAACAAACTGGCTCTTTAAACTACTGATTTGTTTCACTGGATGTTAAGAGTAACTCTGGACATTTGCTGGTAACAGGGGAGAGCTGGTCTCCCGTATAAACACTGGACCACCCCATACAGGACGTCAAAGTCCCTCCAGGGCGCTGCCCAAACTGTCCTCACTGCAAAGGGATATTCAAGATCCACACAAACCGAAAGCCCAAAATCAAATGGTGCTGGAGATGGCAGAGATTCTTTCTTGAAAAGATGGAACAACCGGTGCATTTTGCTGCATGCAAATTACACCTCTTTTTTTTTTAAAAAGTGGATGTTGGTAAAAGCAGGTGCTATAAGCCAAGCCTGGGTGCCATGCTGCCAAAACCACACAGGTAAATCAGCGAGCCTCCCTGGGGAGTCAGTGAGATGTCTCCCGGTAACAGGGAAATTATTTTCCACACCATTTCCATCCTGGACAGCAAGACTCGTAAGAAATTCACACCAAGTAAAATTATTTGTGGTACATGGGAAGAATTATCGGCAGGATTTTTCTTGGCACCTTATTCTCTTTACAACGAACACCTGCTTGCATGCCCCTGTTCGCCGAGGCATGCTGCCCAAGCTGTGGTGGGGGAGTGGCAGGCCCGGGCTGCCCAGGCCACGGGTCTCTTCGCCACCCACAGCAGAATTAGGCTTCAAATGTTACAACGGATCCTCTTAAAATGGAAAAGATTTACACTGCGGGAATGGACAGTCTGTTCTCCCATTCCAGGACGAAAAAAGTAAACAGCCCCCCTTTTAAAACAAACACAAGTCTTGAAAAAGAAAACCACCAGCAACAGTAACGGAACTCCAAACTGCCGGCCCTGGGCATGGCCATGGAGGCTGAGGAGACGGCGGGGGCTGAGCTCTGGCCACACTCGCTGCTCACTGCTGGGCTGCTCTGGCTGGGCCGGCTGAGAAAGGGCCGCCGACCTTCTCTCTGTCAGGGTGGCAGTGTGTTCCCTAACCGGGTGAGAACGCCCAGCTGAGAGCTGAGAACGTGAGCCACGTAGGCGTCTCCCCAGGAACTCCGCAGGCAGGACCCTCAGCCTGTCTTCCTGGAAAAACCAACAGGCACCTGGCAGCGGGCTCCTTGCCAGAGACATTCTAAGGGGCATGTGGCCACCTGACGACGCACGTACTGCGCTATATCTTTGGTCTTGGTTAAAGTCTCCATAAAAATGCTTCTTCATTTGATCAGAGGGGAAGATGGGAGCTGGGGCACGGTGTGTGTGCCGCAGGAAGCCGCTCGGGGCAGGCTCTGAGTGCCAGGCCGGATAGAGCGCTCTGCAAAGGCCCCTGGAGTCCTTTGGGCAGCAGACGCAGCCCCACCTCCAGCCACACTCCTGCGCATGCCCACCCCACGCCCAGCCCTTCCCCTCCGCAGGAAGGAGAACCTGCAGCACTGGCCCTCAGGCCCTGGGCCACACGCCAGGCACGGTACAAAGGCCTGGATTTCACAGCCTCCCGTCACCCTCTTGTCACCAAGGGCCGGGGCGGACACAGCAGCTCTGAGCACCTGGTCTTGGTGAGATCACGTGGGCTTGGCCCCCCATGTCCGCAGGGGCCAGACACTCAGCCACTTCCTTCTGGACCCAGAATCTAACCAGGGCAGGGGTGGTGTCCTGAAATTCACGTTAAAGTAACCCTAGAAAATGGCTCCACTAAGGCAAAGTGCAAACCCAGGTGAAACTAAGCAATGGGGACAGATGAGACAGGCTCTCTGAGGGTGTTGGTCACTGGTGGGGGGAGGGAGAGTCACAGGCTCGTGCACACTTGGGATTCACACGCTTCTATGTATTGGTTAGACTTCACTCGTTTTACTGATGCTGAAAACCTCCCATCACGACACTGATGGTTCTGGGCGCTGGGTGTGCGCTGGCGCCTCCCTGGGACACCGGCCCCCACGTCCCCTCAGACCTCGGCCGCACGTCCCCGGCCAGCTCGGGCAGCGCCTCTGAGGCCTCTTGCTTACCGGGTTGGCCCCACAGCTCTTGCAGCTGAGGTCGTCCAGGCTCTGATTCTGCAGCTTCTCGGTGATGACCGTGACCATGGTCGGTGGCCCGAAGTCCTCGCTCCACACCAGTGGCCACGGCGGTTCTGGACCATCGGGCTCAGCGGGCCCAGGCCGCTGCTGGGTCCGCGCTAATCCTCACGGCTGCATTTCCTCTCCCAGGGCTCCTCTCCCAGCTTCGTGTCTGTTTTGGGGTAAAGAGAAGACGTCTATAAATACATGCGAAACCCCCTGGCCAGTGTTCCCGCTCTACCTGAGCACCGACGGGGCACCTAACACCTCGGCCTGACTCAGGCCACTTACAACGACCGCAGGAGCCACCTCGGAAAACATAGTAAGAGCAGGGCTCCGGTGGAAGGGTAGCGGGCTAACACACACCTGACAGCCCACTGCTCCCCTAATCCCAATGAAGCACCGAGGAAGGCCACCCCCCAGCTCTGAAAAGACAAGAAAGCAGGAGATGTGGAAACACTCTGGAAGCCAGAAAGCTGTTGCAAAGCCAAGGCTAAGCCAGCAGTGCAGAAACACAAGAAACAACCTGCCTGTGACCTGACAGCTGACAGCTGGCCACTGACCGCCATCAGAATGCCCACCTCAAGAATGCCAGCATGACTGCTAACCACCACTCCAATGTCCACCTTGCTGATGACCACCACCCCAGCGCCCACCTGACCCCTGACCGCCGGCCCAGCACCCACCTGACCGCTGACCGCCACCGGAGTGCCCACCTGGCTGCTGACCGCTAACTGCCACCCCAGCGCCCACCTGACCGCTGACCGCCGGCCCAGCACCCACCTGACCGCTGACCACTGACTGCCACCCCAGTGCCCACCTGACCGCTGACCACCAGCCCAGTGCCCACCTGACCACTGACCGCTAACTGCCACCCCAGTGCCCACCTGACCGCTGACTGCCAGCCCAATGCCCACCTGACTGCTAGCCACTGACCACCATCCCATGCCCACCTGACTGCTGGCCGCTGACCGCCACCCCAGTGCCCACCTGAACGCTGACCGCCACCACTTCTCGGGAACGCAGGCGCTGCAGCAAACATGGGCACAACTGAGGCTGCCGCAGGAGCAGGGCACGGGGCTCGCTGAGCCGAGGGGACCCGGATGCCATGCGCTATCTTGGGTTTATTCCAGGCCAGGAGGGGTGCACATCAGCCCTGCTCACGTTTCCTCACCTGCATCGCAGGGCCTTACCACTAGGTCTCTAGCATCTGGCAGCTCCGTGCTCACAGGGTAGGGACGGCCATCGCCTCCAGCACAGCTGGGGACCCCGAGGCCCAGAGAGGAGTACAGTGGGCTAGGACCAGCCAGCTCCCCAGAGGAGCATTCAGAACCCACGCCAGCCACACCACAACTGCACCGCTGGTAGTCACCGGGGCAGGAGCAGGCGAGCCACAGAATGGCATCTGCCACTTGGCCAATTCTCACTGCCATGCCACATACATTCACTCCGAGCCCTAACTTAGCACCTCCCTCATGGGAATGCCCCTTCAGCCTGACGTGCCACAGGTGCCACCTCTGTTGCTATTCCACCAGCCCAGGACGGAGGGCAGAGGCCATGGCACTGCCCTCTAATGCAGGATGAAGGGGCAGCTCTGCCCTGTGCCCACCCCTCGCGGCGTCTCGAGTCCCCATCAGAGCCTCCTACTGGCACACAGCATGTACAACCACACAAGTTACGGCAGCCACAGCAAAACTTGAAAAATAATAAAGTAACTAGTATTTTACTAGGCCACACAGGCCTTGGAGAGACGGCTGATTTCCAGGCTGGGGCAGGGAAGGACGAGACATGGCCAGAGCATGTCCCCCAGGGAATGATGACAGGGCTCCCACGGCAGCCAGTTCATAAAGAGGACGGGCTAGACTCCACAGGATGAACTGAGACTCCATGAGTCCACCCTGACGTAAAAAACTGAAAAATACGTAGACAGGGAAGGGGAGGTCTTCCTTTTGGTAGAATGCCGACTGAGAAATGTAGATGGACTGATGGGATCTTTTTTATGTCACCGTTTGACAAAGGCCCCATAACAAACGGTTCAGGCGAGAATCATGAATAAATGCTAAAAGTCGGTGGAAGTACGATGAGAAACAGTATTTCCACAGTCTCAAGCATTGGCCTCCCTACGAGACACAGCTAATTACCAAGGACCACAATCATTTTACAGACCTGGCTGGTGGACACCAGCTCAAGCCAGTGATCAAAGCGCACTCGGCCAGTCAGAGGCCAAGTGGACATGGGGTGCTGTGCGGGGCAGGACACATGCCACCTGCGCCCATTCCTGCCAGGAGAGCAGGACCTGAGTGTACTCGTGAGGACACACCTGACAAACCCAGGAGGGTGAGTTGTACTAACAGCTGGTCCGCCCCTTTAGGTGCCCAGGTCACGAAGGACAAGAGCGCTGCACTACAACCACGGCCGAATGCAGCCCCGGTCCTGGGTCAGAGGAAGGACCTGAGGGGACCGTTCCCGACATCTGCATGAGCACCGGGATCAGATACCAGCGCCGGGCCACATCAAGTGCTCTCCTGATGCGACCTTTGGCTGCACCTCCGTCAGGTGTGAACGCTGGGGACCTACGTCCCTCTAAGTGGCGGCTCGGCTGAGTCTAGTGCGCAGCGGTCATCCTCTGTCACAAGTCACGGAGTTTTAAAAAATAAACAGAGTGCGCTCAGTGTGCACGCAGGAAAAGCACACAGTGGGGGCTCCACCAGGCTCCCCGCAGCAAGCCGAGGACATGGGGATGGAGCGCTGGGCAGGGGAGAAGGGACCCAAGCGTGTGACACCTTAACCTTCTCCGAGGAGAAGGATGCGTATTGCTGGGGTGTTACTAACATGCACATCTAAGTCCCCATGCTCTAGCTTCAGATGGCTGCCATCACAGTACCATACTCGGGGGCCTGAAACACACCAATCTGTCACCAGTTCTGGAGACCAGAAGTTAGTCAAGGTGTCGGCATGTGGATTCCCTCTGGGGGCCTCTCCCAGTCCTGAGGGCTCCGACTTGAATGTCTTTGTGGGGGACACAATTCAATCCACAATGCTTTTAAAGAAACTGCACCACCGGGACGGTCGGTCACGGTCACACAGCATCATGCACAGGGCATCCGGCTCCAGTTAGCCATGAGCCTGAGTGGGGCAGCTCAGGACAGCGTCTGGGCCCTGAGGGAGCGCGTGCTCTCCTCAAATAAAACAAAGCCAGCGGGGGGCAGGTGCCCGGAGGAAGCAAGCAGAACCCCATCGGCAGGCAGCTGGCCAGGTGGCCTGAAGCCCCTCTGAGGTGGTGACAGTAAAGCCAGGACTGAAAGCTGAGCAGAGGGAGCCAGAGAAGGGCAAAGCCAGAACTCTGGTGCCAGGTGGACACAGCGGTCAGGCTGGACGATGGGGCCAGATAAGAGAACTACGCAGCCTTGCCAACCAACCGAGAGGTGGGGACCGAGGGCTGCACATGGCAAAGAACGTGGGTGACGCTGGGGCCCAGAGCCTCTGGACGCACAGCTGACCTCTGACCCCCCACAGCCCATGCATTAGGAGTGGCCCTTGGTGACCCCACACACACAAACCAGAGCATGGCATGAGCCCAGGGACGCCTTCTTCTGCGAGTCCAGTGAACCCACACCAGAGGAAGTACGTGAACAGACTCATCTCCACGTTCTCCACGACAGGAAATTCAAACCACTGGCCTCACCTCTAAAGGCACAGGTCCTTCTCTGCAACCTAACCAGGGGCTCAGCTGACACCCTCACATGGTCCTTCTCTGCCCAGGCTCCACCACCGTGCCTGACTCAGACCCCATGTTGCAAGCCTGGATGTCTGCAGTCGCCTTCCCGTCTGCTAGGCACCCCTCACCCCAGCCTCCACAGAAAGTAACCGGAACTGCCACCCCAAAAACCCCCTCCACAGCCGTGGGACGAAGTCCACAGTTCAGAGCTGGGCCCAGGCCTTCCCACCTGTCTTCTCCCACACCCAGGTGCCCTGTGGCCCCAGGAGTGCCAGGCACACAGGAGACGCTCCACAGACTACGCTGGGCGCTCACTGTCATTCAGGGCTGGCCCACGAGATGGACGTGACAGGAGCCTGCTGGCTGGTGGCTCCAGGAACCCTCCCTCCAAAAAGGCAGCACAGTGGTTTCTGTTCTGCTGCTGTTTCTTCATTTCCACGTATTAACAGTCAGCACCCCATCTACAAAGCCACATCGGAGTGTCCTGGGGCTGAGAGCAGCAGGGACTCACGGTGCCAGACTGGAGTGGGGCCTGAGTCAGACCACGGCCCCCCGGAGACTCTGGCGAGAATCTGTCCTGGTGGCTTCGGGCAGTTCCTGGGCGTGTGGCAGCCGCACTCGTCACCTTCCCAGATCCCTCTCCCCATGTCTGTACAAATTTCCCCTTTTCTAATGACACTGATTATTTTCAGTTAGGCCCCCCACCCCCCAGTATGACATCGTCCTAACTCACTCCATCTGCAGAGCCGCTATTTCCAGGAAAGACACCGTCTGAGCTAGGACCTAGGAGCGGACCTCAGCTTAGCAGTTTCCCAGGGACGCAGTGCAGCCCGGAACAGGCCGCGGCCACGCACACGGTCTGAAGAACCAGTGGCGCTGTGCTTGTCACCACAGAGCTCTCCCAGGGGGCACCTCACCCTCAGCGCTGCGCTCAGCTGCTTGTTTACGTGCACAGCTCCTGGTGACAAGCCCAGCTACTCCCTGACCCGTCCACCTATGGACTTGGAGGGACACCAGGGCTTGGATCTCACGAGTGCGCCCCACCTCCAACCCCCCAAAATGCCTGTCGGAGCCTCGTTACGTCCTCACTGACACTGTTATGTCACTACACAGT
Organism: Rhinolophus hipposideros; assembly: GCF_964194185.1. Lineage (NCBI taxonomy): Eukaryota > Metazoa > Chordata > Mammalia > Chiroptera > Rhinolophidae > Rhinolophus > Rhinolophus hipposideros. The sequence goes on along the minus strand of NC_138047.1, from coordinate 110,393,176 downwards.
GTTCGCAGCTAAGCCGCAGTGTCCTCTGTTCCGCAAAGTTAGTAACCCACTCCTTTTTCTCAAACTTTCACCCCATTATAAATTCTTCCCCCCAAATCCCCGACATTACAAAACTCGACGAGCTTCGTTTGGTCAAAGACATCAGGCACCCTTCAGGCCTTCTGTAACTGGCCCCCAGCGTCTGCTCGGGTCGGGGGATTGCTGTCCAGCTGGGCCCTGAGACTCACCCGCGCCCTCACCGGGCCACTTCCTAAGACGGTGCCTAGGCAGGTGGGTGGGCGACACCCACGTCCCTTCTGCTGGACGCTGGCCAGGCTTTTAGGTTCTTCTCCCTCCCGGTGTTAGGAAATGCGCACAGGCCTTGGGACACAGCCCTCCCATCTGGAGACCCAGGCGTCCAGGCCCGAATTGCCCGGTCTGTCCCTGCAACAGCCACGGGTCGGGTGCTGCCCTCCGGGGCTGGCTCCGACCTCGGGTCTCTGCCACGCTTCCTGTTGCTGGCAATCTTCCAGGGTCAGCCGTTGTCTTCATGTTCCAGGCCTTCCAACGACACGTTCCTGTCTGCCCCTGTCTGCTCAACGGCCTAGGGCGCCGGCTCTGAACGCTCCTGTGGGAGCCTGTCTGCGGCTGTGCGACCTACCACAGGGCTTTTCATGCTAACGACTCCTTCGTCCCCGCAGTACCATGTTCCCTCTGCTGGGTCTGGTCTCTGCCAGCCTGACAGCTGACACGTCACACAGAGAGAGCATCTGCCGTCCAGGATGCCGCACAGCTGTGCGTCACCCCTGCATCCCCAGCAGCGGGCCGCCTGACACATGGCTGAGGCCAGCGCGGACTCGCAGAATAGGTCCATGTGCACGGACAACCAGGCTGCAGAAAGCCCCCTAGAAATGGCAGCTGTGCTCCACCTCCCGAGCCCCAGGCAGAGGCTGGGCAGGCACTTGACCCGGACCCTCCAGTAGCTGCAGCTCTGACGCCAAGTTCAAGCCGAGGCCCTGGCCTACCTGCTGGCATTCCACAATGGCTTCTGAAGCGCGACATGGGGAGAACGACTACTAAGCACCTACTTAGTCTGCTGTGCCCAGAGCCTGACCTGGAGCACGCAGTCACCGGCCTTTCCCAGTAACAGACGGAAGGCCAGCACGAGGGCAGCAGGCTCCCAGGGTGGGGGTTTGTAGCAGACAGCAGAGGAGTCGGCCAGCACGGCTGGAGGGGGTGCTCCATGCAGAGTCCAACCACAGGGCCGACTCAGCGGCACCGGACTCTGTCCTCGGACCTTCCCTTCTGCGCAGTTTCCTCGCCAACAGCACGTGCACAGTAACTTAGAATCCAGCTGGACGTTAGTTATTAACCAGCAGCCGTGAATGTAGTGCTTTCAGAACATGACTGCAGATCCTTTGGCATTGCTCCCACAAAAAGGTGGGCTATAACTGCCCCGTGAGCATGACAGAGGCTCAGCAACTTCCAGACTGCAGTGAACAGGCACTACAACCACCTGGCTCTCTTTCGGGACACACCCTGAAGCCCCCATGCTGGGAGACTACGTGGGGAGACGCCGGGAGCCCCCCACTGTTCAGGACTTCCCAGCCCAGGTGCCAGGCAAGGTGCGAGGATGCCCAAGAGGGGGCCCTCCGGCCCAGCCCCCATCTGACCAGCCTGCACAAGACCCCCAGCAAAGACTGCCAGCCGAGCTGCCCCAGAATTCTGGACCCCTGAAACCATGAGCAGTGATAAATGATTTATGTTGTGTGAAGCCACCAATTTTGGAGATAACTTATGTTGCCATAGTAACCACAGCAGTGACACTTAAAAAGGCAAATGGAGCCAAACGCACCTCTCTCACTGTAGGAAACAGTCATTACTGTCACTCCTGCATCACACGAAGGCTGGGAAGGGAAGGGACGAGGCCATGTCCCCACACGCAACACAAGCTAAGCAGGCCGTCACAGCAAACTACCCAAATCACTAGACTACTGTCATCTGGTAAGGCCCGGGGTGCCACTCCATTTGCAGGGCTCGGCACCTCTTTACCGGGTCACACTTAGGTGCCACAGTCAGGATCCCCAGAAATGTGCAGGCAAAGCCCTGGACCGTGCCACAAAGCCGGTGCCACTCATATGTGCCAGACTGCTGAAGTCCTTTTCGAGGACTTCAAAAGAAGAAGACAAAAATCGCCTATCCTAACTAGCCCACAACCGGCTAATATTAAAACCCACAACTAGAAGGTTTGGACAGCAGGATACTCAGTTTAGGGGTACACAGAAATCACGTTTGAAATGTTACCTTTGCAAGTCAACAAAGCAGAAGAAACTCGCATCTTAAAATGGAGACTGAACCACAATGAAAAAGTGCGGCAAGTCATTTCACTAAGCGAAAGGCCACAGGTGGGCTCGGGTGGGTGGGACAGAAGACCCAGGCTCAGACGCCAGCTGCCCTGCTCACTGGCTGAGCTCTCCCAGGCAAGTGACTTCCCCTCTCTGTGCTTGCATTTCCTTGACTGAAATGGGAAAGAACCACCCACTACAGAAGGCCACAGGGAATCCAATTAAGTAACACGCGTGAAAATGCCCGGGTTTCTGGCACACATGTTTAGATAACAAATGCTTCAAACATTGTGAATGTCAATTTTCCGTTAAGAAATATTGCTGCACAAAAAGCTGTAAGGGTTTCCATAAAAATTTGGGGTGTTTTTCAGTGTTTTTTTCCCCAAATGTTTGCAATGCACCTGTGAGCAATACCTAAGTGTTCTCCTGGTTCTTCTATCTGCCAGTAAGAGCAGGTGAGTCTCTCCGTGCGCCTGTTCCCTGTGCACAAAAGCACATGCCTCCATAACTGGGCAAGGGCCCGTACACCCCCTTAAAGAAAAAAACAGGAACTCTGGCCTTCTCTCCGTTACCTATTTCCAGTAGCAACAAGGACTGCTGTCTTTCCTGCAGCCCCTAAATCCAACGTAAGTCAAGAAAACATAAGAACCCATCACAGGGCAGAGCCGTTACGATGGTTCCCGTTCACACCACACATGCCACCCGGCAGCGTGACCTGCAAAGTGGCATCACAGGGGCACCAGAAGCCCAGAGCTCCAGCAGCACGTTCTCCGTTCACAGGTATCAAGGGGCACACAGGAGCCACCTATGGAGCCACCGGAGAGGCCACAGCCCACAGCGCAGAGAGGACTCCCAGGGGGAGAGGGGCCACCCCTGGGGAATTCCCGAGGGGAGGCAGGAAGTGAAGCAGGCAAGGAGAACTGTCTGGGATTCCTGCGCTAACTACCCCGATTTAAAGAAAAGCCACCGTTTCTAAACAATTTCGATTTCAATTTGAATTTCCGGGTTGTAGCCAAGGACTTCAAAACAGTCACCACGCGGCGCTTCCCCACCTTCTCCCATCAGGGCAAGAGGCTGAGCTTCTCTGCCGGGACCTGTGATCCCACGAGACAGTGAGGTGGCAGCCCTGACTCGCGTGAAGAAACAGAATCTGCACGTTCCAGTTAAATGTCTCAACGGCCGTGAAGCTGCAGCCCATTCTTGAGGTCTAACGCGTCTTCACAGGTTCTCCGCGCAGAGCGATCAACGTAAACTCACGGAGGTGACGCGTGGATTTCAGGGCTGGTTTGGTTGTTGTTTCCTAAGCATTTTCAAGTTACGGAAGCTCAGACTCAAAACACGGGCCGGCGCCGCGACGCGACGCGACGCGACGCGCCCACCCGAGTCGGCCGCCCGCGGCTGAGGACCGAGCCCAGCGCCGCCGCGCTCCGTTAAGCGCGAGTAAAGCGGCGACGTTCCGCCCCCGCCGCGCCGCCGTCCGGCCTGCGTCCACAGGAAAAGCGGGCGAGACGTCCGCCGTCCGGTCCACGCAGCGACGGCTGTCGGGACCCGCTTCCGAGCCTCCGCCACCGGTCGCCGGGAGGCCCTGGCCTCCCCACGTCGGCGCTCCCTCGGCGCACAGTGTCGCGTCAAACCCGCGGCTCCTCTCTCGCTGCACAACGACAATCACCTGCCACCAGGCACGACCACGGCTCCGGCAGGCGACACCCAAGTCGGTTCAACAAGTGGCAGCGCGGCCCCGGCGCGGGCCCTGACAGCCAGAGGGTGCGCGGGGGCCTGGCGGCGCGGAGGTGCCGGGCCAGTCCGAGGAGCGCTGTGCGTGGCGGGAGTCCCACACGGGTCTCGCGCCCCGGGGCCCTCGCGCCCTCAGGGCCCACCGGCGAAAACGCTCGGCACCGAGGCGGGTGGAAAACCATCGGGCCGTGCGGGCCGGGCTCGGCGCGCCGACAGAAGCCGGACCGTCCGACCCAAGTTCACGCGCGGCCCCGCGGCGGGGGCGCGCACGCACGGACCCGAGGGGCGCGCACGCACGGGGAGGCACGCACCCGGCCGCCGCCTCGCGGGCCGACGGGGAGCCGGTACCTGAGCGCGGCCGAGCGGCGGCGGCCACGGCCGGCCCCGCGGAGCAACTGAGACGCCGGCCCCGCAGGCTGCGCTCCTCCCGCAACAGCCGACGCGCCTCAGCCGCGGGGGAGCGCACCGCGCGGCCCCGCCCCCTCTGGCCGCGCTCATTGGCCGCTCGCCCGCGGCCACCGCCCCTTCGCTCCTCAGCCGCGCAGCGCGCACGGGGACGGAGGCTGCGTCGACGAAGGGGAGGAGCTGCGTCCGGGGGGCGGGACCTGATACGGCGGGGACGGCCCAGCTTTGGCGAGGGGGCGGGGCCTGCGCCGAAGCGGGCGTGCGCCGGACGTGTAGTCCCCGGGCCGCGAAGGCGGGCGGCGGCGGCGACCTGAGGAGGCGGGAGGGGGTGTTTGACAGGGAAGGCGGGTGGCTCCGGCCGTTGCGAAGGTCTTGGTCCCGCCAGCAGCCCGATCATTCGGGTTCCTCACCCTCGGACACCAGGGTCCCTACACCCTGGGCCGTCCCCGCCCTGCCCGTGACCCGTTGCGTGACCTTGGGCAAGTCTCTGGCTCTTAAAAATTTAAGAGCAAGCTATATAGGTCATCACCAACACGGTAAGAAGAAACAAATGCAAGTCATAAGGGCTGGAAAGGAACGACTGAAGCTGTCCTTTAGCCTAAGCATGGTTTTCTACAAAGAAACACCGAGGGAAGGAAGGCACGGTCGCTGTGTGATAACAAGCAGGTGATGAACCGAGCAAGGGAGGACGACAGAGATCACTACCCAGCAGTGCGGACGCCTTCCGCAGGCACCGGCCAGCGCGGGAGGTCTTAGGGCCGGCCTCCACTCCGGCCATCAGGCCCCCAGGGCGGAAGCTGAGGTTTTGTAACGCTTTGCGGGGAAGGTTACACAGCGTTACGGACGAGTAAAGGGCTGAATGATGCGGAATCTAAAGAAAAGAACATGTGAATGAACTAACCAGAAACGGTTTTGGGGACACAAAGGAAAAACCGAGAGTTGTCAGATGGGGGGGTGGGCATAAGGGGAAAGGGGAAGGGATTTGGAAGCAGCTGGTGACCACAAGATGGCCTCAGGGTTTTCTGAAAATTAATTTGGGGAAGGTATTCAATAATGTTGTAAAGATTTTGTTGGGTATCCGATGGACATGCGTCCTATTTGGGAGACCACCTCAGGGATACTGTGGATGCCTGATCATGGCATTGTACACCAGAAGCTAAACATTAATGAATGCCAACTATAATTTTATATATATAATGTGATGGTCAGTGTGAGGTCGGAGGGATAGTGGATGGAGGGAGGGGGGTTCACAGTGTGAGGGATATAAATGATGAACGTCTAAGTATTACCTTGTCTTGTACACCTGAAACTAATAAATTAAAAAGAAAACGTGTTCTCCATTAAAAAAAATAATAAAAAAGAGCTGAATGAAGTGGGGAGACTGCCACATTCGTGCGCAGGAAAACAGTACAGCACAGATGGTGGGTCTCACCCAATAACCTAAATGTCTCTTCACACCCTTTTGCTCACTTTCTAACTGTATTTGTTTCTTACTGTTGAGTTCTGGGAATTCTTCATGTATTCCAAATACAAGTCCTATGTCGGATGCGTGGTGTGAAAAGCTCTTCCCCTCGTCTGCAGTTTGTCTTTTCCACCTCTTAACAGGGTCTTTCACAGAGCAAACGTTGAAAACTCAAATTCTGCCTTTTCCCTAATGAGCACAGCAAGTGCACTGATGGCTGTCACACCTGGAAACCCTCCTCCAAATCGCATTCAGGGCCATTGGGAGACATGCCACATGCCTCCTGGGTGGCTTGCTGTTCACATGGGCAAGAAACATACACGGGACTGGGTTCCAGGACCCCTCCAGGTGTCGGCCTCCAGAAGTGGTTAGGGTGCCTCCATGGTGGACCTCCCACTTCCTAAGTGCAGGCTGTTAATCTTACGCGAAGACGGTCCCTGCCCTGCCCGTTACTGATGGAAGTGCAAGGTTTTGTCAACACATCAAACGAGGCCCTCGGCGACGGACTGTAACAGCTGCCACTGCCAAGCATTAGTAAGCATGTGGCATTCACTCTCTCCTTTAATCCTATGAGGTGGACATATTATTACAGTTTCATAGATGGGGACACGAAGGCCCCGTCACACAGCAAGAAGAGACAGCTGGGACTAGATGGCAGGTCTGCGTTCCTCACTGCACACAAAGTGTCTGATATGCCAGGCCAGGCGGCATGCTCAGGGCACCGTACACAGTGCCTTTGTTGGAATGCTAGCCACTGAGCCCCTAGTGCCAACATCTGGAGCCTTTGCTTCCTGCACACCTACACTGAGGAAGTACTTTTCCAGAAAATTTTTATATGCATCTTGGAAGTGTAAGTTTTACAAAGTGGCTTTGCTCCACTTAAAGCCTGCTCATGAAATGGCAAGCAAAACAAAAGCAATGACAACAAAGCCAAAAAGAAAAAAAGAAAAAAAACCCCAAACCAAGTACCCCTCAAGATTCTTAAACATAAAATATGAAGCCTGATGATCAAAAGCCCCCTCCCTGCCTGCCCCCACCGTACCCCCCCCCCTCGCCCACATACACGCAGAGCCAGCCTGGTTTAGAGAAGACAGCTAGCATATTAATTTGCAAGGCACTTGTAGTTTGCCAAGTCTGGTAATACGACTTTACCCAGCAGACCTTTTAAATTTGCCTACATGGGAGAAAAAAGATGCTGTAAACTATATCAATCAGAAGAGCCCCCAGCTGGGTCCAGAAAGCCAGAAGTGCAGCCTTTTGGTTCAGGCAGAGGCTGCTGACTCAGCTGGAAGCCTCTCCACTGACGTCTTGCTACCAAAGGGACAAGAAATCAGCAACCTGATGGCTGAAAATGAGCATCTAGAGGTCAGGGTTTGGTTGGACCAGTGAGAAGCAAGACTGGCTTCACAGAACATGAAGGAAGTGGGGGTGTATAGGATGACAACCCTGATAAGCTGACCACGTCTGTCTATACACGGGAAGATAGGGAAATGAATCTCCAACGGCAGTGAGATAGCCATCAGCCTGGAATTGTGAAGAATTAATCATGCTGGACAAACTTAATTTAGTTCTGACACTTCTCGGTTCTATGTGCAAGAGTCAAGAGTAAAGAAACTCAATCCTAGCCCATTGGTTATTTGTAACGCTCATACAGAAAATACTAGATTATGTTAACAACATGAAAAGGCAAGTGCTAAAGCCTGAAGATTGATTTCTTTGAGGCTTAAGAGCACTCCAAGAATTTAAATGCAAAGCAAAAGCTAGTAGCCAGAATAGATTCTTCTAGAACCTGAGTCAGATGTCCTGGCCTGCACACTGGCACACCCCCCCCCCGACGTGACCGCTCCAGCCCTGCTGCAGCCAGCCCAGCCTCCTTGCTGTGGTTGAAGACCAGCTCCATCCACCTCTGCCACAATCAGCACAGTGCTCCCCAGGTTTGTCTCAGCCGACTGTAGCACCAGCCCAAGGTCCAATCTATTCACCAGTTGGCTCTTTTGGGGTTCCATAGGCATAGCGCCTGCTGTGGGTCTCCTCTGCCTGCAGACCTCTCAACTCAACAGACAGGTCGTGTGCCGTCCCCAACCCCTGCCACACACCCAACATACAAAGGTAACTATTACAGACACTCCTGTTCAAAGTGGGGTGGGTGGGTGGGGACGGGATGCAGGGGTCACTGGCCCCTGCAGTGCCTTCATCAGGTCTGTCCTGCTCGTGGGAACCCTCGGGGCTCTTGGCTCCACCCCCTGAAATCTCCCCTTTTCCATGAAGGATGCCCCATGTCTGCAGCTGGGTAGTTTTCACAGCCTGTGGACTCCCAAGGGTCCAAATGCCTCCTTTCTTTTCACACTGCCTGTCCCTTTCAGTCCAAACTGGCCGCGTCTTTGCCAATGTAATCCTTTCAAAAGCTTTTTGAGTATCCTGTGAATCTTACTGGGATTAATCAGACAAAAGCCACATGCACAGGTCTCCTCAAAGCAAGCCCTTCTCTGTCTTGGGCTTCTGCCAAGGGACAAGCTCCTGAGTGTCAGAATTTACCAAATTGTCCGATGCAGCACCACTTCCCCAGCCCTAACCAGCGTGGTCCTGCCAGTCTCAGCTCCCTGGGCCCCATCTGTCTTCCCGGCTGGGCTCTGGGTCTGGTCTCTGCTCAGAAGCCCAGTGCCAGCCTCCCTTGCCATCTGGGGAGGCCGAGAACGAAGACAGTCCAGTGCCGCTCCTTTCCGCTCAACACCTTCTGTCGTGAGCAGAGGGAAACTATAGGTACCTTAGTTCAGTCTAGAAAGTCCCCTGGCTCCTCAGGCCCGTGTCACACTTTCTATTGCCCACCGGCGCTTTCCTCACAGCTCCCCAACAACCTCCCAGCTCTTGCGCGCGGTTCAGCCAGTGCCCACATCTGAGGGTCTTGCTGGCAGTCTACACACCACAGCCCACCTCAGGGCCTGTGCACCTGCTGCCCACTGGGGTGACTGCCCCTCCCAGCACCGCCCGCGGCCCTCCTCCACGCTTAAGTCTTACCTGACAGCGTAGTCTTCTGTCCCTGCTAAGTTGTGAGTGGACTTCAGAGCACCGTCCACTGCATGTCCCGTGTCCAATGGACTGTACCGACACAAAGTATGGGATCGACAACTGTGTCAGGTGAACGAAGGGCTTCTGCCCCTTTGAAACGCCTTGAACAGCTGCCAGAGCCATCCCTTGCGGAAGCGAGTTCAGCATCACTTCAGAGGGAGCGTCCTGGGACATGGCGCTGTGGGCTGGTGACCATCTGCCAGCAGAGCAGCCAGGGTCCGAGTGTGGGAAGTGGCAGACACGCCGTGGGCAGCACAGCCCGCTCAGGACCCAGGTCCAACACTTGCTCTGCTCCGGGGAAAACTGTGCAGCCCTGGTCTGTCTTAGGAAACAAGGAAACGCCCTGTCACCCCAGGTGCCGAGAAAGAATCAAACCTAGGTCCCCGGCCCCCTCGGCAGGTCTGCTGGGCACACACTTCGCTCAAGCAGGACACCTGGCCTGAGGGAAGTGCACACACGCACGGGATCTGGCCCCAGCTCCACACCTACAAGGTCGTCCTCGGCGGGCAGGGTGGGGTTTTAACGACCCTGGGCCACGGACTCTGTCACCACCGTGTGCTGTCCTCCCCAGTGCCATATCCTCCCAACAGAACTGTCGCAGCAGTTAGCCTATCTGGTGACATAAGCAATCAGTCACATAAGGTCCTTTACTTTTTATTTTTGCAATGTCATTCCATACAAAAGCAATAGAAACATAACAGTCTCAACAAGGAGTTTACAATTGGATATTTGAACAGAAAATCTGTATACATTCTCATTTACAGCAATTTTACATGGTAAATTAACTGTGTAAAAAACGTTCTTTCGAAATCCCACTGCTGCCTTAACTTGAAGTATTCTTGGTAGAATGCCTACCTGGCGCTATTTACAAGTACCAAATTCAGATCGCATAACTTACATAAAATCTATTCATTTAACAGCTCAACATCTTCAGCTATTCAGTGTTCTGTATGAGGGAAAAAGCCACCTTGCCATATGGATAAGAAATCAACTTACGTTTCCACAAAGATATGAAATGCATCCAGTTGCGAGAATACTCAGATACCATTAAAGAAAGCTGATGCCAGACTGAGCCCGTGGACACCAGTTAAACTCAAACCCACCATCTGACAACTAACTTCTAAAACACTGTGGAAACGAGTTCAAGTGTGCTTGTCTGGACGGTAGGGATTAAGCAAATTAAGTTTGCTGCGAGATTGCTTCAAGTTCAATTTTCATTGGATTTAGTTCCATTTACAATTTAAAACATGCAAAATACATTCACTATACATAAAATTGTTTCTTAAGAAAATAAGGCAAGAATAACGATTCACCACGACATAATAAACTATTAACAGAAAGCACGGGTTACAAAGGCACCATGCATGCTTGGCTGGCCCTCCCCTAGCCGGGAGATGTCAGTGGTCTCCACAGGGCACCAGTTAGCTCATGGCCGAGAAGTCTTTCAACGGTTCAGTTAAGCAAGCTTCCAAGTCAAACTCGTCCTCCGCTTGGCAGTCCACATGTCTAACTTTGGTGGGTGTGCCAGAGTACATATCCTAGAAAACAGAAGCAGGGGTCATGGCCAGTTCCTCAGAAACACGGGACTGCTCACTCCACCAAGGGAGTGAAGGCCTCTTCCTACGCCCACCACACTATGGGCCTGAGTCTGGTCATTACCAGCAAGGCTCTATGAATGCTGGAACACACGACAGGACACACGGATACCACCCAACTTTGCTGTAGCAGGATGTACCAAGTTCCCACCCATCAACCACCTCCCAGATTAGAAACCAACTGATCCCTTAAGGCCTCTGAGTAGTAGTGCCAGTCAGACAGGAGCTGCTGTGTGGCCTAGGCATCACCCTCAAGACAAGTGAAGTAGAATCACATCGAATCACCAAGCACCCTGTTCTCCAGCTGAGGAAGCTGCCTCCGCACTAGCCGAGGGCAGCCCCTTCCCAAGCCCATCTCACCCCTGAAACTTCTGGGGACCGCACAGGAGAACATACATCAAGGCCTGGGTGTCCGCTCACGCTGGAAGGGATACCACCCAAGGGAGCGGACGTACTGCTTACACAGCACTGTAGAACCCAAAGCTAGATGTGTGCACCCATGGATGCCATGTACAAGCAAAGAGAGCGCCAGAAGGCTGGACAGACGGGACAGGGGCTCTCAAGGCACGAGGTGACAACATTTAGTTTGATACATTTCTGGATTGTTTTAATAAACAGGTTTTGCTTTTTTCATTAAAAACGTTTAATTGAAGGGTCATACATTCAAGTATCAGAGTTTACAATTTAGGCAGTTTAAACCAGTTGAAGCCCAATGTTTATAGCAACTAAAACCAAAGTTTTAAATGAATGTTAAGAAAAAGTTCCTGTTTTCACAATGGAGAAATCTGGCTGATTCCACAATTTGACATCACTAATGACAAGACAAACTGCTATACACAACCCCCACTGTCATATTCTTGCCCAAAGCGTTCAGTCCGAGGCTGAGCCTTAAGGAAACAATGGGGCAGCTCTCGATTGAGGAATGTCCTGCCTAACCAGCCTGAACTCTAAAAACGTCCGAGTCATGGAGCAAAGGCAAGGAGGCTACTCTAAGTTAAAGGGCGTGTAAGGAACACGGCGATTCAAACGTGTGATCCTTGATTAAATTCTGGGTCAGAACAGACCCAAAGAACATTACTGGACACCTGGGAAGCTGAACAGACTGTTTATTAGACAGTAGTGTGTGCTCGATGTCACGTCTCGAGCACAATAACGAAACTGGTTATGTGCAATGGTTAGCGCTGACGCTTGACCCTGCAGCTCGCTTCCAGTGGTTAAAAACCACGCAAGCTAAGGTCTCAGCCCGGCCTGCTCCCCTCCCCTCCCTTCTGCACATCAGCCATCTCGGCCGCGGATGCCCCTAGGACCCCCCCCCCCAACCCTGCCCCTTGTTTTCATAGTCTGGCTCCCCTCACACACCTGTGGTCTCCCCTCCCCTCCCCCAACCTCTCTCAGTACCTAACGTCCCTGACACTGTGAGTGGCTTGTTCAAAATCTGTTTTTTTGAGTTGGCGTAAGGGTTAGTCTTCACCCCAACTAAGGATGCCTTCCCGAGTTTCTTTCTAGTCCTGCCTCTGTGTAAACAGACACCAAATCAGGACCACCCTATCATGAGATAACCTGTTTTCATTTACCTCAACAATTTCCCCATGTCATTAGTCTTCAAAACCAGTCCGAGACAGCTGAATTCTTATGACATAAACATAACCTTGTGTGGGGACAGAGCCCCAGAGAGCAGTTTCCAGGCTCTCGGCCTCACGTGGAGAGGTGCTGGCTCGGGTAGTAGATGGCCATCCACTGTTACCGGTTAGCCATTAGCCACTAACAAAACTGCCGTGGCTGCGGACTGCGCATCCTGTGGAGCCTGCTTCCTGTGTCTCCAGCCCAGCCGCCATCGAGAATACAGTGGAATGAACCCCCTATCTGTGACTCCATGGGTGTTCCTTTTTGGCCGCACCATGTCCTACGTTCCTGTGCGGGGAGCGGGAGCAGAGTCCCTGCATTACACCTTGCCTTTCCTCTATTGTTGGACATTGCTGCTACATCTAGCCTCTGTCACACACTGTCAGATAAAAGTGTGTGGTTTCAGGTGGTCCACAAAAACTAAGAGACATGTAGCAGGCTTGACACAGGGATGACACAGATGGCAGAAGGCAGGAAAAGCAACTACGTATCTTTGCATTTCCTGTGCTTCTGAACTATTCAAACACAGTACAGGACTATCTTACACAAAGCATGAGTATTTCACAAATAATTATGTTTTCTAGTTTTTAACCTATTTTTACACTTACTATGCTAGATATTTCCACATGCAAATATTGGGGTGGTCTCCTTTATGAAACAAAGGGGTCATTTTATTGTGGATGCTGCTATTTGCTGGTATACACACAGTCCGGAAGAACGTGCACCCAACCAGTAACGACAGGATTAGAGATGAGGCAATTTTGTATGCTGCTTTTGATTTTTGATATTTTTCCCTCAAAAACATGATTTTTTTAAATTGGCAAGTGTGGGGCAGAGCCCTCGGCCCAAAGCATCGCTTTAGCGAATAACAATTAGCACAAGTCTCTTACACTGTAAGTCAGCGGCACGAACTCGTACAGCCTAAAACTGATGCCAGCAGCAACAGCTGTGCGGATGCCGGAACCAGAGGAGAAAGGCCTTTTACTCTGAAATTAACTGGTGGGACTGATGAGTCGGCCTGAACCAAAACCCTAAATTAAGGTCACTTCTGGGAACTCCATTAATCTGACATTTTGATGGTATCAGAGAACGGGGTAAGAGGCCCCTCTGCCATAAGCAGCAGAATCAGATGTCAGCTCAAACTTCAGCTTATAGAGTGGCACATACTGTCCAAACGATGAGAGACAAAACCAAGGGAAGGAACTTACAAAGTTATCCTGGGAGCTGGTCTGGGACTCGGAGCTGCTTTCTGTGGATTCGGTCTCCATTGCTCCAAGGTCTACGGGATGTCTGTGAAATCAAACAGATGTGTTTGTCAGTCACCACGTCACAAAGTCAGGAGACACATGATACGGAAACCTTCTCCCAGTCTGTTCGCTCAGAACAAATACTATCAACCCCACGCTGCCCCGTGAAGACACTGACAAGTGTCTCCTCTGCTCCCCGGGGGACTCTATGTGCAGACTAACCCCCTGCCCAGTCAATCCAGAGGTCAAGCCAGCTAAAAAACCCCACCTGACTCAGAGCACACACCGCCCATCGCCCACTCTCAACTGCGGTGGGATTATTCACACCAACTAGCATCCTTCTGAAGGGTCGGGGGTGGGTGGACACTGCGACAGACCGAACTACATGTCATTGCTAATCTTTCCTATTTTCTACTCATATAGAGAACGGGGGGGGGGGGGGGGTGGCGGTGGCTCAGGCATTTGGAGCGCCGTGCTCCTAACACCAAAGGCCTCCGGTTTGATGCCCACATGGGCCAGTGGGCTGCACCCTCTACAGCTAAGACTGTGAACAACGGCTCACCCTGGAGCTGGGCTGCCGTGGGCAGCCAGAGGTCAGGGTGAGCTGCTGTGTGCTGCTGCGGGCTGCTGTGTGCTAACGTAAGTGGCTGGCAGCCAGCGTGAATGGCCAGCAGCCGTGAGTGGCCGGTAGCTGACGAGAGCTGCCGTGAGCTGCTGTGAGCAGCCAACCAACGACCGGCAACCGACTGCCTCATCCGGGGGGGAGGGAGCGCAAGGCTCTTAATACTAGCATGGGCCAGGGAGCTGCATCCTACAACTAGACTGAGAAACAACGGCTTAAAACAAACCCAGAGGTGGGAGGGTAGGGGGGTGGCTGCAAAAAAAAAGAGAGAACGGGACAACAGTGTCACACTAGAAAAATACTGGTGTGACATCCTGTGAGGCCAAATTTGTAGAGCCATATTAGAAATCATTTCAAACACGACAGTTTCTAACACATTTCCCCAGCACAGAGCAAAAACTCAAAAATGTGTTGAGTCAAAGTGTCTGAGCGGAGAGGCTCAGGTCAGAAGAGCTGAGACGAGGAAGTGCGAGGAGGTGAGGAAGCCCATCCTGTCCACCTCCCTGTCCACCCAGCACCCTGACTGCACGGCACAGGTCCAGGCCTGACATCTTCCCAACCAGGTATGAGTTTAAAAACCAGCAGGGAGAAGATAACAGCCTTTCCTAGTTAAACTATTTCCACAGTACAAAATAAACTACTGAAATGTTTAGAACGCTTATGTTAAGAACAAACAAAACTCCACATATTGCCAGCTTTACTAAGCTGCATTTTTTCTAACTACAGAAGTCAGCTCAGTCCGGGAAGCAGACTCCTCCCTCCAGGCCCACCCAGAGCCCACCTGTCCAGCCATGCACACACGTGCATAAAACGGACATGAAGCTGTGCAACTGGTTGCTCTCCCTTCGAACTTTCAGAGGGACTTCACACCATGACAACCTGCCTGCCACTCAAGAGACAGAGCCATTGCAGACGTACATTTCTTGAAAATCACATCCTTCTTCAGCTGGAGGGTCCCAGAAATGCAGAGCCACCTTCCAGAGCTTGATCTGCTGGTCCCACGATCGTCTACTGTACTTCTTGAATTTGTTGGGGGTCTTGGGGTGAATGCCAGGCTGTCGAAGGTGTCTACAGGAGAGGGAGATTACCCGCACACCAGTCACATTTGCACATAGCTTCAAGATGAACGAAACTGAGGTTGGCATTATTAAAACATTATAGATCAACTGATTCTACAAAATAAGCAAAGTGACAGATAAAAAAGCACATCCGACTCTGCTGTTCTTTTGCAGAGAAGTACATCTGAATCCTGCAAGGTGACACCCTTTCTGGAGGGGTATGTGCCCGCAAGGGGTGGGGGGAGGAGCACGCTGCCTGTACAACACCGGCATTGCTCACTATTTCCTCCAGGAAGAGCTTCAATCTGCAACTTGAACTTTTCCTTTTTTCCCCACCATGCATTTTAATAACTTTACATTTATAAGAATGTATTCTAAATAGTGAAATGTTGTTTTTTAAATCTTTCTGCCCTTGGCTTTTTCGTCACCAACCCATCCTTATTTGTTTATTTACATAAGTGCCTAGAAGTCCCTATCAATAGTTCTTGGCAGCTGTGACCTAAGCAGCTCGTCATACTTCTGGGGACACACTAACGAGACAAGACTACCTGGGGACTTCTTTGATATAGCGATCATAGGCGATGGTGTTCTTCCCGTAGTTGATCTGCTTCTGTCTTCTCATCAGGACACTCTCATCTGTCTCCAAGTCGGCGGGCGCTACAGATGCAGACTCCCTAGAATCAGAACTGAAGAAAATGAAATTAACAACCGCAAGAACCTTGCAATTAAGATCACTGTGCAAGAAGACGTAGACACACAATAATGACGGTGTCTTTGTCTTCTGGATTCTAAACTACATTAATCGTGGGGCAGTCCAGAAGCTCTGCATACGCGTATGTGGGAACTGAGTACACAGCAGACACGCTATTTCAAACTGGTGAAGAACAGACTAATCCATAAATGCTACTGGGACAATCAGCATCTTGTGTTCAGTTTTTTTCATTAACAAATTACAGGTCTATCAAAGTAGAAAAAAAAAACATTTTCACGGCATTTACCTTCCCGATGATGATTTTCTCTCTCTTCCAAAGTCGTTTATGAGGAGTTTTCTTTTATATCTGGAAGCAAAACAGATGTTGCTGTTTTTTAAAAGGTACAAACATGAACACCGAATGCTTTAAGAACTAAAAGATAACCTCGGGAATGAAGCCTTCTTCCTGGTGTGGTCTGAGTGGGTGGGTTAGGGTAAGAGCTTGTTGCTTCTTTGACTTTAAACCTCCCTCAATCACTTTGCCTTCTAAGAAGATGGTTATTTGCCCGAACTATATAAAGTGCTTGAGGCCTCAATGCCTCCAGGCACTACTGTTTATAATGCAGGAGTTCTCCAGGACAAAGACCCCAACAGTTTCAGTAGTGAGAGCCAAACATAAAAATGAAGTATCCCCAAAACCCTGTAGCCTTAGGAAAAAAAATAAACCTGGGGGCAGGCCCAGTGGCTCAGGAGGTTGGAGCTCTGTGCTCCTAATGCCAAGGGCTGCCGGTTCGATTCCCACATGGGCCAGTGCCAGATGGCTCAGTTGGTTGGAGCGCAGGCTCTCAACCACAAGGTTGCCGGTTCGACTCCTCGACTCCTGCAAGAGATGGTGGGCTGCACCCCCTGCAACTAACAATGGCGACTGGACCTGGAGCTGAGCTGCGCTCTCCACAACTAAGATCGAAAGGACAACGACCTGACTTGGAAAAAGTCCTGGAAGTACACACTGTTCCCCAATAAAATCTGTATTAAAAAAAACAAGCCTGAGTTGAAAGAAACAGTTTTTATTTCAAACACCATAGTCGGCACTAAAGGGACCCATGTGCCTGCTGGGCACTGCTCACCACCTTCTCTGACCTTGAAAGAGGCTGAGCACCATGGTCGTCTTGCTCCTTGTGGATTTCCCGAGACCCTTGCTTTCTGTCACAGCAACTACCAAACCCAGCTCTGCATAGTATGTCACCACAAGGTGTGTAGTGCAATCCAACCCTAAACCATGAACCTCAAGCTCATCTGAGGGAAAGTTGTCGCGTCACTGCATCTCCTTCCAAAATCTAAAGCACTCGCCCCTCCCAAGTTTGCTCTGGCGTCGCTGTGTAGTCTAGACACAGGAGTTAGTGAACTAATTTATTTCCTGTGTATCTAGAACAGCAGTGATTACATAGTGTCCTGTGAGAACTGAGAAACCAGTCCCTGCAATCATTTCCAGTGGGGCTTCCTTCTCTCCAGGACCCCTTGAAAAAGAATGGCTTCAGGTATAACTAAAACCCATGTTCAGATTTCCAGACAGCTGGTGTATAGTTCTGTTAACGTCCTTCAAGGACGAGCTGAATTCCCAGCCCCTTCCTGGTGGGGAGTAAGGAGACTTCGCCATCAGGGCAAATCCCCTGGGTATTACTCAGAGCAGCAGCATTTCATCAGAAAGGGTGTGATCAACAGTGACCCACAACACAGCAGGCCTGTTCTGCAAAGTAGGACAGTTTTCAGAGACAGGCCCTGGAGACAAAGAGGCCCGTGAGGAACAGAGGGTCCACCCACAGGAGGGTCAAGACAGACAGAGGTCTCCCTGCATAGAAGTACATCTGCATAGAAGCATAGGGGTGGTGACCTGGGGGTGGGGCGGTTACAGCACACAGCTATGTTACAGTCGTTATAAACTTTATGAGAACACAAACTGCAGAGATCAAGTCAAACATCCTAACTTTACAGGTGACAAAATTGAGATCTAGACAAAACAACTAATTCAAAACACTGGCGCCCACCCGTCAACTCCCAGGTCCCTTTTTCTACCACCCCACACACACATTTTGATGCCAAAAAGAAAGTAAGTGGCCCCTTGAATGTTCATAACCAGCCCCTTGGGTGCCTGTGCCTTTCCAAAGGAGGAAGCTACAAACGCCACCAATCACTGCAGTCCGTGTGTGGAGGGGGGGTGGCAGCCTGGCCTCCTCCCTACCAACTGAGGACACATTTTTCTCAGCAGAATTAACAGCCAGTGGACTCTTGGTCCAACCCACTCCAACTGATTATGAGCCACATTTTAAGTCAAGGCCCATTCTCAGCTGGGTTGGAAGGCATATATCAAAGGGGAGAAATGCCCCCAAATACCAGTGAGAATGTCCCCGATGGAGATAAGCGGTGGTTAAGGAGCACCGTGAGCTGTAATGAGTCCAGAAGAGGAAGCAGCTTGCAGTTTGTGAGAACTTGGATATACACGGCTTTGGCTACAACTGCAAGCTGTTCACAGGCTCCAAGCTGGGTACCCCTCCCTGAGCTCTGGCCACTTCCAGGCTGTTACATGAGTCAGCTGTCAGTCATGAGTGCACCCGTTTGGAGAGCACACCCGTATTTTGCAGGACTGGGAGCACCCCGTAGAGTAGATTCTTTGCCTCCCTCCCCCCATCTGGAAGGATGGCCACCAAGACAGAGGTCCTCACTCTGAGCAGACTCATCCGGAGAGCTGAAGGCACGGCTGGGCGGGCCTAGGAGTCTGCCCCTCTGACGTGTCCCCAGGAGCTGCTGATGGCGCTGGTGTGGGGACCAGAGTTTTAAGACCCATCGCTCTAAAACATACCTCACACGTAATATATAAAACACCACAGATAACATTTCAAAGCAGTCTGAAATGTGTACCTCGCAATTTCTTTGTTAACTCTGGTCCTCATTTCATCTTCTTCGACTGCACTGGCCCAGTCTGTGCATCTAGGACGGGGCTTTGGGCCTTCAGGAGTGGTAAAGCTGCAATCAAACAAAAACACGAAGCATGGCACATACTTTCAGTTTCCTTTCGCATCGTACATGAGGAAATGTTCAAATGTTTGCAGAGTGCCAAGTGAATGGGCTCAGGGGTAACCTCTGCCCTGTAACTTCCTGCTCGCTGAGTTTGGACAATTCGCTTAAGCCTCTCTGGTCTTCGTTCATTATTTTCTGTGTGCCCATCATGTGGCAGCATTGGCTAAATCATGAGGACAATGTCCACCAGGGAGAAAGGCAGACAAAGCCAACAGGCAGCATCATCACTGAGGAGGGTGCCGAATACAACTTATTCTTTTATGGGCTAAACCAGCTGCTTTTTTTTCCAGGATTTTAAAAGATTTCAAATACGCTTAGTGCTAAGCAAAGTACCTAACACATTAAAATGTACTGAATAAGCAGTGGCTACTAGTTACTTTCAGATGCACACAATTCATGATTCAGAACGTAGCACATCATAATCAAAGTTGGGAGTAAGAATATAGATGGGAGTCATCGCTGCATTAGCACTTAGTCAGGTAAAGGTCCCCCTAGGAGCTGGGTTCCATCCAAAACTCAAGGAAATCTTTAGTCAAGATCAGGCAGTTTAAAAACAGGCTTGATGCCAAGAATTCTAGCAGTTAGAATTGCTGGTATGTCTGTTCTTTATAGATTAGACGTAAACTTAGGCTTTTATATTTCCTCCTCAATTTTCTATTGGCCACTACTGGTATATCAAAACTAGACACTAACTTTAAGTGCAACAAAAAGCAACGTTGCATATCTAGCTGGGAACCACCCACAGGCTTTGAAAATGCAGCTGCAACAACAATCCCTCCAGGTAATCATCATTTCTTCTGGTTATCGCCCCTGCCCACAAAACTCAAATGAGATTTCTAAAAGTAAATTTCCGGTCTAAAAATGGTTGGCAGGGTGTGAAATCAAATTAATTGTGTCGCAGATGCAGAGAAGTACATGGAGGCTTCTCCGTGGTTGGACATCAACACCCTTGTTAGCCTATCAAGAGGTTCAGGTCTGGGTCTCCCCAAGACAAATACCCGAACTTTCAAAAGGTGCTTACAAGATGTACCTTTCGCTTCATCTCAAATTTGGTAGTATAGAAAGAATACCTTTCATGGAACTAATACCCATTTCTTAGATTAGGCAGTTTATATTCACCAACTTATCCTATCTTAGGAAAGTGCTCCAATGGCAAACAGCTTGTTTTACACACTGAGCTAACCTCCCTCCAAAGAAATCACTTTTTCACCCTACAAAAGGGATGTAGCTGGCTCTACTGCCCAGGCACCCACACGCATTCCCCCCAGGGGCCTGTGGGCAGAGCAAATGGCAGGTGAGAGGGCCCAGGGCGTGAGTGTTCCTCCCGGGTTAGAACAAGGAGGCCCGTCTGGCTGACTGGCGAGTTACAGGGGTACCCAAGGGGATACAGAGCACTTTTAAGGCAAAGTAAGGATTTCTCATTTTATCTTCAGCTAAATGGAAGGCCACCGGAGGTTTCCTGAGAAGCGTGGTTCCTCCTGGTACATCTAGCCGAGGGCTGTCTAGAGGCTCTGCCACACTCCTCTCTTCCCCGGTAATCGCATCTAGTCCCAACTCTTGAAGTCACCCGTGTATGCGAGTAACTCACACTTGTGCCTGACGTGAGCAGCGTCCCCATGCACACTCAGATCCCATCACCTTCCCAACCTCACCTTGCTCACCTTAGAAGCTTCTAAGCCTAACCACCCACTCCTTCCCCATGCCAGATCTCGTCTTGGCAAATGGTCCCACAAATCGACCAAGGTGTTGAGGCCTAAAAACTTGAGTCATCCTTTATTCCTCCCTGCAGCCCCCCCCCCAAATCATCACAAATATTTCGGAGTCCTGCCTTAAAGTCTATCCTAAACCTTGCTTCTTAGCACCTCTGCTCCATCTTTCACCTAACTTAGCAGTGGCTGTCCCCACTTTGTCGTCCTCTAATCAGTCCTCAAACAGGCCAAATGCACCCCCACCTGCGGGTGTTGGTACATGGATTCTCACAAGGGACAACCTTCCATTGCATCCCAGTTACCACACCAAGGCCTTGCCGGCCTTCACCACCATCCCCCTGCTTACTTTCTCCAGCCCTCCCCCTCCCTCTGAATACCTGTGGGACCTGCCGACACACCCACATTAGGGTACAGTCACAACAAAAATAGAAGTCTTCTTAGCATGCCATCTTGGCCTCTCCGGCACACTACCCAGCCTAGGAAATACTCAACTAGGTGTGCAAACGCTGCGATAAAGGCTCACCAGAGAGGCTGTGCCTCGGGAGCCCCATGATGGAAAGGCGGCGTCTGGACTTCAGTCTTTATGATCTGCATAAAACCACACGCCAGTCTCAAAAGTTTGCATCCTGGCAGCCACCTTTTGTGACTAGTGTGATACCCAGTTTCTCTGCATTGACTCTCGTAAGAGGAAACCTAACAGGCTTCAGTGGACCCTGTAAGGAGTCCATAGTGGCCCTCACGCTGTCCCTGGAATCTAACAGGCTGGCTGGCTGGCTGACTGAGGCCCCTTTCTGTTGCCACCTATCACTGGGACACCTCACAGGACCCTCAGGTGCCTCCGAGTCATGTTGAGACACAGGAACCACTAATCAAGTGTGGTGAGGGACAAGCAACTTAACCAGTCAAAAACACTGTGACCCAGGGGCACCACAACTAAGTGTTATGAAGCAGTGGCGCCTTAACTGGGTGGTGACCCGCCCGCCCGCGCCTTAACCAGTCGGGGTGGTGACCCACTAGCACCTTAACCAGTCGGGGTGGTGACCCACTAGCACCTTAACCCGTCGGGGTGGTGACCCACTAGCACCTTAACCAGTCGGGGTGGTGACCCGCCCGCCCGCGCCTTAACCCGTCGGGGTGGTGACCCACTAGCACCTTAACCAGTCGGGGTGGTGACCTGCCCGCCCGCGCCTTAACCCGTCGGGGTGGTGACCCACTAGCACCTTAACCAGTCGGGGTGGTGACCCACTAGCACCTTAACCAGTCGGGGTGGTGACCCACTAGCACCTTAACCAGTCGGGGTGGTGACCCACTAGCACCTTAACCAGTCGGGGTGGTGACCCACTAGCACCTTAACCCGTCGGGGTGGTGACCCACTAGCACCTTAACCCGTCGGGGTGGTGACCCACTAGCACCTTAACCCGTCGGGGTGGTGACCCACTAGCACCTTAACCAGTCGGGGTGGTGACCTGCCCGCCCGCGCCTTAACCCGTCGCGGTGGTGACCCACTAGCACCTTAACCAGTCGGGGTGGTGACCCACTAGCACCTTAACCAGTCGGGGTGGTGACCCACTAGCACCTTAACCAGTCAGGGTGGTGACCCGCCCGCCCGCGCCTTAACCCGTCGCGGTGGTGACCCACTAGCACCTTAACCAGTCGGGGTGGTGACCCGCCCGCCCGCGCCTTAACCCGTCGCGGTGGTGACCCACTAGCACCTTAACCAGTCGGGGTGGTGACCCACTAGCACCTTAACCAGTCGGGGTGGTGACCCGCCCGCCCGCGCCTTAACCCGTCGGGGTGGTGACCCACTAGCACCTTAACCAGTCGGTGTGGTGACCCGCCCGCCTGCGCCTTGACCCGTCGCGGTGGTGACCCACTAGCACCTTAACCAGTCGGGGTGGTGACCCACTAGCACCTTAACCAGTCGGGGTGGTGACCCACTAGCACCTTAACCAGTCGGGGTGGTGACCCACTAGCACCTTAACCAGTCGGGGTGGTGACCCACTAGCACCTTAACCAGTCGGGGTGGTGACCCACTAGCACCTTAACCAGTCGGGGTGGTGACCCACTAGCACCTTAACCAGTCGGGGTGGTGACCCGCCCGCCCGCGCCTTAACCAGTCAGGGTGGTGACCCACTAGCACCTTAACCAGTCGGGGTGGTGACCCGCCCGCCCGCGCCTTAACCCGTCGCGGTGGTGACCCACTAGCACCTTAACCAGTCGGGGTGGTGACCCACTAGCACCTTAACCAGTCGGGGTGGTGACCCACTAGCACCTTAACCAGTCGGGGTGGTGACCCACTAGCACCTTAACCAGTCGGGGTGGTGACCCACTAGCACCTTAACCAGTCGGGGTGGTGACCCGCCCGCCCGCGCCTTAACCAGTCAGGGTGGTGACCCACTAGCACCTTAACCAGTCGGGGTGGTGACCCGCCCGCCCGCGCCTTAACCCGTCGCGGTGGTGACCCACTAGCACCTTAACCAGTCGGGGTGGTGACCCACTAGCACCTTAACCAGTCGGGGTGGTGACCCACTAGCACCTTAACCAGTCGGGGTGGTGACCCACTAGCACCTTAACCAGTCGGGGTGGTGACCCACTAGCACCTTAACCCGTCGCGGTGGTGACCCGCCCGCCCGCGCCTTGACCAGTCGGGGTGGTGACCCACTAGCACCTTAACCAGTCGGGGTGGTGACCCACTAGCACCTTAACCAGTCGGGGTGGTGACCCACTAGCACCTTAACCCGTCGCGGTGGTGACCCGCCCGCCCGCGCCTTAACCAGTCGGGGTGGTGACCCACTAGCACCTTAACCAGTCGGGGTGGTGACCCACTAGCACCTTAACCCGTCGCGGTGGTGACCCGCCCGCCCGCGCCTTGACCAGTCGGGGTGGTGACCCACTAGCACCTTAACCAGTCGGGGTGGTGACCCACTAGCACCTTAACCAGTCGGGGTGGTGACCCACTAGCACCTTAACCCGTCGCGGTGGTGACCCACTAGCACCTTAACCCGTCGGGGTGGTGACCCACTAGCACCTTAACCAGTCGCGGTGGTGACCCACTAGCACCTTAACCCGTCGGGGTGGTGACCCACTAGCACCTTAACCCGTCGCGGTGGTGACCCACTAGCACCTTAACCCGTCGGGGTGGTGACCCACTAGCACCTTAACCAGTCGGGGTGGTGACCCACTAGCACCTTAACCCGTCGCGGTGGTGACCCGCCCGCCCGCGCCTTAACCAGTCGGGGTGGTGACCCACTAGCACCTTAACCAGTCGGGGTGGTGACCCACTAGCACCTTAACCCGTCGCGGTGGTGACCCGCCCGCCCGCGCCTTAACCAGTCGGGGTGGTGACCCACTAGCACCTTAACCCGTCGCGGTGGTGACCCACTAGCACCTTAACCCGTCGCGGTGGTGACCCACTAGCACCTTAACCCGTCGCGGTGGTGACCCGCCCGCCCGCGCCTTGACCCGTCGCGGTGACCCACCAGCGCCCTCCCCAGCCCAGGCCGCCGCCCGCCCCAGCCGCCCCCAGTGCCGCCCCGGCCGCCCCAGGCGTCCCCGCCCCCGGAGCCGGCGGCCCCGAGCGCGCGCGCCGTAGGGCCCACCTGTCAGGTCTGCGGTCGCCCTCCGGCTTTGCAGGGCCCTCGGCGTCCTCCGCCGTCCGGCGCCTGCCATCGGCTCTGCGCTTGCGCCCGAGGCTCCATCTCGCGGGGGGTGGCGGGCTGCAGACGGGAGGCCGCGTCAGGGCGGGCAGGGCAGGGCGGGCCGCAACCCCGCCGCCCCGGCGACCCGCCCGACCCGCCCGGAACGCCCGCGTCGCGCGGCCCGTCCTCACCTGGCGTCGCGGTCGCTGCGGTTCCGGTACCTGGGGGGGCTTTGCGAGCGGCCCGCCATATCCAGCGCGGCAACGGCCCGCGCGTCCTCTCCGGCGGCGCTGACAGACTGCGCGGCCCCGCCCCCAACCGCCTTTATCCGCCGCCGCCCCGCCCCGCGCCGTTCCCGCGCGCCCGGCCGGGCGAGACCATCGGGCCCCGCGGGAGGGGGGAGCCCGCTCGGCTGCGCACGCCGCGCAGACGGCCTAGGCCCGCGGGAGACGCGAAGCCGCCTCCCGGACGCTGCCGGCTACGACCCGGGTCGACGCTGTGGGGCTGACTGAGGACAGGGACGAGAAAAAGGTCGCCCCCCGGCGTGGAGGCTCCCGGGGCCCCTCGGACGCTGATTGGACGCGCCTTCGAGGGCGGGGGGAGGGGTACTGGCGGGAGATTCGGAAGCGCGCGACGCGGTCGCTCGGAGGGGCCAGCGGCACGTCCCCTGTTGGCCGGCCCTCCTATTGGTCCGGCCTGGGAGGGGCGGTCTCCGATTGGGTGGCCCGGCGGCGGCGCCCTCCGCGCCGGCGGGCACAGAACCCGGAAGGGGCGGCAGCCGGGCGGCGCGGAGGTCCGCTGCGCTCGCCCATCGCGGCTCTGAGGTAGCGCGAGAGCCGCCGGGCGCCGCGCTCCGAGTGGGCGCCCTGCCGAGCACGGCTCGCTTCCTGTGACTTCATCGCCCACCCGTGGGTCTTCCCCAGCCCGCCCCCGCGGAGCCCGGGCCAGTGTCCCTGCCTAAGACGCCGACGAGTGTGTGCACAAGGACAGTGAAGAGAAGCCGCGGTGGAACGACAGACGTTCGGGACGCAGAAAACGATTCCACCCCTCGTGGTTTTCAAGGCGTTCCACGGGCCACTTCCCGAGAGACGTTAGGGCCCGGCAGCAACGCGGGGAAGCGCCACGTGCCGGGGCCCTCACCCCCAGGACCGGCGGCGGGGCCGCCCACGCCGCACGGGCCAGGCCCACAGCGCAGGCCGGCCGCGGCCCCCCCGCCTCACTGGGAACAAGATGGGTGATGAGACGGCCGCGTTCCCACCCCCATCCCGGCGGGGATCAGGAACCACGACATGGCATCTGGAGAAAGCGTAGGAGCCGCGGGCTGATGCTTTATTGCACCCTAACGTCACGGCGACAACAGCCGTCCCCAGCCCGCAGGCCGGCGTCCCGGGCAGCACACGGGACCGCAGGCGGCGGCTGGCAAGGCTCCGCGTCGCCCGTCGCGCCCGCCGCACCTGCTGAGCACCCAGGGGCCCACGGTCTCTGCGCCCAAATCCTCAGGCGTCGCGTGGCCTCGGCTGAGTTGGCCCGGCCCAGCCCAGCGCCGCCTCCACACGGCCGGCCGGTTTTAGGGGACGTGGGCCTGGCACGGACGCCCCCGCCCCACCGGCACCCCCAGGAAATGTAGGGCACATGAGTGCCTTGACCACGGCCTGTCCCCCTCCATCAGCTGAACCCCGTGGAGCCAGGGTGGCACGGGTGCTTGCGCCTCCGCTCAGCGCCCACCAGCGGGGAACCTGAAGCCTGGCCCTCCCTGGACTCGGGGGCAGAAGGCACATAGGCGCTCACCCCTCCAGGGCATAGAGGGCCCCCACACCACACAGCGGAGGGAGGGCAGCTAAGGGCAGCCAGTCCCTCGCCCACACAGCCAAGGCCTGTGGGAAGCCTGGGGTCTCCCTGGGCAGGGAGCAGCCACCAGGCAGTCCCCGGCAATGCTCACCCCGCAGTGGCACTCCAGGTCTCCCCTCCACTCGCAGGCTGCCTAAGGTCCTCAGCGGCTTCCGTGAGGCCAGCAGCCGGCTTGGGAACAGGAGTAGGAGGACTTACATTAGCTGGTCTTGGACGAAACTGCGTCTGGCATGTAACCAGCAGGCAGACGTGCTCCACAAAATTAAGGCAAGTGGCCCAGCTTAGGGCCATCTGGGGCAGACGCCAGGGCCTCCGAAAAGCCAGCTCAGGGGACCCTGGACTACTTTGCCGATAGGCCCAAGGCCGTGCTCTGTGACAGGCACCCACCCGCACCCGGAGGAGTGGGAAGTGGAGGAGGCAGGAGCGCTGAAGACCCAGCCCACTGCCAGAGCTTGAGAACTTCCTTTCTGAATGAAAGCCCTCATCCTCCTGCAATTGGGGGAGCCCTGGCCTGGAGGCAGCGGTGGGGGCACTGGCAGGGGCTGGCCAACTCAGCGCACGGCACACACGTCCAGGATGCAGAAGCGCGCACGGCAAGTGGGACAGGGCACGCGGCTGGCCAGCCAGGTGTCAGGGCGTTGCGGGTCCTGGCGGCTGGCGAACCACTTGCCCATGCAGATGAGACACCACATGGGGCGGCAGTAGCACTGCTGGCACTCGCCTTCGGCCGCCTCCTGGCAAGTCTTCACCAGCTTCACGCTGGCACGTGTCTGCATGCAGCCGATGCATGCCTCCAGTTCCTGCGGGCAGCCCAAGGGGGTCAGAGGAGCCTGGCTGGACACCCCCATAAGGCCTCCAGCCCCCCAACCAGGGGACCTGGCCTGTGGGGATCTGGCTGTGGGAAACCACCCGCCCCTGCCCACCCCCCCACCTGGCTGCTGGGGACCGAGTAGGCCGGATTGGCATCCACCAGGGAGGCAAACGTGTCCAGGAACAGGTCACTGAGGCTCTGGCGGATGACCACATGGGCTGCACTGCGGATGGGAGCCCGCAGCTTCTCACACAGCTCGCCATACTCCGTGGAGTTGAGCCTGCACGAGGCGGGGGCCGCGTTAAGGCCGCTGGGCCAAGGCTTCTGTTCCCGGGGGCCTGGCGAGGACCCCGGGGCAGGCATAGGGGAGGCCGAGGCTGTGCCCCGAGGGTAGTGGAGGGGCCCACAGCCACACAGAACGTGAGGCCCCAGGCCCAGCCCAGCTTCCTGGTGAGAACCAGCCAGCAAAGATGGCCCTGAGGCCAGAGCCCACAGACTCGGCACCACGTGCTAGCCCCCACGGGACACAGGAAGGGTGGGAGGATTGCCACTGAGACACAGAGCATTGGGCAGGTTCCAAGTCGTGTCCTAGGAGGGGCCCAGCAGGCCAGCCATGGCCTGAGGTATGGAGGACCTCAGCTCCAGCCCAGGCCCCACAGGTGAGGCAGCACCACACCTGTCCTGTCCAACCCCCAGATGTCGCAGTGTGCTCCCCTGAGAAGCTGTGGAAGCAGCTCAGAGGACAACATGCATGAAAGGGGAGCGGAGGATACCTTTGGGAACAAGAGGGGGGCAGAGGGCCAGGGAGGGGGCCCTGATGGAGGGTCACACTGGAGGGGCCACTCCCACCCATCACCACCTCCCAGAGGGACACAGACACCGGAATGGGGCACAAGCTGGGCACACGCCCACCCGTGAGCCCCAGCCCGCCCTACCCCACCACAGGCGTGCCTACCGGATGTCGAAGGCCTGCACGGCAGGGCTGGCACTGGCCACACGGATGGTGAGGAGCTGCACAGGCAGGTTTGAGTCCGGTGACAGCTCATGCTGCTGTGACTCTGTCACAGTCAGGTGCACATCCTGCTGCTGGGCCACGTGCACACGGTATGTGGTCACTTTCATCACCCACGTGTCCGTCACGATTACACGGGCACCCGGTGCCCCAGTGGCAAACTTATCAATCCGCCGGAACTCAGTGTTGACTGAGGAAGCAACAGCCCGCCAGCCTGACTGCGGGAGGGCATAGAGGGCCAGGGTGCGGGCCAGCGGGTGGCGGGCCCACCGGTCCCGGGACCAGTTGTAGATGAGGCTGCAGGCGATGGTGGGCAGGGTCACCGCCAGCAGGAGGAAGAGCTGCCAGCCCTCAGAGGCCTGGCTAGGGGAGTAGAGCCGCTTCTCCAAGGCTGCAAAGCACATGCCCATGTAATAGCCTGCAAGGGACGGGGCGGCCTCAGCGAAGGTCGGAATGCCAGGCCCTCATCCTGCCCTGGTGGTGCTCACCAAGAGCTACAGTGCTGCCCCTGCACCTCTCGGGGGCCACTTCCTTTCATCCCCAGCCATGGGCCTGGCACTCTGCCCTGGTCAGCTCCCAAGGTGAGGCTGTGTACCTGAGGCCAGGTGAGTCTCACAGCTGGCCAGGTTCAGCCCTTGCCCATGGCACTAACACAGTAAGTGAAGGAAAAGCATTTTTAATTTCACACAATACGTGAGTACGGAAAACAAGAAAAACCTAGAAAAGTAAAATAAATACTAGGATCTGGTGTCACCCTATACAGAGCTGCCCACTGGCCCTCCCATTGGCCTACTGACCCCACACCCCCTGAGGAGGCTCATCCTGAGCTGGCACATCACGTGCCAGACAGTAAGCAGAGAAGGATGGGGGCACATCAAAAGAACACAGGAGCCCGTGCCCGGGCCCCTGTAGGCCAGGTGGGGGCCATCTGCAAGTCAAATGAACAAAGCAGATAGCGAGCAGCTGCACAGGCAGGTCTGCGACTGCAAACCTAATAGTAAACGTTTGCTGTTAGTCAAATCACTACCTTTTAGGATAATTTGTTAAGTTGCAATAGATGTTCTATCTAGAAGCCTCAAAGCTTTTCAAAATAAATTGAAAATCAGCCCTGTGTCTGGCCACCACCAGGCTTCACCACCTCTTCCAGGTGTGGCCCCCTGAATCATTCGGCCACCTAAATTCTGGTTTCCCACCGACAGGCCCCATGCGCTTGCAGCCTCAGCCCAGCCCCCTCCCGGCTGCTCTCCATGCCCACAGGGCTGTTGTGCCCAGCTGCCAGCTGAAAACCCCTCCCTGTGTGCACAGGGCTGCAGGTGGGGCGGGCCACCAGCCACCTGCTGTCCCAGACCTGCTTCTGCCTCGTCCTCCAGAAATCCTGATTAGTACCCCACTCTTTAGCCAGTCCCCCGACCAACCAGAAGACAGACTGGCCTCCCGTGGGCCAGCTAGCACCTGGGTCAGCGCCCAGCACAGTCTCTGGACAACCCCTGAGCGTACTGGCCACACACAGGCTTTCCAGTCTCTGCACCTGTGACACCCCCACCTGGCGTCAACCATCTCTGCCTGCCCTTTCCACACCCACCTTCCATGGCCTGGGCAAGACCACCTCCTCCCTGTGTTGGAATCAATTAACTTATGCTCCTCTCCTGGGAACTGCCACCCACGTAACATTTGGCGACCTGCCCCAGCTGGGGGAAACATCCCCTCTAGGGCTCTGCCACCTGCAAACGTCCAGCTGTCGCCGGCAGTAAACACACGGGCCTCGGCTCTCGGGGCGACCGGTGTTCCCGGCATTCTCCCTGACTATTCCCCAT
Organism: Rhinolophus hipposideros; assembly: GCF_964194185.1. Lineage (NCBI taxonomy): Eukaryota > Metazoa > Chordata > Mammalia > Chiroptera > Rhinolophidae > Rhinolophus > Rhinolophus hipposideros. The sequence continues at coordinate 110,363,442 of NC_138047.1, read as the reverse complement.
TGGGCGGTGACCCCGCGACCCAGCCACCTCAGGGGCCCTGGGGCTGGGCTACGCGAGCCCTTGACCCGGCCAGCTGCTTCCCTCCACCAGGGGAACAATGACCAAGAGCATCAGGCGCCTCACCCAGCGGCAGCAGCGAGTGGCACAGCAGCGTGGCGGCCGTGCGGCGCAGGTGGTAGGGCACGAAGGCGGCGTCCTCGCTGCCCAGCCAGCCCGACAGCAGGTTCTGCACCGTGAGCCCGGCCGAGTGGAACTCCGTGGGCGTGAACACGAAGCACACGGCGAACACCAGGTAGGCCAGCGTGAAGGTGACCTCGGGACTGTCCATCGCGCCGCCGCCGGCACCACCAAGCCGTCCCGGCAAGGCCGCCGCCCACGGCGCGGGGAACAGGCCCGAGCGTCCCGGTCCCGAAGACGCCGGGGGATGGGCGCCGGGTACTGTGGGAGATGGAGTTCCCTTCCGCGGAGCGCTCTGGGAAATGGAGTACCCCGCCCGCCCCCACGCGCAGCGCTGGGCGCTCTGGGAGATGCAGGCCCCGCGGAGCACTCCGGGAAATGCAGTTCCCCCGCTCCGCACACAGGCGTCATTTGTGAACCAGCCCGCCTGTCCTCCGAGGGTTTGGCTCCTCCTCACGCCCCGCCCGGAGGGCGGTGCTGTACCTGGTCCCATTTTACAGCGGGGTAAACTGAGACCCGGGCGAGCGGCTCAGGCCCCCCATTTCCGTTCAACCCAGTCACGTCCGCAGCAGAGCCCGAGACCTCCGGTCGACGGCGGGGCCTGCAGCCATCGCCCGTCCGCCGCTCGGCGCGCCGAGGCCCGCCTCGCCCAGCGTGCCCCTAGCCCCGGAAGCGCAACCGCCGGCGCGGCCTCCCATTGGCCGCGGGCGCCCCGTGCGTTCCGCCCACGGCCGCGAGCTGATTGGCCGCGCGCGCCAACCGTCGGTATTTGAATCGGCGGCGGGCGGACGCAGCCCGGGACTGCGCGCCTCCCGCTCCGTCTGCTCCGTGCGGCGGCCGGCAGGTAAGGCGGCCAAGGCCGGCCGACCCCCCACCCCTGACGCTCCCGCCGCCCCTCCTCGGGGGCCGCCGGCCGTCCTCGCGGCCGCGCGTCCAGGGACATCTCCCCGGTCCTCAGCCCGGCAGCGCGGCCGACGCCGTCCGGCCACTTGGTCTCCTGGTCGCCCTCCCGAGGCTCGGCCGTAGGGCACGGTCCGCAGGCCTCCTCCGGCCCCCTGGGGGCCTCGTCCCCGCAAAGTCCACCTGCGGCTGCGACTTGCAAGGGCCCGTGTCGGGCCCGTGTCCGCCCCGCCCGCGGCCGCTGCCGGCCCCGCGAGCCGCTTCCCGGCCCCGACGGGGCGGGCCCGCCGCCGTTTCCACCACGGCGACACCTGCGCTCGCGCCCTCCCGTCCACTGCACTCCGCGCGGGCGGCTTCCGCTCGGGAGCCTCTGCCGCGGCCTCCGTCCTTAGGGGAAGCCGAGCCCCCGTGGAGGCCGCCGTCGCCGTACTGCCCCCCCCCACTTACGCCGGTCACGCCGCCCAGAAACCCGAGGCAGCCTTGCGTGCTGTCGTTTCTCCCTCCACGCGCGGCGGGCCTGCTGGCCACGCCAGGCCGGCCCCTCGGCCTCGGCCCACCCCCGGCTCCGCGGGTCAGGCCCGCCGCCCGCTCTGACCTTGGCTTCCAGGCTGCCCCCCGGCTGCCGCAGCCCCCAGGGCCCCACCGTCAACAGGTGCCGGTAGGGCTCCTTGAGCAGCTCAGTGCTCAGCTCCATGGCAGCTCCTAGTTTGGGAGTCATGGCCGTGACCATCTGGAAGACTCTAGGAAGAGTGGGCTGTTCTAGAACCTTCTGGGCCTGACTGGAGGCCGCTGGTGCGTTTCTGAGATTCCAGGACCTCATGTAGAAGGTGTTCAACTCCCTGCTGAGTAATTCTGCCCGTGGCTGCTGCTTCCCTCCAGCTCCTCCCCTGGGCCTTTGCCCACCTGACACCCTCTTCTGGTCCCCATTTTCCAGCCCCGTGAGGGTGACAGGGAGCAAGCGTCAGCACCCTCCTGCTTTTCTGTTGTCTGCTGACTTGGCCACCTGCTCCAGCTCTGATGAGGCCTCAGCCCCTTGAGTGGAGGCCTGTGGGGAGCCCCACCCTTCCTCGCCTCCTGCAGTTTCTCCAGGCCAGCACTCACCTGGCTCCTGACTTATGCACCAAATCTGACTTAGTGCGAGAATCCGTTCTTCCTCCTTACCCCGTGGGCTGAAGGCCCTTCTAGCTCTTGGTCCTGGGTGGTGGCCTCTCCCCAGCCCAGCTGAAGAGCCACAGTCTCCCAAAGCAGGACAGGGGCTGGTAGAGGACACGCTGCCTGAGGTGTGACCCTCCTGTGCTGGACGGTGCATCTCCCTGTGACACTGCAGGGTCAGCTGTCGTCACGTCTGCATGTCTGTACGACACAGCCCTCAAACTGACAGAAACTGTGTTTCCAGAATGAGTCTGCAAATCTTCGATGACGAAAATGTCACTGGTGACAGAAGTACAGAAAACTGCGACTTCCTGTTTTCACCACTGGAACTTACCGGAAGATCCTCTGTTCTCTGTGTGTCACAGAAAGAAAATGTGCCGCCCAAGAGCATAGCTAAAGCTATGAAGGTAAACGTGTTTTGCCCTTATAAGAGTGACTGTGTGTCACATGTTAGGTCACTTTGGGACCTGGTGACTTATTGAGCTGGCAGGGCACACACTGCCAGCGTGGTGGTTGGAAACTTGAATTATTGAACAGGTGCTCTCCTCCCTTCCCAACAGGTGACTTTTCAGACACCTCTGCGAGACCCCCAGACACACAGGATTCTAAGTCCTAGCAGGAGCAGCAAACTCGAGGCCTGCTGTGGTCTGGGCGACACCTTTGGATTAGAAAACTCTCAAGTCTCGGTCCAGAAAGAGAAGTAAGTGTCGGTGCTTTTGCTGTACTGCAACATCTCTGATGGACTTGGCGGGCAAATGCTGTTTTGTTATCTGTCACATCTGTCGGGCTTCTCCTGGTCTCTGCTCTGCATCTGTGCAGTGCGTGGCCCAGAGCATTCAGCATCAAGTCATTTGTCAGTGGGAAGATGGATAGTGAGATACTGAGAATAAGTGTGATTCAGATTCCACTCCCCTGGCATGCCCTTGCCACCAGAGTGGCCTTGGCTGTTGCTTCTCTAACTTCCTGAAGTGTCCTGACCATGTCTCCAAGGAAAGACACGCTGTGGTTTTCTAGTTTTGCATTCCACTGGGGTCTCCCCAGCCCCGTGTTCTTAATGTTAGGCCGCAGAGATAGGTGTTCCTTTTAGAGGCTGAGGTGTGTCTGTCGTGGAATCTGGTCAGAAGACAAGTAGCCGAAGGGATCGGGTTTTGAACCCTTGACTTTCACCAGGAAAAGCTTCTTGGCAGCCTCACCAGGCATTCACTGTCTGGCTTGAGTATTTGGAAAGAAGGGTCCTGGTGGCAGCTCTTTACCCCCAGAGTGGGCTGACTGGGGCGAGGGGCCTCACTGGCACACTTTTGAGCTAACTTCTATAGACTTAAACTTCAAAACTTGCCTTTTATACAGATTTCAGATGTACAGAGAAAGATGTACAAGCAAAGCATCACTAACACATCCCTCTCCTCACTTAAGTAAAACGCCCACAGGGCCCTGCTCCCATCTCCCCATGGGAGCTTCTTGAATCAATCTTTTCCTCTCCCCAGGTTTCTGTGCTATTTTTCAACTTCACTATTGTGGTTTTCCTTTTGAGATTCAACTGAAGGAAATTAGAGTAATTCAAATACTGTTCTTTGTAACAACCCAAGACGGAAAGGAAACCCTATTGGTGTCTCTGGCGCTGCCTCCCCTTCGGGTTCCCACCCGCTCAAGGGCAGCAGAGCAGAGGCATGGGGGGGCCAGGAGAGGACCTCGAGAAGGTGACCTGGCTGGAGGCAGCCCCTGTCTTCCCCTCTCTGCAGTGAGGAGCTGACCCTCGTGTGCCATGACTGTCCCTGACTGTGTAGCCGGGGGCCCCTGACTGACGGGTCGATAGGCCAGCATGGTCACCTGTGTAGCACCTCCCTGCCCTGTCTCTCAGTCACCTGGGAGGCCTCCAGCAGCAATTGATGGGAATGTGCTCGTGTAACAAGGAGAGGGTTGACTAAATGTTCGTTTTGTCTGTCTTTAGCTAATATTTTCAGTGTGGGCTGAAATCTACACAGAAAGCTAAAATAGGTTCCTTGGTGTTAACTAAGTCTGTTTCTAAAAAGCCAACAGTTCCCCATGGAAGTGGACACCAAAACGACCAACGGGACCCCTCAGAATCCAGCAGTAGCTCATGCCACCACCCTCCCGGAGGACCTGGGAGCTGCCTCTGAGGACAGGCATTCCGGTGGGACCACCTCCACACCCCAGGCCAGCCTGGGCCCCCCAAGCTCTCCCCGGCCCGCAGCAAGTCTTGAAAACCAAGTGGCATGTGCAGGACAAATGTCTGCCAGCCCTGTGCAAGGCTTGGAGGACAAGGGTAGTTGTGATTTCCTAGAGAAAACCGTTGCATGCGCCTCCGACATCCTAGAAGATCCTCCCAGCGTGGCAGTCCAGGGCAGAACGGGGGAGTCTCAAAGAGCCACGGGAGAAAGGGTGAGCGGAGCCCCTGCCTCCTCAGCTGGGGCTGCGTTGCCCCCTGGTACTCACCCAGAAGTTGCCCACAGAGAAGGCCCCCTCGGAGGCCTGCCTGGGGCCCTGGCCATGCCGCCAAGTTCTCAGAACACAGAGGCCGAGGGCCAGATGGTCGACTCTTCAAGGAGTGGGCCCAGGAGGCTAGAATGTGACTTCTCTAACAATGCCACCAGCAAAAGGCCACTCCCACCCAGGGACCTGGGGAAGAGAGCCGACCCCCAGCCTCTCCCAAGAGCAGAGGCGAGGCAGGAAAAGGCCCCGGAGGAGGAGGGTGAAGATCCCGGTCCCCCTCCCCAGGGGTCTTATGACCCGGACTGGGACAAGCTGGATGACCCCAACTTCACCGTGTCCGGAGGTGATGGAGGAACTCAGCCCCAAGAACACCCCCAGAGCAGGCCTGTCGGGCCTATGGCCGAGCTGCTGAGCTCTGGGCCTGCGGCTGCAGGAGACTCATTTCCGAGCCAGTGAGTAAGAGGTGGCTGCTCCATGGCGTGCGTGTTAGAAGACCCGGGACCAGAAATGCCACTTACACAACCCTGAGAAGGGATCTTGGGGCAGGCAGGCTGTTGTGAGCTAGCGAAGCAGATCGAGGCCACACCTGGCGAGGTCCCCTCCACGAGTGGGGGCTGTCCTTGGCTTTTTAAGGGGATTGTCTAATACACTTGGGAGGTCTAGAAAGATATCTGGGGAAAACTAATTCCCAAGGCACTGAGGGCTGGTGGTAGGTGGCGCCTGCTGCCTCCCAGTGTGTTAGCCCTCTCACGCCACTCACTGCTCCCTGGGGGCAGCTGCTAAGTGGCCGCCAAGTGTTGGCTCATAAGAGCTCTTGGCCAGTGTCCGGCCGTCCAGCACTCACATTTGACGCAGAGCTACTGACTGTCCCCAGACTGCCCTCCTAGCCCTGGCACTGCACAGTGAAGCTGAGGGAGTCGTCACCCGGCACCTGGCTTTGCCAGTTTCCTGGTAAAAGGGGCAAATCTCAGGGATGCTGTCTGTTGCTCTGAGACAGCCTCAAAGCTCGCACCTGCTTCCGGTCCTCCTTCGAGGCTCGGATTCTCTCAGGTGACGGGGGCTGCCCAGCTTAGCCCTGTGCCTGGCTTTCTAGGTGAGAGCTCAGGACAGATGGCAGCTCAGTGCCCGGGGGGTGAGGGGCAGGGGGGGCAGGCCCTGCTGACCCTGTCTCTTCAGGCAGGTGCCTTCAGGCCCAGCTGATGACACACCTGTGACACAGACCACGGTGGGGACCACGGGCAAGGTACGGAGTCTGTGTGCCTGACCATGAGCGTGTCCTCCCACTGGCGCCACCGTTTACACATGGGGAGGCCAGTGGTGACAGGTGGACATGCTGCTGCCCCCCACCCGGGCCCCGCGACTGCGACATGCCCAAACTGAGCCCCCGGGGGGCCCCCACCTTCCTTCTAGGATGAAACGGCCATTTCTCCAGGGCCTGCAGCTCTCGCCAGCAGCTCGGGCAGGGAGCCCGCAGCCCTGCCTGCTGACCCAGCGCCCCCTACTCTGGAGGGGGGGCCGGAGCCTGTCTTGGACCTGAGTGAGGAGCGCTTCCGAGACCCAGCCGAGGGTATGTTGTCCCTGGGTCGCTGCTCGTCTGGCCGTGCCGTCTGGTGAGCGGGTGTGTTGAGTGGCGTTTGCAGGCGGTCATTCCCCAGGCAGCTTGGTTCCCAGCCTTCTGTGAAGCATTCACGTGGAAACTGCTTGGTCAAAAGGGGGCGTTTTGAGGAGGTGCCTTTAACATAAAGGACTTCTAGAAACGGGCTTTGTAGACTTGCGTAGGAAAACATGCCAAGGTGTGAACAAGGGATGAGGCCGTGCCCAGCACAGGTCCGCAGTCGCCGCTGGGGCCTCCGTAGTGAGGGTTTCTCAGCGAGCCTGCTTAAGACTCCGTAATTGACAAAAGTTTTCTCCCATTCTGGGGGTTCTTTGCACTTTCGCGATGTGCCCTTGGAAGACATGTTAACTTTGCAGTCTAATTTATGTGTTTTTTTTTCTGTTTTATGATTTTCGTCTCAAATCTAAGAAATCACTGCCCGAGTTTTCAGCATGAAGATTTACCCCGTATTTTCTTCAACAATTGCATAGTTTTAGCTTTCATGTTTAGGTTTTTGACCCATTTTGAGTTAGTTTTCATATATGGCATGAGGCATCCTTAGGTTTTTAAGGGAAGGTTATGTTACCAGAAATTAAAGGACTTTTCCAGGGTGGTTTTAAACAGTGCTTCTCAACCAGGACGATGGAGCCGTTGGGACACTTGGCTGGCACCTCTGGGGGTGCTTCTTAGCACCCCATAGGGCCCAGCACGGCCTCACAGCATGACCTGGCCCAGCCCCCAGGTGGCATTAGGGGGAGGCAGAAACTCCAACTTAAAGCAAAGGACCGCGGGTCCCAGGTCCAGGGTGGGCGGTGGGCGGGAGTGGTCACAGCTCAGGGTTTGCACAGCCAGCACTGGGGATTCTGGGCCTCCCCTGAGGGCCCAGAAGCCACTGAGCTGGCCCTTGTTTCCCTGAAGAACCGTGTCATGCCTTGAGTGGGGTGATGACCGTGGTGCTGACGTGTGCCCTCTCAGTCCTAGGTGCAGGGGCCGAGGTGGACTACCTGGAGCAGTTTGGGACTTCCTCGGTGAGCATGCGCCCCGTCACGACCCTGCCAAGGGGCCGCCTCGACCGTGGTCCAGGCCAAGTGGCAGCACCATGGCTGCTGGGTCTCTCCCAGCCCTCTCCCTGCACCCTCTCTTAGCCGGGCCCCAGGTCCCTGTAGAGGCCTGTGCCGGGCTCGCCCCGAGGCAGACTCCAGAGCACCCTGCCGCGTTCCGGGGTCAGCCGGGCCCTGGTGGCATCTCACCACGTGTTGTCACCTGCCCGGCCCATTGGTCGCCTCGCACTTGCCGCTATCTGTCAGGGACCACAGGGACCCTGCTGACTTGCCCACCCCTTCAGTTTAAGGAGTCGGCCCTGAGGAAACAGTCCTTATACCTCAAGTTTGACCCGCTCCTGAATGACAGCCCTCAGAGAGCAGCGCCTGCGGCCGCCGAGACCCACAGGTACGCCTCCCGTCTCAGTGCGCCGTCCGTCAGGGCCTTCTCGACCTCTGGACCGCGGGCTCAGAGGAGCCCCTTGGGTGCAGGACAGCGGTGCCACGCCTCACGTCCGTGGGTCTCTGAGCCAGGAGACAGTGACAGGGGCAGCACAGCCACCCACTGCCTGTCCTGAGTAAGGTCTCACCGCCAGTCACATGTCCCTCTGCACGGCCAGTCGCACTAGAATGGCAGCATGGCCCACAGATCCTGACACGTTGGCTCTCAGGCCCTTTGCGGAACCTGGGCTGGTCCTGCTCTGGGGAATGACACAGGTCCCTTCTGTCCAGTCTCAGTGTGCAGGGCGCGGACCCACCTACCTCGGGAAGTCCGCCTGAGGCCAAGCTGGTGGACCTCGACTTCCTGGGAGCTGCAGACGTCCCCGTAAGTGCTTCGGCCCACATGCTATGCAGACGTGTGTGTTAGGGCCTTGGGCTTCCATCCCAGGATCTGAAGCTTCTAAAGGTCGGCTGGGACCACGGGGCCGCTCCTATCACTGGTCACTGCTGTGCTGTCCCAGGAGCCTCCCTCATGGCAGGGAGAATGCAATGGGGGCTATGACCTGGCTGGCCTCTGTCACCCACAGGTATTGGGCCCACCTCCGTGTGTCCTCGGGCCCGGGGCCCCACTGCTGCCTGTGGGGCCCATCGTGGACGTGCTGCAGTACAGCCAGAAGGACCTGGACGCAGCGGTGAGGACAAGGCGTGGGGACAGGGTTTATGTCACGCTGGGCCAGGGACTCGCCGAGAGCTGGGTGGATAGCTCCAGGAGGCGTGTGTGGCCAGCACCTCACAGAGCCTGTCCACACCCACCTGCGGGCCCTACTCTAAGCCGCCTATGAGTGGAAGCCAGCTAGCGGGCAGGGCTGGGCCTCAGGGCCCCTGACCCCTGGGCGACTCCACCAGCAGCTGGCCTGGCCTGGCCTCATTGCCTGGCAGCCACCTGCCCCATTCAGAGCCAGCCGAGAACTCCCAGGGTCGGGCCCTCAGCCTCCCCATGTCATGTTCTTTCTGGCACCGGGCCTCACCTCGAGTGAGAGGTGTACCCAGGCCACACATCTGCAGGCCCCTGGGGCTGCTAAGGGACTGGGCTCTCGCCGGGCACCTGCCTGGCCCAGCCTGGTGAGACATGGTGCAGAGCCTGGCCAGGAGGGGCCACAGCAGCTCCCTGTGCTTTGTGCAGGTTGAGGCGGCACAGAAGGAGACCGTGGAGCTCAGGAGCACGTGTGATGCCCTGCGTGAGAGGAACCTGGAGATGGGGTAAGGCCTGCCGCAGGGCCCACTCCGGCCACTCGGATGCCACGGGCAGGCAGTCACCACACATCTCTCCCACAGGAAGATCATGGATGGCTATGAGAGGATCGTGTACCAGGCGATGGGTGAGCCGGTAGCCCACGGGCTCCCTTTCCTAGCAGCCTTTCCCACTGGGGTGAGGCAGGCACAGCCAGGCCCAGTGTGGGAGCGGTTAGGGAGACCGGTGAGGCCGTGCAGCTGGCATCTTTTGCCCCCAAATTCAGCAGATCCTGAGCTAGCAGCTTGGGTCCCTCCCACACTGTACATCCAACTTTGGCCTCTCTGGGTGTCAGGTTCTGGACTGGAGGGTGGGAGCACCAGACCCCACCCCCCGGCAAGGACTCGGGTTCCTGGAGGTCCCTGAATGTGGGGACAGGAGTGGCCGTGGGCGCTCGGCACCGCCCATCTTCCTCAGGGACCTGAGCTGTCGGATTTGGGGTGGACCTGGTATGGGGGAAGCAGCTGTTTTCTGGGCGCGGTGCAGAGCCCTCGCCACCTTCCTCCAGTGGGCCCCGGGCAGGCTGCAGCCACTGCTCCAGCTGCCCCCCTGTCCATGCCTTTCGGCCCCTGCCTCCTGCTCCCAGTCGCCTGTGTGTCAGCCTGGAGGCTGTCCCCCAACCCCACATGCTTGCTTTTCTCAAGAGGAGGCTCAGGAACAGAAGGAGCTGGCCAAAGCTGAGATCCAGAAGATTCTGAAAGAAAAAGACCAGCTGACTGCAGACCTGAGCTCCATGGAAAAGTCGTTCTCTGACCTGTTCAAGCGGTTTGAGAAACAGAAGGATGTGATTGAAGGTTACCGCACGGTAGGTGGGGGCCGCGCCTGCCCACCAGCCTGGCCGCACAGGGCTCTGCTGGGCACAGTCGGTGACCCAGCTGGGCTGCCGTGTCCTCACCTTGTAACCGGGAGCCCAAGTCCCTTCGGACTAGAGGCTGCTCTCCCTACTGTACCCGGTTCCTGGCCGTGGCACACGAGCAGAGGAACTGGAAGCCACAGCCTGGAGGCAGGACCGCACTGGGCCAAGGGGATGCCGAGGGCCAGCAGCTGCCTTCTGGACGGGGGTCTGGGCTGCTCGGACCTCAGTGGTCCCCCTGGGTGGGGGTGTGGAGGCGTCGGGGCCACACACAGGGCTGCCAGGTGAGGGACATCTCTGGTGCCAGGCAAGCTGAAGGGAGAGGCGATGGCAGCCGGGAAGGGCTGGGGGTCAGGCCCTGTGTCCAGGTTGGGAGGCCTGGGGCTGTGTGTGTGTGGAAGGGCCTTCCAAAAGAAAACAGGAAGTGCTGTTTTACTAGTCCCAGGGCTCCCAGAGGGGGCACCTGTCCACACCTGACCCAGGGCTTGAGAAGCCAAGCCTGACGCCCAGAGCAGCGTGCTGTCAGCAGCTGGTGTCCCCTCCTCCTTGCAGAACGAAGAGTCACTGAAGAAGTGTGTTGAGGATTACATAGTAAGGGTGGAGAAAGAAGGCCAGCGGTACCAGGCGCTGAAGGCCCAGGCAGAAGACAAGCTGCGGCTGTGAGGAGTGGGCCCGGTGGGCGGGAGGTGGGGGGGGCGGGGGCGAGGGCGGGGCGCCTGAGCCGCCCCCTGCTTGTCCAGGGCCAACGAGGAGATCGCGCAGGTGCGCAGCAAGGCCCAGGCCGAGGCCGTGGCCTTCCAGGCCAGCCTGAGGAAGGAGCAGATGCGCGTCCACTCGCTGGAGAAGGCCGTGGAGCAGAAGGTGGGCGCTGGGCCTGGAGGGGAGCACCTTCCAGAGGGTCATGGGCCACTGCCCTCCTGCCTGGCCTTGGCATCTGGCCAAGGCAGGGCGGCTGCATCTGGGGCTTGGTGTTTCTCCTGCAGACTAAGGAGAACGATGAGCTGACCAGAATCTGTGACGACCTCATCTCCAAGATGGAGAAGATCTGATGTGGTCCTGGCCCTGAGCCCACCCACCTCTGCCCTGCCTGTCTCCCTGTCCCTGCCTGTCTCCCTCTCTGTCTGTCTGTCAGAAGTTTTCATGTTATTTCTTCTCTCCTAACCTCAGCTCATTTTTAAACTAGATTACTTTAGAAAGACTAAATAAAGTTTCCCTTAAGTTTAAGCACTGTAGTTGCCGGGTCTTGATTCAGACGAAGTCTCTAGCTTTGGCCAAACCGCCCACAGCTGCCCACTGGGCCTCCAGCCCTTGCCTGGCTGTACCTTGGAGCTGCCAGTGGGCAGGTGCCCTGCTTGAGGGACAGCCACGCAGTCCTGGGGCGTCTGTCTTGTGACCAACAATCAAAATCCAAAGGGACTAAAGCCTTAATGAAACAGCAGGCAGGCAGACATGGTGACAGCTGGCCCTGTGGTGCCTGGCGAGCCTGCTCCCCATTAACGGGGCTCGCCCAGTGGGTGGGCAGTTGGGCTACTTAACACAGTGCCAGCAGTGACCTCGCCGCTGCGGTGGCTTCCAACCTGCTGAAGCCTAAGTGCAAAATGCTCCCCTAAGAAGAAAGTCTCCAAGTGGTCTGCTGCCGCCCGATCCCCTGGTGCCAGCTATACCCCATGACTTCCAGAGCTAGTCCTGGGGGGTAAGAGCATGTGACACAGCAAACAACCGAGTCGAGCCAGGGCTTGTGGCCTGCTCTCTGGAGAAACCCAACCGGAGCACAGTTGTGGCTCGTGACAAAAGTCTGAACGCTCCCAAGAAAATGTCTCAAAAGGGGTCTCAGAGTGGACATCTGGGCCACAGGGGCTGTCGAGCTGCATCTGAGCCTCACACCCCCCTACCCCACCTGTGGCCCACTCCAGAGGATGAGCCTGTCTCGCATGCTGGCTGGGCCCTTGGATACGGGCCTGAGCACTGTCCTTACCTGTTCTCTTCCTCACTGACCATGTGGTACAGGACATGAGGCACTCCCAGGGTGGCGGAGAAGCCCTGGGACAGGCACGGAGAGTAAGGTAGTTCCGAGGGGCCTTTCTGAACAGGCAGGGCCAGGCCTGCAGGGGCATCATGGGACCTCAGTCCCAGGACGCAGGTATAGAGCTGTCTGGACACTGATCACAGTGGCTGAGCTGTGTCCTCACACCTAGGCCCCCAGAGCCAGGTGGAGGGCACAGGGATGCTGAGTGCCTGACCCAGCAGGTGGGTGGGCTGAGGGTCTGCCTCTCTAACCTGTTCCGGCGGCTGGTTTTGCTGGGCCGACCTCACTGTGCTCCAGGAGCAGGCAAAGGGTACAGGGGTGTGAAAGCCACCTGGCCACAGATAAGGGGGAACCGTCGGCAAAAGGGTGTCTTCTCTCATTGGTAGGGAGTGGGGGGAGGTGTCCCTGCACAGGGACCCGGGCGTAGGCCTGCCCAGGCAGAGGTTTCTCAGCATCCCACCGGTTAGGGCTGCGGTACACACCCAGCCGCCAACAGAAGGCACTGCCAGCCATGGGCAGGGTCAGGATAGGGCAGTGACGTCCTGGCTGGGGAGCCCCACTGGGCGTCCAGCACCCCACAGGTGGAGGGTGAGTTTGTTCTCGGCACATTGGGAAAAGTGCCTGGTATGAGGACAAAAGGCCAGGCCAGGCACAGAGACCTGGGGGGCCACTGTACCCCAGGCTCCAAGTCCCCCATTTTCCCCCCCTTCCACCCTGTGGCCCCACTGTGCTCCAGTCCCATCATCTCCCCATCCCTGTGGCACCTTCCTCCGGCCTCTGGGACCACTACTGCCCCCATTCTCACACACGTACCCATGCAGTCAAGACCCTACAGTGACTCCCAGCTCCAGGTGGAAGGGCCAAGTGCTTGGGCTGGGCCAGCTGGACGCTGCCCCACAGCCATTCACTCTGTTAAAGCCACTTCTCAGGGGGGCTTCCCTTACACCCTCAAGTTAAACCAGGTGTGTCTGGCACCCCACCCAGGCCAGCCCCAGGATGTAGCCCTGTGGAAATAAGCTTGGTGGCATCACGGGTCCCTCCTATGCAGAGGCCACCCAACAGCTCCTTCCAGCAGGCAGGCCCATCCACCCATGCTGACTGGCCAGCTTCCCTGCTCAGGCCTCTGATCCTCCACGCCATCGGCCAAGTTCCACTCCATTGGACCATCTGGGCGGGGTGGTCGGCTTAGGGCGCTCAGCCCCTGGAAGGCACCCCACAATAGCAGATGTGATGTCGCAGGATTTGAACGTCTCCAACTTTACCAGGCCCCAGGGCACTGGCTGCAGGGGTGTGAGTGACAGGCGTGGGACCACCCAAGCCAGGCTGGAACCCCGTCAAGTCCTGTCACACGGAAGCAGGCTCTGCACCCCTCCTTGTCACGCTGGGCCCTTCCCCAGAGTGACCTCAATAGGAAATCCCCCCACCCCAACCAAAGTAACCTCTTCCCTGCCCCCACCCCCATGTCAGCTCCATGCCAGTCCCAGGCACCCCTTCCACGAGCCCCTGAACAAGAGCCTCCCCATCCCACCCTGCCCCTGCACAGGGACCCCATATCTCATCCCCACCGCTCGACAGAAATGGGGTGCACTCCACCCTGGAGGAGATTAGAAGCTGAGGGGCTTTCATGAGCTTGCCGGGGTCCACTCCACAGACAAGGAAACAGGCCCATGGGACCAATGACCATTGACTGGGGAGCAGCCGGGCAGGGCAGGTTGTGGCAGCACCCCTTCTGCCTGGGGTCGAGATGCGGGTGGGCGACGGGCCAGCAGGACCTGCAGCCTCGGGGCTCGCCGGCTGCCCCATGGCTCAGAGGGGCAGACGGCACCTGGACGCCTGGCCACGGTGGGTCTGGCTGAGAGGGTGGGCTGCCGGGTGGCCTCAGGGCTCCCCCCTTTTCTCTGTGGACTCAGGCTTATGCAGAAGGGCCTGGAGGGGCACCGTCCTCACCCAGCTCAGCCTATCTGGCCTCTCCGGCCAATCTGACAGCTGCCCAGCGCCCTGTGCCCCTGCTGGGGCCTCTCTAAGCCGGGCCAGGACGCTGCCCAGAGAAGGCCATGCAGGGCTGCTGGCAGTGCTAGGGCCACAGGAGTCCGGGCAGCATCCTAAGCTGAGAGCCTCAGGGACAAAGGGGCCTTGTGCGGCTGAATGGCTGTTTATCCTGGAGTCCGAGTTAACTCGGGGCCGCGAGGCCGGGTGGGGCCCTGGCGCTGGCCTTCCGCGGGTAAACATGACCCAAGCTGGGCATACAGTGGCGGGTCTGGACTCCCGCCCCTTGCATTTCCTGTCCCTTGACACCCAGCGCCATGGGGCCTCCTGCCAGGATGGGGACACGGGCAATCAGGAAGCTGTCCTGGGGGCAGCCTCCAGGTCCCCGTCGCTGAGCAGTGAGGCCTGGTGCACTAAGCCCCCAGGACTGCCTCCCAGGCTCAGGGTCCCCACACCTTCCCAGTGCACAGGAGGCGAGGGTCGCTGACCCCCAACCCCTGGTATGAGCCTGGGCCCTTAGGGACCTGACTAAGAAAGACCCCCCAGCCTTGACTGAATTTCTGCGTCCCCCCCAAACTCGTGAAGCCCTAACCAATGGCCGGTGTGTGCAGGGGGGCCCTTCGGGAGGTGAGTAGGGTTAGATGAGGTCATGAGGGTGACACCCCCAGGATGGGATTAGCGCCCTTGTCAGAGGAGGACGGGACCAGAGGCCCCTCCGCCCTGAGGACAGTGAGCAGGCGAGAGGCAGCGGCTGCAGGTAGGGACCTGGGTGCTCACCCAGAAGCACCTTGATCGTCACCTGATCTGGGACACGCAGCCTCCAGACGTGCGTTCTCTGAGACCCCAGCCCGTGCTGACTAAGACAGCCCTGTGACTGGGGCTCAAGCTTAAGGCCACATCCCACTGCCCACCTGCCTGCAGTTGTGGCCGCCTCCGGCCCTCAGAGAGACGCAGCTGGAGCTGAGTGCACGTGACCATCCCCTCCTGTCTTCCTTCAGCCCGGCCTCCCCAGCGAGCGGCACGGGGCTGAGTCTTGGTGGGGGAGGACCCACATTGGTGTCCATGTGTGCAAACCCAGGCTCCGAGCTCCCTCACTGGCCCCTCAGGCTGCCTTGGGAGAGATGGGCTCATGTCCCTTGTGTCCGGTTGGAGTGGTCCTGGGAGGAAGAGCCAGCAGGAAATAGGAACATACTGAGGAACAGCAGCCTGTCACCGTAGCTCCTGGGTCTGGAGGAGGCCGGAGCAGGGGTTCCGAGGTTCTGTTTGCAGGCCTTGTTGGGGGCAGGCGCACACACGCTGGCACTGGCTCCTAGCACCCTCCACTCCCCAGATCCCAGGAATCCTGTGCGCCCAGGCACCAGGTGTCCCAGCCCCAAACTTGGAGGCCCCGGGCTGCTGGGGTCAGGCAAGCTGGAGTTGCTGAGCTGGCCTGAGCCTCTGGCCAAGCAGCCACCATGCCCTGACTGCCGGGCACTGCCTCCTGGGTCCAGGCCTCCCAAACCACCCCCCCCCCCGGGACGCCTTCCCCACGCTCCTAGGTGTGCGGGGTGGGGAGAGCCATGCCCAGGCGGCACCATCGCCCGCTGAGCGAGAGCAGGGGGCTTACAGCCAGCCCAATGGGCCACCAGAGGTCGCTGCTTCCCCGTGCTCCCAGCCTGGCAGGTCGGGTAGCCAAGGACAGTTCCGCAGGCTGAACCAGGAGCCACCAACTGGCAGCCCCAGCAGCGAAGGGGCTGAGGGGAGCCTGAGGGTTCCTGGGCTTCTGCCCGGAGAGTCTCCTCACCTGGGGACCGCCCACCCCTGCCCAGAGTCTCTTCCCGGGGCGCAGTGCTGTGTGCTCCACAGTAGGGCTGGCTCCAGAAGGCAGCAGTGGTGCTGGGGGGTGGGGGGGCCCAGGCGTTAGCTCTAGGTAGACCCTAATCCAGAATCCTACCAACCCCCAAGCTGAGTGTCTCCATTAATCAAAAGGGGAGTGGGACCCCGAGACTCTCAGATTGCTTCTCACAGGGTCACTCATTCATTCACATGACAAACGTGCTGAGAACCTTCTCATTCCAGGCACTGTTCCAGGCCCTGGGGGATAACTGGGGACAGATCAGCCCACTCCCGGCCCTGGTGGGAGCCGACCTTCAGGCTGGGGGTGGGGGAGCAGACAGGGAAAGAAGAAACAATGAAATACAGAACATGCTGGGAGGTGACAGCACCACAGGGTGGGGGGGGCAGAGAGGGGAGGAAGTTAGTGTAGCTGCATCTTGGGGGGCTCCAGGGGCCCCTTCCAGCCAGTGAGGGCTGCTGCTTCTTCCCAGCGTCTCCTGCCTCAGCAGCTCCACACCCTGGAGGGGCCCCACCTCTGTGACACTTCCTGGGTACCTGAGGGTGCTCACTCCCCGCCTAGGCCAGCTGGGCAGGGGATCCAAGGTCCCTGCCGTGTTCAAGGCGGGAGCAGCGTGGGAGATGGACCACGGCGGTGTTACCCCACCTGGGGAGGGCCGGCCCCTGTACCCTGGCAAAGCCGAACATCCCCATGGGGCACAGACAGCCCTCGTCCCCGCCTGGCCCTCATTCCTCTGAGTTGCACAGAGGTTGTCCCCTGGACCTGGAAGGTGGCTTCCTGTCAGGGGCCAGCCCCCTGCCCCTGAGACGGGCTAGGGCCACGAGGTGGGTCGTCCTGCCCCAGGCCAGGCAGGCAGACGAGGCGGCCTGGGCACTGGGAGGGCTCGTGGTGGGGGGTGCCTGTTACACAAGCACCATGCTGGGGAGGGCTCGAGGAATCAGAAACACATGGTCAGCCCATCCCCATGTCCCTGTGGCCCTGAGTCCAGCCCTCGGGCAGCTCACACACATGCAGAGCCAGGAGGAGACCCAGATGGCAGGGCTGTGCGAGGCCTTCCCGTCACCACCAGACACGCCGACAAGTCTCAGGCCCTCCGTCATCCAGCTCTGCTTGCTTGCTTCCTATGCCTGGAGGCTCAGACCTTTACAAAAGCCTTGTCAGGTGAAGGTGGGTCCTCGGAGCTGAGTGTCAGCCCCAGCACAGCGAACCTGGCACCTGCAGGAGGCAGGCCTCTGGGCTTCAAGGGATGAATCAGACACACAAGCCCCAAACACCGTGCACCCCTCCTCCCGAGCTCCCTGTCACTGTGTGCTACACGCCTGCGGGAGGCGGGAGCTAAGGCTTCCTTTCACATCAGGGACACTCTAAGTGGCAAAGGGGGCCCACCCCCCGACCAGTGGGCTCACCCCACGCTGCTGATGAGGCCTAGGCCTCCAGCCCAGGCCACAGTGCTCACCACCCTCCCCGTGGGGACACACTGTGGGCCAGCCCTCCTTTGACGGGCTTCCTGGATTAAGAGGCTGCTGAACTGGGCTCTGAGGGGGAGTGGGCACTGCCAGGCCAAGCCCTCTGTCCTAGAGGAGGCTTCCAGAGCCACTGGGTACCGATGGGCCCAGCCTCTGACTGCGGAGGGGCTGGCCGTGTCCCCTTGGAGAGCCCCCGCCTGGCTGAGGGCCACGCGGGCCAGGCGAGCGTGGGCCGGGTCTACGCCCGCCCCGACGTGCCCTGTGCTGCTCACCTGCCAGGAGCATGATCTCATTTCACCCCCTCGGCAGGGCGGGCTGTGGCGACACCCCACCCCACCCCACAGGCGACGTGACTTGCCCGAGGTCCCACAGCCATCTCGCTGGCTCCCCCACTTGGCCCGATCATCTGCCCTCTTCTGCTTCTTGAAACAGGCCCGGGGCTCGGGAGCCTACCTGTCCTCGCATGGATAGTGACAGGCCCTGAATGGGGAACCCAGGATAGTTGGATGGACAGCAGGCATGGTGGGCAGGGGCTCAGCACAGCTCGGTGGCACCGAAGGAAGAAAAGTGATGGGACTCTGGCTGTGCCAGGGGCAGGGGACATCAGCGCTGGGCCACGTGTGGTCAGGATCCCTGGGCAGGGGGGGAGACCCACTAGGCAGAGGGGGAGACCCACTGGGCAGAGGGGGAGATCCACTGGGCAGAGGGGGAGACCCACTGGGCAGAGGGGGTGTTCCCCGAAGGCTGGCGATGACGTTGCTGCTTGCTGTTGATGATGTGTTTCTCCGGAGCCCTGGAGCCCTCCTCTCATCAAGCAGGAAGTGCCCGGGGTCCTCCTCTGGAACGCGGGCCAGACCTCCTTAGCACTTCTGGGAACCCCCTCCCCACATGCTCAGAAAGCAGGAATGTGCCCTTCCTTGCCCAAGGCCCAGGCTTGTCTGGCCCCGGATACCCCATGAGCCCAGCTTGACATACCTCTCCCTGGGGGCAGGGACAGCGGGGTGAGGCCAGCTTCCTGGAGGAGGTGCCTTGGGCCTCAGGAGGCCAAGCAGAGGGGAGGAGGCTGGTGGGCTAGGTCTCCGGGCGGAGCTTACTTCCTGCAGAGGAGGAGACGGATGGAGACAGGGAGCAGGCCACAGGGCTCCGGGGCCCCAGGCCTTTCCCTAGCTGTTCCTACCACCATGTCAGGTTCTGAACCGCATCTTCACACTCACTGCTCAGACCCCAAAACAAAGGGGACCTGGCAGGAGGAAACAGACATTCCCCTAGAGCAGTGGTGTGACAGGGACGATACTGATGCCGCCAAACCTCCTGCTGTCAGGCCAGATGTGTCCCTGCCCCTGCCTCCAGCCCGTCCACACAGGACCTGTACCCACTGTCCTGCTGAACCCGGGACTCACGGGCGGAGCTGGGCGCTCCCACAGGAGCCCCTCCCCAGTAAAGCTCACAGCACTCCCCACCACCTGCAGCCCAGGACAGGCATGGCCCCACTTCCCAGACCCCAGACCCCTCAGAGATGGTCCCACAGCTGGGACTGGGTTGCAGACTGCAGGCAGGGGGAGGTCAGTGTGTCAGCTGTATCTGTGTGGGCAGCCTGGGCTGGGGACCCACGTGCAGAGACGCAGCATGTCTCGGGGAAGGCCGAGTGTGGGGTGAGGACGGGGACCTTAGGAGATGCTGGGGAGTGGCAGGGATACTGGGTCTGAGGTGTAGGCACCAGAGCAGGGCTGGGGGGTCATGATGGGAGCCCAAGCGGCAACAGCTGCCGGGACCTGGGGGAGTGATTGTCACTAGCAACTGAGGGTCTCTGAGCTGCCCCTCGCTCAGGGAGAGGCAGGTGACGTGGCCACAGCAGGGCTGGCCATGCTGTCCCAGCAAGAGCCTGTGGAGGCAGTTGTCCAGGCCATATCCCACTTATTCTGGGTGATAACTAGAATTCCGCAGGTCCCCAGGCTCCTTCCTTCCCCTGGCCTGTCACCCATTCTGTGGCTGGATAGGCAGCAGGGAGGGGGAGAGCTAACCCCTGGGGCCTGTGCTGAAGGTCCCGGGCCAGGCTGCTGGGGACTGCTCAGGACACACAGCAGGCATTGACCGACCAGCATCTCCATGCCCTTTCTGTCCATCCCCTCCCTGAGGGGTATGATGTGGCACCCAGCACAGTGACAGGACACAGCAGAGCTTTGAGCAGACGCTCCTGGCATTTTCATGGTCACCCATAAACCACCATCATCCCCCCACAACCACCAATGCCAGCCCCAGGCCCTCAGCCTGCAACACTGAGCCCAAGCTGGGGGCCAGGAGGTGGCCACTGCTTCAGGTTAGTAGGGTGGGGACAGGGTCTATGCCTACCTTGGCCCCTCAGGGGGACTTGAGTTCAGCGTGTGATGAGGGGCCCAGTGCTACAGGCTGAGGGACAAGCAGAGAGGGCTTCCTGGAGGAGGCAGCAGCCTGTCCAATGCCCACCCCACGCCTGCCTCTTGGGCTACCCGTTCCCAGGGCTCAGGCGGGCAGTTCTCATCAGAATCCTGGAAACAGGTTTGGTGGAGGCTCCTGGGCTGGGGGAGGGGCTGGGCAGGCACCCCTCCAAGGCCCCTCACACCCCAAGTCTGTCCTGGTCCCACTCACTTCTTGGGGGACCAGGATGACCCTTAGATCTCCCAGTTGGGGCATATGGGGGGGCAGCCCTCATCCCTTGCGGGGGGGCTTCCTGGGAGAGGTGAGGATGAAGGACAAGGAGAGGGAAGGCTGCTCCCAGGGAGGAGGGGCTGGATGGCTACAGCCCTGCAGAGTGGTCTCACTGCCGAGCTCTCAGGAGGGCGACCCCCACGGGAGGAAGACAGCCTCCTCTGTGGGCAGGACCCCTGCCCAAGGCCTGCAGAATATGCCCCTGTGTGAACAACGTCACCCGCATGGGACAAGAGGCAGCGGACACCGGAAGCTGTGGCTGGCGGCCCCGGAGGCCCCCTGCTGCGTGCTTTGATGCCGGCCTTGAAGGCAGCCGGGCGGGTGTCGGACGCTCCCCATGCCAGCGTCAGCGCGATCAGCTTTCATAACCAGCCTGGACGCCGCCCCAGCTGAGGAAGGAGCATAAAAACCCAATATATTTTAATTATATCTTTGAGGGCCACGAGCACAATCGTTTCCAGATGGGGACCCTGTCGATGGCCGCTCTGCATTGGGCCTGAGCCTGGGGAGGGGAACAAGGGTTAGGAGCCAGGCTCCTCCTGGGTTATGGGGACCCTGTGACCCAGGGCTCACTGCCCAGCCTATGGCCCAGACCAGAGTAGCTGTTATTGGCCATGATTCCCATTTTACAGAAGGGAAATCGAGGCTCAGGCCTGCTGGGCCACACAACCTGAAATACAGGGGATAATATCCTGACCCCAGGGCCCTTCCAACCCGAGAGGTCCAAGGGCTGGACCCAGACCCTGGAGCAGGGACCAGCAGGAGTGCGGTGTGTCAGGGATATGGGTCACTCGTCAAGGTCCCAGGTCAGCAGAGGGCCTGGACCACACTGACCAGGAAAGCCATCTCCATGAGGGTGTGCTGAGCCCGAGCTGGCTGCTGAATGACAGCTCCATCCTGTCTCTGGGTGAGTGGGGGCCAGTCCTGAGCTTCCTGTCCCAGCTGGTGTGTGGGACCAGGAACTGGATGGCCTCCTTCAGCTCCCTCCAGGCAGGGAAGTACCTGGAGACCAGGCAGCCTTCCCAGAGCTGGAGTGAGAGCTGGGGGCCCAGGGAGGACCAGGGTGGCCACAATCCGGCTAGAGCACTGATGGAAGCTAGAGGCCCGGTTCTCCTGCTGGGAAGTCACAGCCCCCGGTGGGGGGGGGCATGCACAGGGTGGGTGGTGGAGGAAGGTCACTAGGCGGTCAGCAATGGGACTTCGGAAGTCAGCTAACTAATAAGATTTGCCCATCAGCCTCCCTGGCTCTTCCTGTGGGGATGGCGCGTCTGCTTGGGGCCTTCCCTTTTTGCTGCCCGCGGTACCTCCCAGTCCGGCTCAGCCTGGCCAGAGTGAGCAGGACAGACACGGGCCCCGGCTCCTTGCATGGTGATCAGGGGATGGGTGGTGTTGCTTGGGACCTCGAAGGGCTAAGACTCCATTTCTGTTTCTGCCCTGGCCTGGGGGCCTCCACCCTGTGGGCGGACGGAAGTGGGTGGACGTGATAGCAGATGTGACTATGGTAGCTGAAAGGGTTTGCGGGGAGGCTGTCCCCATCCTCCCGGGTGTTGTCAGAAGTAGGCCAGGTGGACCTTGGTCAGCCTGGCCCTCTCTTGGCCATGCTGCTGCTGGCCGGGACTGGGGGGCACCAGCCCATCAGGTGCGGGCTCTGGAGTCAGTGCCACAGGCAGTCCCTGGCCCTCTACTGCTTGGCCTCAGTGCCCACCTGTAAAAAGGGCACAGACAGAAGGTCCCTCCCAGAGCGTCCAGGAAGCTAGGGAGGGCTGGCTGTGTCCTGTGGGACCCCAGCATCCAGGATGACTGCGTTGGCTCTCCTGGCTCTGCTCATGGGGGATGCTCTACCATAACCACCCCTCGCCTTTGGCCACAGCCAGCGCCCCCAGAGGTGACCCAGCCTGCCTGACTCCTAGAAAGACTCCAGAGGAGTCTGAAGCAGGAGACAGGCTTGGCCAGGGCCAGGCTGCCACAGCCCAGTGACAAGACCGACAACACTGGGAGATCTGGAGACACCGCCCAGGGAGGACAGCGGGGTGCTCCTTCCTCCTCGCCATCCGCCAGTTTGCTGACCCTGGGATGACCCTCAGCTGGCAAAGGTCAAGGTGGGACCTGGGGCAGCCTCAGGCAGGTCACCTGACCTGGCACCTGGCCCACAATGCCCCTGGGCTCCGTGCCTGCTGCCAAGCCCCAGGGCAGCCGCAGCAGACGTGAGGTCATCCCACTGAGCCCACTGAGGCACGTGTGGGTGCTGGTTCACACCAGGCTCCCCAAAGCTGGTGACTTACCTCCTGCCTTCCCCCCGCAGCCCCCAGCTCTGCTCCAGGAGGAGGAGGCAGAGGAATGACCCGCGGAGTCCAAGACATCCTGGGCAGGACCCTCGGCTGACCCTGGTGGGACTCGCCTCCTGGTGCTTCCCCGGGGCCCCCATACTGCTAAAGCCAGCTTCCACCTCCCAGCCCCAGGCCCACCTGGTACTGAGTGGCCCCACAGGTCACCATCTCTGACATATAGGATTGGACAGGTCATGCCCACCCTCCTTTGGGACTTTCACCACCTTCCTGGCATATCAAAACCACACCCACTCGTGGTGTCAGCTGATAGGATTCTGGGAGATGCTGACTTCCATTTCCATGTTGTATCCCCCAAGACCAACCCCTCCCTCCACCGACCCCTCCGTCCTCCACAGACTCACCCCTCCACCCCTCCATCCTTTAAGACTTACCTCTTCACTCACCCACCCCTCCGTCCTCCACAGACTCCCCCCTCTCCCACCCTCCCCGCCCCCACTGCCTGAGTCCCGTGTGTCCACCGGCCATCCTGGTCTCTTCACCCTGCAGCGTGCACTCAGCCTTCCACACACTACTTGCCAACCACAGACCTATTGACTCACAGGCACCTACACGCACTGCTCTGGCCACCACTCTGCACCCTCCTCCCTCCACTGAACCAACTTCCCTGGTCCTCCAACCATCCGACCAGCATCTACTGACCATGCAAGTGGCCCCCAGCACTGCTGGGGCGAGGCCAGGGGGACTGCAGGGAATAAATGGATTGCAGTGCCACCAGCTCTGACGGATGTGGGTGTGTGAGATGCCACAGGCAGGGGGGCTGCTCCAGCCCCAGGCCCCACCAGGACAGTCCTGAGCAGGCGGGATGGAGGCAGGCTCAGCGTCTGGAGCACCTGCACACCTCCCTTCCCTCCTGCTCCCCCTCCTCCAGCCGTGCCATCACCGCCTGGCCAGAGTCCTGCCTAGGGAGTGGCTGGAGCATCCCCGCCAGCCCCAAGCCAGAGCCCACCCCAAAGCTGCCTTTCATGGCTGATGGTGAAAGAGAGTCTCAATTTGAGGGTGCCCACCCAACACGGATCTCACAGGCACTGGTTCAGGAAAGCCGCCTCTCCTTGGGTGTTAGCCTCTGCCCGTCTGGGCCCTCCCAGGCCCTGGGACCGGGCCAGCGGGGACAGCGTAGAGAGGCTGCACCGGTCAGGAGAGGCGAAGCTGACCTGCAGAGTCTGCCATCCACTGGCACGTCCACCCCGGGCCAGTGGGACGTGGCCACAGCACCTGAGGGTCACGATAGTCCTTCTCACTGCCAACAGTGCGGGTGGGGGTCACTGTGGCCCTCGCCAGATGTACAGGTGTTGGCAGGGTAGAGACCAGAGGGCATGGCAGCCCACATACATGGTGGCTGGAAACTAAGTTGGTACAGAAGATGGGGAGAGAATGCGACTGCCCAGGGCTGGTGTGCAGGGGTGGGCCAGGCACAGCTGGGAGCCCTGACAGCTGGGGTGGACACCAGGTGCACCTCCCATGGTGCACCTGGGCCAGACCATGGGCGGGGGTACACTGGTGGCTGGCAGAGGTGGAGGGAGGAGAGGCTCTTCTTGGCCTTCCTGTAACCCCAGGCCTGGGCACCGCTGAGATGGAGCTGGGAAAAGAGGTTTGAACCAACGATGTCTCAACAATGCTTCCCTTTTCCTGTGCTGGAACGTAGCCAAGGTCCCCAGGAGGGCCTCGTGGGCCATAAGCCCCTGGGATGGGAAGTGGGGTCCTGGCAAGAACCTGGTTCAGAATCCCGCTTTCATCCTCTTCCCCGCCTCAGCACACAGGAGGCACAGAAGGGCCTTTCCTCACTTGTACCCTCTGGGCATTTTGTCCATGTCCACATGTGCCCCAGAGCACAGAGCAATTCCTTGGGGAAAAGGGGGCCCTGGGATCCAGGCTGGCCCTTCAGGGCTTCTGGGTCTGCAGAGCCCACCAGCCTTTTCACCTCTGGGCAGGGCCGGGGCCTGCCAAAGAAAGCAGGGTTGGACCAGGTCTGGCATGGAGGCTCCTGTCCCTTCCCCCCAGCCTCCGCTGGACTTGGCCCCAGGGCCCTACCCCCCCCAGGATGCCACCCTGCCCCCCTCCCCAGGCAGAGATAACAGTGTGCCGCAGGCACAGATAAACTTCGCCTGCCCCGGCCCTGATTACTGGCAAATCCCAGGAAGTCCCGCCCCATCCTGAAACCCCATCTGGAGCCTGGCTCAAGCGGCAGCAGCAATCCCACCCATCCGCAGGCCAGCCGGGTGCTTCCACCACTGCACGCCCACCCCCCACCCGCCCCCAGGCCCCAGCCATCCCTGCCCAAGCGTCACACCCACTTGAGGGACGAGAGGACTGAGGGGTCCAGGATCTGACCGGTGCCCCCATGGGCCTCTCCCTCTCTTTATTTGCTCTCAATCAAGTGCAAAGACCCTGGGGGTGCCCGCTCTTCAGAGGCCAAAGGGGGGACCAAGTCCTGCTGTGGCCAGGGCTCCTAAGTGCCCAGTGGAGCCCTAAGGTCCTATGATGAGGGGTCAGTAAGGAAGCTGACCCCTTGTCATGGGAGTGTCTGGGGGACATGTGTTTCTCATGTCCCCCAGACACTTCTCTCCTCAGAGTCCCCCATAGGCTGGACTCTTCCTTTGAAGTGTTGGGGTCTATGCAGGCAGGTCCCACGTGGCCCTGCCGTGGAGACCTGACAGCCTGTGGGAGGTGGGACTGGCAGAGATCAGCCCTCACAGAGGCCCTAGGAAGGGAGATGGAGGCCCCCAGGGACCTAGGGGGACACTGGGAAGAGCAGAAAAGGCAGCTTGCCCCGGCCAGTTCCTGGGGCCTCATGGCAGCACCCCCAGCTCAGACTGGAGCTCTGGCTGCAGGGCATGGGGGGAAGGCACTTGGAAGGGCTTTAGACACCTGGGTGGGTCGGGACAGTACAACCCTGGCACTGGTGTCTTCAGATGTTTGTCTAGCCTCTGGGGCAGACGGGTACACTGAGGCAAGCGGCCTTGGCTGTGGCCACCTGCAGGTCAGCAGCAGGGCTGGCAGGGTGTCATGGGCACCTGGGCAGTAGAGGCCACAGGGTGGGGGATGAAGCCAGGACAGACACCTCTAACCATGTTGGGGTGCCTCATACTGGCCCCAAGGCAGGGCCTGGCTGGCTGCAGTACTACAGTGTGGGTGGGAGTGGCCCTCGGGTGGCCGGGGGCATGCGTGGCGCCATTGCAGTCGGGCAGATGACTTAATCACAGGCGGGCTTTGTCCCTGGGTACGCCTGCGATCCCGGATCCCCGCCAGTCCTGCGATGGCTGCGAGCCCCCACCCCCACCCAGCTCCTAGCAACCGGCAGCCAAGCGTGGGCGAATGTAAGGAGGGCTGGGGGCTACACCACGGGCCTGGGAATAGCGCAGGGGTGGCCATGGGGCGCGGCCGGGCAGATCACCCCAGGCTGGACTTGGGGGACGCCTGCCCAGCTGGGCCATGCCAGCCCCCCAGGAGGGCATCCTGGGAGTGGCTCCCAGCTGGCATCCTGGCAGAGAAGGCGCCAGGGCAGGGGCCGGGGGCTTTGTATGCTGTGGGCCGCTCTCTCTTCCTGGGCCCCCACCCTGCCATCCTGTCAGAGCCTTAGAAAGTGAGACAAAGGCCCAGGAGGCCCTGGGAGGCCCCAGGAGGGCCGGGACACAGGCAGGAGATGGGGTTTTAATGACCCAACTCTAACGTGGCAGCCGAACAGCTCATTAACCCTGTCATACCCTCACACTGGGCCCGCCCACTGCTGGCCAGGCCCCCCATCACTGACCCATGAGACAGGGAACAACGGGAACCAAGTGAAAATCTCATCTCCAAAGAGACAGGGCCCCCTCCCCAGGCAACCTGTGCCCTAGAGGCGCTGGGGAAGATGAAGCTCCAGAGGACGGCCGGGCACAAACCAGGAACACTCGTCTGTCCTCAGTTCCCTCTGCACTTACGATTTTCCCACTTCCTGACCTGTGACAAGGACCTGAACTCTGGTGGATGCGGTGTCACATGGCCTGCTGACCACCCGGGGGAGGCTCTGCCACCCTCCCCCATCCCTTCTCACAGCTTCTCCTCACACAGGCAGGAAAAACCAGGGCCCCATGTGGGCCATGGGGCCATGGTATGAGACGGTCAAGGTACCAGCTTCCTGCTTATGCCACACCATTCAAGAGCCTCCTTGCCCCTCCTGCCTCAGTTTGTCCACCTCTAAGATGGGCACATGGGCGTGGAGGAGGCTGAGTGTGGGTGGAGAGTGATGGGAGTGGTCTACCCCAGGTCCCAGTGTGGGGGTCCTGGCGGAAGGAGCCCTGTGGGCAGGTACCCTGACAGCCCCCCACACTCAGGACTTTTCTGCTCCCAGCCCCCTGAGGACCTCAGAGGCAACCCCCAATGCCCCTTACACCCCATTCCCCCCACTCTCAACGCTTCCCACTCCTGCCCTGAAGTGCAGAGCTGGACCTGGGCCTCTACCCAGCTGTGGCATTGGACTTGCCTTGTGCCCTTGGCAAGCCCCTGGGTGCCCTGAGCCTTGTTTTTCTGGAGGGGAAGGTGTCCAGGGACCTAGGGCAGAAGTGAGGCAGCAGATGGAAGTTTCCAGTCTAAGCCACACTGGACCAGCCACGAAAGCACCAAGGGTGAGGGATTGGGAGTGAGCAGCCCCCGGGAGGCGGGCAGGCCGGGACTGTCCATGCGGGGCTGTGGTGGGAGTAGGTACCTTCAGAAGCACTGTGCGGCCGGCAATTCTCCCAGCAGGCCCTGCAGTTGGTGTGAGAGCAGGAGCCCAAGGTCCAGACAGGATACATCTCCCAGGTGCTGGGTCCCTGCGTCCACCCTGAACTGGCTCCCTACACTGCACTGGGTGGGGATGCAGGGCTGAAATCACAGACTCCCGGAAGTGGAGTGACATGATTCCCACTCCTGCTGTGGGGCCGACTTCTCAAGATGGCTCAGGGTGAGGGGTCTTGCAGCCCGGGCAGCAGACAGAGGTCATGGTTTCCCTGCACGGCCACCCCAGCTCTTGGGACCCCAGTGCCAAGCATCTGCAGGGGGCAGTGGGGCCCACCCGTATCTCATCAGGCCCAGAAGAGTGTGGATGAGGACAGCCAGGGGCGGCCCAGATCAGACGGGTGCCCTGGTTTTCAGAGGCTAGGCATACCCGTCTGTGTCCAGGCCTGTGTGCCCTCTGTGTGTGCACATGGGCCTGTGTGTGCCGCCCCAGAGCTGGCCTGGGCCCACAATGCCACCAGGGTGGGTCTGAGTGGCAGGCACTGGCATCGAGGTACTCTGTGTATCCCTGAGTCACGGGCAACACCCCCTCTGAGTGGTCACACAGAGTGGTCAGGGTCCCTGGGGGCCCTTCGGGTTCTGCCCACCACAGCATGACACGCCTTCTCCAAGGCCTGGAGCTGCAGTCCATCTCTAGGGCCCCCAATCCCTGGCACCCCCCTTCCTCCTTGGGGAGAAGGTCCTGGGTTGGGGGGCTGCACGCACTGGCCTGTCAATGAGCACACCGTGAATGAAGCCATTTCCTGGCCTCGGGCAAGCAGGCTTCCAGCCGGGAGGGAGCCTCTGAACAGGACGAAGTTTCCTGGACGTGATTGAATCTGTCAATCCATATTCCTGGGAGGAAACTTAATCCAGTTGAACCGAAAAGAAGAAACTGCCCCTTCAGTGGCTGCCCAAGTCCCCTCACCTGTGGCATGGCCGGCTGAGGGGGCCTTGCTGTCCCGGGGCTGGGTGGGGGGGAGACAGCCCCGGGTTAGGGGCGCCGCGTGCTGCCAAGGCACAAACAGCCGGCTTGTTTTCGCCCACGGGGTTCCGCAGGGTTTCCAAATGTCTTAATAAGGAACGTGGCCTGGGCGGGAGCGTGGCGGCCGGGACGTGAATGGCGCCTGTGAGCACCGGAGAAAGGCGGTCCTCTGCGGCCGGCTGGGGGGGCCCGGGATAAATGGCCCCAGTCATGCTGCTGGCTGGCCCAGCGCGAGTGCGCTAAGTTGAAGCTATAAATTACCCCCGGCCGAGGCCAGCGCCACCGCAGGGCAGGCGGGGCGGCCCGGAGGGGGGCGCGGGGCTCCGTAAATCGGCCCTTTCACCACTGGAGGCCTCGCACGAAAGAAAAACTTTGTTTTATTAAAGCAACATCAGGGTTGTGGCCGCCCGGCCAGGAGGCGCCAACAGCAGGGCTGGGCACCAGGGGGGCTGGGGGCTCCTGCCCCACCCCGGAGCCTGAAGAAAGGCTCCTTCAGGACGGATCAGCTCCAACCAGGGGGGCTGGGGGCTCACTCCTGTACCCAGCCCTGCAGGCCCATGGCTGCAGCCTCTCAGGCAGCCTCACCCTTGCCCCCCATCCCAAGACACTGCCTGGAGCCCGTACGGGACCCCTAAGACAGCCTGTGACCAACTAGAGGGCCCTGTGCACAGAGCAGGGGTCCTTGGTAAGCCACCTCCAACCCCAAGTGCTGTGCTGTGTCTTTCCTTCAGGGTCTGGGCTGGATGAAGGACAGTCTGGGGGCCAGAGAAAGAAGGAGGAGGGGCAATCCAGGTCCTGTGCTCATCCCCCAGTGGGGTCAGGTACTGATTAGAGGAGCCCCATTCAGCTGTGGGGGCCACAACCACACGCCAGCCCTCTATTGCAGCTCCTAGGCAGAGGCTTCCACTCACTGCCTGCTGCTCCAGCTTGAGTCAGGGGACGCCAGGGCCCCTGGGAGCTGCCTAGGATAATATTTGAACAATTTAAGCAGAAATAAATGAAAACTAGGGGGCTTATCTCCATTCTTCCCCTGGCCAGGAGGACTCTGGGGTCCTGCAGACCCCAATGTGGAGGGTGGGTGGAGATCCAGGGGTCTGAAGGGGGGCACTTCTCCTGTCACATGACAGCCCCTCAAGGAGGCCCCTGGTGAGCCACACCCATGACACCCATGTGTTTGCCCTTATAGGGGCTCCCCTGAGCGAGGTCCTCTGCTCCTCGCCTTCTGTGCCTCCTACATCCTCCCCCAGAACCCCCCCAAGTACCCCAGCCCAACAAGCTGCAATGGAGGCTGCAACCTCGCCTGCAGTCTCCCTCCCTCCTCCCTCCTCCCTCCACGAATGCAGGAGGACAGGGCTCAGCTGCTTCTCCTGCACTCTGTACAGGATGGGTGCCTGGTGGCAGCTGGAGCCGGTGGGACACCTGCCTTGGTGGTGTGGCCTCAGGCACCAGTCAGGGAAGCCAGGCTTGTTTGGGGCAGAGGGTTGTCAGGCGTGTCTGTGGAAGGTGCAGCAGCTTGGGCCCACACCCTCTGGGCTTTCCAGAAACAGCTGAAAACAAGGCCAGGTGGTCAGGGTTAGGGTTCACCCTGGGCTTTGCTGTGAGCCGAAGCCCACCCCTCTGAGTCCCTCTGCCCCATCTCCCACCAGGCTGCAGATGCCCACACTGAGCCCCAGCCTGGCCTAGGGCTGTTCCATTGCTGGTCACGCGTGGCTTCCCTGGCCCCTCCAGCCCTTGCAGCCAGGGTCCTCCTTTTCCAGCCTCAGCACTCAGGGGAATGCAGGTTCCCAGGGGCACAAAGAGCTGATGGAGCTGCAGTCCAATGGAGGGAGAGGCTGCTAGGACCAAACATGACGTATCCAGGCAGCTCCTTGTCCCCAGGGTCCATGGGCCAGGCAAAGCCACAGGAACAACCTAGAGTCCCAAAACCCAGGCCTACCTGCCTGGCCCAGTTCATGCTACCACCTCCTATGTCACCTCTCACACCAGAGAAAACCCCCCTGACTTGACCAGGTCAGGGCTCATACTGACCACACATTCGCTTGGGTCTTGTCCCCTTGCCCCTGTCCTGGGAGATGGTGGAGGGGAGGTGCCCTGGGCCTGCCTGCTCATTCTCATCTCCTTTTATTTCCTGTGGCGAGTCAAAAACCCAAGTTCCCAAGAGTCACACAGCCATTTTCAGATGCCAACCCCAAGGGGCACCAACAACTGTCATCTGCCCTCTACCCTGGGTGGGGGTGCTGTGGACGAGGCTGGCCATGGTGGTGGTGGGAGATCACCCTTCCAGGGGAGAGAGACCACAGCCTGTGAAAAAGACCCTCCTGGGATTCAGGCAGTGACATGAGTGTGTGGATAAGAGGAGCTAGCACAGAGGGGTCAGGGAGGGCGCCCCAGGCGGGCACTCTGGAGCTGAGACCTGAATGATAAGGAAGTTGGCCAGAGTGGTCCCGAGGTTTGGGGCACCTGGTGGCCCAGCGGCTAGAGCAGAGAGAGCCAGGGGTCAGGTTGGAGGGAGGTGCTAGGGCCACAGGGCACTGGGTACTCTGACCTCGTGGGCACTACATGGGCTTTGGCTTTGACACAGAAGCCCCTGCAAATGCAGAGTGGCACATGGATTGAGGGGGCAGGGCACCCTGCAGGCAGCACAGGCCCTGTGAAGGGGATGGGGTCTGGGTTCGATGGGGGGCAGGGGTGGAATGCCAGGCTGCCGTGCTTGGGCCCTAGGCCAGGGTACTGCTGGCCTGCCCTGGCGCTCCTCCCTGATGTGGCAGGAAGAACCCAGGCTGGGCTGGGGTGCCTGGTCCTACCAGAGTGCTGGGGGAAGTGCCTGCGCGGCAACCATGCCAGGATCATCCACACCCCGGCCTGCCACCCTGGAGACCAAAGGTCCTGTCTCAGAGGGCCCCAGGGCCCTTTGAAAGCTGTCACAATGCTTGCAGGGCAGAGGGGTGCCAGGCACTGGGAGGGGGGCTGCTGGTGCTGTGGCTGTATCTGACACGACCTTCTGGAAGAGCCATGCCCACCCTCCCAAGGCCACACTATCATGCCCTCACTTTGTTCAAGACACCAGTGGGCAGGATGGACCACCTTCCTTGACCCAGCGGCAAAGAACAAGCCCTATGACCAGGGCCTCCCCATCTGGACTGCTGTATAGACAGAGGGCCTAGGAATGTGGGGGGAAGGGGAGCAAGACTACATCCCACCCTCAGTGTCAGCCTTACAGGGCCCAGTAGAAGGCAGGACCTGGAGGCCCCTCTCTAACCTCCGGTCCAGGGTCCAGGGTCCAAGGTCTCAGGAGACACTGCTACCACTTAGTGGTCAGCACAGCAGCTCCAGCCAGAACTGGGATGCCCAGCCTGGAGCCTGGTCCCTGCCCTCTTCAGTCCAGACACTGACTGGGGAGACGATGCCCTGCCCTGGGAGGGTGGGCAGCCTCCCCCATCACTTTGTTCTGGCTGGTGACACCTGATGGCCTGACCAGGCTGCCACAGGGGTGGGGGTGTGGGGTGGGGTGTGGGGGGTGGTGTCATTCTCTCAGGACCTGCTGGCAGGGCGGGGCCTGTTGCTCCCCAGGGCTAGTCTGGGGCTGGAATGTTTGCACTCACTGTTTGCCCGAGGGGGTGCCCCTAGCCTCTCCTGGGGAGCCCCTCCCCGAGCCTGGGGGCCCAGGCCCAGCTGAGTCCACAGCCCCAAGCAGCTGGGGAGGAGGAGGGACCCTTCAGCTGGGATGGGGAATTCCAGGGCTGACTGTGACACCAAAGGGTCCATCCTGAGTCCAGCCTGTCTGCTGGCCTCCTCCCGGCCACCTCTGTCCCCTGGACTTGGAGACCCTGGCCCAAAAAGTTGCTGAGCGGGCTCCTCCCCCGCCCAGCCCTCCAGCTTGTCCCGGGCTTCCCAGCCCGTCTCGGAGATTATGCAAATCCCGGCGGCTCCTTAATTAAATCCCTAACGAGGCGCTTGGGGCCGGGCCAGGGGCGGTGCTGGGGTCACGCTCCGGAGGGGCCTGGCCCGTCTGCGACGTGAACCCCCGCGCCCCTCCGGGGCCTGGGAACCTCCGCCAGCCGAGGGGGCGCAGGTTGCCCCTCCCGGATCGATCCCCGCCAGCCCAGCGGAGGGGAGCAGGCCGCCCCCCTCCCCGCTGGCTCCCCACCCCCATCCCGGGGCCGGATCTCCCCAGCACGCACGAGCCGGCGCTCGCGGCACCTGCACCCTGTCCCGCGGCTCGGGTCCTGGCGGGGGGCCGCGGGGTCGGAGGCGGGGCGGCGGGGGCAGCGGGGGCAGCGGGGGCAGCGGCCCCCCGCACCCCGCGCTCTGCTTTCAGACGCCTGTTGTTGGGCCAACAGCCCGGCCGGGCCGCCTGAAAGGCCGGGATTAGCGAACATTAGCGGCCCTTTGAGCGGCGCCCGAGGCGCCCCGTCCACGGCCGCCCCGCCCCGCCCGCCGGCCGCGGCCTCAGTCCCAACGCGGTGCGCGGCCGGAATTCCCCCAGGCAGGGTCAGGCCTGGGGTCAGGCTTTGCCCTGCTTTGGAGCAGAGGGGCGCCGGCTGGGCAGGAGGCCCGCAGCTCCGTGGACCTGGAAGCCCACCCTTCGGAGGCAAGCATCACCGATGGGGAGGCCCCCTTATCCTCCATGGCTGTCAGGGGCTGACCGCGGAGGTCTCCAAATGGGAGGAGCGGTGCTGCCCTCGAGGCTCAGCTGGCCTGGTGCAGGGGCCCCTCAGTCCCAGCATTGCCCCAAGGGCAGGGCTGTTCCCACACCCACCTTCAGGCCCTGCCTCCAACCTTCTCCCACCAACCTACACAGCAGCCTGCCTGGGTTTTCCCAAGCTGAGCTCCAGGCCCCTGGGTCCCCCAAACCACCCTCTTCTCCTGGAACCCCTAGCTCCAAGATCCCATGGATGGGTTAGCACCCCTTCCTCATCGCCCAGGGATGGAGAGTGTCTCACTCTCTTCTCTCTAAATAATTCCTGGGCTTCTGATTCCCAAGGGGGCCAGAGAAGAGGCTACAGAACCGAGATGACCCTGTCCCCAAATGGAACGCAGAGCTGACAGGTACTGAGCTCTGTCTGCATGCTGGACCCAATCCTAGACCCCTTTCTCAGATCAAATTACAAGAAGAAGCTGTAACTATTACTCCATTTAACACATGGGGAAGCGGAGGTGCAGCTGGGGAAGCAGCCAAGGTCACGCTGCCCGTGGTTGTGTAGCGGGCATTTGCCCCTCAACTTCCATAGCCAGCTGCCTTTTTGGGGCAGCTATTGGCCCAAGGTCCCTCAATATCTGCTCTGCGTGGGGACATGGGGTGTGGGTCTCAACCATGCAGTGGTGGCCCTGCCACCCCAGGGTATGGCCTGGCCTGGGCGTCCCCTCTCCGAGCCTCCGTTCCTGCTCATGGCTAGTGCCAGCTCAAACTCCACATGCCTCCTGAGACCCACATACAGGCATACACGTGTACACACGCACATACATGTACACGCACGCACTACAGCCAGGGTCCCCACCCCGGGAAGAGTAAACAGCTTCACCAGAGGAAGTGACAGGCCCGTCTCCCAAGAGAAAAAATGTGGCCAAACCAGACCCAGGCAGCCTGTGGGCCCCACTCTTGCTACCACCCCAGAGTCACGATGGCCTCTCAAGTTTGGTGGTAAAACATTGACAGCCACCCCCACGGGCCTGCACCCACCCCACGTGGGCGGGTGTTGGAGATCACAGGGCCAGTCAGGCCTGTGGGACCCACATGGCACTGTGAGTGATCCCGTCCCCTCAAGGAGTGATTCTCGGGTCCTCTCTGGCCCCCAGGGCAGCCCCATCTGTTGCCTGAGAGAAAACCAGGTTGCCCTGCCCATGGGCCCACAGCCCCACCGCTTGTGTCTCTTTGCACGCCGACCCTGTCCCCAGATGGCTCAGGACTGGCTTTAGGCAGGCATGGAGCCTGTGGAGCTTGAGGGGTACCCTGGCTGTGAGAGGCCCCAGATGGAGGCTCCCTAGGTCCTGGCCCCGTAGGATGACCCTGAGTCCAAGAGTCCTGCCTGTGCTGGCTGATGGAGATTTTGACTGACTCTGACCCCTTGCCCTCTGGAAACACAGGAGAGAGGCAGGCCCAGACACCCCACCCCCCCAGGAGCCTGCGCCCCCTGGCCAGGACAAGGACAGGCCTGGTCAGATCCTATGACTCTGGAGAAACCACGCGGAGCCTGGGGTTTGCAGTGGGAAACCTGATCGAGTAATGACAGGGTTGGCGTGGGGGTGACCGGCTGAGGGAGCCACACGACGGGCCTATCAGCAGCAGAGAAGCCCCGTGTCCCCCGCACTTCCCACTGACAGCAGGCTCCAAGGCCGCCTCATCATGCTCCTCATCGGGCCCCTCTGCCTTTTCCCCTGATCCCCCAGCCTCTCACTCAGCCGGGCCACCTCCCCACCCTGGCCAGCCCACACCACAGCTTTCTGGCACTTCTGGGACTGCTCTTCTGGACTCAGCCCCAGCAGGAGTGTGAGGCAGAGGGGAAGCTGTGTCCCCAGCATTGTCATCTGGCCCCTCTGTTCCAGCCCTCAGGGGCCTCCACGCCCCCAGGCTCTGAGGTGAGGGCCTGAGACACCCGGGAATTCATATGAAGTCAGAGAAACAAAGGTTCACAAGTATCCTGCAGTCACTAACCCCAATGGACCCGTCCCAGCAGCCCAGCCTAGTAGAAATACACAGGGACCCACACACGTACACACGCGGGCTCAGCCCAGGCCTCCCGGAGTCCTTTGGGGGCTGCTCCCCTCTTAGGCCCGGAGTCTATGCGGGACCCCTTCAGGCCTAGTGTCCAGCGCCCAGCCAGGCCTTTGGGCAGCCCCTAGTAGGCTGGAGGCAGAGGCAGGCCTGCAGTGCTCGGATTTGTCCTGAGTGACTGGCCATTCCCAAAGCCCCATTCAGAAACCAGAATCCACTCAGGAGCCTTATTTTACCCTCCACCAGCAAAACTCTGTGACTGGTGCGCCCTATCAGTCCAACTTTCAGAAGGGGAAACTGACTGCCCTGGAGGGCTGGCCGGCAGGGCAGATGTGACCTCCCAGGACTCCTGGGCTCGGGGTAACCCACTGCAGCCTGGAGGGGCAGGGCAGCGCCAGAGCCTCCCGCTGCTGCTGTAGCCCTGCGGGCAGCTTTAATTACCGCTCGCTGGGGCCATTGAGCCGCGCTAATCCGGGCTGCCACCACGGGCGGCTCAGGCGGGTGCCCCCTCCCCCTGCAGCCCGGGCACGGGGTCCCCGGGTTCTCACGTCCCGCAGGCCCCAATTAAAGCGAGCTTGGCGGGGCTGCTGCTGCGCTAATGAGCTCCGCGGGCCACTGGGCTCCCAGCCAGGGGGGCGTGGGGGCTGGGAGGGTGGAGTTGGCTTGGGTGGGGTGACTTGGGACTATTCCTGAGGAGAGGCCCAAGGGACTCCCCCTATCTGTGCCCACCTGCTGGATGGAACTCTGTGACCACCGCCCCCCCAAGGAGAAACACCTGACTGTGAGAAGCTTCAGTGCCCCCCTCAGCCCCCTCGTGTAAAGCTCTGTGACAGCCTGCTGCAAAAGTGCTCAGAAGTGAGCACACCCACACTCAGAGCAGGGGCTGGCAGGGGCTGGGGTCCACAGGTTGCTGATGGGGTTAGTGGTGGGGTTGGTGGCCTGGCCAGTGGCTTCCTCTTCCTAGTGTCTGGCTGATGTCCAACACCTTGTGGGGCTTAGACACCAGGGCTGCGTCCTCTTGGCATTTCACTCAAAGGACCAGCCTGGGGCCTGAAGGTCAAGGGGTGAGAGGCTGGAGCGTCCCGGGCCCTGGCACTCCAGGCTCTGCAGCCCTGGGTAACTAGAGGGGGTAGGGTGGCCGTACCAAGAGGATTTGCCAGAAACTTCTGAGGCTGCCCTGGGGTGCCAGCTCAGACTGGGAAAAGCAGCCTTGGGAGGTCCCTGGAGGGCTTGGTGTGTTTTACAAACTTCCCCCAACCCAGGGCTTCAGATCACTCAGGTGCTGAGCAGGTTCCTGGCTCAGAATTGGGGTTCCTGCATAGTGATAGGGGGCCTGGTATAGCACACATGACTCACCCAGTGGGTGGGGGATTGGAGGGTCCCTAGCCAGATTGGGTGCTGGTGAGTAGCGACAGACGGCTGTGGGTGCTGCATTTGGGGTGTCACAGCAGGGAGTGCCCCCATTCTGCCTAGCCTGGTATGCAATGCGACTTTGGAGAAGCCATCCCTCTTTGGAGGCCCGGCTGGGTGTGTGGGGACCCTGCGGGGCTAGGACTGCAAGCCTGGAGCCCCCTCCCCCTGCTAGTCTGCCAGGTGGGGGACTCAGTGCTGGGCCTTGTGGTTTCACTGGGGCCTCCAGGTCTGGCTTGTGGTGCAGCCCCATTCCCACTCCCATCCCCCGAGTTATGGACCGCGGCTGTGGGGCCCCAGACTTTGAAGGGGGATGAGCGGGGCCTTGGCAGGCAGAGGCCCCAACTCCGCCCGCAGAGGCCCAGAGGGGAGCGACCGGCAGTGTTGGCTGGGAGTACAGGCCTGGGTTTCCTGGTGTGTGCGGCCTGTGCGGACCCGGACTCTGCTGACCTGAGCACTGAGGGGACCCAGGGCCTGATGAGCAAGGCCTACCAAGGACTCTCTCCATCCTGGCCCCTCTGGGCACACAGATGTGGAGGCACACATGGGAGCAAGGCCCTGGGCAGCCGTGGGCCCCAGGCCGGGGAGGGGTCATGGGCTCAGTGAATATTTGTGGCGTGTGGCAGTGGAGGAGGCTGAGAGTTTGTGCAGAGGGAGCTGGAGGCCACACAGTGACCCAGTTTCCTGGGACAGCCAGAGCCAGGCAGGGAGCCCAGGACGGGCCAGGGCAGTAGAGGACTGGCCAAAGCCAGCTCCAGGCCATACGGAGGAATGGGCACCCAGACACCCTGAAGACGCAGTGATGGTGGGGGGATCAGGGACAGGCCAGTCCATCTGGCGGGGCAGAAACTGAGGATGTGGGAGGGTGTTGCAGCCACTAAAAGGTGCCCCTGGTTCCCTGCTCACAGGGCAGGGCTGGTGTCACAGAGCCAGACGGGGAGCAGGCTGGGCTATGGGTCCCCAGATGGGATGGCCCACCATTTCCAGCCTCCCTCCACCTCCACCCCTCTGGCCACTTCATCTGGCCCGGGGTTTGGGGCCTATTGGATGCAGAACACATGTCTGTGTTCTGGAGAGGAGGGAACCCTGTTGGAGCCCCCCACTCTGCTCCTACCTCGCCCATGTCTTCCAGGAAGCCTCCCACCTTTCATGCCCCTGGGGGCCCTGGGTTTCGGTGCTGGGGCCACTCATGATGTGGACGAGGTTTGAGCTCGTGGGAAGCTCATGAGGGGGGCAGGCTTCTCACTTCCAACTGCCCCTCCCCTGGGCCCTGGCCCACTGCACCCACCTCCCTGCCTGGCCGGAGCCCGGTGCCAGCCCTTGTTCCCTGGACAGCCGGTGAGCGCTGGAGGTGCTATCTGTGGCAGCAGCAGAATGGGCCCGTGGCACCCAGGGCAGGTGTCGGCGCCTGGGACGGGGCCAACTGGAAACCCAACCCCGCCCGCCACCCCCCACCCGCTGCAAACCTGGCAGGCCCTCCCCAGAGACTCGAGATTAGCAGGGCCCTTGTCCTGGCCCCTCCCAGGTTGATCTGCCCCAGATATGGGCAGGGGCCGGGCCCATGGGGCCTGCAGCCACTTCCAGAGTGAGAAGAGGTGGGTGGGGGCAGGGGAGGGGACAGGCTCTCAGAGCCTACACTCTCAGTACCCAAGTGGGGGGGGGGGGCAATCTCAGATCCCAGCTCCCTTCCTGCTCAGATGGCAGCAAGATCTGGGTCAGGATGGGGGCCGGGAACAGCAGTGCATGGGTGTGGGCTTCCTGCTCTCACACCCGCCTCCCTCTGGCACCTGGGCCCAGACTGTCCCGGGGGTGACACGCGGGCCAGCTCACACATTGCCCACCTGTACTTGGCCCAGCTGTGGCCTCCACCTAGGGCCACCCCCGCAGCCCACCCAGGCAGTGCCCCTTCACTGGCCATGCACACCCGAGTTCCCTAGACTTCATCCCAGCTGCTGTGGAAGCTCTTCCGAGCTCCGACTCCAGGCCCTGCCCTCCTGGCTGGACCCCCAGGCCCTCACCACCTGGGATGGGGGCTTCCAGGAAGGGCCCTGACTTGGGGCTCCATACATGGGTGTATGTCCCGGCCCAGAGTGTCCAAGTTCTGACTCCCATGGCATGGGGGAAGGGGTGAAGTGGGTGTGGGAGGGGCATCAAACCCCAAGGCGGGGTCGGCCTGTTCTCCATCCTTCGGAACAGCTCACCCTGCGTTCACAGCCTTGCCACTGGCTGCAAGGTCCTGCCCCCTCGCCAGTCACCTGGACAGTGACTCAGCGCCTTCCCCTCTTTCCTGCCTTCCCCTCACCTGCCTGGTCAGCTGCACCCCAAGCTGACCTATTCTTCAGAACCCCTCTCTGGGGCCATGTCTGGCTGCCCCCACAGCCCTAGTCCAGGCTGGGCCTCTCTGTGGCTCTTTGCCCCAGCTTTGCCTTCTGCCTGGGGGGGGCCTCTCCCTTGCGTCCTCTTCATCCCTACATGCCATCCACCTACCTGCTGCCCTTGGCTCCCCCCACCGATGCCACACAGTGAGGGCTTCATGGCATGTGACTGCCCAAGACCTCGCCTGGGCTCTTCCTGCTTCTCTGACTTGCCCCTGAGCAACCCCACGGCCCAGCTGTGGGTCCCATTGGCTACTGTCAGCCATCTCCAGGCCCAGGGAGCACCTGGGCCCCAGAATGAGGCCAGAAGAGGGGCAAGTAGAACCCACCCGTGACCCATAGGCCAGTCCAACAGTCCTGCGAACCCCACCCACCTGGGCTCTGTCCCCGGACGCCAGCCAGAGCACGTCAAAACCACGCTGCTGTAGTTCTATGAAGGTGCCTCCTGGGCTAAGACCAAGGACGGGCTGAGGCTACGGCTGGTGCTGCCCGAGGAGGCTGGGGGCTGCGGAGGGCAGAGGTCATGGCAGCGTGGGGCTGCCTGGGACGCTACGAAGGCCACCCAAGGAACGGCACCCATCTTCCCCCCATGGTCCCTACCGCCTGGGCTCCAAGTCGGGACTCTTGGCTGAGCCACGGCAGACGCACGGCTGACGGCTGCTGCGGCCAATGGCTCACGCACATCCTGGTGTCAGACTGAAGCAGGTATCCCCTGACGGGGAGCAGACTGCCAGCACTCAGGTCCAGGGCTCCCTGGGGCGTGAGGGGACTAGTGAGGCCCCCGGCCCCAGGACTCACACCTGAGGCCCTTAGACAGGCTGGTCAGCCTCAGCATCAGGGGGGTGTCCCCAGAGGGAGCAGATCTTTTGACTTCAATGGGGGGCTCCTGGGCACGAGCAGGCCAGCCCGAGGGGTCTGGGGCCTGAGCCCTGAGCTGTGCCCCTACCTGGGGCTGTCAGTACCCCCTGCAAGACAGCCCCCTCTGCAGGGCAGCCCCAGCTGGGACCTGAGCTGGGCCCCTTCCCTGACCTCTGCCTGCTTCTTCCCATGGCTTCCTGCCCCACCTACCCATCCTGGTCCCCAGACGGCAGTCACAGTGGCTGGGTCACAGTGAGGAGTCCAGCCGCCCTGGACCAGCCGGGCACAACCAACCTGATGTACACAAGATTGACAAATGGACACTGCACGGGCAGCCCAGGCCGGGCCAGCCAGTGGGCGTTGATGCCTCCTGACTCGTGGCTGTTGCAGTGTCTGGGGCAGGGGCCAGTGAGGCCGCGCTTGGGATGGGGTGGCCAGTGTTGGGTCAGCATTGCTCGCAGCCCAGGGCAGGTGAGGAACCTCTCCCACCCCGTGGGCTGAGGGCCCAGGCCATGCCCAGGAGGGAACATGCTGCTTATCCCAGCCTGTCAGCGTGCTTCTCTGCCTGCTTCTTCCTCCAGCCACAGATGCCTCCACTAGGAAGCCCTTCGGGAAGCAGATGGCCTCTGTGTCCCGCTTCTCCAGTGGCCTCCAAGGCCCTCATCCAACATCAGCCTTCGGGGGTGTGAGCAGGCACGGTGCAGTGGGGTGTCCTGACCTCGTTCCACGGGGTTGTTGGAGGCTGGCAATGAGGGGGCCAGCCGGTCTAAACCCAAATCCCTCACCAATGGGCCCCCATCCCTCTCACACCCACTGCCCACCTGGCCTTTGCCCAGCTGTGGCCTCTACACTTCTCATCCTCTGTGTCGTACCCACTGGCCCAAAAGCCCCCTCCTCCTTACACACTTTGAGAACCTTCATCAGGCTCTATGCGGCCTTGGTCAGCTCCCGGGCTCCTGTCTCATCTCACCTCAATAACAGTCTTTATAGTAACCCACTGGCCAGGCTGGCTCCCTCCATGTGCGCCAGCCTCTACTCCCTCACTGTTCCTCAGACTTGTCAGAGGGCCTCAGCCTCAGGGTCTTTGCAGGGGCTGTTCCCTGGGCCTGAAGCACTGTTCCCTGCATATCAGGGTCATGCAGTGGTCAGGGGCCATTTACCCAGTGTCCCTTCTCCCCACGCTCAGCTCGGCCGCCGTGAAGATTGTTGGTGAGCGTGGCTGGCTAGTGGAGCACAGTGGCCACCGTGCTAGGATGTGGCTCTTCGTTATTTCCCCCATGGGGCTTCTAGGGCTCCGGATCAGGGCCTGTGTGCCCTGTTCAGGGGTCTGTCGTTCCCAGAGAGCCCAGCCTGGGGTGAGAGTGCTCGAGGTCCGCCCCCAGTGGGCTCCATGCTGGCCGTGCGCCCCACCTCCGGCCTGGACCACTGCCCCCACCCCCACGAACACACACACTAGACTTTCCTCAAACACAACTCCGTCCCATTTGTGCCATCGATTGTCTGCATGGACAAAGGCCCCTTTCAGGACGTCAGAAGTTTAGCAAATAAATGAATGAATGAACTCTGGGCAGAGGAAGAGGCGGTGTGAAGGGCTGGGGGCCAGGCCTGTGTCCTCCTGTCAGCGGGCTGGGGACAGGAGGATGGCAAGAATACCAGTGGCATGCCCACCCAGCCTGGGGGCCTTGAGCTACATTTGGGAGGTTTGGGGCATGAGGCCTGGGAATCGGGGTGTTACACAGAGGGCTCACCCAGATGCTGGCTTGGTCTGCACTTCAGTGTATCCCCACGCACCCCGGGGCATTACGGGGAAGGCAGGAGAAGAGGTCCGGGGGCCGGGTGATGGCCCCTGTGTCCCACAAACAAGGTGCCACCCTTGACTGTATACCTTCGTGGGGTCCCAGCTTGGTCCCAGAGACAACCCTTAGCCTAAAGAAGTGACCGCAGGCAGGATTTGAGGGCGCGTGTGCTGCCTTGCAGGGAGGGAGACCGGAGCTGTGTCCCTGTGCCTGGTCCAGCACTGAATGCAGAGCCTGAGGACACTGCGGGCTGCTGGGGACCTGTGTGCCTCCCTTATCCCCGCTCTGCCTGCGTCAGGCCTCTCGGAGAGCCCTGCGCTGCCCCTGGGCTGAGGACTCCTCTGAGGCTGCCCCTCTGCCACCACCACTGGACTCGAGGGTACACAGAAACCCACACCAAACCCTGAGACCCTGGACCTGATGCCCCTGGAATATGGTCCCAGAAAGGGTAAGGTCTGCGTTTCAGAGAGGGGCCAGGCCCAGCCAATCTGGGAGACAGCAGGTGTGGGTGAGGCTCCCCAAGGAAAATAGATGTCAGGGGCCCTCCAGGACGGACAGACCGGAGATAGGCATCTAGTAAAGTGGTCTGGAGGGGTCCAGGAAGGCTGCCTGGAGGAGGGAGCTGGGGGAGAGGCCACAGGACAGAAGGGGCTGGCCTGCTCAATTGGCTGCCGCTCTAGTCCAGGCCTGGTCCAGCCTCCAGGGCAGCACTGACTCCTGGCCATTCTGGGGACAACAATGGCCAGCATTTAAATTCCAATTGAGTCAGCCTGAGTGGCCAGCGGGCGTGAGAACAGGAGCCCCCACCCCCAGCCTGGGCCCCGCCCGCCACATTCCTGCCTCCCTGGAGATGGCCATGGCCAGCCCGTCGCCAGGGGGCAGGGAATGTGGTGCTCAATGGCCAGGGACAAGGGCCCATTGAGCGGGTGACGGGCTGGATTGAGCCGTCAGCGCCCCTCCACTGGGGATCCCCTCCTCTGTCCCACCCCCTTCCAGCCTTACCCACGTCAGCTGCTCATACCCTCCTGGGCCCAGAGCGGGCCTGGGTCCCCTCCGCTGAGGGACCGAGTAACTGCCTCGGCCTTCTCAGCTCCTCCTGCCACGTGAGAGAGAGCATGTTAATTGGATCATGTCACCTCCTGCCCAAGGGCTACAGTGACAAGGCCACGCTCCTCCTCCTGCAGGGCCAGCAGCCTCCCTCATCCTGCCCGGTGGCACCCAGGACTGCCCGCCCCTCTCATCTGCCTGGCCTCGTCCCCCGCGTGCTCTTCGCTCCTTGCTGGCCGTCACTCACACGCAGTCAGCCCCGCAGAGGCTTGTGTCCAGCCCCGTCTCCCGCCCGGCACGCAGGGCACCACAGGGTCTGAGGAACCAGGTTCTCATGTAAAGCACACCATCCCCCCAGGGGGCACACAGGCCACAGCGCTCACAGCAGCCCTGTCGGAGGAGGAGGGGCCTGGCCGTAGGCCTTGTCCTCCCTGACCTGCCCACAGCCTGAGCTGTGTGCACCCTACCAGAGGGTCACTGTGACACACCCCGGGCACAGCATCCTCCCAGGCCTTGCAGGGGCCTGTCTCAGGCCAGGGCCGGAGGATGTCACATAGGAAGCCGGGGAACCTGAGCCCACAAGGCTGTCCCAGGGGGCGCTGGGTGACCAGGACGGACAAAGCGCTGGCTGCTGGGGCCCCGCTTGGGAGAGAACTCGGGAGCTGGAGGGAGGCTGGCACAGTGCCCGCGGGTGGCAGAGTCCCTATGCAGACACCTCCTTCCTCCCCTCGTGGGAAGATGAGCTCACCAGCCTGTCTCCTGGGTGCAATGGGGGTGGGGGGAGCAGGCTGGGAGGGCTGGGGGGCAGCCTGCCAGGTCTGGCATGCATCCTGAGTGAGCTCGGCGGCCCACCTACCCCAGACAGGTGTCGGGGAGCCCCAGACATGCAAGGTGTGATAGTGCTGGGGGCCGGGTCTGGGCTTCATGGGGCCCAGGAACAAGCAGGGGCTCCAGACAGGCACGCCCTCAGCCTGGTCACACTGCCCACATGGACAGCCACCCCCGGGGCTCCCCAGAGGGGCCTGACCACATCATCTTCATGCTCAGGACCTGATCCAGGGCCACACAGCTAGAGGTGGAGGTGGGGACCACCACATCAGGTCACCACCCAGCCGGCCCCTTGCACGAAGCATGTAGAACACAGCTTGCTCATCACCCAAGCTGCCCACACCCCAGAAAACCCCTCCAGCCTCCAGCCTCTTCCCTCGCCCTAAGACCCCCAGTCAAACCAGCTCCTGCTCAGCTCCAGACCTTCCTGGGCTACCAACCCACAGAGGAGACGCCAACTTACCTGCCAAGCAGGTAGCAGCTGAAGAGGCCTGAGTGGGTGAGGTGGGGTGCTGGGGAGCTGGGAGAGCATGGGGCTCCTGGAGAGAGTAGCCGTGCAAATGCCCAGGGGTAGAGGTGAACTCAGTGTGTCTGAGGACCAGCCAGCGGGCGCACGGTCAGAGAGGTTTTTCTCTGAGCCCCCAGCTGTGTTGACAGCCGCAGGGTCCTGGGCAAAGAGAGCTATGGTCCCACGCAGGCTTTAGCAGGACCCTTGGCTGCCTGAGAGCAGGGACTAAGGAGCAGGGCCCAAGAAGAGGCTCAAGGAGGCATGCAGATGTCTATGTCCAGGGCCCTGGGGATACTGTAGCCAGCAGGGCTGGGCCCATCCAAGAGGTCCTTCCCCGCTCATGGCCCCACCTCACGCCCAGGTCTGGGCCAGCTCCTTGAGCCCCAGATATCCCTGCTCGGAGTCCCTCAGCTCCCCTTTGCCTGGGATGGAGTCTGGGTCCAGAACTGGTTATGACCCCACAGTGGCTCTGTGCTCTGTTGTCAGTCAGGTCACTGAGGTGACTGTACAGTCCCCTCAGGGCACACCTGCAGGGTGGGGGCCATGGTATTGGTTTTGAGGGAAAGCTGGGCCGCAGAATGCCACGGGCCCCTCCATCTGCCAGCTGAACCCTTCTGCACTGCTCTTTCCTCGGTGTGGAGAGCCAGAGCAGCATCTTCTTTCTATCTTTGCCCTGGCTGCCAGGGAACTCAGGATCAAGCCAAGGGCTCACAAGCAACAACTCTCCTTCCCCAGGTTCTGGACTGTGTCTCCTTTCTTGACCTCAATAAATTCAGTGTAAAAAAGCTATGTTTCTTTCAACGCTTGAATCTAAACCTGAACAGCAGACGTGACCGGTGCCTGCTTTCCCAGGGTGCACATTCCTTCTGTCTCAGCCC
This sequence comes from Rhinolophus hipposideros, assembly GCF_964194185.1. Lineage (NCBI taxonomy): Eukaryota > Metazoa > Chordata > Mammalia > Chiroptera > Rhinolophidae > Rhinolophus > Rhinolophus hipposideros. The sequence goes on along the minus strand of NC_138047.1, from coordinate 110,319,070 downwards.
CAAGGCTCAGATGAGGCAGGGACCTAACCTCCCCCGGCCCCGCAGTCCTGGTGTGGGTCAGGCTGGCCTTGGAGAGCGCGGCTGGGGGCAGGGCAGCTGTGAGCCTGGACTGTGTTCCTGCAAAGCCAGTTCTCAGGTTCCAGGGAAGCCCCAGAGCCCGTTCTGTCTCCAAGGGCACCAGCACACATGAACACAGCTCACCTGCCTGCACAGGTGGCCTCTCTTGTCAACTACCTGGGGACTCACCTGAGCCCCCAGCTGCCTCCCAGGTGGGAGGGGTGTCCTGAGCAGGGTGAGTTCCCTGTTCCTGAAGGGCTCACGCTGAGGCCACTGGTGTCCAGAACCCTGGCAGAGAGGCCATTGCAGGCGCTGGGCTCGGTGGTGTCACACCCTAAGTGGGGTGTGGCCAGATGGTAAGGCCCTGACACCTGGCGTCCTTCGTGTCTGGCTGAGGCCCACCCTGCCTGAATGCTCCCGGAGGCAGGGTTTGGGGAGCTGGCTGGGGGCCTGGCAGGTGTCCCCAGGTGAAGATGGCTGTGCTCCGGCCACTGTCAATGGGCCACTGTGCTCCTCAGGGCCCGATAATCCTGCCCACCTGGCAGGACAGATGTGTCTTTGCTGGCAGACCCCGGCTCCAGCTGGCAGCAGCTGGCAGCCACACACAGCCCGGATGTGGGGCCTCTTGGCCAGGGACTGGTGTGCAGCTGGGGGCTCTGGGAGCCACCCCTCCCCCTGCAGAGAGTGAGCCTTGCACTCTCCACCCCTGCACTCTGTCAGCTGTCCCCAAGGCTGCACTCCCTGCCCCCATGGGCAGGGGGACAGGCGGGCGCCTGATGCCAGCCTTGCACAGCTGTTCTTGCCTGTGCCACCGTGGCCCTGTCCTGAGGACGCAGGTCCTGACTCTTAGGGGCCTGAGTCCTCTCATCCCAGCTTGAAACCCCCTCCACTAGCCCCAGGTCACCTCCACAAATACTGGGTTGGGCAGCGGTGTGGAGGCGTAGCTGGCCCCCTTGACCCCCCCGCACTCTGGGCCCCGCTCCTTGGACAAGGGAGCCCCAGTGGTCCAGGACTGACCAGGGAGCAGCACTAGAGACCTGGGGGTGTGGTGAAGTAGGGTGGACTGGCTGAGACCCCCCCAGCCAAGCAGATCGCTCTCCAAGGCTGGCCCCGCTGAACGGAAGACGTGGACCCAGACGGCCCCAGGAGTCGCAGCCGTGGTCGGGCAGCGTGTGCAGAAGCACTGAGGACCCAGCCCCAGCGGGAGGTGTGCTGCAGCTGATGGTGCTGCTCGCCTCTGCCAAGGGGCCGACGGCAGACACCGGCGGCGTGTAGGCCACGTAGCTGCCACCCGAATGGTTTCTGACAACCAGCTCTAACCCTCCGGAGTCACAAGCACAGCCTTGAGCTGCCAGAGGCCCCGCCCAGACCCTCCTGGGCCCGGGGTCCTGGAGTCCCCTGAGCTGCTGGTTCTGAGCAGAGGGACATCAGAGGCCACCTCTCGGGGCCTCTGGCAGAGGGCAGTGGCCAGGTCTGACCTCATGGGGCTGTCCCTCCAGGGTGGGAGAGAACAGGGGCAACCACAGGGAGCCTGGGGAGGGTCTGAGGCCACCCCCTCTGCTGCATGTCCCAGGCCCTCCAATCGAGACACAAGTCTCAGTCACCTCACCTGTGAAATGGAAGCTCTACTCTACTGTCCCTGTTGGACACAACTCAGCAAGTGCTGGTGGAGCTGGGACCACCTCCTCAACAAGAAGGATGGGGTCAAGGGGGGAGTGGGGAGTGGGGAGCCAGAGGCTCAACATCAGAGGTGGGAGAGCGGCAGGTGGCTCACTTGCCTTGCTCCCCTTTCTGAGGGTGGACTTCGGGGGTTGGGGGCAGGGCAGGCTGAGGGGAGCCTGAACAGCGGCAGGCCCCTGGGAGGGGAGCGGCTGGCCCTAGCGAGTCTCCACCTGCCCAGCAAGCATGATTTCTGGCACTACCAGTTCTGTGAGCTCAACAGTAGCAAGCAGCCCAGAATCCTATAAGCTCTTTACAAGGAGAACACGGTGTCTGGGCCGTACACGCGCTCGAGCACGTCTCGGGGGAAGGGGTGGGGGGGCCATTCTGACCCCCCAGGTCCTGCAATGCTGGGTGGTGCATGGGCCTCCCAGGAGTGGGACGGGGGCCTGCAAAGCGGCAGGGAGCCCGGGCAGGGTCAGCCTGTGAGTTGGGCTGCATGGTGGACCTGCCAGCCACCTATGATCCTTGGCAGGGCTGCCTTGTTTTGGGGGCTGGACTAAGGGTCCCCTGGCAGTGAGGTGGATGGGTAGGGGCAGGACAGAGACGGGGCGTGGGGGCGAGGGGACCTTTAAGGCTCCACTGATTCTGGGTTTTAGAGATTCGCTGCTCCCCTGTCCCTCAGGGCGATGGATGAAGCAAGGAGGCATGAAAGGAAGGCCTTACCAGGAGCTGGGGGCCACCCCCAGCACAGTATGCTGTGTGGACAGCCAGTGACCCTGGGCTGTGGGGGCAGAACACGGCCCATGGACCAGTTGGGAGCAGAGGAGGTGCCCGCCCCCAGTGAGCTGGGGCCCAGGACTGGGCTGCTGTCTTCACCCGCTTGCAGCTGTACCGGTAGGCCCTGCCACCAGCAGGATAAACCTTGAGCACCAATGAGCCCTAAAGGGGTAGGGCCAGCCCCAGGGCTGTAGGGGACAGGCCTTGCTGGACCCCTAGAGACCTCTGAGGCCACCATGAGGTGTGTGTATGGGGTGTGGGCAAGTGTCACAGAGGACATGGCCGTGTAAGTCAGGGGCGGGGTGCCTGGGACAGCAGCGAATGGAGACACTCTGGGCACCAGAAAGCCCTGGCCACGGGCATGCAGAAGAATGGGCCCTTCTTGATTTGCTGTGTGCTCTGGGCAGGCCGCTGCCCTCTCTGAATCTAAGTGGATTCCTCATCTGTCCACCTGACAGCGCTCATCTCCTTAGCCCCATTCATCCCCAGAGAAGGGGGTCCTTCCCAAGCTGGCCAGGGTGGGCCCTGCGCTTTTATGGGAACTGGGCTGGCCTGGAGTCGGCACTGGCCAAAGCTGCTCTCAGCCAGGTCAGAGCCTGTGGGACTGGAGGACACCCAGAGCCCTGAGCAAGGGCTGTCAGCAGCAGCCTCAGACCCTGCTCATGCCCCCATGACATGCACACGTGAGCACACACATGTGGACACGTGCACTCAGGCTCGGGCGGGCCCATGGGTGTGCTGGGACCTGGCCCCCTGCCCCCGCTGGGTGCGTGCTCAGGCGGGTGAGGAGAGCCTGCCCAGCCTTGCTCTGACCCAGTTTCCTGGGCCCGCTCTCAGTGCCTGGGCAGCAGGTGGGGCTGGACTTCCACAGCGTGCATGCCCTGGGCCCGGGGCAGTTTCCCGGGGGGCCCTGGCTGGCTGGATGTGAGAGGGCTTGGCTGCTCCCTGGGGACACATGAGGCCAGCGCACGCGCACACAGACATGTACACGTGCATGTGCCCAAAGGTGTGTCCCCACGTGTCCCTCTGAGAGCTCCAGGCCCACACTGAGTACCAGCGGGGAGGCGCCCCTCCCAGGACTCAGGCAGCCACTCACAGGGCCCACCTATACCCTGTTCTGTGCTTCTGCCTTCGGCCATAGACCCCAGCTGTCCTGCCCACCCTGTCTTCAGTACACCATCCAAGACCAAGCTCTATGCCCGCCCCCGCCACTGACCTTCCAGGTGCTTCGTTGTCACCCACCCTAGAGGCCTCATGGCCGTACTGGCGAGCTGGAGCCCGTGGGACGATGGATCTGTGCCTAAGCTGTGAGGCCACAGGGGCTGGGAGGGCCCCGGACAGTGTCCCACAGGAGGGGCCGGAGGTAGCAGGAGTCCTGCCAGGGCTTAGACTGCTGGAAGGTTGACGCCGGCGGGGGAGGGCGGAAGGGTGGCCGTGGGAAGGGAGCCCTGGCCTGATAAGCCACTTTGATCCGTACTGAAGCAACACAGACCCCCATCCCGAGATAACCTGGGCCTGGGAATGCAGGGCTGCACAAAGCGCCCTCCCCAAGGGCCCCCCAGCTCTGGGCAGGCCCGGCCCAGAAGGTGACAGGTCCTCAGGGCAGCTCAGCTGGAAGCTGGGGCAGGAACCCCACAGAGCAGGCCTGGCTGCGCAGTGGGGAGCCTGCGTGCCTGTCTCTGCCCAGGAACTACCTGGCCCTCTCCATGTCCTCCAGGCTACCTCCAGCCTGGGCGGCACTTACTGGATCCAGCCCTCTCTGGCCCAGTCTCCCTGCCCAGATCCCACTCACTTTCACCCTGAGCCTAGGGGCCCCCGAGAGGCCCCTCCCTGGCTGCAGCCTGTTGGACGGCCCCCTCTGACCTGGGCTGCAGACCAGTGTGGGTATAGGTGGCGACACAGCTCTGTGTGGATGGGTGCATACTGCCTGGGGACCCTCTCCATGACTGCTACCTCTGCCTGGTCGGTGTCCCCATACCCTGGAGGGCTGCCGTGACCTGCACAGCGCCCTCAGTCCCTGTAAGGCAGGCCAGCTGGTCAATGAAGCTGTCAGAGGCCTCAGTCCATGGGGAAGGCAGGCAGGCAGGCAGGCGTGGTGGGGGAAGCCCCGCAGACATCTCTATTATGGGGCTGCACACCCTGCCCGGCCGGAGAGGGCTGGGAGGAGTGGGCCAGCATGGGCAGAGGTGGCCCTCAGGCTAGGAACAGGCAAGCGCTTCACTGTCCATCACGGCCTCCCATTGGCCCCAGATTCAGGCCCTGGAGGTCAGGCGCATTTAGCAGAGGAGCAGACAGGCTGGGGGCTGTTGAGGCACTGGCACCACCCCTGCAGACCTCCTGAGGCACTGCGCCCCACATCTCCCTCTGAGTGGGAGTGCCCGGGGGGTCACGCTGCCTGCTCAGTGTCTGATCAGATCCTCAGAGAGCAGTTGTAGGGCCAGAACCCTGTACGTGGTTCCCACGCTGTGAAATGGTGCGGTGCTGACCGTCTGGGCACTCTCCATGTGAGTGGACACGTCCTCCACCCCCCATCCCAGTGCCCGCCTGCCACGTGCCACTGGGGCTACAGGACGGCTCGGTCGCCCTGCCTCTGGGCCTCATGGGATCAGGGTTCAGAGGAGTTCAGGGCCTGGGGGACCCCCAGAAGCCCCAATCTCCCGGGGAGGATGGGGCCAGAGCATCCTCTCCTTCCTGAAGGAGCCCTGGCTTTAGCCATCACCCTGCCCGCCCTACCCGAGTCAGGGGCTGGCAAGACCCCACGAGAATCACAGCCCCCCTCCTTAAAGACCCAACAGCTGGGCTTGGGGAGAGGTCCCATGTGGCCAGCCACTCCCCACGTCTCCCTCCTAGGGGCTGGGGAAAGGCAAGGGATAGGGTGCCCCAGTGGTGCTGGATCAGCAGAGCGCAGCCAAGCATCCTCTCCCAGAACCCCCAGACCCTCTTCTGGGAAGTCCAGGCCCCCACAGGCCCACCTCCTCGCCACACGCTCTCTGAGCACATTCTCAGTCTGCGTGCTTCCTCCCAACACCCTCTGAGCAGGTGCTGTTAGAGCCCCTTCATAGATGGGAGACTGAGACCAGGGGCTAGTGGCCCCTTGCCGAGACCACGGAGCTGGGCCACAGTGGTGTGGGCCCAATCCAGGACTCTGCCTCAGACACCAGGCTTTGACCTTTCACCCCCAGGCCACCCCCAGGCCAAGCGCTGCTGCAGCCTCCAGCCCAGTTGCCCACAGTGTCATTGGCGTCATTCAGAGCACTGGAACTGAGCTGGCCGTTGGGGCAGCCCGGAGTGGGAGGCTTGTCCCCCATGCTGCGTCCTCCTGGGCAGAGAGCCCGGCCAGTGCTTGGGGGGGATTGTGGCTCCTGGTCGGCCTGGCTGGGGGTACACACTAAAAGTAGGGCTCCCAACAGCGGCTGCTCCATGAACCGGCAGCCTCTGCCCAGCCCCGGCAAGTTCACCCTGCAAACAGCTGCACCCTCTAGTTAGCTTTGTGCCAGCACCCCCGGCTGGGCCCGGGGTGGGGACAGAGGCCAGCCCTCCCTTCACGGTTGGGCACCTGCCTGAGGCTGGGGGCCCAGCCTGCTCTCTGGGCTCCCTAAATACTGCAGAGAATACCCCACCCTTCCCAAGCGCAGTGGAAACCTCTCAGGGCAGAGCAGCCACACGTGATCGCTGTGTACCCGAAGCTCTGTGCCTCAGTTTCTACACCTGTCAAACAGGGCTGATGATGGAGCCATTGTGAGGATCCGGTCCCGGGGGGTGGTCTTTGTCAGGAGCCGCCATCACCACTGATTTCTCTCCTCCCGTTCCCAGGCCCACAGGACGTGGGTTGCCTCAACCCAATTCTTGGGGGAGTCCCCTGGCCCTGGCCTGGGCTGGACGGTGTCTATTGGCTCCAGCCGGCTACGTTGAGGCCCCCACTAGCTGCTGGACCCAGCTGACCCCTCTGAACTTGCAGGCTATGGATCGAAGCATAGCGGAGGTTTGTCCACGGGTGACTTGTGCAGGGACCAGCAGGGGCAGAGGAGATCCTGGCCCTGAGGGGGACTGTGGATGAGGCGTCTGGGAGCAGGTGACACCTGGAAAGGCCAGCAAGACCCAAGCAAGGGGCATTCCCAGGAGGATGAGGCTGCCGCTGGAGGGTGGATGGTGTGACGGGCTGGCCCAAGGGCCTGGGCCCTCATTCCTAATTCAGCCGGAGCCCGAGGGGTTGGGCTTGTTTATTCTTGGCAGGAAGGCTGGTGCTGGGGGGCAGGGGGGTAGTGAAGCCTTTTCAAAAAATAATAATAATAAAAACGCTCATTTAGAAGACTCCCAAGACGTGCTGAACTTCCAAAGGGTCTTGGAAAAAACGCTGAGAAGGTTTAAGTGTAAATGGACCCAAAACATCATAATTAAATTTCCCTTAAATTTACCAGAGTTTGGGGTCAAAGAAAAAATAAAACTTAGGGAAAATACACTTGAGGTTTCAGACAAATGCCAAGTGCTTAGGAAAATAGATTTCTGAGCTGCTCAGCGGCTACCGGCCTGGCCCCGCCAGCCCAGCCCTGGAGCTGCGGCGGCCTTAACCCCTCCCTGGCCAGCTCTGGCCATCTCCACACTGCCCTCCTTCTGGGCCTGCCCCCAGGGCCTTCCCCAGCCTGACTCCCCCGCCCCCCCCCAGGGCAGCCCGCTGTGCCAGGCTCTGGCGGGAGCTGGGGGCCCCACACCCCCAGCCTGGGTTGGAGCCCAGGGGAAGCCTGAGCCTTCATCTCCCTTCCCCCACGCCTGCTACCACTCTCCTGTGTCTACAGACAGCCCTGGTCTCCTTTTTTTGCTCATCTGGGAGCAACCACATTTTCCAAACCTAAAGTCAGGATTTGAGGTCTAGCGGTCTGAGTGAACCAAAGGGCAAAAAGGCTAGATTGTTTGGACTGGGGCTGTCACAGCACATCTAAGAGGACAGCCTCTAAACAGCACATGATTCATGGTGTTGCCCTTTTTGCTCAGCCTGCCAGGAAGCTCAGAGCTAAAATTAAGGATTGTGACAGTAGCTAGTGGTGGCCAATGGATTTTGGAATATTTTCTCTTGTCTTTGTTCTTTAAAATTCCATTTCTGTTATAATGAGCATATCAATTGTGCTTTTTATTTTAATCCTCTTCAAATTTTCCAAGAATACATTTGAAAAGGCAGAAATTATCCACAATCCACAATAGCCACAGCCTCTCTCAAATTTGCTGTTTTTTCTTTGGGGGCTGGGGATCAGCCCAGCCCAGCTCAGCCCATCATCAAGAGGCCCCTGTCCTCCATCCTGTGGTGGCCTGCCCTGGTCCTGGGACCCCAGCCCTGTGCCCTGCCAGTACGCAGGGGCTGCAGTGTTCCTGGAAGGTAGGGATGTGTGTTGCAGATGGTGAGCTCCAGGGGGAGATCGAGCAGCCCCCCGGGGGTCCCAAGAGCCTCCTGAAAGAGATGGACAGGGAAAAGGGGACTAGAAGTTCCCTTGGGGCATCAGTGTTCCCATCCCTTCTCTTGGCCGTGGGGCAAGGCAGAGAGAAGCTCCCACCAGCAGCGCTCTCTGTGGGCCAGGCAGTCGTCTGGAGGGGAGCTGATCAGGGGGCTCCCCTACCCTGGCACTAGCCCTGACGGGCACCTATTGGGCACTGTGGCAGCCACTGCCTGCCAGGAGCTCTGTGGATAGCAGGCAGGATGTGGATTAAGTCCACAGTAGGAAAGACCCCGAGGTTGAGGGCACCTCACTGCCATGTCCCCAGTCTCAGCCCAGGCCTGGCAGGGAGAGGCAAGGAGGGGTAAACACAGGGCCTGCTGCACCCAAGGCACACTGCATCCGGGTTGCCCTCCCCCGGCAGCCCTCTTGGAGCTCCAGCACAGGTCCCAGCAAGCCGGGCCGACTGGCTCTGAGTCACCGACCAGGCTGTGCTGCGCTGGGCTGCCCTCAGCCCCCTGACTCTCACCTTGCCCTTGGCTTCCCACACTCACCTTCACTCAGGAGGTCCTGTGGGTGTGGACCTCAGGGAGACGGGGCGGGCGTATGGGGGAGTGGGCAGGGACTTGTGAACACTGAGGGGTCTAGAAGTGTGGGGGTCCTCTGCAGCGGGCTGGCCGCCCCTCAGACCCCTGCGCCACCACGCACCCTCAGCGGGCTCTCTCCACTCTCGTACCTTGCTCACCTACCTCAGTGGGGAGGTGCCAGACGATACCGCAAAGGGTCCTGGGGGAAATGCTCCGTCAAGGAGGCTGTGATGAAATAGTGGCTACTCATGGCTCATTTAAGGAGAGTTGACAAAATCTTGGACCTGTGGCGAAGAAGGCACTGTGAACAAGGGGCCTGCCCCCATGTCACGGGAAGGCCTGTGAAGCATGCCACGCTCCAGGCAGCATGTGAACCCGGGAATAATAACTTTATTTTGTCAATGATAATAACAGCAACACTTCAAATAGTGCCCCCTCCGGGGGGCCAGGGGGACAAGCGGGTAGCGACTCCCTTGGCATGCTGGCAGGGGGCCGTGCCTGGACCCTTGAGAAGCAATTTGGCCAACTCAGCCCAGAGCCACAAAAATACTCCTGACCTTTAACCTAAATGCCACCACAGGGCCACTGGAGAGGCCGAATGCAGGGACCACTTCGTTTGTGGGCAGGAACACCAAAGGGACCAGCCAGTATGAGGTGTGTGGTGAGCAGAATGGGGGCCTCCAAAGGAGCGGTCCTCAGACTGCCCCCGGAACCTCACAGTGAGACCTTATTTGGGAAAAGGGTCTTTGCAAGGGGTCGTTACGGGAAGCTCTTGTGATGAGGGGATCATCTTGGAGCATCTGGGTGGGACCCACCTCTGATGACAGGTGTCCTTATAAGTGCTAGGTGGCCATGTGAAGATGGAGGCAGAGGCTGGAGCAATGCAGCCAGAAGCCCAGGGATGCCTGGAGCCCCCCGAGACTGGAAGAGGCAGGAAGGAACCTCCAGAGGGAGCCCAGTGCTGGACACCTGGATCTGACTTCTGCTTCCGCGACTGTGAGAGGAAATTTCAGCCATTCAGTTAGTGGTAATCTGTCACAGCCGTCTGGGAAATTAATACAGGGTGTGAAGTACTGAGGGTCAATCCAGGCCTATTACAGGAGGAAGAGGGGGCTCACCACCCCTGAAGGCCCGAGAGACGGGGATAGGGGCAAAAGTGGAGGTGCCCATCCCCTGCCTCCCTCTGCTGCTACTGGGCATGCCCATTGGCGAAAGCCACATAGAAGCTGGAGAGCAAGAGGGCCTAAGATACTGCGTGGGGCTTGTGGGTGGGGCTGGGATGGGTGGGAGAAGAAACAGGGCGGGGGGAGGCACAGAGAACAGCTCACACAGGCCAACACCCCACCACAGGCACTTCTGAGAAGTTCACAGCCCTGGGGGCAGAAATCAGAAAGCTACAGAGAGATGGCTGTTCACCTCTCAGAGACCGGTGGATGCAGGACACACTTCAGGGGGCCAGGGAGGGGCTGCGGGCGCCATCCTGGGAAGGGCCGTGCCAGAGACAATGCAGAGCTCTTCCTGAACCTCAGAAGAGCCTTGGAAGGCCAGGCCTCAGGTGCTGACAGCTGGCCCCTCCTGCTTATCCCACCCAGGCTGACTCCTGCTTCACCTGCCAGCTCTTTCCACAAAACAATGGGTGTGTGGGGGATCAAGCCCAATCCAGCCCCCCCACCCCGAGGAAGGGGACCAAGGGGACCAGCAGTCCACATCCATCCTGGTATACTAAGTAACTGATTAAGTGACCTGTGTAATAGATTAGAGCAGAATGTGTCACTGTGGCCCCGGAAGACGGTATATCCTAGAGGAGGACCTAAATGTGGGTGTCCTGGGACTATGCATTGGAGGGGTCTGGACAGCCCACTTACAGCTCAGTGGGCCCCGCCCCGTCTGGGGTACATGGTCATGACCAGAGCAGGCAGTGATGGCAGCCTGTGGCAGAGAGGGGTTGATCTGCCAGGTGGGAACAGAGGGGTGGGTGTGAGGGCTTCCTGGGGGTGGGGCCCTTCTCAGGCTCTGAAGTCTGGCCTCCGAGGCCTCTCTGGCAGCAGAGGTAGCACCTGAGATGTGGGTGGCCCCAGCAGCCAATCAGAGGGGCGTTTATTGCCCATTTGCCCGGTGAGCAAACCGAGTTCTAGAAGCCACAGCCAGGGGGGCCAGAGGCACTTGGCTGGAGCCTCTGAGCCATGCCCAGGTGATACCCTCTCGCCTCTTTCGCTCCTGGAGGGCCTCAACACTCCTGGGCTTGCCTGAAAGTGGAAGAAGAGCCCCCTTGTGAAGTTGCGCTCAGAATCTATAGTCACATGGGGTCCTCCCTAGCTCAGCTCTGCACCACCCTGCAGTGCCCCGGGACCTGGCACACCTCAGGCCAGCTCAGACTTTGCCACCAGCTCCCCTCGTGATCCTTCCTCAGAGCTCTAGAGTTGGCCCCCCACCTGGGGCCCCTAGCCCTTGCTCTCCATTCTGATGCCCGTCAAACACCCAATCTCCAAACTTATGTCACCAAGGGATGCAGGATAATGACGCCCTCTGGCAGGGAACTCAGGCAGCTTAGCTACATGTGCCACAGGTGCTTAATAAATGCAGCAGTGAGCCCACAGCTTCTGGGGTGCCATCCTCTTGCATTCTGGCCCCAAGCAGACAGGCAGAGCTGCCCTTCACCCTTAGGCTTTTGCTCACAGCACCAGCCCCGGCACAGTCCGGCGCTCCTGCACCTGAAGACCGGCTGCTCACATCTCTGGGTTCAGCCTGGGCAGCACCTTCTAGGTGAAGCCTCTCAGACATACTTCACCCACCGAGACCACACTGAGCCCCCAATCTGCGGCCGGGTGGTAACCGGACTGCGCGCTGAGCAGAGGCGCCGAGCGGTGCGAACCCGGACCTCACCCTTCCAGCCCCGGCTCCCACGCCCTCGGAGACCGCCCGGCGCCCCCGCCCGGCCCCGCCCGGCCCCGCCCCCTCTAATCCCCTCAGCGGGCGGGGACGAGGCGAGCCGCGGCCCCGCCTCCGGACCGCCCCAGGGGAGGGGCGTGTCTCCGCTCCGGAACGCGCCGGGGCGGGCGGGGCCGGGGCGGGGCCGGAGGCGGGGCGCGCGCGGGCCGGCCCCCACTGGCTGCCGCGCGCCGGGCCGCCTAGGCTCAGTACGCGGTGGCGGCGGCGGCGGCGCGGGCATCTGGCGCCGCGCGGTCCTTCTCGGCCCGGCGCACGGACGCACCGGCGAACCGACGGCAGAAGCGACGGGCCGCGGGCGCTGGGCCGGCAAGCAGCGAGCCGAAGCAAGGGCCCCGCGCAGCGAGTGGGGCGCCGGCAGCCGCCAGGTCGGCGCGCGGGGGCCGGGCAGGCGCGGTGGGGTCGAGGTGGGCGCGCGGCGGGGCCGGAGCGCCCGGCCGGCCGGGATCCCGAGCAGTCTCCATGGCGAGGCCCGGCCGCGGCGCGGGCTTCCCGCTCTGGAAAGTTTGCGGCCGCCGCCGCCCTGGGAGGGCTCTGCAGCAGCCAGGGAGGGAAGGGGGGGGGAGGGAGGGACCGCGGCGGGAGGAGGCGGCCGGCGCCAGGCGGCCAGGGTAACGAGCTGCCTGCCTCCTCCCGCAGACTCCCGAGCGGCGCCCTCCTCCCGCCGGTGCCAGAGCCGGGCCATGGGGGGCAGCATGCCCACGCGCTCCGCCTGAGAAAGCCGTCGCCCCTGCCCCCGCGATGGTCGCCCCGGCTTGCGTGCTCGTGTTCTGCGTGGCCGTGGCGGTTGTGACCTGCTCTGCCTCGGGTCCCCAGGGTGCGGTTCAGCGCGTCGTGCGGAGAGCGGCAGGTAAGGAAGGATCCGACGGGCACAGGAGAGGGGCCGGGGGCCCGGCTGGCAGAGGCATCGCGGCCCGGGAACGAGCGCCTGGGTGGTGGGGGCCGCGGATCTGAGTGGGTCCGAAGGCGCGTACCGGGCTGGCACCGGGAGGCCTGCGTCCGGGTTTCTGCCGCCCTTCCTCCCCGGGGATCGTGGCCAGAGCTGGCGCGGCAGTTTGTGGGGCGCCTGGAGCCGCAGGGCTACCACCCAAGTGCGAGGCTGAGGCAGGGAACTGGGCACGAGGTGGCGTCCTCAGCCCCCGCCCCCGCTCTTCCCTAGTGGGCGCAGTCTGCCCCCAGGCGCCATCGGGAGGGCGTGGGGGCTGCGTCTCCACGATTCCTATTGTTGTTCTGCGGGTTTTGCAGTGACGGAAAGTTTCTATTGTTGGTGCTGTTCCCCCAACCCCTCTAGGGCCCCAGTTCATGGCTAGCTTCGGCCAAAGCGAGGGGCAGGACTTTGGAGGGAGGGTATGGGAGTGCGTCAGCCCGCGGCCCGGCCCTTGCCACCCAGTAGCCTGCATGACAAGGCAATACCTTCTAGTGCCTCCGTACTCCCACCCTCCGCATGCCCTCTGGATGAAGGTGTGTTCTCCCCCACGAGTGCGCGCCGAACGCCAGGGGGGACGCCAGGAGGTGAGGGGGCGGACGTCCGAGGGACGTGGAGCCGCGGACCCCGGCTGGTGGTCAAGGTCCGGCGGGACGTCGAGGGTCTCGAGGAGGGCTCCGCCCGCTGAGCTAGGGCAGCCGAGGGGCGGAGCGCATCTTTGCTCCAGGCCCCGCCCCGCACACGCGCCGCGGCCCTGGAGGTGTAGCGCTCGCGCTCGGCGGAGACCGACCGGGCGCTCCCGGTACCGCCGCGCCTAACGCGCGCTGCCAGGCTCCCGGCGGCCGGCCACCGGGAGCCCGCCCCTTGGGGACAGCCAACTCCTGGGCGCGGGCGAGTGGGCTGCGCGCACCCTGCCCCCAGCGCGGCGGCCGCGCGGAGGGAGGCCTTAGCCCGGTGAGCTCACGCCCCACCCGGGCGGACCCGAACAGCCGCTCCTTTGTACCTCGGCGTGGCCATAGACGCGTATTGACGGCGGGCGCCGCGGCAGCCTCGCGGGGAGGTGTGAGCGCAGCGGCTGCGGGCGCGCGGTGCCAACGAGGCGGCGGCCGCCGGCAGGACCCAGGCAGATGGCGGCCCGCCCCTCCCTGCGGCCCCCCCTTCCCCGCGCCCCTCTCTCCGGCAGCGGCTGCAGCCTCCCGGAACAATGTCATTTTTTTATGAATGAAAGTGGGCCCAGCGCTTGAATGTGCGTGTCATTCAGCGGCGTGACAGAGGCCGTCGGGAGGTCAGCGCGCGCTTTTACGCCTGCTCGGGCGGCCCCCGCTTCCAGGGGCGCCGAATAGGCGGCCGCGGGGGGAGCCCCGCATTAGCATTCGCATTCAGATAAAGATATTACTCTCTACGCCCAGGGAATGTCAACTAGCTCCGGGGGAGGGGGCAGCGGGCGGGGCTCCAGACCGTCTCCCGGGCCCCCTGCTGCGCGCGGGGGTAGTGGCCTCCTCCATCCACCCCCCTTCCCGGAACTGGCGGTGACTGCGAGGCCAGGTCCTGGGACGCAGAGCCTGTGGTGCCCCCACCGGGTGCGGGCGTGGGTAGAGCGATAGGAAGAACCTCCAAGGATGCGGGAGGGGGCTCGGCGCCTTCTCCCTTGGCCACAGCCTGGGCGCCCCCCGCACTTCCGTGTCCGCAGTAAAGGTGGTGAAACAGGTAGTGAGTTGATAGGTCAACAAACTTAATCCAGTTCCTTAAAGAGATGGGCCGGACAGTAAAAATACAAAGGCCTCATGAAATTTCCAGAGGTCCGGCCTGGCTGGCGCTTTCCCAGGATCATAAATTATAGAGCCAGAGCTGGCCAGGGTCAAGGACGGGGTGGGAAAGGTGTCAGCCTTGGACTGCCCTGGTCACCTCAGGCCCTACCAAGGCAGGGTCCATCTCCACACGAAGGCATGTTGTTGGTAACGTCTGGGCAGGGTCTCCTACCTGGAAGGGAGCAGCAGGACGCTGCCCCCACCCACCCACCCACCCGCGCAGCCTGAAGGGGTCTCTTCCGTGCACTATTTCACCATTTCCCAGAAGGCATTGGCTGCAACCTCTCCCACTACCTCCTCCACAGAGCTGGACTTTGAGCCTCTAGGGCGTCTGGGTGGTTCATTAACCTGGGCTGAGCCCCCGGCTGGACTTGTGGCCTCTGAGCCCCTGCACTGAGCCCATGAGCGCCCCCTCCCCCAGGGCCTCAGGTTCCACTTGGGGCCTATCCACGAAAGAACCACCAGCCTAAGAAAGAGCCTTAGAAAAGTTTATTTGAGGCAAACTGACAATTGCCGGGAAGCAGAATCTCAACCAATTGAGAAAATACTCCCGAGAACGGCAGTTTTGCAGCTTATTTTATACATTAGAATCAAAGAAGGAGACGTAAGGGGGTGACATGGAATCCATTGGTCGGAGGTTAGGGGAGTGGGGGAAGCAAAGGAGGGAACTCTCTGGGATTGGATAAGAAGTAAAACAGAGACACAGACTTCTTTCACATCGGCGGGTACAGGATAGGTAATAACATTTACAGCACATGGAGATGGTATTCAGGGGACAAGGCAACCAGGAGGGGTTCTGTGGTCTGTTCTGGTGGGAGGTTGTGCCCTGTGGGGTCTGGAAAAGGAAATTACTCTGACGTTTCAAGGTATGTTATCTTAGATGCACAAGACAATAGATAATTTTAGAGGTAAAGACTGACCTTTGTCAAGGAAGCTGCAGGCCTAGGACCATACTACCTGCCATGACCCACTTCTAGAAGGTTAGAGATTTTTATGTTCAGACCACCCTGTGTGGTTGCTTTGATCTCTGGGTTTGTGAGGCCCCCATGCAGGTCTCACCTGAGCTTGTCAGCTTTCACATGTGGCCCCTTTTCCGTGCACAGGCCCCATCTGGGGCCTTGAACACCCCATTTTACAGTTGAACCTAGGAGAGGAAAAGGGGTCGTTTGAGGTGGCACCAGAGTCTGCCCAGGCACGCGCGGTCACTCAGGCCTGAGTGATGCACAAGTGGAGCCGTGAGTGGGCCTCTCCTGGCTGCGAGGGGGCCGGGGGCTCTGGGGGCCCTTCTGGAGCCTTGGTTTCTCACCTGTCCAAGAGGACTGCTAATGGAAGGGCTGTTGGGAGGATTAGGCTGGATCACTTTGTAAGCCTTCATGAGCCCGCCCAGACAGCACATCCCCCCCTTGTTTTCTAACTTTGTTGGGAATCGTTTCTTCTGAAAACTTTTCACAAGAAAAGTTTCTGGGAGGGGCACCTCCTCCCTTGAGCTATTTTAAACCATGTACCTGGCAATAGGTCCCATACTCCCAAGAGCAGCAGGGAGCTTCCTGCACTCCAGAACCAGAAGCTTTGTTCCTCATCCCACCCGAAAACCCACAGCCCTTGAGCTGCCAGCTCCAGTGGACTCCTTTCGGACAGGTCTGAATTTGATGCTTGTTCTCTGGGGTCACCCCCAAGGCCTTCCTGATGGGTTGTTGCCTGACCTGGTCACCCCGCATGCCTTGGGGGGCCTCAGTTGTAGTGACCCCAAACTGAGAGCAAGCCCTTCTGAGCAGGCTGGCTCTGGCCGAGGCCTGGTGGCCATCAGAGCAGGGAGGGTTTCATGCCCTCATTGTCACATACTCCAGCATTTTGTTTGTGGTGGTGTCCTGGTCTGCTGGTGGGGTTTTTACCCTGTGCCTCAATGGTGCAAACAGTCGTGGGGCCAGGGAGTAGTAGAGTCAGGAGGACTCTATGACTGGGAGATGTGCCCGCAGGCCCAGCTCAGCCCCTCCAGGATGCAGAACCCTGGGACTCAGGCTGCCCTCGGCCTGTGGCCCTCTGGTCAAGCTCAGCCCCATGTGGGGGGTGAGTGCAAAGGTGGGTGCAGACATTCTGCTTGTGCCCACTTGTATACCTGCTGTGGCATGCAGCACTTTTGTCCTCTGATGTGTATGGGCTACAGTGCCTGTCTGGGTTTGGGCAACCCCCCTTTGTTGATCAAGGAAGACTCCTTCCTGGGGCCACTTTGGGGGTGAGACGGAGGGCCCCACTGCTCCCTAGGTAGAGCCAGACCCTGGCCGTCATAGCACCCCCTTGTGCTGCCTCCACGTTCCCTGCCTGACACCATCCACTCAGCTGCTGCTGGGTCTCCTCAGGGCTCCCTGTGGCTCAGGGGGGCCTGGTGGATGGGGTCGGGAGTGGGGGAGACTCTGCTGCTGGTGTCTGCCCCGGTCTGGGGGTCCCTGGCCTCTGTAGGCACCTAGCAGGGCAGGGTGGTGGGCAGGTCTGGTGGGCCTCCACTCCCACCCTGGCAGGTTGCTGCCAGGCCTGGCTGGCCTGGGGGCTGCTCTGTGTCCCCACAACCCCCTGCTGGACGAGGTTGAAACAGATACTTATGCAGATGGCTTGACTTGCTGCTGCCCAGTCCAGACCAGACCAGGCCGGAACCAATGGCTGTTGCCCTTGGGCTGCGGCCTGGGGCTCAGGCTTCCACATGCCTGTTCTCAGCCTTCTGGGGGGCCTCAGACGGCTTCCAACAGTGGGTGGTCCCCACAGGACGTGGTTGCCAGGACTGGGGGGCTGGAGGTCAGGCCGGTTGCCCCCAGGCTGTGGGGTCCCTAGGGATGCAAAGCCTGGATACTCAGAGACCTTCTGGTGGGCATGGGGCTCCCGGGCTGTCTGAGGTGGGTGGGCAGAGCTGGGCCTGTCCAGGGAGCTAGGGACTGGTGTGGCCAGAGTGGGCAGCTGAGCCCTCAAATCTAGGCCATGCATCAGCAGAATGACAACTAACAGGACAGCCGACCCAGCTGGGTCTGGGGAAGGAGGCCTGAGCAGCGGGCCACCCACCCCTGTCCCGGGCCCTAAGCCCGGGCTGCCCGCCTGCGTTGGGCATTGTTTAGCCCTGGCAGGGAGGACTGGGAGTGGTGGTCAGCCCCACCAATGGTGTGCTTCGGGGTCTCAGGCCTTGTTGGCCCCTTGGAAGCTGGGCAGCCAGTGGCAGGGCAGGGGTCCCTGGGGGTCACTGGTGGATGTGTACCCTTGGCAGGAACCATCCACCCCAACCTCTCAGCACCTGTAGGGCGAGGTGGGCCAGGCTTCTCTGCCCATCCTGTGTCTTCATCTGAAAAATGAGTGTTCCAGGCCCTTAACCCCAAATGCGTAGTGAGTTTTACATTTCTAAATGGTTGCAGAAAATCAAAGGAAGAATAATACTTCATGACACTTGAGATTGAACTTTCAGTGTCCGTAAAGTTTCATTGGTGTGCAGCCACACCTGTCTGTCTGTCTGTTATGTATCAAAGTGCTGAAATGGCAGCACTGTACTTGGGAGGGACAGGGTGGAGGGCAAGGCTGAAACTGACACCCCCAGCCCTTTGCAGGAGCACAGGCTTTAGGTGTAGGTCCTTCCCTCATCCAACATCACGCTGGGCCCTGCCCAGATCTCCGCGCCCCAGGCCCCAGGCCCCAGACGTTGCAGCTCCATCAGTGCGTCTGCAAAGTAGGCTGCCTCCCAGGGCTATTGAACACCCAGTGTTCTTGGGTTGGGGGCCCCTGCCTCACGGTCACCCATCTCGCCCACAGAGGTCCTGGAACCTGAGCCTGGCCAGCAGGAGCAGCTGGTCTTTGGCAGTGGGGACACCGTGGAGTTGAGCTGCCACGCGCCTGCAGGGAGTACCACGGGGCCCACCGTCTGGGTTAAGGACGGTGCAGGGCTGGTGGCCTCGGACCGCATCCTGGTGGGCCTCCAGCGGCTACAGGTGCTAAATGCCTCCCATGAGGACGCTGGGGCCTACAGCTGCCGGCAGCGGCTCACGCAGCGTGTTCTGTGCCATTTCAGTGTACGTGTGACAGGTGAGTACCTGCCAGTGTCCTCTGAGCTCCCTGAGCAGCCAAGGGTCTCAGTGGTTATGTAGAGATGAGGGCACCCCTGGTGACGGTCTTCAGCACAAGGCTCCCTGGGCCCTCCTGGGCGAGGCAGGCACAGACCAGACAGACCTCGCAGGTGAGGGGCAGCAGGCCCCTGGTGTGGGTGCTGGGTGCACGCTCAGTCCTCCATGTCCCTTCTCGTCTCATGGCAGATGCCCCGTCCTCGGGAGATGACGAAGATGGGGAAGACGAGGCAGAAGATACAGGTGAGACCAGGCTCCCGGCTCACGGGGCGGCAGGGGCTGGGGACCTGCTTCCCACCTGACAAGCCCCGCCCTCCCCAGGTATGGGGCCTCCTGCTCATCAGGCAGGTGAAAGACAGGCCTGGGGTCCACCTCCTTTGGTCACAAGTGTGGGACCCCCTCAGTGTGGGATGGCAGGAGCCCATGTGGCCAGGCTGGGAGGCCTGTGGGTGGGGCGTCCATCCAGGTGTGAGTACTCCTGGGCAGGGGGCTCAGGTCTGGCTGCTGGGCCAGTGGACTGGGGCTTTGGGGCAGTGGGAGGGGACTGAGACAGCTCAGGTAGTAGAGGAGGGTGGCTATGGGACGTCAGGGACACCAGGTTTTGGGCACATTTATTATAAATGGCGCCACCAATGTTCCCGGTGGCAGGCTGTTGGGGTGGCAGCACCCAGTTATTTTGGCCTGGGACAGTGGCAGGTGGACTTTGCCCAGGTGTGGAAGGGCCGGTTAGGGAAGATGGGGTATCTATCTGGTTTTGGAGGAGCAGAGTTTGGTGCCAAGTGATGAGGGGCAAGGGGCCCTTGTGCACAGAAGCTGGGGGGACCACACTCAGTGTGTGGTCTAGCCATCGAGGATGTGAGCAGGAACCAGCCAGGAAGCTAGAGGGGAGTGAAAACCAGGAGGGGGTGTCGGGGTAGAGCGGGTCTTGGGAGAGCCAGGTGTCCTGCTTATGTGCCCTCCGCCTGGGGGATAGGCTCCATGATGGAGGCAGGAAAGGCTCCTGTGAGAGGAGCATGCGTCCTCCCTTTGGCTGCTAGGAAGTTCATAACCCTACCCCCTGCCTGGTTGCCTCCTTCCACCCCCTCTGCCAACCACACTCTTGGTGCCCCTGCCCAGCCAGGCCCTCTCAGGCGGTGTCTGTGTGGGCTCCGGGACAGGGCATGAGGCATTGCAGGCTCTCAGTCCCAGGGAATAGCCCTTCCCACACTCCGCTGGGCCCTAGGTGCCCTGGGTCTCTGTCCTGGACCCTGGAGGCCTGAGAGGCGCCTCTTGTCAGTGTATGTTCACACTGCTCCCCATCTGGGGCTCAGCGCCCTCCTCTGTGAGGTGGCTTCATGGACAGTGACCCCCGGAGAGGGCTGCCTCCCTCCTGGGGGACGCCTGCCCAGCCTTCTCACAGCAGGAACACAGCCCCCACCCAAGCCCGGAGAAGGAGAAAAACCAGTTGGACTCTGAAGGTGGGGGTGGGGCAGCCTGAAACCTGGATGGGAGGGCGGAGCCTCCTGGCTGTCCTGTCACCACCATGTCAGCCTGTCCCCACCCACTGGCCATCAGGCTCTGGAGTGATGCAGAGGGTAGCTCAGGGTCTCGCAGATTCTAGAGGGCGCCTGGCCCTGCTCGTCCATCCAACTGGGCTTTGTAACCTGGGCTGACCCGGCCCCTCTGCCAGCTGGGTCTCCCCCTGGTTGGGTAGGGTGCTCGCCTGGGAGACACTTTTTGTCCTGAAGGCTCGGGGCCAGTGTGTGCTACCCTAGACCCTTGGCTGGAGTGGGCACTTGCGGGAAGTGGGCAGGAAGGAGAGGGGACATGTGGCCTGGCTTTGACACGGTGGAAGGTGGTGTCGAGGCTCTGGGACCCTTGCCCAGCCCAGGCAGAGGCCCTTGAAAGGCCAACACTGCCTACAGAGGGGAAACAGGCTGGAGGCGTGGGCAGTGGCCTTCACGTGCCCCTTGCCTGCAGGGGCCCCTTACTGGACACGGCCTGAGCGGATGGACAAGAAGCTGCTGGCTGTGCCAGCTGCCAACACCGTTCGCTTCCGCTGCCCGGCTGCCGGCAACCCCACCCCATCCATCTCCTGGCTGAAGAATGGCAAGGAATTCCGGGGTGAACATCGCATCGGGGGCATCAAGGTGGGCTTGCCGGGGGTGCCGGGCCACTGGGCTCTGGCGGGGCCTTGTGCTGCCCGCTCACCCAGTGTCCCCTGCAGCTGCGGCACCAGCAGTGGAGCCTGGTCATGGAGAGCGTGGTGCCCTCTGACCGCGGCAACTACACGTGTGTTGTGGAGAACAAGTTTGGCAGCATCCAGCAGACGTACACCCTGGATGTGCTGGGTGAGGCCCAGGGTGTGCAGGTGGGTGGGCAGGAGGGGGAACGCTGGGGCGGCCCCTAAACCCCCATCTGTCCCCAGAGCGCTCTCCGCACCGGCCCATCCTGCAGGCGGGGCTGCCGGCCAACCAGACGGCGGTGCTGGGCAGCGATGTGGAATTCCACTGCAAGGTGTACAGTGACGCGCAGCCCCACATCCAGTGGCTCAAGCACGTGGAGGTGAACGGCAGCAAAGTGGGGCCTGATGGCACACCCTATGTCACCGTGCTCAAGGTGGGCGTCGCCCCCCGCTGGCCCAGGGGCTCCTGCAGGAGTGGGGACAGGGAGGGCGTCCCCAGCAGGGAGGCCCTTTGGGTTAAAGGGATGGTGGTCAGGGCCAGGGGTTGGACTTGTGGGGAAGCAGTGGGGCATTCCGCTCACCAGGCCCTGCGGTGAGTCCTCAGTTTACCTGTCTGTTCTCAGGGTTGGCCTCTGCCCGGGGGGAGGGCTTGCAGATAGCCCCCTGGGGTGAGCCCAAACTCAGGGGCCCCTGCTGGGCAGGTGGCCCTTGAGCCCACCCAGCACCCTCTAGGTCTGGGGGGCTGGGCCGCACTCCTTGAGCTGGCCGGCTCTGGCGTCGTGGGCGTGTGTGGAGTGGCTTGCCACCCTGCCAGCCTCCCTCTGCCTCAGGACAGGACAGCCTCAGCTTTGTTCCCACGGCCCCAGGGTGGGGGCCACCCAAGTTGGGACGGTTGCAACACTTGCAGCCCAAAGAGAAACATCTGTTTAGAGACAAGGCGGGCTGACGGGGGTGGGGAACAGGAGGCCAGACCTGATGTTGTGTGCTGTCTCTGCACCCTGGGCCGCATGGGTGCTCTCAGCCAGTGACGTCACAGTAGGCCCAGCCAGGACTCGGGTGGGCGGGCCAAGCGCCAGCCCAGGAGGGCCTCTCTGGGGTGCCTGCCAGGGCCACACTCTGGGTTGTGGAGGGTGGATGCTGACAAGGCGCGTCCTGTGGGGCCACCGGCCACTGCCGTGAGGTGCCTGCTCACCTCCTCCAGGCAGCCTTCCTAGCTGGCACGGCCCTATTCATTCCTCAGGGGTCTCCCACTTCCTACCTTGGAGCCTTGGGATCTAGGGCCGCCCTCGTGGCGGGGTCTGGACTGGGGCCACTTCTGTGTAGCCATTCTGTGCCCGGCAGGGCTGCCACGGGCACGCCTGAGCCGGGTCTCTTGTCCCCGCAGTCCTGGATCAGTGAGAGTGTGGAGGCCGACGCGCGCCTCCGCCTGGCCAATGTGTCCGAGCGCGACGGGGGCGAGTACCTCTGTCGAGCCTCCAATTTCATAGGCGTGTCTGAGAAGGCCTTTTGGCTGCGTGTTCACGGGCCCCAAGCAGGTAACAACTCTGTCCCACGCCTGCCTGGCACGCCGAGCTCCAGCTCCGACGCCCTGGCCATGCGCCGTCCTGCACGCCCCATCCTGCTCGTTCCCCACCCTGCAGCTCGCGCTCCGCTCCGTACATGGTCGCCTCTGCAATGCTGGCGCCTCTGGCATCCACTGTGACTGCCCGCTTCGGGCCCTGTGGCCTGTGCTGACCCTGCCTGCACCCTGTGCCACCCCCAGAAGGCACTCTGCCCAGCAGGGGCCTTGCCCTGCGTGTGGCATCTGCCCGCCTCCCCCCCCACCCCCGTCTCCGCTATCTGCTCACTTCCTGTCTGTCTCCTGTCGCCTGCCTGCCCGCCCGCCCTCAGTGTTGGCGGTAACCCCTGCATGCTGCCTCTGTGCAGCACGCTGCTGGCCGCACGCCTGCCACTCACCTGGGACAGAGGACTCGCCGGTGGAGGGACTGGCTTCGGGCTCGGTGTGGACGCACGAGGCGGAGGAGCCGCAGCCGCCGTGGCGGTCGCGGTGTTGGTGGCGGCGTTTTCTTTGCAGCCTAGCTGGATCGTCAGCGTGTGGACTCTGGCTCTGGTGCCCGTGGGAGGTGCTGGCGCTCGCCTATGGTGCTCTGTTCTCTCTTTGTAGACGGCGGGCGCTAACACCACCGACAAGGAGCTAGAGGTTCTGTCTCTGCACAATGTCACCTTTGAGGACGCGGGGGAGTACACGTGTCTGGCGGGCAATTCTATCGGGTTTTCCCATCACTCTGCGTGGCTGGTGGTGCTGCCAGGTATTGGCTCCTGCTGCTGCTGCTTGCTCTGCACCTGTCCTCTTGGGGTTGCTGGCTAGGGACACACCAAAGCCGCCAGACATGGGCCAGGACCCTGAGGCCCACGGCCGCCGTGCTCTACGGACCCTTCATGCCAGGCCCTGGACCTGCTCTGGGAGGCCCTGTCGTGGCCCAGAAGGGTGTCCCTTGAGCCCCTGCCTCCCAGCCGGGCTCACAGCAGCCTGTGCAGGGGTCTTTGGAGTCTCCCTGGCTGGCGGGCGTGGGTGCTGCTGGCTCTGCTGGGCTCCTCTCCTGGGTCTGCCTCGGGCATTTCTGAGCGCAGGGCCATCACCACGTGGGGCGTTGAGGTGTCAGCACCCCTCCAGGGCGCTGAGCCCCCTGCCCGCCCCTGCGGCCTGCAGCTCCGGCCAGGCGGCCCATGGGGGCTCCAGTGCACCTGGGCCAGGCCCCCAATGCCCTGTGTTTGCAGCTGAGGAGGAGTTGGCGGAGGCCGGTGAGGCTGGCAGCGTGTACGCAGGCGTGCTCAGCTACGCAGTGGGCTTCTTCCTGTTCATCCTGGTGGTGGCCGCCGTGACACTCTGCCGCCTGCGCAGCCCACCCAAGAAGGGCCTGGGCTCGCCCACGGTGCAGAAGGTCTCCCGCTTCCCGCTCAAGCGACAGGTAACAGAAAGTAGATACCAGGTTCCGAGCCGCCTGTCCGCCCGCCCACGGCCTCCTGGACCCCCGCCCCGCCCATGACCCAGCCTTCCAGGCCTCTGAGCTCAGGGACCCTGCCTGGGTCACGCATGTGCTCTGGGTGGGCCGACTCCCCCTGTCAAGGTCACCACATGGAGCCCAGTTTTGGAGGTCAGATCCCACCTCCCAGGCCCAGTACTCAGTCCCCCCCACAGCCCTCCACTCACTATCCCCTGGCTGCACTCCCCCCGGCCCCGAGCCCCCATTATGTGGCACCAACCTGCCCCTGCTGACCCAAGCAGGTGTCCTTGGAGTCCAACTCGTCTATGAACTCCAACACGCCCCTGGTGCGAATTGCCCGGCTGTCCTCAGGGGAGGGCCCCACGCTGGCCAACGTCTCTGAGCTTGAGCTGCCTGCTGACCCCAAGTGGGAGCTGCCTCGGGCCCGGTCAGTGTGGAGATGGGACATGGTGTGTCGGGGATAGGGCCCTGACCTGTTGGGGGGCAGGGCCGCATACAGGGTGGGGTCCTGAGGTGGAGAAGGGGGGCCACCACTCAGATCTGACTGCATTCAGTTGGGAGTCAGGTAGCAATCAAGGTGACTGACTGTTGGGGATGTGAGGCCGGGGCCTTGGACAAATGCTCCTGAGGTGGGGGCAGTGGGTGAGGAGACACCCTAAAGTGCTCTGTCTGGAGGGCATGGCAGAAGGCCAGAGGCCAGTGGGGTAACATCCTTCATCCTCATGAGCAGGCTTGAGGGGGCAAGTGTGGAGGGCTTCCTGGAGGTGGTGGCACTGAGCCTCCAAGGCTGCCTGGGAGCGGGCTATCAGTGGCAGGAATGCTCATTGTCTCTGCTTCTGCCACCAGGCTGACCCTGGGAAAACCTCTCGGGGAGGGCTGCTTCGGCCAGGTGGTCATGGCGGAGGCCATTGGCATTGACAAGGAGCGGGCCACCAAGCCTGTCACTGTGGCTGTGAAGATGTTGAAAGGTGAGGGAGGCGCGTGGCACTGGGAGCTGGGCTGGGCCTGGCTGCTGAGTGATACGCCCGCCCTCTCCTCCACGCAGACGACGCCACGGACAAGGACCTCTCGGACCTGGTGTCAGAGATGGAGATGATGAAGATGATCGGGAAGCACAAGAACATCATCAACCTGCTGGGCGCCTGCACGCAGGGTGGTAGGCGCCTTGGCCAGCCAGGTGTGGGGGCGCAGGGGCGGGGCGGCGGCCCCTCTGAGGCACCTTTGCCCGCAGGGCCCCTGTACGTGCTGGTGGAGTACGCAGCCAAGGGCAACCTGCGGGAGTACCTGCGGGCCAGGCGTCCCCCGGGCATGGACTACTCCTTTGACACCTGCAAGCTGCCCGAGGAGCAGCTCACCTTCAAGGATCTGGTGTCCTGTGCCTACCAGGTGGCCCGGGGCATGGAGTACCTGGCCTCGCAGAAGGTGAGTGGGGTGGGAGGAGAGGGCCACACCGGCACTGGCCAAAGGGGTGTCGGCCTGCAGGGGGCCCGGCAGGGGGCAGAGGGAGCGGCTGTTGGGGTCGGCTCAGCCCTGGGCCTGTCTCCCAGTGCATCCACAGGGACCTGGCAGCCCGCAATGTGCTGGTGACCGAGGACAACGTGATGAAGATCGCAGACTTTGGCCTGGCCCGGGACGTGCACAATCTAGACTACTACAAGAAGACCACCAACGTGAGCTGGGCCCGGGGCGGTGGGGGCTGCGGGCCTGGAGGGCCCCGGCCGCCAACACACCCCTCCCTTTTCCCAGGGCCGGCTGCCTGTGAAGTGGATGGCGCCCGAGGCCTTGTTTGACCGTGTCTACACCCACCAGAGCGATGTGTACGTGGCCCCACAGGTCTTGCGTGGGGGTGGCGTGGGGAGCTGCCAGGGGCGGGGCCATTCGAGGACTGGGCCGGGGTGCTCCAGAAGTGGAGCTGAGACCCAGCTGAAGCCTGGCTCTTAGCATAGGGGAGGAACAGGGGAGGCTCTGAGGCAGGTGGGCTGCTAATGGCGCTGTGGTCCCTATAGCTGGTCCTTTGGGGTCCTGCTCTGGGAGATCTTCACATTGGGGGGCTCACCGTACCCTGGCATCCCTGTGGAGGAGCTTTTCAAGCTGCTGAAGGAAGGCCACCGCATGGACAAGCCAGCCAACTGCACCCATGACCTGTGAGTGTGCAGATGCATGGCCACCCCGCCCAGGGCCCACCCATGGTGCTGATTCCCGCCGGGCCCCTCCGCTCCCAAGGGCTTAGCTCATTATCCCACTTCAGTCTCTGACCCTGGGCAGGGTTGGGGCCAGCGGCCCACGAGGCCGGTCTTGAGGTGGGGGACCCTGGCACGGGCTGGCGGTGGCGGGCAGCGGACAGCCGCCTTACCCCGCCGCCCACAGGTACATGATCATGCGGGAGTGCTGGCATGCAGTGCCCTCTCAGAGGCCCACCTTCAAGCAGCTGGTGGAGGACCTGGATCGCATCCTCACTGTGACGTCCACCGACGTGAGTGTGGGCCCCCTGCACGCCCCTGTGGGCTGGGGCTGGGGTGGGCTCAGTGCTGGCCACTGACCGCCCGCCCGCCTGCAGGAGTACCTGGACCTGTCAGTGCCCTTTGAGCAGTATTCGCCTGGCGGCCAGGACACCCCCAGCTCCAGTTCCTCGGGAGACGACTCTGTGTTTGCCCATGAGCTCCTGCCCCCAGCCCCACCCAACAGTGGGGGCCCGCAGACGTGAGGGCTGCCAACCTGCAGGCCGAGCCCTCCTAATGTGAGAGTGGACCCCAGCCCACCCCGTCGACCACTGGGGCCCAGCGGCCCAGGCCCGAGACCTGGCAAGGATGGACAGATGGACAACTTCGTGTGTGTGTGCGTGTGTGTGTGTGTGTGTGCACGTGCGTGTGAGTCTCGAGGCCCCCGTGCAGGGGTCCCCGGGGTGCCCGCCCTGCTGTACAACGACCTCCTGGCCACCTGTGCCAGCAGCACCAGGGGGACCGAATAGAGAATGTAAGGGGTCTCCTCCCGTGGGCCCCTCCCAGGCTCCCTTGCCCCTCACTGCCACCCCACAGGGAGCTTAGGGGGCAGGCTGGGCTCTGGTGTGCCTCTCTCCCCAGCAGCACCTCGCACCTGGGCTGAGTGTTAGCATGCATCCCCCAACCCCAGGCCAGGCCACCCCACTTCCCACCCTGCCCCTCAGAGACTAATTACGGGTACCTGAAGGCGGGAGCCTTTGACTTCTATCTGAAAGGTTTATTCCAGAGATGAGTGTACATTTATATAAATAGATGCTGTGTATGATATACACATACATATATATAAATATCTATATGGAAGAAGAGAGGCTGCGCCAACGGAGGCACAGGACCCCAAGGGTGGGGGGGGGCAGTCCTCTGTGGGACTCACTGTTGAGACAACTGCAGAAACTAGCAGAGGATGGAGGGGCTTTCCCAGCACCACAGTTTTGTTTTAAAAATTGTACCAGGACTTGTATATTTGTAAAGCTATTTATGGATCCCCAGACCCTGTCTGCACCCCCCAGAGCTGTAGTGTTTAGCTTGCTGCATGGCAGCGATTTAAGTCTTAACTTATTAACAGCTGAGAAGGTTTGTGCTTCGTTCCAAGGGTTCCCTGAGGGTGTGCACCCCGTCTCTGGGCTCACCCAGCCCACACCCCAAGGCCTGAGCAGTTCCCTCCTACCCAAAGGGTCATTAATAGTGTGAGGTGACGATAGTGGGGATATTGTCTTTCCTTGGGCCTTTTGCAGGGGAACGAGGTTTCTCTAGGATTTTTCTTTAGATTTATTTTTTTGGACTTCAAAGCAAGCTGGTATTTTCATACAAGTTCTTCTAATTGCCATGTGTTCCAGGCGGGGAGGCATTTCCAGTGGGGGCCAGCCCTGCACGCAGGTTTAGATGTTACAAGTTTATATATATATATCTATATATATAATTTATTGAGTTTTTACAAGATGTATTTGCTGTAGATTTAACACTTCTTACGCAATGCTTCTAGACTCTCATAACCCGGCTGCTACCTTTCAAAGCTCGGGAGGGAAAGCTACCCATTCAGTTTTGTTGTTTTTCGTACTGTTACCGCCCTGAGTTCAGGGGGCTGTTCCCTGTTTGTCAGCGAGCTGGCCTGGTGGTGGCTCGGGGTGGTCTGTTCTCAGGGCCCCAGCCTTGTGGGGACCAGAAGTGTCGGCCCAAACTGGCAGATGTGCTTTCCCAGAAATAAACAATGATTCAGTTCAGGTCGCTGCTCCTGCTTTGTCTCCTGCCCTTCGGGGGTCCTGAGCAGCTGTGTGGCCTCACTGCCCACCTGGGACACGTTCTCTCAACCTGCCCTGACGAAGGACGGGTCACCAGCTGTTGCTAGAACAGCAAATGTCGGGTGTCCCCCTAGATTGGGACTAGCTGCCTAGGTCACGGTCACTCCAAGGGTTTCCAGCCCAGGTCTCTGGCTCAGTAGGGCCTGTCCTATGTGTTCAGCTGTATGGAGGCCCAACACTGGCCTCTGGGTCACCGATGGGCTTCATCGCCTGGCTCTGGGGTCCCCAAGGGCAGGGAATGCCGACAACCTGGTGTCCGTGGGAAGGGGTAATGGGATCAGTATGGTTGTGAGCAGAGTGAGGAGGAAAGGCTGGGCCTGCTGAGCCCCTGGCTGCCCCCAGCTCGTTGAGTCCAGGAGGGCTCGGGGGGCATGTCCAGACACCTCCAGCTGGTTCTGAGGCTCCCCGCTCTCAGCCCTTGCGTCTGCCGACCCTGTCAGCTGGGCAGGGGGAGCTTTCTAGGTAGGTCCCTCAGGGAGCCACATGGCGGCAAGGCCTTCACCTAGCACCCTGCTTCAGCCAGACTCCAGGAGAGTGCCCCTTGCACTCCCCCATTCCTGTTACTTTGGGCGGATGCTGCATGCCGACCTTGGGGCACTGAAGACCCAGTGACCGTACCTGGCCCCTTCTCCAGAATTCACAACCTGAGGGAGTGGGAAGGCCGAACTGGGCAGGAGGTGACAGCAGGGCAGCCACATGGCAGTGGTGCGGAGGGAGGCCTCCAGGAGGCGGCGCAGTGCCCAGGCCAAGGGGGGAGACCGGGATTCAGGGACAGGTCGCCAGGCGGATTTCCCCAGGTCCCGAACCCAGCGCCGCGCAGGCTGGCGGGCCCTCCCGGACCACCCCTGCCTTGCACACTGGCCCCTCGCCGCCTGTCCTTCCTCACCTCTAGCTACTTGAGGACCTCATCCGGTAACCGGCCACGCTGGCTTCTGAGAAACCCCCCTTTTGCGGAGTAAACTCCCTCGGGTGGGGCGTTTCTGGGGCCTGTAGCAGGTGCTGCGCAACACTTTCGCCCCGTGCCCCAAGCTCTCGCCCCTCACCCCATCCAGCCCGCTAGGGCTGTGGGGACGCGGCGACAATGCGGGACAGGGCGAGGGAGGCCAACGAAGGCCCGAGCCTGGAGGGACAGCGTGGCGGGCAGGCGGAGTGCGGGCCGGGGGCGCCCTCTAGCGTCGGCCGGGCTGCCTCTTCGCTGCGCCCTGTCGCCCGCCCCGCCGCCTGGGCCCCCAGGTGCGTGCGCACTCGGAACACCGCGGGGTCTGGCAGCTGGAGGCGGGGGGGACGGGGAAGCGGCCTCTACGGGCGCCGGACGGAGACGTCGGCTGGGCGCTGGCCGGGTCGATCCGGAGAGGCGCAGGCTGGCAGGTTGGGGCGTCGGACAGACAGTCCTGAGCTGCTCGGTCCTCCGAGCCTCCCCGCCCCTCACCTGCCCGGCTCCACCTCCTCCCGAGGCCCCGCCCCTCACCTGCCCGGCTCCACCTCCTCCCGAGGCCCCGCCCCCGCCTGCCCGGCTCCACCTCCTCCCGAGGCCCCGCCCCCGCCCGCCCGGCTCCACCTCCTCCCGCGGCCCCGCCCCCGCCCGCCCGGCTCCACCTCCTCCCGCGGCCCCGCCCCCCGCCTGCCCGGCTCCACCTCCCGCGGCCCCGCCCCCGCCCGCCCGGCTCCACCTCCTCCCGCGGCCCCGCCCCCGCCCGCCCGGCTCCACCTCCTCCCGCGGCCCCGCCCCCGCCTGCCCGGCTCCACCTCCCGCGGCCCCGCCCCCGCCTGCCCGGCTCCACCTCCAGGCCTGTCGTGTTCCTCGGTCCCTTCGCCGCCTGGGATGGCTCACCTGGTCCCTCCTTGTTCCCAGCCTGTGACGGCCGCCCGCCTACCCCGCTCCCTCGTCCAGTCCCCAGCTGGGTGTGTGAATACACTCGGACGCCAATGCCCAGGTCTCGGCCCCAGGGTCTTCAGGGCGGCGTCACCGCACGTGAAACATGCGCTTCCCGCCCGAGTGGAACGTCCTCCATCTCCCCACAGCCGTCGCCGGATGTTTTAAATCGGGACCCCATCTAGCTGCCTCTCCTTAGCGTCTAGTCTGGAAGAGCGCCTGCCCTTCCTCCCTCTGCTGGTAGCTCTGAGGGGGACAGCTGTGTCCTGTGGGGCTGGCCAGACTTTCCTGGCTGGGCGTCTGGGGCGGGAAGCTGCCCGGGCTGGGGGTGGGGCAGTGCCTGGGCGCGAGCCAGTCGCCCTCACCCAGCGCCCCGCCCCCAGACCAGGGCACCAGGGGCGCTGCGGGGCAGGGGGGTGGAGCCCAGCGTTTCTGCCGTCTGTCAGCTGTAATTCTCCATAGAGAGCTTCTGACGGCCTAATTGTCTCCTGAGAAGACAGGGTAGTACCTAACTCTTTCACTCACCTGTTTTCAGTGGGACATTGGTGTGATGACCTCCACGTGCGGGGCACACTAGCTTTTCTCTTCTGAGCATCACTGCAGGTGCCTGGGTTTGGTTTACAATCAGCTCTTGGCTCTTTCGATATTCGTTCTGCCCCTTTAGGCTGGCTGCTGTGTGCCCTGGACCTCAGCCCCCAACCGGGCAGGTGAACCCTGCCCCACCAGAATCAGCCTGCCCAGAGCCCTGGGGCCTTTATGTGGCCTTCTGAACGCGAATTCACATGGTCTCGTCTTGGGGCGTCTGCTGCAGACCCCCAGCTGCATGCAGGCTCACACAGCACCCGTCCCCGGCCCCCAACTCCCAGGGCCTGGCCTGAGGACAGACCCATAGTGGACGTATGTCCACATAAAGGATCTGGGTGCCTGCTGGGGACACCACAGTGAGGTTGGGTGGACACCTCAGGTCCCGGGGCCAGGCAGGGGAAGGCAAGGGCTAAAGCCACACCTGCACCCTCAAGACCTGTGGGGAGAGGGGGACAGTGACCAAGGCCAGTCTCAGAGAGAGATGGGACACGGGAGAGCAGCCCTCAGGCAGTGTCAGGACTCAGCAAGAACGAAAGCCCACATGACAGCCTGAGGAGCCCGGTGCCAACGCAGGGGTGAGGCCACCTGAGCCAGGCTGGACATCCTGGGCTAGGCTGGGTGGGGCGGTCTGCCCATTGAGCGCCTGGGAGGATGGGGACACCAGTTGGTGCCTGTCCTGCTGCTGGGATCCCACGCTTCCCTGCCCACCTTCCCAGCCAGGCCTCAGCTCTCCCGCAGGGAGGCCACCCCTTCAGAGCCTAGGCACGCGAGCTGGGGGAGAGGTGGGCTGGCCCCCTCAGGCCAGAGGCCACCGCCCGTGGGCAGCACTGTCCCTGCCCCCAGGGGCCATTTTCCAGGAACAGACCTGCGCTCTCCTGGGCAATCCCTCGGCCAGGGTCCTAGCACTGCCCGCCCAGGGACTGGCTTCCCCTGGGATCCCCGGCCGGAGCCTGGTTAGGCAGTGGCCACCTCACCTGGACAAATAATTCACTGCATGGCGACAGGTCATCAACATAGCGCTTTATTAAACCTCCTTACATCAAACTGGGTGTCTAGTCACCAGCACACGGATCAGTCTGGGTACAGTGTGACGGGGGACGAGGAGGGCAGTGTCACAGAACAAGAGGACTCCTGAGGCCAGGGCGTGACCTCCTGAAGGTGAGGGTCCCCGACTCTGGCCTCACGCAGCACATCCAGACCCATGGCCCACTCACCAAGCCCATCTGCTGCAAGGCCAGACCCAGGCCCCGGGCCATACCGCTGTCACAAAGGCAGACCCTCAGACAATTGTGACATTTTCCACCTTGGCTTGTGATGTGTCACACTTTAAAAATCTGACTTTAAGCTGTTACAGGAACATTAATTTGATATTTCAATAAAAACATTTCTAAAAAAGGTGGTTACACATATAAACCCAGGACAGAGAGACTCGGGGGAGCTGGCTCGGACCTTGGAGGACGTGTGGACACAGCCGCACTGCACAGGGTCCAGGAGGTGCCACCCCACCTGAGCCACCCCAGGGCCCCACTGTGAGAACTACTGGCTGGAGGTCATTCTTCAAAAATTACAAGGTGCCTTCATTTTTAAAAGTCTGGATTTTCATACTCCATCCAAAATGACTCTGGAAGCCCTGTGCCAATTTCCTGAATGTCTACTGAAAAACTGGGCATATAGGTGGAGCGCATGAGGGGACATGTGCTAAGGATTCCCGGTTCATTTTCAGGCGGTCACAAAGAGGGCACTCCTGATGGCACGGGCGGTCCAAGCACAACTGCCTGTCAAACACCTTGTCACACGAGCCTCATTTCTGGGCCCATCCCTTATCACACCTGCACCTGGACCCTAGCTTCAGCTGCGACAGTAAAAGTGAAGATAAATGAAGGGGGGAGCCTATAGCAGACAGTTGCCCACATCACAAACACTGAAGGTGCCCACTGGCAGCTGGTGCCATGTGCATGCACAAAGCCCCAGCAGCACTGGGCTGGTGGCGTCCCCATGTGACATGACCGGGAGGGCGATTCCAGAGCAGGAGGGCAGCGGCGTACTGCAGTGACAGCAACGTTGGGCAGGCAGGGCACCCAGCAAAGACAGCGAGGGTGAGGGCAGGGCTGAACCGTGCACCCCGATTGGGCCCAGTGCACCGCTCCCCAGAAGGACGGCCACCATTGCGGGCACAAGGGCAGAGCTCACAAGCAAGCTGTCTACAGCTGCAAATCTGGCCACAGAAATATGTGCGACAGCTCGTGAGTACCCTGGAAGCATCTAGAGGTTGTTACTGCTCAAGTAACAACCCAACTGTTACTGAGCAGAGGTTTAACCTCAGAGCACAAAATCCTATTCTTGTTTTGTCAAGTTTCTTCCTCAACAGCCAAGCAAGTTTCAAGTCATTCAGCAGCTCTCATTTCTGAGTCCTGGCTAATCTGGCCCCTCTGTTCCTACGTCTTCCATTCCTATGTTTGGAATCTCCTGAAAGAATGTTCTTGTGGGTCAGACAGAGCAGAGGCCCCAGGCGGCCAGGTGCCTACGCTTCTGAAAGCCCCGTGGGGCACCGCCCACAGCACTGGCAACAGTCAGATGCCTGCTCGTGCTGGAGGAGCCGGGCTGAAAGGGTCGCGGGCACAGGGACACGCCAGTCCCGGGCCCCTCCAACCACCCACAGGGCAAAGAAGTGGGGACAATCCAGATTAGGAAACATTCTAAAAGCCACAACAGCACAGTGAATCACTCAAACATAAAGTGCTTCACCTGCGACGGCTTCCCTCATCGACTGCTGCCCATCAGGCAGACTGGCAGGTGAAACTACTGGTAACTGCTTAAAGGTGAACATCAAAGGGAAATCAACAGAGCTGATACACAGAGATCAGGAAATGTGCATGACACACTGATTTTGCAGAGGTTTGGTGCCATTGACAGACGTTTCCTCTGTGGTTACTGATGGGACAGGCAATGAGCACGGCCGCTCCTACTGACACGCCTTCAGGAAGCTGTGCTGGCAAGACTCAGTGTCTTCTCTAGGGCTGAGGGGGGCGTGCTGGGCGTCCAGGCGGCCGGTCCTCTCCTCCTGGGGCACCAGCAGGGCGTGGGCCCGAGCCCACCTGTGAGCCAGGGGGCTGCTGTGGCTGCCACGGTGCGAACGCAGACACATTCCCTGGAGGGGCTCGGGCCTTCCAGACTGATTGGATCTTCATGGAATGATGAAAATTAAAAATTACTTGATTACGGAAGTTTCTGATTTATTGCAGACAAAATACTAGGTCTGTCAGTAAGAATCACCTCAGAGCAATCACTGCGGTGGCCGGAGGCAGTGGCGGGCAGCTAACCCTTCACCTCGGCAGCCTCCTTCTCCTTGGCCTTCTCCTTCTTCTCCTTCTCCTCCACCTTCTCCTCTTTCTCCAGTGTTGCCACAATCTCGGCCACCTGGCTGGTGGAGATGTGTATGTCTTCTTTGTCCACCAGCTCGATCACCTACACACACAGGAAAGGGACAAGGAACTCAGGACCGGTCTCCTGGGCCACCAGGCTGAGACGGCCACTGGAACTCGCATGCTACACTGTCCAGCCAGGGGTCCCCCTGGGGTCCTCACTGCCCTCCACCCCAGGGGGCCAACAGGCCCCAAAGCCCCAGGCCAGGTTCCAAGCTACCAGGGGCCTGAGCTGCAGGAAGGACTGTGACAGAGGTGGCCGACAGCACAGCAAGGCTGCGAGCCACATCCCTGGGGGGCCGGTGGCGGCCCTGGACAGAGGCCCCCAGGTAGACGGCAGGGTGTGGACGTCCGAGCTGCTGTCCACACCGAGGGGCCCCTGGGAAGGGACAGGTAACATGGGCTCAGCCCTACCAGCCTGTGCTGCTGGCGAGGTGACGACGCTCGGTGAGTACCTCACGTCCCACTGAACGGAACTAAGCAGCCAGTCTGGTGAGGGTGTGAAAACCCACTAGCCAGCTTCCCAGTGGGAGCCATTAGAACCACCTGGGAAGGCACGGCCTTCGCAGACTAGCACACCCCCATCCCAAGCCCCCTGGCACCAGGGGCCCGAGTGGTGACTTCAGGGTCACCTCAGGCAGCCCCCATGCCCGGTTCTGAGGACAGCAGGGCACCTCAACCCTGGGGGTCTGCACACCCAGCCACCTCACCACCAGACCAAGCCCCCCCGTGTCCTGTCATAAAGCAGGTGAGCTGTTCCAAAGGGACATTCTCACTACACTGTGCTTCATTTGGGTGCAGAGTGAGGGCTGAGACCAGGCCACGGGGCCTCGCGGGTGGAGGCGTGCACGAAAGTGCCTGGGTGAGGCCGCCAACCCTCACGGGGCCACGTCACCCACCTTCACAAGGTCGTCAATGTTGATCTTGCCGTCCTTATTCTCATCCAGTGCTGCAGCCAGGCTGACGAGCTTGTTTTCTGGAATGTGCTTGATTTGCTTCATGGCACTGATGAGCTCAGTGACACTGATGACAGTCTCCCTGGGGGGGACAGCCTGCATGTGGCACGGCTGGCCTGCACCCCCAGGTCAGCCCCTCCCCTGGGCACACAGGAGGCAACGGCGCTGGGTCCTGGATCCCGTGTGTGCAGCCCCAGCCAGCCCTGTAGCTGCCCGTGCTCACTGGGCGGCACGCGGTCAGCATGAGACCACGGGGCACAGCAGGAGACGCCGACCTCGTCTGGGGGTAAAGGGCCTGCCCCCAGGAGCACCGAGTGTCAGTCACTACCTACCGCCTGGTGGGTGGTTTCATTCACCCCACAGCTGCCGCCGCCCTCCCCCCAGGATCTGGGACACACCAGTGCAGAGGTGGCCCGGCCCAGCACGGGGTTCATTACGGAAGGCCTGTGTGTTGGGGTTCAAGAGGGAGGAGGCAAGAGAGGGATCCTAACAATGAGGCAAGTAGAGCTGAGTGTGGCTGAGGTCGGAGGGCGCATGGCTTCTGGGGGGGTGGGGGTGGCTGTGAGCCAACATACTCTCTGGAATGGCAGCAAGTCAGCTGCCTGGGGAGAGCGGTGGCTCAGGGCAGACCTAGCGTGGCAGTGCGTATGGGGAGAGGGGCTCAGAGCTGGCAGGAAAACGCAAGGGGGAAGCTGGGCACGGCAGCCGAGAGCTGCACCTGAGTCAGAAAGGCACGCACTCACCCCGCGGGAGAGCCCGGGGCGGCCGGGCCCAGCCTGCCGGCCTCCTGATCGGCCTCCAGCTGTGTGAGCAGCCCGTCTATCTGGCTGATCATCTGCTGCACCCTCTTGGTCAGCCTCTTGCTGGCTTTAGATTCTTCCACGTCCATTTCTTTGCCAGTCTTTGAAAGTTCCTTCTTGATCTCTTGCAAGTCCTAATGAAATCATTTAGTTGTAAAAAGACTATCTTCAAAGCAAACCTGACTGAAGCTTGCCCTGTAATCAAATACACCAAACCAGCGTCCTGAGCGTGAGACGCCCCAGGCTGTACCCCGTGTAGCACATTAGTTGCCAGCACAGAAATGTGTTCATTTTTGCAAATTCTAACGTTTTGTGGCAAAGGACATGGAATCTGTTCTGAGTTCCAACTCTCTTCGTGTTTTGCTTAAAATAAATGAATAGATGACAGAATCAAGCAATGGTGTCTCCTTAAATTCCAAGCCAGCTGTTCCCCAGAAGCGAACCTCACAGGGAGGGTGGGGGCGGGGCAGGGATGAGGAAAAGGTATCTGATAAACAAGGTCTCATTTATTGAGTGACCAGATTATTCACCTGATACCTTCACGTGTTTAGAAACTAAAAAAGACAGATATTTGTCATCTGCAGGGTGTCAGGCTAGCTTCCAGGAGCAAGTGACCCAATACGATAGCTGCAGGGAGTTAAAGAATAAACTTACTAAGAAGGCAGTTTTCTCTCAAATCGCCCCTGGCTGGCTTATTACATATTTGATGGAGGTGCACTGGCACCACAGGCCTAACGACGGCCGACCCACCGTCTCTGCAATCATGGTCTCAGGAGCAAGCCTCATGCGGCCCCGGGGGCCACACCCCACACCCCCAGGGCACCTGCACCCATGTTCCCAGGGCGGCTGTACACGATGCTCCCCACACCCCCTGCCCCCTGGGCGCCTGCACCCCACACCCTCCCAGCGCGCCCGCACCCCACACCCCACCTCGCTATACTCCTGCACGTCCCCTTTCAGCAGCTCTAGTTCCTCCTTCTCCTTTGTCAGGGATGACTTCTGCTCCTTCAGTTTCGAACAAGCATCACTGAGCATGTCAATTTCCTCCTTGGTTATTTCCTCCTCCTGGGAAGAAAACACGACACCTGGTGGGAAATCACCTGCACAGGTTGTGTTCAGTGTACGCGGGGGGTCTCTGCTCCGCGAGGCCAACAGCGCGTGTGGACACCATCCAGTCCTCTCCGAAGGAGTGCGCCCGTGGATGTGTCATCTGACACATGGACACTCGTGAGACAGCTGTCACCTCGATGCCTTGTCGTGCCACGTGTCCCTCCTTCCCACCCATCTGCCTTCCCTCGTGAGACTAGTTTGTGTTGCTGGAATTGTACGCACGCGCACACGGCATCTGCCTGACGCCTGACCCCAACCTCCATGCTGTAGTGTGTCCCCTACACGCTGAGTGCCACCTCACTGAGTGCACAGGCCGAGCTCACTACTACCTTGGCTCTTTTGGGTCCTTTGAATTTCCATGTACATTTCAGAATAACGTGAATTTCAACAGAGAGGCCGCTGGGACCTTGAAGATCCGGGTCTAAGGGCAGCTGAGGACAGCCCCACCCACAGCGCACACGTCCCCCACTGACCCCCCTCTGGTTGGCCTCAGCGCCGTTTACAGCGCTCAGCGCGCAGGTTCTGCATATCTGGCTCAGACCTACCCTACAGCCTCCTTGTTTACAAGGAGCTCCTGTAAACGGTGAGCTTTTAAAATTCCCAGTTCCTGTTCATACACCTGCAACGCAGGGAAGCATGGCTGATCTCCAGGTGTCCACACCACTGCGAACAGTCCACTCACTCCTTCATGACCTGCACGGTTCTGTGTCCCTTACCTGCTGAAAGCGGGCGGCCGCGCCAGCGTGTCCCCGTTCCTACAGGGCTCAGAACCACCCTTAAGCCTGCTCTGCTGACTTTTCTCATCAGAAACAGACCCTGGATTCTGTCAAGTGCTTTTCCCACCCCCGCTGAGATGGTCTCACACAGGTTTTCTCCCGAATCTGTTAATACAGTCCTTACACTGACTGATGTTTTTATTCCCTTGAAAAGCCCCAGGAAGTCATGCTATCACCATCCTTGTCCTAGCTGCATTTGATTTGCCAAAAGTCTGGGCAGAGCTCTCACCCCTGTGCTCATGAGGCCCTGCTGATTTCTGTGCCTACCTGGCTTTGCATCAGGGAGTCCCCAGCTCAGAAGCTGGGACAGTCCCTGCTCTCGGGCTTTCTGCCAAGAGTGCAGCACTGCAAGGGTGTCTTTTGAGCGGGGGGCCACCAGTAACTTGCGTGGGAAGCCATGGGGCCTGGGCTGCTCTGTGGGAACCTTTTCAGCTGCAAACCCAATGTCCTTACTGGAGTGAGCCACTCAGGCTCTGGGCCAGTGCTGAGACAGGCCCACAGGTACGAGGCGCCTCCTCTCCCACTCTCTGGTGCCTTTTCAATGCGCCCTAGCTCTTCACTCCCATTTTCCATAGGTGTTCCTTGCTGACCAATTTGTGTCACCCTTAGTCCGTAAGTTCTGCTAGTTCTTAAAGTACTTTCACATCTGAGTCTTGAACCCACTGGAAACGGAAGACGGACAACCACCTGGCACTACTCACTGACAGGTGCCCCTTCTCCCAGAACATCCTCCGTGGGCCCCACCAGTCTCCACCTACTCAGCTGTCCTACCCCAGCCCCACACTACTTTAAATATGACCCTGTGTCTCAATCCCCGATCCTTCTCAGGTCACCCTACAAGTCCCTACAAGCCCCTGCCAAGGCCACTGACGCCCACAGGCTGCCCATCAGGGGTCAATCCTCAGGCCATCCACCTGGCCCTCTCAGCATACCCTCCTCTGAACACACACCATCCACCGAGGTGTCTGCACACTCGCCTCATGGGTGGCCCCGCCATGATGTTGCTCAGAGTCCCGACATAAATGTGCTGCCTGGGTCTCTCCCACTCCAGCTGCCGAGTGGACGTGGCCGTCTGGCTGGTAGATAGCTCCTCCCCCAACGTGTCCCACCTGCTCTGTGCAGTGTGCCCCCTGTACATGGCCCACTGGGAGTTCCAGACAGAAGGCGTGCTCCCCGTGGAGCGGCTACCCCAGGACAGCGAGGCCACTGGGGACGAACATCCCCACGTCACAGGACAGGGGTGTGGAGAGTGCCTGAGCCAGGGCTACTGGGAAGGCCTCTGTGGGGGAGCCACACCCGCGTCCCCTCCCGCTGCGTCACCTCTCCTTTCCAGGCACGCAGGCCTGAGGCCGGCCCCTCTCACCCCAGGCCTCCCAGGAGCATCTCAGACCGGTGGTCTCACCCTCCTCACCCCTCCTGCTCAGCTCGGAGCTGCCTCCCTCCTGGGAGTGCTCAGGCATCAGGTACCTTCACGCCCTCCAGGATGGGGGCCGTGTCCTTCAGAGACTCTGACGGCAGGATCACGTCAGCTACTTCCGGCTGCAGCTCTGCCGTCGGCTGCCCAGGGGTAGCTTCTGCCACCACTTCCGGCTGCACTTCCTTCTGGAACATAAGATGGCTGCGGCTCAGCACCACACATCACACCAGAGTCCCCAAGGCATCAACACCAGCACACACGTGCCACTGGCCAGAGGGCAGTGTGAACAAGCCTGCTGGGTGCCGGCCGCGGTATGTAAAAGCCCACCGAGCGGCAGCGGTGACCCGCCTTCTGCAGGCCTCCCTGCAGGACTCCCCAGTGGGGGTGTTCCGAGGACCAGGTGCAGCCACACTGCTCACGCAGCTGGGCCCCAAAGTTCACCAGGTCACCCGCGGCCCCTACAAATCCCAGCGCCTCATTTTCCTGACAGCTGACTGCAGCTACCCTGTGCCTCGCGGACTAAACACCTTGTGGGCACAAGTGCCAGGAGTGGCAGCACCCCACAGCCTGGACAGGGCCGAAGCTGCCCCCCCCGTGCGGACTGGCCCCCGGACCAAGGAGAGCGGGCCAGCTCACGCTCCGGCCCCCGGCATGCCCACACCTGGAACGTTCCAGGAGGAAGGAAGGTGGAGCACAGCCCCAGGTGCCAGTCCCAGGCCCCCGAGCCACCTACCGCGGCCGCGGCCGCCGCCTCCGAGCGCTCCTGCAGCCGCTGCTCGCGGAGCTCCTGCCGGATGGCCGCCTCCTCCTGTAGCGTGGCCTCCAGCTTCGCCTTGTTGTCCACCTGCTCACCCTCCACCTCAGCCACCTTCACCTGCGCCTCCTTCGCCTGCAGGGGAGATGCCTGTGAGCAGCTGGCACACAGCCCCGCAGCCCCTGCCCTTGGCAGACTGTCATCACCACCGGGGCTACCACAGGCAACGGGTGCACCACTGGGATCCAACCAGACCGGGCACCCGAGGGTCACCTTGCCCTTGGTCCACAGGTGTCCTCGCTATTCAGAGAAAGGGCAGACGCGAGGGAATGGAGGGCTGGGGGCGGGCCCAGGTGCCCATGGCTGGGGCTGGGTGCTTCCTCGGCCCCACCCCCCAGGAGCGAGGGGTCTCCGGCAGGCCGCGCGTACCACAATCTCTGGAAGGGTCTGCAGCGTGGACTTGAGCTGGTCGGCGGGTGACAGGGTGTCTGGCAGGTACATGGCCCGGGACAGGATGAGTAGTGACGTCGGGATCTCCTGGTGCAGGTGCAGCTCCAGCCACTGGAATGGGGGTTCAAGACCCAGACTCACACACAGCCTCTCCCACCCACACCTGGGACCTGGGCGAGGGCTTCTGTTCTGGTTGGGAAAGGGGTGGAGGGGCAGACTGAGCTGGAGTCGCTGGGACGCATTCTCAAGCCCTACCAGGTCCATTTACTGCTGCGTTTCATGATTCAATCTCACCCGAGCCGCCAAAAGACGGAGAATTGGCGCCCTGAATGCCAGGTTTCAGGGCATGGAAATCTGGGAGGCATGGCCAGGTTCCCTGCTACCAAAGCTCTTCACTTAAAAATGGCACAGAACTCTGAAGGTGCTGTTCGGGAACTCATTCCACATTCAAGGTTTTAGACACCTACTGTGAGTCAGGCACTGTTTCAGGCTATTTTAGTGTTGAAAGATAGTGTTCAAACTGACCAAAAAAACCCTGGCAATGTCTGGGCACAGGACAAAGGACGAGAAGGAACTATAAGAATAGGAACAAAATGCCAAATACGGGTGAAATAATCAAGAAAAACCCAGAGCACTTGAACCAAAAGGCGTGACAGTCTTTGGGGCACCAGCCCACAATCAGCCGCCCCGAGTCTGTTCCAGGACGGGAGGAACCACCAGGCACTCAGGCATACGCAGGGCCACTGGTACCGCAGAGCAGGACCTGCTGGGGAACCCCAGCACAGCAGGCCGCGCTGTGTGGGGGGAGGAGCCGCATGCGAGCTGGAGGCCGCCAGCAGCAGCGGCGTCGGTGCGAACGGCTGGCCCTGCACACCGTATGCCTTCTGCTGTGAGGCTGGATCACGGGGCAGGCCGCCCTGCCTCGCCGCGGCCTGACTATTCCCACTGCTGCCGCTGGGCCGGCACAGCTGCCTGCCTGCGGTGCTGGAGGGACAGAATGCAGTCAGTGGTCCTGAGCGCACAGCAGGGCGGGATGGCCTGGCTCCTATTTCCCCAAAGGCCCAGCCCCGGTTCAGAGCGTGCCCGAGTTTCCAAGGAGGTTACTTAGCCCTCACCGGCCTGCAGGTGACCAGGAGCAAGAGATAGGAAGGACATCGTGCATGGGCAGGTGGCCAACACTGCGGTTTGCGGGTGCCGCAGGACCAGGTGCTCACACACCCTTGTCCAGGACCCGGCCTGGCGCAGGTGAAGGCCAAAGAAGCACGTCACCAAGCCCGCTGCCGTCCACACGCCCCTCCATGTCCCCCGCTTCCCACAGAGCCCACGCTGGGACGGGAGGGGGAGCTGCACCGCACACGCCGGCCAGGACCACGCACCTGCTTCAGCTGGTCCCGCAGGCGGTCTTCCGTGACGCCCAGGGCCCGCATGCCTCGAGCCCGACACGCCGCCTGCAACTCCTTGACGCTCAGGCTGTCCACTCCTTCCTCAGAAATCAGCTGTAAAGAAAGGCAACCTGCTGTCGTCTGCAAAGTCACTAGACGTTCACGGTGCTTCTGGACCACACTTGGGGGCACTAAGTGTCTCATTATAAGCCGCTTTGCCAAGTACCAAACTACTGCCGCCAAAGCCCCAGTTCTGGGTTTGCAGGGACAGGGACCATCCAATGGAGGGAGGGGACCTTGGAGAAGCACGCAGTGACTAGGACCAGCTGCAACCTGAGACTTGAAGAGCAGCCTCGTCCCCAGGGCATTCTCAGGGTTTGCAGGATGGCAGAGGAAGGACGGAGAGCAGGGGTGAGCCTAAGCTCCGAAGATGAGTCCCCCTTCCTCCCCGAGCCTGAGGGAAAAGAGGGAGAAGCAAACAGGTGTCCCAGAGACGGGCCCAGAGCGCGGAGCGACTCCCACAGCGTCTGTGCCAGCGGGTCCCACTCCCCGTCTCACCCGACCCCATTCCACCTCAGTGATTCTGCCAGGGAGGCCGCTGCCCGTTTTCTTAATGATGCCTTTACCTGGAGATGACTGAGGATGGGTGGACATGTGGTTGTAGGAGGCACAGAGCTCCTGGGCTTCTCCCAGGGGTGACAGCTCACAAGCTGCAGTCCACAGCCACCACCAGGATATGACACGAAGTGGGTCAGGACAGACACCTCTGCACCCCAGCAACCACTAATCTGGTCTTGGTTTCCGGGACTGTCACTCGCAGCACATGATATGAACGTGACTGTCCGGTGTGCGACCACGTGGGTTCCACAAGGATCCACGTGGGTTGTTATGTGTTGATGATCGTCCCTTCTTTTGTGAGAAGCCTGCATGGTGCACACACAGTCCTGGTTTAACCTCTGGTCCACAGAACAACATCTAGGTTGTTCCTGCTTTTAGGTTCTTGTGGAAAAACTGCTTTGCATTTGCTTTCTGGTCCCCATCTTCTGGTGGGTGAGGTGAATCCCACTGGGACTTCTCGCGAGTGCTCCTGGGTGAACCTCCTTCCAGGGTATTTCCAGAGGCTGCTCTGGGTACAACAGACACACGTAAACGTTACAGGCTGTCAGTGTCCTCACTACTCCAGTTCCAGTGAACTGTGGAAACCTCACTGCCCGACGTCCCCACTGTGCTGTCTCCACAGGCCACCGGGTCATCGCTTCTGCTTCAACCACCACACCCGATTTAGAAGACACACAAAGAGAAGGGAAGCCTGCTGGTCTCCCCATATCGCTGCTACCCATGCTCTTCTTTCCTGACGTGTCAAGTTTCCTCCTATCTTTTCCTTTATGTTTGGAGAACATGTCCACTGATGACAAACTTCTATTTGGCTTCATCTGCGAACATCTGATTTCCTCCTCGTTCCTACAAGATATTTTTGTTGGACACAGGACTCTAGGTTGACGGTTCTTTTTTTAGCCTGTGAAAACTACTGTTCCACCTCCTTCTGGCCTCGTGGTTTCTGATGAGAATTCGCTGCCATTCGTATTGTTTTTCCTGGAGGTAAGATGCCATTCTCGCTCACTGCTTTCCCAATTTCTCAAGTGCTCATTAGTTTGACTATAACGTAGCGTGGTGTGGATTTCTTTGGGTTTATCCGGTCCGGGGTTCACTCACTTTCTTAAATTTATAGATTTACTTCACTGAATTTGGAAAGTGTTCAGCCATCATTTCTTCGAGCACTTTTCCTGACCTTCCCTGTCTCCACTCCTTCCAGAATTCCCACAACAAGTATGTTAGAAGTTTTGCAGTCGTCCCACAGGTCCCTGGGGCTCTGATCATTTTTTCACCTTTTCTCTCTGTTGTTTTATCTTGAATTTCACCAATCCTGTCTTCTGTTCTCTCCATTCTGCAGCATAGCCCACCGAGTTTTTCTTTCTGGATTGTATTTTTCACCTAAATTTCCATTTGGTTCTTCATATCTTGTTTTTCTTTGCTGTGACTGCATTTCTATGTGACTCACTTCATCACTGCTATGAAAGCATTTAAGATCGTGTAGTTTCTCTAACTTGTCCCCAGTGCTGCCATCCATTGGTCACCTTTATTCATTCACTTCGGGATCCTTTTGGTTCTTAGCAGGAGTAGTTTTTGACTGATACTGGACATTTTGATGATATGCTCTGAGATTCTGGGTCTTATTTCAGACCCTGTCTGTCTTAGCTGTCTCCTCTGATACGCCTCTGGCATGGCTTAAGGGGTAATGTTCTAACCAACTTTTTACAGATCTTATAATTGATGATCTGGCATCAACTGATCCAAACTAACAGCTAAAGTTATTTACATCTCCTCCGCGGCATTCATGAGCGCATGCAAATCGTATTTCAAATCTTCCAACCACAAACCCTAACTTCTATGTTTCACTTCCTGCCCAATCCAGAATGTCTCTAGCTGGCCACACCTACCACATGAGTAATAAAGACCAAGCCATGGTTCCTCCCTCCTTCCCTTGCTCCTGCTTCCTGTCCAGGTGTGTCAAGGGCTGGTGTGGCCCTGAGTGGGTGTCAGGCCTGTTTCTATGGAACTGGGAACAGGCTGCTTTCGCTGGCACTGAGCTCTGTGTGCCATCAGTCAAACCCACAGGTACATTTTGAGACAGGTGGGTTGCTGCTTTGTTCCTGCCAGGCTCCCCATTCGCCTCAGCGGACCCCCAGGGAGAGCTACTTCTGTTTCTGCTGGGAGGGGTGAGTGGGGTTCTGTCTGCACAGACCTCCCTCATTACTGGCCAGCCCGACCTCCACTGACACCACCCCCGAGGAGGGCGGGAGGATCTTGAGATTGTCGGGAGGGGTGGAGGTCTCAGCACCCCCTACTGTTGCATGTGGGGGCAGGTCAGTGTTTCCTGTGGAGTCTGGCTGGAGCAGAGCGGTTACTGTCTGGAATCTTCTGTCCTGCTAGGCAGCCTCTTCCTATGCTTTGGCAGAGGGCAAGCTTTTGCATTTGTCCGCGTTTCTGGGTTGC
Organism: Rhinolophus hipposideros; assembly: GCF_964194185.1. Taxonomy (NCBI): domain Eukaryota; kingdom Metazoa; phylum Chordata; class Mammalia; order Chiroptera; family Rhinolophidae; genus Rhinolophus; species Rhinolophus hipposideros. The sequence goes on along the minus strand of NC_138047.1, from coordinate 110,274,752 downwards.
TGACTTCTTCAGCCCCAAGGCTGGCATCTATGAGGCATAAAGCAGCCCCACAGCATAGTTCCTGGGGTTCCAGTCTTCATTTCCCCACTTCTCAGATTCTTCCTGTTTGTTTTCTACTTCACTTCCAGGGGAAAGTGTGCCCACTCCACCTTCACAAGAGCGGAGGTCTGGCTGCTATTCCATTTCATCAGGATCTGAGATTCTGTGGACCAGGACAGAGTAGGCAAGTGTGGAGATGAGCTGCCCGGGGACCCAGCGGCATTCGCCAGCCCCTGGAGCAGGCTGAGAGTGCAGGCCTCAGGCTCTGCTCAGAGGCAGAGACATCTCGTCAGGCTACGGCGACAGCAAACAGCTGGAGTAGGGAATGCTGAGGCAGATAAGCCTGAGGGCTGCAGTCCAGACACAGGGATGTGTAGGGACCAACCCGAGGTCACGTCTCAAGCTGAGCAGGACCGAGGTGAGGGGCTGGCAGAGCCTCTGCGAAGCAGAGCAGGGCCTTGCGGACTGTGCTGAGCTGGGAGCCCCGTGAAGAGAGAGGCAAAGCAGAAACGCCAGGCCCAGCCCTGGATCGGCGGATGGCCACAGGGTGACAGCCCCTCCTGGAGGAGAGCAGCACCAGCCAAGACCTCTAGAATTTTTCAGTGTCTCCATTTGAGAAAAGCTAAATACTACAAATAAAAGCAAGAACGAAAATGAAAAAGGACCTACAGATCACTCTGTTACTGGACAAATCAGACATGAACTACAATTAGCATGTTCAGGAAAACAGGACAAGACGGACAGTTGTACCTGAGAACTGAAATCTTAAAAAAAAACACAACTATTTCTAGGACTGAAATTAAGAACTCAGGAGATGATTTAGGAGTAATTAGACCCTGAAGAAGAGATCAGTAAACCGAAAGTCCAAATGGACATAGAGTACGGAGAAGGGCAGGCGAGGCTCAGGACGTGGCAGACAGGAAGGGAGAAGCGGGCGGGATCTGGGGAGGAGGGGAGGGACTTGAGGGGAGCCGGTGGAAGCGCTACAGCAGTCCCCACGAGAACTGCAGACAGACACTCCCAGGCACCTTATTGTCATCGAATGGCTAAAATCCCCAACGAAGAAAACCTCAGACACTGCAGAGAAGAGAGGGACATCTAAGGAACAGTAATAGGCCCATCGGCTGCCACCTCACTGAATGGCACTTTACAGTCTAGAAAGAAAAAAACGGCACACCTGCAGCAGCTCTGTACCTGGCAAAAAATACCCTGAAACCTAAAGAGATATAAAGACACATCCACACAAACAGAAACTAAGAGAAGTCATCACACAGAAATGGTAACGGGAGATGGTCTGGATGGAAATGGGGGGTAAACATGGGGCGTACCGTCAACATCTGGGGTGTGAGATGGAGGGCGACCAGGCAGAGGCAGAGACGCAAGTGGGGGGACTCACCTCCAGGGGCCAGCACTGACGGGGGAGGGGTGGGAAAGCACTTACTCCTCTGAGGCTCCTACATGTGAAGAAAACTTGTAGAGAACTCTAGGGAACTGCTACAACGACAGCACCAAGCTAGTGGGGGTGGAATAATAAAAGCGTACTTGATTCATCCAGATGGTTAAGGGTAACATAAACAGATGGGAGGAGTGTGCCCTAAACCATCCAATTATAAGGCCGGCATTATCAAACTGTATGGGAACAATGACAAATATGCTGTAGATAAACGGATTCACGAAGCTTAAAAGTAAAAAGATGTGAAAAGCTGTTGGAATATCAGACACTGTAGATTTTTAAGGCAAACAGAGTTTCTAGAGTAATGGAGAGATGTTTCCTGAATCCTCCCCAGAAGGTCCATGGGAGCCGCCAGGCTGTGGGCAGGCGGGTGGACAGGGCCAGTGGTCTTGAGCCCAGGCAGCTTTTGACTTCCTGCCCTTTACCCCGGAGCCCAGTTCTAGGCCACTACACTAAGGAAATCAAAGACCTGCGGCGAAAATCCCTGTGACTTATCGCAGTGCTATTTGGGGGTGCAGAAGGCTGGCTAAAAGTACCGTCAGTAAGCGTGATGCACCCATGTAATGAAGCGTCAGCAGGCGTTAAAACTCACCTTTCCAATAGTGAGCAACACGGGAAGATCTAACAGGTGGAAAATCGTATGGACCGTGCGACCCCAACGGTGACCCCAGCAGACACCCACGCAGCCCTGCACACGCACCCACGCACATGCACGCACCCACACGCACACGTACCCATGTACACGCACCCACCCCCCTGCACCCACGCACACACACCCCTGCACGCACACCCACCCATGCAGCGCAGGCACAGCCAGAGGCTTCAGCTCCTAGCTCAGGCCCCTGCTCACCTTGTCGTCTGCCTTGATGGAGCGCAACCGCATGGTCAGCTGGAAGCGCAGGAAGTTGTTGGTGCCAATGGACTGGAGCTCCAGCAGCTTGCATAGCGCCACCAGCTGCGGTCGCGTGAGGTTATCCAGCGTCAGCTCATCCTCAAACAACTTGGAAAAACGCAAGATTTCCTCATTGCTGGGTCTCTCTCCCGTCTCTCGGATCTGCAAGAGCAATCCTAAGGTTATGCACAGTGGGGGCAGGTTCCTCAGCACCCCCAAAGCCCCCTGGGAGCTGCACCTTTCCTGGGGCAAAAATCCATGTGACAAGATACTTATCACAGTGCTATTTGGGGTCACAGCAGGCTGGCACTCATGTAATGACATATCAGCAGGCGTTAAAATTCATCTTTAGTGACTGGGAAGAGGCGATGGGCCTCTCACTGCCGGGCAGGAGGCCCTGCCACCCTGTCCCCACCGCGGACATGGCTGTGGTGCCAAACTCTCCCTCCCCGGGTCTGCTGCCAAGTCAGAGACACAGGCAAGTAACTGTGAATGTCAGCAGGTTCCAGTTCTCAGGACAGAGGCTCAACCTCACTGAGCACGGGGAGCCTCCTGGTCACACCCCCATGGCACCAGCCACTGCCCACCTGGGGGTGCCATTCGTCCCTACAGGAGAAAAGAGGGCAGCACGGTAATGATGCCCACTCCCCAGGAAGGCAGGGCGGCCCGAGGCTCTACCAGCACCCAGCACAAATGGGTGCGGCCCCAGGGGCTCCGTAGAGCACCTTCTGGAAAAACACGGAGAAGTCTTTGGTGGCGCTGCCCTTGGCCGCCTTGTTCTTCAGGGCCATCTCCTCAATGGTGTCCTGCAGAAACTTGGCCAGCTCCAGCTTGACCCGCAGCTCTTTCTTCAGCCTCTCCTCCTGCAAGGGCAGACAGGGCGCTGCACTCTCCCATCGGTGGCCTGCAAGCCCAGCTCCCACGTCAGCCCAGTGCCCTCACAGAGACGCTTCCTCCCCCGGGGAGGGCAGAGCTGAAGCCTTTTCCTCCAGCCTCGTTCCACACACGTGTTGTGAGCTGTGTGGTGTGAAACCTGCCTCAATTCAGCTGGGGCAGAGCCAAAGCTGCCGGACAACACACTCTCAGCCAGGCACACGCGTCCCCAAGAGACCCTATTGACCAATGTGGGCCGAGACGGATCCTACCCCCCGAATGGCTCTCAAGCTGTGGCTGAAAGAACACTAGGCTACAGAAACCACATTTTAAAACATTTTAAGAGAACCAGAAGGGAAACCCAGCACCTATGAAATATTTGCAGCACAGCACGACTGAATTACAGAGACACAACTTCAAAGTATCTAACATCTGGAGTGTCCATCACAAGCCACGCAGTTGTGGAAACCGCATTTCAATCGCCAGCCCCGTGCGCCCGTCACCTTGATGGACTGGGTCTCGAACGTGGATGGCAGCATGTTGGGGAAGAGCTTCACCACGACCGGAAGCAGGAACTCCATGAACGGCACCACCACGAAGACCAGGAAGGGGACCAGGCGGAAGAGGTCAGCACAAATCCGGAGAAACTGCAAAGAGGCGGAGCAAAGGGGCGGGTGGGGCAGGGGTCGCAGGTGAGGCCCACTGGCGGGAGCTCTAGGCTCCAAGCAGCTCACCAGGCACCTCCCGAAGGCCACTTCTTTGTCCAGCACCCAAACATCGTGCCGCGGCCTTCAGGGCACCAGCACCACATGCTGCCCGCTACCCAGAGGCATGGCAAGTGCCTGCCCACTGGGGGCCTGCTCTACGGAAACAGCTTGAGGCAGACGCAGTGCTGCCACGTGTTGGCGCCAGCCAAGAGGAGTGACAGGTTGAGGGCTGGTCATTCCTGGCAGCAGGCAGGCCACCAGGGAAGGCTGGGGCCACACCCCCCACCCCAAACGCTCCACAGAAAGGACTGTTAGCTATGCATTTCTCTGGTTTTGCCTGAGATGGTTCGATTTAAGGCTGTATTACATAGCAATCATTAGAAAAAAATCGAAGTGCTTCATCACTATAAATTACTGCTGACGCCATCAAAGAAATGGCAACTTGGGGTGATCAAAACTGCCTGGGAACCACCGGCTGGGTCCCCAGGCAGTAAAACGTTCTCTCCAGTCAGTCAACTTAGCGCACTGCCGCTCCCACTAAAGCTGTCAGGCTCACAGGAACCGAGCCTACTCCTCTCCGTGCCGTCATCTACGTGTCCATTCTAACGAGTGAGCGTTCTGTGGAAGAGTGGCGGCATTTCCAGAAGCAGCCTTGTTTGGGGCTTGTCTGACAGCTGCACAATTGGGTCTGGGTGACACAGTCCCGTGGAGCACCGCCTCCAGTGATGGCTGCCCTTCCTGGGCGGGGTCAGGAATAAGCAATGTGTGAGGAATCAGTAGGAGGCCATGCACATACCCACCTCTCTCTCTAGACACACTCATCCGTGCGTCTTCCAAACCCGTCTCTACTCTGATGTCCCCACACAACAACTTCCTGACGCAAGTCTATCTCCCCATTTACTAAGCCTGCTTTCTTGCACATTTTTTATTATCAAAATGGACTCATGGATTCCTACATTTTTTATTTGTTTATAATTCATTTCTATTTTTATTTTTGTGCTCAAATGGTCCCAGATTTGGCCATGGAAAGACCCTCCAAGTTGGTGCCTGATGTTTCTCCATTAAAATTTTCTTAGCAGTTCTATTGAGGCTAATTTCCATACCACAACATTCACCCATTTTAAATGTACAATGCAATGATTTTTGCTGAATCTATAGATTGTGAAACCATCACCAAAATCCAGCTTTAGAACGTTTTCATCATGCCAAGAAGTTCCATTGTGTCCATTTGTAGTTGTCTCCATTTCCACTCTTAGCCCTAGGCAAACAGTGATTTGATCTGTTTCTATAAATTTCGCTTTTCTGGATAGATCCCACACATGCAATTCTTTCAAGTCCGTCTGATGCTGGTATTGTGAATGCTGTTCTCTTGATGACCTGACCCCTTGGTCCTTATGAAGTGGCGTCTGTCACCCCTAGTAATCTTCACTCTGAAACCTGCTTTGCTATCAATGTGGCCACACCAGCTTTCTTTTGACTAGTGTTAGCACCACTTACCCTTTTCCATTCTTTTACTTTTAATCTATGTGTGTTTTTACATTTAAGGTGTTTTTTTTATAGCAGGCATATAGTTGGGTCTTGCTTTGTTTTAATCTAATCTAACAGTCTCAACCATTTAATAAAACTAAAAAAAGTAAAACTACACGATCACCTAAGTAGAAAACACATTTGACAAAATCTATTCCTGATAAAAACTGATGAAGTTTACAAAAAAGGTGTTAGAACTAATAACTGAGTTTCTAAGCCTGTGAGACACAAGACCAATACACATAAATCAATTGTATCTCTACATAGGAGCAAGCAACAATTGGAAACTGAAAATTTAAAAATTCCATTTACCTGCAATAGCCAAAAGGTAGAAACAACTCAAGTGTGCACTGCAGAATGAATGAACAAAACGTGGTCTACACGCACAGTGGAATATTATTTGGCCTCAAAAGGAAGGACACCCTGACACCTGCTACAACACAGATGGACCTGGAGGACACTGTGCTGAGTGAAATAAGCCAGACACAAAAGGACACACAGTGTGTGACCCCACTTATAGGAGGTCCCTAACATGGTCAGATTCATAAACAAAAAGGAGAATGGTGGCTGCCAGGGGCTGGGGGACGGAGAAGGGACCGAGTGTCAGTTTGGGGGACAGAGAGTCCTGGGAGAGCGGTGGGGATGGTCACACAACACGAAGTGTACTTAAAAATGGTTAAAACTGTAATATTTAGCTTGTGTATTTTACCACAATAAAAATAATTCCATTGAAAATAGCATCAAACAGTAGGGAACCAGGCAATATTCCTGAGAAAATGAAAACGGTCCTGTTTCATTCCCCACTGGCTATCCCGGAAGTGACCCCTCGTTTATTTCTGAACCTTTTCTCAGGTTCTGGCACAGGTTCACCTTGGACATTGCTGCCCCAGCCCTGCATCAGCCACATTTCCAAGGAGCCCTGGCTCCCCTTCATGGGGCAGCAACACGCCAAGGGCTAGGGGCCAGGTGTGCTCACTATTACCAGGTGTCAATGCTGCTAGGTCGGGTCACCAGACGGAGAGGGAGCAGAACGTTCAATTGCACCAAAGATCAAAGATCAGATGAGAGTCACTTAAAGCCAGAAGCTAAGTCACAAACTAGCAGATTCATTCACAGGGACTCATAAGCCAGGCAGTAACTTCAACAGTGGACTTGGCACGGAGGGCGGGGCAGCAGTTTAGTCACCCTACGAGGATCGCCGTGAGCAAGCACGGTGGAGCTGCCCTGGGGAAAGGGGCCGGGAGTGCACGCACTGCAGGCTGAACTGGGGTGCCCATGACCCAGCTGCCCCTTCCCTGCAGCCCTACAACAAGCGTTGGCCACACTGTCCTGTCCCAAAGTGTGGGAGAGAAAACTCTGCTGACTCAGGCCAAGAGCTAAGGCTTATTAGGGGATGGTCTCTCCCTGCACGGCCACTTCACATACGTGTCCACGCAGTTCAGGCTGTGAATTCACTCAGCTTTACATTTGTCCTGTCACTTCCAAGCATTTCTATGCAGAAGCCAAATCTCCTGTGTCAGGGTGACCGTCTAGGGGACAGAAACCCTCCTTTCACTGAACGCTGTAGGTCCCCAGTTCCAAAGTCGGGACAGAGAAGTACTTCCCAAATGCCCCTGTTCCTCAGCAATTCTCAGACACTTTTGTCATTCCCCACTGAATGTGATGAGCAAGCACTCAAGTTACATAAACTTACATTCACATTTCAAATGTACCTCCCACTAGAGCAACACTTACATCAAATGTATTAAGACATTTTAAACTTTCTAATGTGATTTTCCTTTGCCTTTGTAAATATCCTCATTTTAAGAGTCACTTCTCTGTTATCAGGCCCATGAACATTTTGTTCACATTCCAATTACCTACGAAGCCCTAAACCAAGGGAAAAACAGCCCAGCTGCACAGCCCCTCTTCGCAACACTAGCAACGGGGACCTGCCACCACTGCCGACGCCGTGTCCATGCTGGGACCTCGCCCTGAGACTCATCATCTGCTCTGACTTTTTTCCTTAAAGGCTCATACTGTCTTCAATGAAGTAGCAAAACAAAACAAACAAAAATAACCCCAAACGAACTTTCTCAGCAGAACGGGATGGGAGGCGCACAGGAAGCCTGGCTCAGGAGGCATTATTATCTTGTAATCACGTAGATGACAATGGGCGTTGTGATCAGAGACCCATGGACGCTCACGGGATGATTCTGAACTTCTAATAAACTGCTCTTTCTTCAAATTTCCAATCGGTACCCTTCTAAAACAGCATCCCTTCGGAGAGTCCAGCCAGTTAAAGTAAAGCAACCTGTGTGCTCAATGCAGTTCCTGAGAACAAGTATAAAACGGAAGCCAGTTACTGTCACAGGTAACAGCTAATTCCCAAGATGTGGGAAAGGCCCCATTTTCTCATGAAGGAACCCTCTGAGGGTCAGTTTTGAGGGGAGGGGCATTTCTGTGCCTTTCCTTGGGGGATCATAGGGCACTGGCAGCTTGAAGGTGCCTCTTGTCCCTTGGGAGTCAGCAAAAAAGGAAAAGAACAGGGGAAAAAGGCAGTAAAGCTTACAGCGTAACTGCGTTACTTCACGGACCAAGTAAGAGACCCAGAGGTCTGAGCACCTGGAAAACAAGACTCAAAACTTGTAAGAGCTGTCGGGGACAGAACGGGCTGTGCACCAAATGCCCAACCGGAAGCTCCCGAGGGCCCCGAGCGCGGGAGCAGGAAGGTTCTGGAGCTGGCCACAGACGCGCAATCTCTGGGTCAGGAGCACGGATCCCAAACAAAACTGAAATTCCACAGGAGGGAAATGCACAGCCCTAGGACAACGAGGAGCAACGAGACAGAAAAGGCGGTTGTTCGCCTGCAGAACAAACACAATCCGGCCCCTGCGGACGGTCGGCAGGAAGGAGGAGCGGAGCGCACACACGCCGAGTCCTGGGAACCCCTGGCCGCGGAGGCATGGACCGTCAGCAGCGTGCAGCGTGGCGTTCCGGCCCCGGCCCACAGGGGACCTTCTCCTTTTCCCCCAAGCAGGAGAGAAGGCCTGAAGCGGTTCAGAGCAGCCGCAGGGGCGGGGCAGGCCGTGGCGCGCATCACCTGCCCGCGCGCGCATTACCTGCCTGCGCTCGCGGCGGGTGAGGCTGTGGCCGTGGAGGATGCGCCAGAGCATGCGCGCGGCGATCTTGGTGTCGATCCACAGCAGGCGGAAGCCGTGGTAGTAGTGCTTCAGCTCGTCCAGGACCCGCTGCCCCAGGGACTTCTTCACGGCCACCTCCGCAGGGGGGCTGTACACGGGGCCTCCCTCCTCCAGCTTCTTGTTCTTGTCCTTCAGGGACTTGAGCGACTTCTCCACCACGGAGTCGTCGGCCAGCGCGGGCGACGAGTGCCAGCAGCGCGCGGGAAGGAACCGCGGCCCGGTGACAAGCAGGCCGGCCGAGGCGGGGGCCCACGGGCCTCGGGCCACGGAGCACGTGCGCTCGGGCCTCGGCGTGCAGCCGCGCGGGGGATCACCTCTGAAGGAAAGGTACACGGGGTGGAGCGGGACGCGGCCGCCCCATGGGACATGCCTAGAAAGAGAAGAGAACAGCCATGTCTCTGAGCTCCGACTGCACCCCAGACACCCGCCTGCCCAGAGCATACAGCTAACTCCCCACCGCTTCCCGACGCCTGGAAAACACCGGGAGCCCTCCCCTCCAGAGCCGGGGTGAAGGAGCTGCCCCACGTGGGACAGTGGCAGGGGCTGGGGGTCTCAGCTGGGCAGGCTGCACATGAACACAACCAGCAAGGCCCAACAGGCAGACAGACCAACTCTGGGCACTGTCTGACCCGGGATCCCAGACTTGGGGAGTTTGGGGGTGGGAGGGTGGCGCAGGGAGGGCCTCTTCCCTAAGAGGTGGCTTTCTACAAAGACCTGCAGTTCCTGAGTCCTGAAAATCAGTGAGGATGCTCGAATCAACAGTGGTCCAGACCCCTGTACCAGCCGCCCAACGGCGTTTGTACAAAATGGCAAAAACAACAAATGAAACCCAGGGCCCCTTCCCCTCCGGCTCACTCTGCTCTGTACTGGCCTTCCCCCGAGCCCCAACAACACACACACCCGCAGGCCCATTCCAGGTCCACAGTTCACTCCAGCCTCCTGCCCCCAAGTGCTGTCCTAGCATGCCATTCTCGAATCCATCACACAGGCTCCCACTGGACCAAGGGCTCTGTTAGGCCCAGTGAGAAGCCACAGAGCCCTCTATCCACACTCTACAGCTCACAGGGCTGCCCACGTCCCAGTTCTCTCTTCTGGGCCCCGGGCAGCTGCATATTCGGTGTCGACCCACAAAACAGCCGTGCAAGGCAGGCCACTTCGCCTGCATGTCTGGAGCATGTGCCAGACATGAACCGTGCCCCGCAGCTCTCAGTGCCCAGCCAGAGCCAGGCACAGCCCAGGGTTTGTGCACGATGAGGAGATTGTCTTCCAACTGGAGCAGCGACAGACCACCATCTACAATCCAATACTGGGACAACTGGCCCGTACAATTCTCTTTCAGTTTCACAATCTTCCACTCATCTCACCTGTCACTAGAAACCTCTCCCCTGCTTGTCACAAATCTAGCTCTAGGTGGCTGGCCACATGCTCTAACTTAACTTCAGAGGCACACTGTTTATAGCACACACAACCCAGCTTCTTCCCACCTGTCGGCCATCTCTCTGCACCTAGCTCAGTGCCAGCTATGAGGACCTGACCTCTGGAACAGACTGTCCCAGTTCAAATTTCAGCTCCACTTATTGCTGTGTGACCTCGGGCAAGTAACTTAACCTCTCTGTACTTTGAGTGTCCTTTGTGAATGTGTGTGCTAATATACATGAAGTACCCAGAATACTGTCTAGCACACAGCAACACCCATCACAGAAGTGGCAGTATTCCTACTGACCTATCAAAGCAGTTGAGAAGCCGCCAATCGGGAGTGGAATAAAGCTGGGAAACGTCTAGTTTAGCTGCTCCTTTTACAGATGGGGACACTGAAGGACAAGCTCGCAGCCTGTAATGGGCAGGTGCAGCTGGCGCAGGGCACCGCTGGCCCCCCACCGACCGACCCATCCCCCTCCCTCCCGGCCAGCCTCTCTTCCGTCCTGAGCCCATTTCTGCCTGTGAAGGGCAGGGTCCGTCCTGTCCCGTGGCGGGTCCCTCAAACCCTCCCTGTCCTGACAGTCACAGCCAACAAGGGACCGGCTGCAAGGAGCACAGCAGAGCCGTTCAATCAGGCTCTGGCCACAGCCTGTGCCCCTTGGTGCAGCGAGGGCAGAACCCGCACAGAGACCAACCTTACTCCCAGCTACATCAAGCTATGTATCCAATTTCCAACCCTCACATAGCAAGGAAGTGAGTGGCTCCCACGAGAAGGCATGATGCCAGCAGTTGCAAGGGGCAGCCAGCAGGCAGACATTGAAGGCAGTTGAGCAGAAACGCACCAGCGTGCCGGGGGGGCCGCAGACCTGCTGCCTTCAAGCACATTACAGAGACAACTATTACTAACGTTCTAGTCACAAAGGGGTAACTATTTTCAAAAACATAAAACTAATTTATTGTTTCAAAAATTCCTGTCAGTAGAAAACCACTCTGGGCACTGCTGCCTTTCTGGGGGCAGCTGGGACAGATGGCATGACTGAGAAGGGAGTCTGCTCTGCCCCAAGCCGCCAGAGCCTGCAGCGTCTTGAGAAGCACCCGCTCCCTGCCCTGAGTGGGGCCAGCGGGCACGGCCTCCCACCACCCAGTCACCACACCTCCTGCCTTTTCTCCCCTGACCCCTTTTTTTGATGTCACCTTCAAAGTGGGTGAAACCCTTTGGCAAAAGCAACATCTCAGATAGAAACACATGGTCACCAGAGGAAGGCCTGCTCAGTCTCATTGAAAAGCATGGGGGCTTCCATTAGTCGCCTGTTCGCTTTAGGAAGCTGATTCCTGCATGCGTCTCAACCCAGACGTTTTGTCAACCCCTCCAAGAAGAGAAGCGCTGAGCAGTGCCTGGCAAAGGAGCAGCGTTTGGCGTCAGCCGCACGACCACTGGATAGCAGGCACAGCAGGTGGGGACCCAGACCTGCTGCGGCCACAGCACCTCCTCGACTCTTGTAAACAGCTGTGAAAACGCCACAGGCACAACGCCTGCGGGCCACTAAACTTGTGGTAACATGTGGGCTTGAAGGGGACAGCGTGCCAAGTCAATGGTCCAAGCGCGGCCACAGAGGGTGCCACCCCCAGTTCCTCAGGGACACACCACGAGCAGGGCAATGTGGTGCCAGCAGCACCACGACCGAGAAGGATGATTCTAGAGGTGCAGGACACCTCCCTGCCAGAGACAGGAGGTGAAACCACACTCGCCTGCAGGACAAAGCGCCCCTCACAGCAGCTCCTGGAGGCCACACGACCTCCAGCGTGCCTGCTGTGTCACCAATGCGTTCACATTTCCACTGCCAATTGTCTGAGCAGTCACACCAAGTGAGGCCTGAGAGGACACAGAGCCTCATGTCCACTTAGGTTTTCCCACTGAATAGGGTTTCAGAACTGTTCCTGTCTGGCTGCTTCTCAGTCTTGGGTGCTTCCTCTGTGGGTATCTCGTGACAAAGGAGTCAGCAGCGGCCGGATCACGTCCACGGCGCTGACAGAACCCTCCACCTGCTCACCCAGCAGGCGTCTGCACCATCTCACCTGAAGACGCCGCGAAACAACTCACACAAATGGCTGCCACTTGCAGTTACTTATCCGTGTAACTCAAGATTTCCGGGACTGTGCGATCAAGATGAAAAGTAACACTGTTCCGATGCTGAGACTGATGTAAGACTTTGACTCTCATCTGTAATTCCTAATTTGAACTATATGAGTTCAATAAAGCAGCTTTACAGTTCTCACTGCTCAACTTTCTATAGAAAGTATTCAACATTCTAAAACTTGTGAACGTATCACTCAGTTTTTATGTTTTAACCTGAACCTTAAATGCTTGTGCATTTGAATCTTAAACTCAACGTCCATTCCCAATAAAAATAAGAATAAGAATAAACAGACATGGGAAAGAGTACTCAAAACCAGGAGCTACCAACACAGAGTAAACACCAGACTCTACATCAGCTGTTGTGAGAACGCAGGAATGGCTACAACTGTCTGACAACAGATCTGGCTACTGCACTAAGACCTAAAACCACAACAGAAGCAAAAGCACAGGGAAGAAAGAGACAAAAAATTATCCGTACTAGGAGGATCCCCTAGGAGGATCCCCTACCATTAACTAAAAAGGTATTACAGTAGGAGCAAAAAATAACGAATGGAGCTGGGTGAGTGGCCAGGCACAAGAAAATAGACACAAATTAGTAACTCACGAGGCGCGATCAAACAATATGGTGTTTACACACAAAAAAACTTATTACAATAAAAGACACATTGCTATTAATTCCCCTCAAAATCCTCCCCCTGGCTTCGAACACACTCATCCCGTGGTTCTTGCCACTCTCTGAAGCAGTTCTGGGAGTCCTCTTTCGTGGGTGTCTTTAGCTGCACTGTCGTGGCTGCCTCGATGTTCTGAATCATTCTGACTTTGGTTCCCAAGGGGAAGAGCCAGAAGTCCCGCGGTGCCGGGTCCGGTGAATAAGGTGGATGAGGACACACTGTAATGTTTTTATGTGACAGAAATTGCAGTACCAGAAGCAATGTGTGACATGGAGCCTATCCGCTGTGATCACAAAATATGGTGAGTGCTGCTGCTGAGTGCCATCCAACGGAAAGGCAGGGACCTTCAATATGGGAAGCGGCCGTGGAACCTTAGTAACAAAGTGTGTGACAAGTTTCAACTTGTTCAGTGCTGTCAGTCCGGTGTGAGCTACGGTTGAGAGAAGGTGTGTTTTAAAGTGTGCTGTAAATCATCCTCCATCATGACAACGCTCGATGTCACACATCGCTTCTGGTATATGGTAATTTCTGTCAAATAAAAACACTTCTGTGTGTCTTCCTCCACCTTATTCACCAGATCTGGCACCATGTGACCTCTGGCTCTTCCCCAAAGTCAGAATGATTCAGGACATCGAGGCAGCCACGACAGTGCAGCTAAAGACACCCACGAAAGAGGACTTCCAGAACTGCTTCAGAGAGTGGCAGGAATGATGGGATACGTGTGTTCGAAGCCAGGGGGAGGATTTTGAGGGGGATTAATGGCAATGTGTCATTTACTGTAATAAGTTTTTTTTATTTAAACATTCACCATAGTTTGATCATACCGCACACATGCTAGCAACAATCACTTAGAAAAGATAATGAAAGGAAGGTCCATAAACACCACCAAATAGAACACATCCAGGAATTGTCCGAAAGGCGATGCATGTGGCCTATACAAAGGAAGTGACACACCTTTTGTAGAAAGAAAGGTCTTAATACAGAAAACAACTTACACTGGAAATACTACATGTCATTTTAAAAGTAAACATTCCCAAATGATTTTATGGGTTTAATGACATTCTAGTTACAATCCCAAAATGACCATTTTAGAACTGAAACAATTCACAAGAACAGTTCAGAAAGAAGAAAGGCATGAAAGGCCTGGTCCCTGAGACCACAGCTGGCTGGAGAACTCAGTAAGCTGAATGACAGGTAGACTACCCCAGAAGGACAGATGCCCCGCCCCCACAGGGAAACAGGAAGAGGGCCCTGCCAGCTGCTGGCGCCCCTGGTACAAGGCGCCGCCCTCCACACCTGGGGCTGGTCGCAGCAGGGAACCCAGTCCTTAACCTGATGTAGCCACCAGAACTTTAAAATCAGACTACACGCCAAAATCCAGATTTCCAGCTTGTCGTGAAAAACCCTGAAAGCTGGCCATGTGGGGCCACATCCTTCATGGGAACCATGACCATACCCCCAGGTCACGGGGCCATACTGCTGGGTCCCAGGCCCCTAAAATACCACCTACAGATCAGAGTTCATTTTAGAATGAAATCTAGAAAGGCATGCTTCGGCAAGAGTCAAGCTGTCCCATGCTCACACGTTAATAGTTCCACATCATAAAAATATTTTTTTTTTTTTAAGGAGGACACAGCTCACAGTGGCCCATGCGGGGATCGAACCAGCAACCTTGGTGCTACCAGCACCACGATCTAACCAACTGAGCTCACTGGCCGCCCCCCTGACAACAGTCTTGTGACTGCAGAAGAGAAACCTACTTAACATAAAAGTCAAGAGCTGGGCGGAGAGTTGGGGGGCTGGGGGACTGCGGCTGGTGCTGGTCAGGGCTTTTAAACAGACTTTGTTATGTCCCTACCTCATGCTGCCCTTGCGTGACGCTGGCCACACACAATCGCGGATGCATGTAGGGCCCCGGCTGGCTGCTCACTGAGCACTTTAAAGGCTTGAGATCCAAGATGGTGGCCAGCAGCAGGCAGCCGATGAAGGCACCCCTCCCCAAGGGGAGGGGCCTTCAGAATGGGAATCAGCTTCCCAGCACAGCACCCATTCACACCCCCGAAGCTCCATCGCCAACATCAATGAAAAGGGGCAGGTCCGTCTGCCAGTACTTATTGCTGAAAACTGGAAGCCAGCAAACAGAACTGACCAAGGGATCCAGTTTGGCACAGCACTGGTGAAGGGCCCCCAGCTCGAGCCCCCTACCCCACGCCCACCCCCGCTTCAGGCTGACCCAGCTCAAGAATACTCCAAGGGGCCGGCCTGGTGGCTCAGGCGGTTGGAGCTCCGTGCTCCTGACTCCGAAGGCTGCCGGTTCGATTCCCACATGGGCCAGTGGGCTCTCAGCCACAAGTTGCCAGTTTGATTCCTCGACTCCCGCAAGGGTTGGTGGGCTGTGCCCCCTGCAACTAGCAACAGCAACTGGGCCTGGAGCTGAGCTGCGCCCTCCACAACTAAGACTAAAAGGACAACAACTTGACTTGGAAAAAGACCCGGAAGTACACACTGTTCCCCAATAAAGTCCAATAAAATCTTAAAAAAAAAAAAAAGAAGATCAAATATATGGTGATGGAAGGAGAACTGACTCTGGGTGGTGAACACACAATGGGATTTATAGACGATGTAATACAGAATTGTACACCTGAAATCTATGTAAATTTACTAACAATTGTCACCCCAATAAATTTAATTAAAAAAAAAAAAAAGAATACCCCAAAGGCCGTAAAATGAATGTCTTTAAAAAACAGACACATAAGAAAAAAGCCCAGAAGAAGATATACCAAAATGCTGACACTATTTGTAACAGGCGCGGGGATCACAAGTGGTCACTGATATGCCACAGACTCGCCAATGGATGTGGCTCTGCATTTCAAAATGAAAAGGTAAAGGTTTGATAGGAGCAAAAATGCGGAGCGGAGCGGGAAAGTCGGATCCCCCCAAATCGAGTCACACATCCCTCAGGCATTTTCAGGCCCCTCTTCCAGGCAGAACGGGATCCGTTTACTTACACACGGCTTGTCAGCCCCACGGCACTGGCACAAGTAAGACAAGCGCGATTCCCCAGACCACCTGCAAAGGAAAAACAAGAAAATCAGTCTCAAGCAGGCGCTTTATGCTAATGTCTCTTAGAGTCCAGACTGTGCTGCTCTCTTTTGTAGAGGAAGTTCCTGGAAGCCTGTTCCGCTGTTGGAAGGTTTCAGAGCATTGCTAAGTGCAAGGCCATCCCAGTTAGGAACACAGCGTCTCGGGGTGGCACTATGGAAGAAGGGGAGCCTGAGTCAGACCCTGGCTCCTCGCATCCCAAGTGAGGGTACCAGGCTCTGCCAGCCAAGGGCCTAGGGAGTCGGGACCTGCAGGTGTCCCCACTCCCCACTTGCTCCAGCTTGGCACTGGTGGGCAGAGGACAGGGTGCACATGACCCCCAATGCACAGGCAGCCCACAGAGCGATCAAAGGACAGGTCCAAGTGACCCAACACTCTCCCTGCCCAATTTTAGGATTTTGATGTATTTTTTATGCTTCCTTCCTCTCACTCGCTCTACTTCCCACAAGCATAAATTCAGCGTTCATTCACATGACCAACATTCGGGCCTCCCTGTGATCAAACCCTGGGCTGGAGAAGCACCTGTGGTGGGGCCAAGACTGAGATGGGAGGAGGGAGGGCCAGCGGCATGGTCCTGGCGGCGTCACAGCCCTTCAGGCAGCAGGAGTGCCAAGAGCAGGTCTGAGAGCCAGCATGAGAAGAGAGGGGGGAAGATGGACAGGGCAGGGGGACAGGCACCACTCCTGGCACTCAAGGAAGACCCAAACTGCTCCCCGTGGACCCTTTAGGGACAGACTTCCAATTGTCACTTGTGTAATTTAGCAGAAGACTAGTACTGTCAACACAGGCAACTCTCACTTTTTTGTGCAAAAGGCCATTCCCGTCAAACATTCAATTTTCAGTTAAAAATAAAAAGCCCATGGCAAAGAACACACTGCTCCAACTGAGGACCTGCCCCTGTGTCCTAAACAGAAGCTTGGCCCACCTGTGCTTGTCCCCTCCACCCCTGCCCTGGGCCAGCCACCCCGCCCCCTCAGAAATGGCTCCGCCCTGCATATGCCCTCAGCCAAGCAGACAGGCTGTCACAGCTCCCAGGGCTCTGCCCTGCCCCCCATCTCTGAGTGGCTTGAACTTGTACACCCCGTCCTACCTGCTCCCTGCCCAGGGTCACCCCACTCCGAAGGCTTCCATCCCATCCCTCGGAGGAAACCCCAGGGTGGGCTTCCAGGTTCTCTCCTGTCCTCCCCTCCCCCTCCACGACAGGGCGTGCTCCATGGGCCACTCCCTCCTTCTGGAAGCTTTTCTGTTTTCTTTTTCGCAGCACCCAATTCTGCATCTCTCCTACACCAGCTGCATGTCCTACAACTCAATTCTGACTCTACCCAGAGTTGGTGCAGACCCACCAGTTAAGGGCTCAGTCCCACGAGCTCACCCCCACCTCACACATCAGTTGCAAGTAGGATCCTCAGCCCACACTTCTGCCAACTACAAACTCAAGGGTTCCCATGAACCCCTCAGTTTTGAGAGTTTGCTAGAATGACAGAGAACTCTGGAGCGTGCTCCACTTACTGTTCCAGTTTGTTATGAAGGATACAGGTGAGCATCCAGATGAAGACGTACATAGCGCTACGTCAAGAAGAGCCCTGAGTGCAGGAGCCCCTGGCCCCATGATCAGCAAGAGCCACCACAAGTGCCACCAACCCAGAAGCTCCTAAAGCCTCCCTGTTCAAGAGTTTGAATCTTTGTCACCTAAGCACGATTGATTACACCCTTGGCCATTGGCCCTGGACTCAGTCTCAAGGGCTGCACCAAGAGTTTGGGGGTGGAGCTGGAAGGTTCAGATCTCGAATCACAGGTACCTCATTCGCATAAACTCAGGTCAGAGGAAAGGGGCTCATGTGAGTAACAAAAGACAGCCTGTCACTCAGGAGATGCCAACAACTTTAGGAGCTCTGGCAAGAACCAGGAAGGACAGGGGACTGAGACGAAATGCATTTCTGCTCATCCCTCACCTTCCTTCGCCTGGCTTCTAGGAAACCATGCTCTCCGGATTCTCCCCCAGTTACTCCAGGCGGCGTCCTCTCTCCCCTTCACCAGCTCCTCCGGGGCACGCTGTACCTGAATACCTGTGGGCACATGTGACCCAGATGTCCATGGGCCCTCACACTCAACAGCTCCAAGGCTTCCCAGCTGCCCCGCCTGCTCCTCCCCAGTGCTCCCCGTCTTCATAATGGCCAGAGGCTGGGAGTGTCCCTTGGCGGCCGCTGCTCTCACTCCCAGTCCTTGGTGAAGCTGCTCAGCCCACCTCTGGGCAACCCCGGCCCACTCCCAAGCGTGTGCTGCACACAACTTCCTCCCAAAGAGCACGGCGTGCAAAGGGAACTGCAGAGTGGGGTAACCTGGCAGACACCGCCTCCGCCAGTGACCAAGGTCACGTGGACTGCCACGGTCACACTGACAGCAGGCAGCCCTGACAGGGTGTGATGAAAAGGACCCTTCACCTCTATGGTCTGCCCCCCAAAAGCCACAAGCCCAGTCTAACCATGGGAAACACGTCAGCAAACCCCCTTCGAGGGCCACCGCACAATGTGTATGACCGGTCCTTCCCAAAACTATCAAAGGAAGTCTGAGGAACTGTCACAGCCAAGAGGAGACTGAAGAGAAATGTGACTAATTGTCATGTGCCATTCCGGATGGGGTCCTGGGACAAAGACCGTACATCACAGTAAATAAAGTGTGTGCAGAACAAGAAGAAAGTATGTAACAGGAAGAGTATCCGGGCAAAGGGAATCTGAGCAGTCAGGCGGCACCTCAGTTACTAATGTATCAGTGTTGGTTTACTCGTTGTGACAAAGAACCACACTGATGTCAGACGGTGACAAAAAGGGAAAGTACTGCAGAAAAGCCCGGCAGCACCGACTGGGAGTCCTCCCCGAGGAGCAGCCCCCTTATGTCTGCGACCATGGACAGAACTACAGGAAACATTTGTGTTCCTGAAGCGACGCGGCCACAAAACAGAGTCACTAACTTCTCAACCTTAAACGTGCTATGCAAATACGAAGTGGCCAAGAGTCAGGAGCGCGCTGACAGCAGAGACCAGGAAAGCTGCTCAACGGCCGGGCCGCTCCAAAGGTCTAAGCGGCCATCCAGCCGTGACCGGTGGAACGACAGGAGTCAAACGTCCTGGGGCACCTTGGCCCACTGTCCAGCACCGCGGGATACGTCACTTTACTTGCGTGCCGATGTTACGGGGCCAGTTTATCTCTGGCCCAACCCTACCAACAGGGAGCAAACGCAAGAAGGTTAATACGAGAGGGAGGGCGAGGGGAGCGTGGGCGCCTAGCGGCGGCCCCCGAGAGCCCAGCACGAGGCGTGGCCGCCAAGGCCCAGCCCGGGCCGCTGAAGCTCAGGGGCACGAGCGCGCCCGACACCACGCCCCGCGACGCCGCAGCGCGCGGCTCCCACGGACGTCCCTCGCGTGTGCGCGGCCCCCGCCCAGCCTCGTCTCAGGAGCCCCGCAAGTGGCCGAGGGCACGGCTGTCCTCGCGCGGGCTGGCCCACGAGGGGAGCGCCCACCCCGGCCCAGGGCTGGCCGTCAGCGCCGTCTTCGCGACGCTCCTGCACCCGCCGTGCACGCAGCAGCCGGCGGCCGGGCGGCTAAGGTCACCTCGCCAGTGAGTCACCGGCCGCCGCGCGCACCACGCCCGGGCCCGGGCGGGGCGGAGGGGCAGGGCGGCCCACGGCCCAGCCCGGCCTGACCCCGGCCCCGGGCGCGTCCGAGCGCCCGCGCCGCCCCCTCCCAGGTCGGCGGCCGCTCACCTCTGCGGGCGGCGGTGCGGGGCGCCGGGACGCAGGGCCCCCGACCGCGGCAGCTCCTCAGCAAGATGGACGCCATGTGCCCAGCTGTGGCTGCTGCTCCCGCCCCCTGCCGACGCCTCCTCCTCCGCGGCGGCCGCGGCTCCTCGCCGGCCCGGCGGCGCCTCGGGCCGCCCGCGCGGACGGTTGAGAGCGGCAGTTAGCTCCCGGCGGCGGACGCTCAGCTCAAGGACCCGGCACCGGCGGCGGCCATATCCCGGCCCAGACGTCCGGCGGCGCGGGGCGGGGCGGCCGGGCTGCGCTCCCATTGGGCCCCTTGGGCGCCCGCCGCCAACCAGCTGCGGGAGGTCCCGGCGTGCCCCGCGGCTGACTACCGGTCCCGGCGTGCCCCGCGGCTCGCCCCCGTGGCGCGTTGCATGCTGGTTCTCGCCGCGCCGCCGCCCTGCTGGCGGGCCGCACGCGCTGAGGGAGCTGGCGGCGCACGCGTGGCCGGCCCTTCCGCGTCCCCGCGGCGGCGGGCAGCAGGGGGACGGGCGGGGTCGGGCGCTGCAGCGACGCGCGGCGGACGGCCCGCGGGGGCTCAGGGCCCGCGCTTCCTGCGGTCCGCCTCGGCCCCGCTCCGGGCCGGCGCGCGCAGCCCCGCGGCCCCGGGCCGCCGTCCTTCGGCCGGGCCTGCCCCACCGCCAGTGCGCGCCGGGGCCTCTGGCGCCGTCTGGGCCGGCGGGGCCCGCACACCCGCCCTGCGGAGCCTGACCCCCCTGAACCTCGGAGGGCGAGACCCACCGCCGCTCCCGAGCTGAGGTCCCACTCGCAGCGGTCGTGGGGTGTCGACGAGGTGACGCAGAGCGAGCAGGCGGGGGCACGGGCGGATGCGAGGCCCCGCGGCCCGTGGACCCCGGGCTTCCCCAGCAGGCCGCTCCCGCCGCCCGCACCCCGATCCGGTGGCGCCAGGCCCTTCCCTGGGACTCGGGACTCGCCGCGCCGCTGTGCAGCTGCCAGCCTCGGCTCGTCTGCGGTCCTCTGCCTGGAAAGGGCGTCCATCCCTCTTGCCCCGTCCGCCTGTCCCTCCTGCTCGCTGGAGGGACCCCGGGGCAGAGCGAGGTGTGGGTCCCGCAGGCACACGCAGTGCACGTCTGTGCCCTGGGGCCCACGAGCACGCGCCCCGGTCCCCGGAGGCTTCCCCGGCCGGCACTCAGCCGTCACCACCTGGGAGAACAGGTAGCCGGCCTGCGGTGGCTTTCCTGAACCAGAACTGCCAGGTGCCGACCGGGATGCGCCAGGCGTTCCCACCTCAGGTGGGAGAAGGGCGCTAGTCAGTGCGCGGCACTTCGGAAACGACGTGAAGTGCCTAGGCTGGCAGTGGGCGGTGAGCGCTGCAGACATCAACATGCGGGAAGCCCAGGCTCCCCTGCCAACAGAGCCACGCCCCCTCCCTGCCCATCTCCCCCGGGGGCGAAAAGAGAAGGAAGGGGGGTCCTCGCCCCTGCATCCCGAGGTCAGGTGTCAGGCAGCACTGGCATTGTAATGCCCAAAGCGGAGGAGCGTGCTGACCCTCATGCTAGTAGCCGACGTTGGGTTGAGCCGTGGAGGGGCAGGGATGGAGGCCCCACAAAAGGGGCAGACGAAAATCAAAGCTGGTCCCTGGCAATGCTGTGCGGTCCCAGCTGCCCGGAGACAGGGCCGCGTAGGAGGCAGTGACCCACGGATGGACACGAGGGTCTGTTTGCAGGACCTTGAAGGACACTGGATTGAGAGGGGAAGGAAGCCCCTTCCCACCTCTGTCTTGCGTGAGGCTCCAGGTGTGAAGAAAGGTAGCAATACTGCTCACCTACCCTTGGGATGACTCACCCCTGACCCAACCAGGTGGGGTGGGAGGGAGAAGCCAAAAATAGGGTCTCTACAGAGGGGCAGGGGCCTGTGTCGGGCTTCTGGGTACCATCTGCAGCCCAGTGAATAGTTTTCTTTTTTTAAAGAGGGCGCAGCTCACAGTGGCCCATGCCGGCGATTGAACTGGCAACCTTGGTGTTATCAGCACCGCGCTCCAACCAACCGAGCTAACCAATCACCCCCCGACCCCCCGATGAATATTAGAGACATTTATTTTTCAACAATAACTCACTGGGTTTTCCACTTACCTAAAAACTGTGTTTGTAGTAGCCATTTCAAGTTTATAAAAATAAGTATAAACAAAAGTATGGCACCCCAGCAGCTTGCCATGCACACACACCCCAATGCCAAATGAGTGGCCGTCATCCTGACCACTCTGGAGTCCAGGAATCGTGGCACAGCCGGTTTGTTTTAATACTGTGACTCTTTTTGTCTTTTTCTTTTATGGGAGTCCCTTTCTCCTCTTCCATGCTCCCCACAAATCGTACACAACCTTCCACAGTCTCTCTGTTTCTACGCAAGTGACGAGAGTCGAGAGAAACGGGCTCAGATGTCCTGCAGCACAAACGCCCCAGCTAGGGGGGGTTAGAGAATCAGGTTAGAGGTGAGGTTAGGGTTCTGGTTAGGAAATCAAGTTAGAGGGTCAGGTTAGAGACCGGATTAGGGAATCGGGTTAAGGAGTGGGTTAGGAGTCAGGTTAGGGGGACAGACAGGAGGACTCAGCAGGGCTTGGCTCTGTATCGTGTTCCCCTGAAAATAAGACTTTGCCAGAAAATAAGCCGTCGCATGATTGTTCGGGATGACATCCCCTGAACAAAAGCCCTAATGCGTCTTTTGCAGCAAAAATTAATATAAAACCCGGTCTTATTTTCAGGGAAACATGGTACTTCAGCCACTCTCAAGTGCACAGCCAGCTGGAGTAGGATCTGCCCAGGCTGGGGTTTTTGCCCAAAAGTGTGAGAAAGAAAGGAAGGGCCAGTGGAATCAGGTGTGTGTAACAATGACTATCAGGCTTGACTGGGAAGTTTAAACGGGAAGAGAGGAGGAGGTGGGAGCAGCTTGGGACAGTGGACAGTCACAGGAATACTGGTGTGTGGGGCCTGCTGGGCCTGAACGGTGTAGTCGGATACCAGACCGAGTGAGCTGGCAAGCGAGGGATGCTCTTTAATGGGCTGGTGGCTGGCTGGCACTGATTGGCTGTGGCAAGGGCTAAGATGTGAGCCCAGAAGAGCTGGAGGCGAGGCTGGAGGGCAAGGTCCTGGGGGAGAGGGGCCAGGACAACTTTGCCTCTGAGCACAGTGTGGATAAATGTGCCTTCCTCCAGCTGGAAGCAGCCTTAGCCAGGCACACGCAGAAGGAGGGGTAGGGGCCAGCCTTGGAATCACCAAGGTGGAGGTCCTGGGCTGGGATATGAGACGGAGGTGTGTTTGGATCTTGGGAACCCCAGAATGGTGTCTGTGGGAATGAGGTTGAGCTTACTGGCTCCCCACAACAACACCACTCTGTCCTTGCTCTTCCTAACAGAACCCTGGGTTTACTGGAAAACACTATTTGCCAGCCTCCCCTGAAGCTAGACCTGGGACTTCAGGGGCAAGGTCATGCAAGTGAAGGTGGCCCCTTGATCCTTCTGCTTCCTTCCGCCTGCCAAGCACTTTTTTCCCAATGGAGTGGAAAAAAAGGAGCCTGGACTGCCAACCTCCGGCTTGTTTTACGTACACTACTGAGAAAACATTTACCTTCCTTAGCCACTGTTGGTTGAAGGGGTTTCTGTATATAAAGCAGGACTCAAGCATAATGGATTCAAGGTCACATCCCACGAGAGGCTGGATTGCTGGGTCCACGTGACTACAAATGTATATTTTTGGTAAACCTTTAAAATGACGAGGTTTTAATTTTAACTTTTTAATTTTCCTTCCCTGTATTAAAGTGAAGTAACGTGGCCAAGTCCTCAGTGTACCGTCGAAGCATTTTTCCATTATGCCCATGCCCAGGCGGCCCCCACTCCCATCAAGGCAGAAAGCTGCCGGCTCTCAGAAGGCTTCTAATGCCCACTCCGACACCACCCCTTCTCATGAGAGCCCTGCTCTGGCGCTTCTACAATCAAAAATCACTTTGGGGAGGCTGGTTGACTCAGTGGTTAGAGCGCAGTGCTCATAAAACCAAGGTCGCCAGTTTGATTCCTTCATGGGCCAGTGAGCTGCACCCTCCACAACTGGATTGAAAACAACGACTTGATATGGAGCTGAGGGGTCCTGGAAAAACACAGTTCCCCAATAAAACTTAAAAAAAATCACTTTGCCTGTTTTTACCACTTCATGCAAATGGAATCAAATAGTGTACACTTTTTTATCTGGCTCTTTTCACTGAACATTACATCTATCAAATTCATCTGTGCTGTGGGTAACATTAGTTTGTTATCTTTCATTCATACAATGTGCATCCCATTCTAGGAACCTACCACACTGTGTTTGTCAATGCTGTGTTGACGGACCCTCTGTTTTGGCCATTATGAACAATGTTGCTATTAATATTCTTGCACATGATTTTTTGCCCTTAATAGGAAGAGAATTGCCGGTCATTGCCGGTCAGCCTGTGCTTAAGTTCAATGTCAGAAGATACGATATGTACCGACAGATGGTTTTCCAGAGCAGTCCTATCAGCTTACCACCGACAGGGCAAGGCACCACCGTCATCCAGAACCCCGCCAATCACTGCTCTTGTGTATTATGGCGCTGGTAATCGTTCTGGAAGGTATGGGGCATATTGTGGTTCCTTTTCCATTCCTTTCATGACTAAGAATTTCGAGGCACTTTTTCATATGCCCTTGACCACTGAGACCTCCTGTGAAGTGCTTGTGAAAGGCTAGTTTTCTTGTCCTTTCCTCCATTGGGTCATCTGCCTTTTTCTTACCGTGATGTGAGAGTTCTTTGTATATTCTAGATAGGGGTCCTTAGATAAATGTATTGCAAGCATTTTCTCCCATCCATGGATTGCCTTTTCAGTTCTTCATGGTGTCTTTTGATGAAGAGAAGTTCTTGATTTTAATGACTTTATCTCTCTTTTTTGGTGCTTTTTTAAGATTGAAGAAATCTTTGCTACCCCAAGGTCAGGAAGACATTCTCTTATGTTTTATTCTATAAATGTAACTGTTCTATCTCTCACATTTAGGCTTATGATCATTTGGAACTGATGTTTGTTTTGTATATCATGAGGCAGATGTCAAGGATGACTTTTCCTCTATGGGTACAGGATAGATCCAGCACCATTTATTGAAAAGACCATCTTCCTCCCCCTTCAGTAGGCACAACAATGGCCCCCAAAGATATCCACGTCCCTTCCTAATTCCAGAATTTATGAATGTTACTTTACAAAGAAAAAGGGATTTTGTAGAGGTGATTATATTCGGGGTTTTGAGATGGGAGACTATTCTGGATAACCCAGGGGGGCCCAATGTAATGAAGTGTCCTTAAAAATGGCAGAGGGAGGTTTGATGACAGAGGAGGTCAAGTGAGTGGCGTGTTGGGGACTCGAGCAGCCAATGCTGGCTTCGAAGGTGGCGGAATGGGGCTTCAGCCACGGAATGAAAGCTGCCTTTAGAAGCTGGAAAAGGCAAGAACATTAGCTTTCTCCTAGATCCTCCAGAAAGAAATGCAGCCCTAATGACACCTCAGTGAGACCTGTACCTGATTTCTGATCTACAGCACTTCAGGATGATAAATTTGCATCGTTTTAAGCCATTGCTTTTGTTGAGAATGTGTTACAGAAGCAAATAACTAGTATACCCCGTTGAATTACAGTGGTACTTGGGTTATAAATCATCTGGCCATGTATGCTGGCACTCTGTTCTGCTGCTTGGTCTTTTTGTTTATACTTGAGCCAATACCAAGTGGTTCTAATTACTGTAGCTTTCTAACTTGTCTTGATATATGGTGCTGTCAGACCTCCTGCTTGTTCTTCTTCTTCAAGGTTGTTTTGGAAGTTCTTGATGTCCTTTGATGAACAGAAGTTCTTAATTTTCATACAGTCAAATGTGTCAATCTTTCCTTTGATAGCTAATGGGTTTTCCCCCCTGTCCTTTTAGAGAAATCTTCCCTGACCTAAGGTCAGAAGGGTATTCACTTATGTTTTCTACCAAAAGATTTGAAGATTTTCTTTTACTGTTTAAGACCTCAATCCACCTAGAGTTTCCAGCAGTGTGGAAGTTGCCTGCAGGGTGAGGTACGAGCCCAGTTTCATTTTTCACCCTGTGGCTAACACAGCATTTTCCCAGGCCTCCTTATTCAATAGCCTCTCCTTCCCCCAGTCTGTGTGCTCCTGTCATATATCAAAGTTCCTGAGTCTGGCCCCAGAGTCTGTTTTCTCTTTCTTCCTCTTCATTGGTCAGCTGTTCCCTGTAGCACTTACGCCACTTCCTGTCGGTCAGACCTGAGGCACACACAGTCGCCTGAAAGCAGGAGGCCCCTGTGTGAGACCTTAACAAGTCAGTGTATTCACATGGCCCTTTGCCTTTTCGGAGAAATTTGCAAAAGTGCAAAGTTTTTACCATGATTAAGACCACTGTCTCTTTCCTCACTGCCTACCAATCTGGTTTGCAGTGCCCTCGCGTGGTTGGCATCTCACCAGGCCAAATCCTGCCTGCGGTTCGCTGAACTTCTTCGATGTATAAAGTCAGTGTTTTTGTCAACTTTGGAAAAATTCTGGTCATTATTTTGGCCAATAGTTTTTTTCTATTCCATTCCTACCTTTTCCTCCTTCTCAGGCTACAATATACATGTTAACACTTTAATCTTGTCCATTGAGTGCTTGAGAAGCTTTCTTCAACATTTTCCTCTCTGTTCTTCAGATTGGATAATCACTGTTGGTAAGTTCACTGACTCTTTCTTGTGTCACCTTCAATCTTCTGCCAAGCCCGTCCAGTGATTTTTGTCATTTATGTACGTTTCATTTCTAGAATTTCCATTTCATTCTTTTTAACAGCTTCCATTTTTGTTGAGATTCCTTTTTTCTCTACTCATTAGACCATATTTTCTTTAATTATTGAGTACCTTAAAACAACTGCTTTAACACCTTTATCTGTCAAATCTGACACTGGACTCAGGGTTGGTTTCTATTGCTTGCTTTATTCCTTGATTATGGCCACATTTGCTCTTTTAGTCATATGTCCAGTCACTTTTTATTATATATTGGTTATGTTGTGGATATGTTCTAGAGTCTCTAGATTCTTCTATCTTCCCCTAAAAATGAGTGTTACATACAACCTGCTCTAGGGGAAGCCAGCCAGTGTTAGGCGGAAACTCCAGTGCCCTCCCCACAGATGCCAGCTGTGTCCTTTTAGAGAAATCTTCTCCGTGTCACTGCCCCTCGGCTCAGAAGTATAGTGTGTTCTGGTTGGACGCCATGTCTATGGTAAGAGACTGCCCACTCAGAGAAAGCTGGGGCGATCAAGGCGGACCTCATGTTTCCTTCACTGGGCATCAGTCCTGAGAATGGCCAACTCATCTGTTTTGTCCATGTTATGGTTGTTTACAGTGGGGGGCAGGTCTGGTTGTAGGTTTCTGTGTTGTAGCCCTCAGCAGGAACCTCAAGTTTGCTTCTTAAAAGAGATCCTTTCACATCTGTGGGAAAACTGGGGAGCTCTGATCAAGTCTGGGATTTAGTTAATGGCAAGGGACCAGTGTTGGTTCCTTAGTTTTGACAGAGCTACCATGGAAATGTAAGGTGTAGACTGCAGGGGAAATAGGTGTGTGTGGGTTCCGTATTAGCTTTGCATTTTTTCTGTAAATGTAAAATTATTCCACTAAACAAATAATAAGAAGGATCCGTCTGGCTGGAAGGGTGAGGAAAAGTGGGTTGGGTGGGAGAGGACAGGCTCTGCGTCCTGTGTGGCTGCCCGCCAGGCTGCCTCAGAGTGGCCACTCCCGCTGTCTCTGGTCAGTTCCAACTCGGGTGGCGGGCGAAGCCTGTCACCAGTCCAGAACTGAAGAGGTCCAAAGCGCTCCCCAAGCTGTTACTAGCGCTTACATCTCGCTGCCCCGTTCAGGGCTCAGGAAGAACTTTTGTTTTCTTCTTTCTGCTGTTATGGGTTTTAATTTCCTGCGATTTTCATAATTAGGAAGAGAAGTGTTACCTTAGTACAAAACGCTCTTTCTTTAGCCAAAGCCTGAGTGCGTGGGCAGCGCTGGCTGCGGGCCCCGCCCTGGGTGGTCCTCGACCTCTGGCCCTCCCGGTGGAGGATGGGGGCAGGAGCCGCAGGAGACGTGCGGACGGCCTGGCGGAGGTTGCTGGTCTTCGCGCCATTGCCTTGGGTTTTCAGGCATCGTTTCCTTCGCTCGGAACGACCCAGGAGCTGCAAAAGCGGCTCGGTCACCCGGGGGGCGTGGGGTCTGGAGGCCGGAAGGTAAGCGGCGGGCGGCGGGGCGGGCGCGGGGGCGGGGCGGGCGCGGGCGCGGGGCGGGCGCGGGGGCGGGGCGGGCGGCGGGGGCGGGGCGGGCCCGGGGGCGGGGCTTCGGGGTGCGTGGCCAATGCGGCGGGCGGGACTGTGTGGGGCGGGCCCAGGGAGGCTGGAGGCGTGCGGCGGACTGGCGGGACGGTCTCTAACCCCGTGGCCGCGGCGGCCGTCGGGGCGTCACATCCTCCCCCAGGACGTGTGAGCTCGGCTGTCCCAGCCGTGAGGGCCCCGCTCCGCTCCCACCGTCCCCTCTGCTGGGCGTCCCCTGCGCGTTCAGGAGGGCGCGCAGCCGGGCAGGTGCGAGCACGCGCCCTGGGGAGGCGGGCTCTGACCTGACGCAGCCACTCGGTCCGGCAGCCGCTTCCCCAAGGGTACTGCACTGTTATCGACAAGGTTTTGCACACACAGGCCTCACAGGTCGTACGACTATTAATAGTAAGAGAGGTGTGCGTTGGATTGCATTGCTCAAGAGACTCGTTCAAGTCCCAACTTCCTGCCTGTGAATGCGACCTTATTCAGAAACAGGGTCTTTACAGATGATCAAGTTAAGTGAGATCATTAGGTGGGCCCTAATCCAACGACTGGTGTCCTCCTACGAGAAAACAGACAGGCGGGCACACAGGGACAAGGCCACGTGAAGATGGACCCTGGGACAGGAGTGACGCTGACACAAGGCAAACAACACCAGGGACCAGCAGCCACCACCAGAAGCTAGGAAGAGGCAAGGAAAGATTCTTCCCGAAAGCCTGCAGGAGGAGCGCGGCCCTACGCGCACCTGCTTTCAGGCTTCTGGCCGCCAGAACTGTGAGAGTAAGTCTGTTGTTTTGTGGTACTTTAACTGGCGGCCCTAAGGGATCAGCATTAGAGGGAACAAGGATTGGGGGCCTGGCAGTCCAGCTCCGGGCAGTGTTGCTACCTGTCGATAAACACGGGCTATGAGTACCCTCCAGGCGACTCAGCCAGCCTGGGAGGAGGTGTCACAGCTAAGACCTGGCATGGGGTGGTGTGGGGGGGGGGGAAGAAATTGAATCCAGCACCTGTCTAGGGTGTGGGTGTGTGTCTGTCCAAAGGCTGATGTCCAGGGTGGAGTTAGCTTCACAGGTAGGTGGGGGGCGTTTGGGGAGAGGCTGGGCTGGAGAGGCGGAGCTAGACGAACTCCCATTCCTGAAAGTACACCATGAGGCTGGCCGAGGAGCAGGATTTGTGTAAGGGGCACTGGATTTTAAACAGGTGGTCTACATGGTCAATTTTGTGGTTGGTTTTAAAAAAATTCCCCTGGCTGGGTGCAGAGAATGGACTTGAGGGGGGAAAGTGGGGCGGGGCAGGGGGGTGAGGAGAAAGCTGCCCTGAATTCCAAGCGGGAAGTCCTGTGGGTGGAGGGGACAGAGCAGGAGGAGAAGAGGATTTAGGAAGTGGAATCCAGGGAGGAGAGGAAGAGCCCTCCGCTGGCTGGCACAGTGGAATCTCCAAGAAGCAAGCTGCCTTTGGGGTGGAGATGAGTCTGTAGTTGCCCCCAGGACCCTGGTCCTGGGCTGCGGTTTGCTCCTGCAGGTGACCACTGAGACTCTGATGACAGGCGCCTCAGACCTCTTGGGGGCTCCCGTAGCTCAGCCCCCAAGGCAAACTGAGAGGGGTGGGCAGAGAGGGTAGGGAGGCCTCCTGCTCAGGCCTCTCAGGCCTTGGGTGGGGGGAGGTTTGCAGGGCTTCAGTCTGCACATCCATCCCACTGCCTGACAGACGCTCAACAGAGGGTTGGCCCATGTGACCCAAGGAGCCTTGCAGTACTGTCTGCTGGTTCCTGGGGTTGACCCAGTGGACTGAAGTGGTCCTTGGGCTGACTGGAGCTGAGGCAGAGCCTGTCCTTGGGAAAGGCAAAGCGTCCAGCTTGGAGAGCAGAGTGGTCATGTCTGGGAAGGGGCTGCTGGGAAGATCTGCGGGTGGGAGGGCCCTGCTACTGCTGGCCTGGGCTGTGAGCCTGCTCTGGGCTGAGGGGAAGGGGCCTGCCTTCCCTCCCTCCTTGGAGGCCACCTGGGGCACAGGAGGAGGGGCAGCTTGAGATCACTGGTTTCCACTTGGAAGCCCTCTTTATTTGGCCAGGGATGGAGAAAGGCTGGGGTCAGAGTGCATGTATCCCCATGGAAACAGCAATGAGCCTGGCCCCTGGGGAACCCTGGCCCTAGTGGGGGATGGGGAGGCCAAGCTGGGGCGGGGGGCTCCTTTGGAAGCAGCTCTTACAGGGAGTCTGGGCCAATGAGCTGCAGGACCTACAGGGATGAGGAGGAGGGAGGCAGAGCACGCTTCAGCAGGGCCACAGAGAGAACATGAAGGGGAGTGGGTTGTGCCTCTTAGAGCTGTTTGCTCGAGTGGGCAATTAATAGATGGTGGGCAGCCAGAGGTAGTGAGGCTTCAGGCCTTGTGGCCAGGGGACTCCTAGCTCTGCTTGAGCCCTCGTTCAATGGCTACAGGGCTGGTTCCAGAGCCAGAAGGCAGCCCCGGGGTACCTTGGTCCTAAATGCCTTGCCTAGGTCAGCCTCGGTATGAGAGCTGAGATGGAGGGGAGCTGATCTGCAGTGGGCCAGAGCATGGCAGCCCTTGCCCTATGAAGGTGCTCGTCTGTGATTGTTGCTTTATGTCGACTGGATTCTTAGCCCCTCCATCTGCTGCAATTGCTCCGTCTGAATGCGGAGTTTTCATTCAGAGAAGTGACAAGAGTCTCAGAGACCAAAATAAAGTTTGGCCCCAGCTGCTGCCGTCCTCGAGTGCCCGGCATAGCCAAGCTCAAGGCTCCCTCGCCTGGCTCTCACCCCCCTGCCTGAGGCCTGCTTTCCAAGAACAGTACATAGTGAGGGGGCTGGAGAGGGGCGGAGGTACTGCCCCGGCT
Organism: Rhinolophus hipposideros; assembly: GCF_964194185.1. Lineage (NCBI taxonomy): Eukaryota > Metazoa > Chordata > Mammalia > Chiroptera > Rhinolophidae > Rhinolophus > Rhinolophus hipposideros. The sequence continues at coordinate 110,243,778 of NC_138047.1, read as the reverse complement.
CAGAACTTCCAAGCTGTGTGCCAGCCAGTGCCCACCTGTGGGAGCCTCACAGGTGAGCACCTACAGATCCAGGCACCTACCTATGGACTTCCTGCAGTCCATGGGGCAAGGCCCTGGTGCATGGAGGGCTGGGGACTGTGCAGCTGGTGAGACTTGCTGTAAAGGCCTTAGGACCTCCATGACACAGCCAGGCTGGGTCCAGGGAGGGCCACACTGGGTGGGAAAAGACCAGCCAGCCCCAAATAACTTTAAGGAAATCCAAACACACGCTTGAAGGTTTTGAATAAATTTGCATGTTGATTGCACTATTGTAAATGCAGATTTTTCTTTTTTCAGAAGAGGAGCTTTCATTCTAAATCTGTGAAATCAAATGAGACCCGGTGCTCATTTGTCTCATACTGTAGGGACTGACAAGGTGCTGGGAGGCGGAAGTTTGCAGGCCGGTGCTCCAGTGGGGTCCAGGGCCCAGGGAGGGCACCAATTCCCTCCACAGCCAGAGGGATATGGTAAAGTGCAAATGTGAATGAGCCACCACCCAGGAGCTCCTGGTGGCCAAAGGTGTCTCTTCTGGTCAGTCAGGACCCCCAGTACCCTGCAAGGGCGCAGCACACAGCAGGACCTCACCATACAGTTCTGGGACAGAGGGTGAACAATTCCATAATCCCTGTCAGCTGGGACGCTGGGGAGGGCCTTGTCCTGGCCCTGGCGTGCCCTAGGGCAGTCCCTGCTCTGGTGGGAAGCAGCTGAAGGTCTTAGCTGGCTGAGTGCCAACTCCTCCGAAGTGAGTGTTGTCTACTAGAGTCCCGCACTGGCAGAACTGACCAGGCCTTTGTACCCCAACCCCCAGTCACCCATGTGGCCACTCCAGGGAAGGGCGAGGCTGGCAGTGAGGTGTCAGGGCCTGAAAGTCCTGACTCTGCCCGTGGATCCCCCACTGCACCCAGCTCCAGGCCAGACCCGAGCCTGGAAGGTCGGGGGAGCCGCTGAACGCACGCCCTGCAGACACTCTGCAGGAAGACCACCGTGCTGGTCCTCCGGCCCTCCGGGGAGCTGTTTGTGACCACCTGTGCCAAGTCGGTACTGCAGTGTTCAGGAGCGCAGGCCTGGGGGAGGCTGTGCCTCCTGCTCTGCAGCCCGGCAGCCGCCTCCACGCTCCCGTTCGCTGGGTCTCCGCGTGGAGGGGCCGGCGGCACACCAGGCCCCGCGCCTCCTTCCTGCCGCCGCGGCAGGGCCGTGGTGAGCACCTGGGCACCTCCCGCGCGGCGCGAGCGAGCGCAGGGCGCGCGGCGTGGCGAGGAGCGAGCGGCGCCGCGGGCCGACGTCCCGGGCCGGGGCCGGGCGCGCGGGACGGGCTCGCGGGCTCGCGGGCCGCGATTGGGCGCGTGGCCGTGACGTCAGCACGCGCCCGCTCGCGGCGGCCTCCGGCCTCCCGCTCGGAGCTTTCGGTTCAGCCGCTGCCTGGCGCGCGCCCGGCGGAGTGGCGGGAGCGGGGCGCGCGTCGGCACCGCGGAGAGGCGGCTCGCGGGGCCCCGCGACCCCCGCCCGGCCCCCCCGGCCCTGCTGCCCGCGCCGCCGCCCCCGCCCCGCCCGACCGGCCGGCGCGGATTTGAAAAGCCCGACCGCAGCCCGCGAGCGCGGCAGCCAATCAGCGGCGCGCACTTTCCCGCGGCTTCTGCGGCGGCGGCGGCCCGGCAGCAGCGGCGGCGGGCGGGAGGCGCGGGGGCGGGGTCGGCGCCGCGCGCGGAGAGCTCCGGCCTGGCCGCGCTGCGCCCGCCGCCGCCCCCTGCGCTCCGCGGCCCGCCCTCCCCGCGGCCCCGGTCCCCTCCCCGCCGGAGCCGGGGCTGGCACGCCGCGCCCGCAGAGCCGCTGCCGCCGGAGGATGCGACGCACCCCAGGTCACTGAGCCGCCGCCCGGCCGCCGCGGGCCTCGGGCTGGGGGTGCGGGCGGGGGCCGGGGCGCGGCGGGGCCGGGGCGGGGGGCGCGCGGGCGGCGGTAACGGGGCCGGCGCGCGGGCGCGGCCATGTTGGGCCCTTCGCCGGCGGCTGCACCTGTGCCGGCCTGCGGGCCGGCGGCCTTTGTTCGCCGCGGCGCGGAGCGGGCCGGGCCGGCCTTTGTGAGGCGCGGGCCGGGCCGGGGCCGGGCGGTGGGAGGGGCGCGCCTGACCGGCGGGGGGGCGCTTTTTGTCTGCAGAGGGTCCCCGGTGGCACTGGCGGCTGCTGGCCGTTGGTCAGCGCGGGCGCGGGGAGCCGGGCTGGGCCTTGGCAGGTGGCGGTGCGGGGCCGGGCGTGGGCACTGGCGCGGGGCTGTGGGCGCCCGCGGTCCCCGCCCGCGCCGCCCGGGTGCCCCCGCCCGCGCCGCCCCCGGCCCTCGGGGCAGACGAGGGTCCCCGAGGCCTCAGGACGCGCAGAAACGCCGTCCCGGCTCCGCGCGGCTAGCTTGGCCCCACTCGCAAGAAGGGCGGTTTAAAATCTCGGCATTTAAAAAACGCCGGTCTGGACTTTCGGTAGAAGGGACGCGCGCGGACCCGTTGCAGCGTTAGCCCGCTGTCCCTCCGGGGCCTGAGAATGAATGGTCGCGCCCTTGACATTCGAGCTGAGACGGTAGCACGACGCCAGCCGTCTTGGGCGGATCACTGGGCTCCGGAGTGTGTGTGTGCACGGAACCCGCGAGGGGACCAGTGAGAAGCCGGGGAGCGCAGAGCGGCGTTTGGGAAGTTCCCGGGGCGCTGACAACCCGTGCTCGCGCTTTCAAGGCTTTGACTTTTAAATGAGTTAACCACCAGGACGCTCGGGTTTAATCACCGAACGACGAAAACGCCTCTTGTTAGGACCGCACGTCCGTTAGACGGAGTCTATCTTATGTACTTTGAAATAAGGTTATCAAGATGGAAAAGAAGCCATCCCATGTATGCAGCTGGGACTTTCACTCTTTTCTTTTCCAAAATGATTTCAGTGTTCTAGTTACATGTGTAAATGCCCCGAGAGCAACACTATTAAAAAAGCCCACCTCCAAACAGTAACACAAAGGAGGCAAGTCGTGAAACACAGCCCTTGTGTACTTGCTGTGTACTCAAGCCCACTACCGACCAATTCAAATCTAAACTGCCGCCTGGGAGTGAAGAGGACTCATGCCTTAAGCACGATGACTTTGAGTCATTTCCTTTTCTCTTCTTCCATTTTCTCAGCCGCCCAGCAGCCTGCAGTTTTAGGCCAGTGGTTGCTAAAGTGAGGGCTTGCTGTGAAGAACTCTGCTGTACCCCCCTCACGCCCCCCCCCTGTATTACTACCAGTTAGGCTGGCTCTGATTCTAGCAGTAAACATCCCAATGAGAGTACCAGATAAGTAACTTTATGAATTTTAAAGAATGATGGACATTTATTTTTGTGTGTGCACATATGTGATATATTCATGTGGAATGTATAAAGTAACTCAAAATGTGTGGAGACATACAGAGAAAAACAATAAGGTAAACAGGCTGCTAGATGTGGCTTACCAGGCTTATGGTTTTTATGTAACCGATTTACACGGGGCTGTTAACACAGTCTTTGCTTAAATGTGAGGAGGCAAATGAAGAATAAGTCAGATGCAGGAAAATTGGAGGCCCTGTGGCTTGGCTGGGGAAGAGAGGGTCGAGCCTTTACCTACTGGGATGTCCTCCTACGGGTGGTCCAACTTGAAAAGGTTTGCTCATATGGCAGATTGTAAACTAATTAGTTACTTCCTTTTTTATGGTTTGGTGCTGCAGCGTAAAACATGTAAAATGTGGAATTACAGTTACTGTGAAGTGCTGGTGAGTGGATCGAAAACACTAGTAAAATGTGTGCTATGTGAGTGACGTACGGGATTCTTGTCACCAAACACATGTAAAAGAATGTGCTAAAATGGTGCTGAAGTTCACAATCCAAACAAGTGAATGCTTTAATCAGCAGGAACTGAAGATACCAGGCTTTATGCTCACGTGTCCTGGTACGCTGGGTTGTAGGGTTTTGGGGTTTCAGGTGGATGCTTGGGTATGGACCGTATGCAGGTCTGGGTAAGCATCTTAGTATTCTGAGCCTCGCTCTGCTTCTGCCGGCCTGCAAGAAATGTGTCCTTGTTCCCCAAATATTTGATGCTCTGTCCTAATTCTAGGCTTTTACGTGGACTGTTGTTGGGTGTGGACCACTGCTTGTCCTCCTTTTCTGAGTACAGAGTACCCCGCCTTTCAATGGCCACATGTGACTTTTCTCCCCTGCTGGGTGAGCTGTTGGAGGAGGAATCTCTAGCCTTGGGCAGCCCAGCCTCTGCTGGTGCCCCCTCATGGCAGGCACTCAGTAAATGCTGAATAAATGGGCATGTGACTTGAGATAAACAAATAACCCATTTTAATGCCAGCTCCTGGCCTCTCTTTTTTGTAAGTCATGTTGAAGCAGAAGGGGACCCTCTGGAAGAAGCTGAGTGCGGAAAGTAAGGGGCTGGCCTAAGGTTACCCTGTTTGAATCAGGGAGCCAGCCAGCATGTTTGCCAGGCAGGCCTGTTTTCTTCTCCCTTTCTCATCACAACTAACTCAAACGTTAAAATAAAAATTAATTTTGAAACACTGCAAGCATATACGTACAACAGTAGAACAGATGTGTACTTGCCAGTGCGAAGAAGCAGGCTGTGATATTTCTACCGTATCCCTGGGTATCACTGGGCAAGGTAAAAAGAATGTAAAGTCTACAAAGTAACAAAGCAAGAGGGGACATGGGAGTTGTAGAGGGTTAGGCTTATATTTTATAAACCGTCTTTATGTGATGTATTCATTTATTTTCCAGGAATGATTATTATCTACAGTAAACATTTTGGGGAGAAAAAGATTTAAGTTGGTTACCCCAGGGACTCGCTGGCATTTCGCATTGGTCTGCTGGTTGCACTGTCGCTTTGGAAGGGGCTGATTGATTTGACGACATTTGGTTTGCTAGTTACAAAGCATCAGGACAGACCCCACATTAGTTGTGTGTCTGCCTTCCAGGAAGCAAACGGCCAGCGATGAGTTTTTTCAAAGCACCTTAATGTCTGTAATAGTTAATGGTTTCCACAAAGTACACGAAGATAGAAATTGCAAACTGTGGATGAGCTGAGGAGTGGGGTGCAGGGAAACAGGTTTTCCTGCTGGAAGGAGCTGGCACCTCAGTGTTATGTGGACTCGCTTGTCATCGGAAAAGTCAGTGATACGAATTAAGCCTGTGACTGTTGGACGGTATATTTCTATCAGCAGTGTTTTCATGTTTCGATTGATTTTTCACGTTTTGATGGAGCTTTCACGTGTGTTTTTGCTGCTCTGTTACGAAGGCCAGCAGATGAGAAAGCGTGTTTCTGAGTCCAGTTCTACCACCCTCAGCTCGCTCTCCGCACCTCACCTGGTCTTTCTAAGATGTGCATGACCACGCAGGCCCCACTCTTCAGGGCTCTCCATTGCCCTTTGGGGGTCAAGACCAGCCTGTCCCTGGGTTTTCACCCTCTCCCGGCCCGTCAGACCACCTCTTGCTGCTACTTTCCCCTTGGGCCTTTGCGTGGTCTGTTTTTGCCCCTCCTCCCACCCCATGTGTAGCCCAGTGCATGTGTGGGCACTGCTAGCTTTTCCTATTGATTCCTTCTCATTCACTCTCAGTCGGACGGCACTCTCAGAAAGCCCCCTGATTCCCTGCCTGTTGTGGGGTGTTGGGTGTCTCATTATCTGGGTGCACTCTCCGTGTCCCCCCCCCCCCACCACCATGCCGGGCCTCAGGCTGTCGCACTGCTGTCCTGCTGCCTGGAATCCTCCCCCTGGTCACTGCATGCTTGCTTCTTGCTCCAAGCTCCCCCTTCTTAGGCCCCTTCCTTGCCTGCCCTGTCGCCAGCAGGCACAGCTCTTTTCCACAGACATCCCGTGTTATTGTCCATCTTCCTGACTGCATTGACATTGATGTCTCCTTTGGGCTTTGATTACCCCCAGGCCTACCAAGGTACCTGAGTGACCGTCAGTCTTCCTGTAACTAATGAAGGGACCCTCAGCCCCTTGTACTTAGTCCAGTGTGTAAGGTACCCCAGAAGTGGTGTGGATGATGAGTGGCATGAGCCTGCCCTAGTGTGAGGTTGGAAAGGTGTCACCTGACTGTGGACTGGTAACAGAGGTCAGAGAAGAGGCTCATGGACCAGTGCTGGAGACGGTGGTAGGCGGGGAGGCGGGGTAGGAAGAGCGAATAGGTGCAAGAGGGGGCCGCATGGGGCTGCGAATGAGGGAGAGTGGGCCCCCGTGATTGTGGGGTTCCCAGTTTGAAGGCTTGGGTGCTAGAGCACCATTGTATCACTGTGAGCCAGTCGGAAGTGACTGGGCAGGGCTTCTCATCTACCTCCGTTCCTTCCTGGACAAGCTCTTTCCTCACCTCCCAGCTGCCAACGTGGCCTAGGGCTTTCCTGCTCACTCGGGAGCGTGCTGTGTGGTCCCTGCGTGTTCTGGCACCTTCACTGGCCCGTGCACCGCACTGCCCTGAGAGGTCGCTGTGCTGAGCGTGCTTGGTCCCATCCACCCGCCAGCCGGTGCGTGTGCCGTGTGCCCGGCTTCTTCCCAGCGGCCTTGCCTGTGGGTGCAGGGCCCTGCCAGCTGCGCTTTGTGTGGGCTCCCACTGGGGCGCGAGTTTTCCACAGCGAGGACCCCCTGATTTGTCTTCTGGGCTTTAGGCAGGGCCACTCAGTTAACACGTGGAGATAGTTTTGGAGTTCTCTGCTGTTTTCCTAGAGACTAATGTCGTAAACATGTGAATTCCTAGTTTTTTAAATGAAAATATATGTTGGAAATAAGAGGCTTCTGTGTTGCTTTCCCCAAAAGATTTGAAGACAGGGTGCCTCCTGTGTGGCGTGGCCCCCCAAGTGGTTTTGAGCTGCGAGACTTGTGTACCTCAACGCCTCCAATCCTCTCAGCAGGAAACCCACTCCCAGATGTTAATTGTGACCCAAAGTCACAAGGCTGGAAGTGCCTGGAGCGCCAGCAGGCCCTGACCTCAGATTCTGTACGATGGCCCCCTAAGGCTGTGCGTCCTGAACTAGGAGGGTGGCCGTGGTATTATTGTTAGTGTGGCAGTGTCATTCCCTCGTTCACTGAGCAGCACCTGTGTGCCAGGGATGAGCCAGGCCCGCGTCCTTGGGGCTGCGACCTCACCAACCTCTGAGTGGTATGAGGCGACAGGAGCCAGTGGACAGAAGAGCACATCTTTGAAAAAGCTGTGAAACAGTCTTGCCAAATAATTGAACTGTAATCTGATCAAGCCATTGTTGCCAGTGACCAATTTCCAGGAAATACAGGGGCGAAAAGAACACGTTGACCCACACTGCAGGAGGGTCAGAGCAGAACTCGGCACATGGGAACCAATGAGCCCAGTAGCCGGCCTCTTCAGCAAGGAAACAAAAAGCAGGGCTGTGCGTGAGAAGACGTTGGTGGCACAGACTAAACACCACTTACACTATTTGAGACAATGAGAAAGTGGAACACCGACTAGATTTGTTACTAAGGGATTCAGATTTTTAAAGTTGCCATCGTGGTTTTGTTGTATTTCAGAAAAGAATTTGAACCTTTTAGAGTGCATGCAGATACATACTGATGAAGTGATTCGCCATCTGGGGTGTGCTCCATGGTTCTATGGGGGAAGGGTGGGGGCAGAGAGGGTGACTGCATCAGCACCAGCCTAGATTGATGGTGGCATGGTACCAGGGGCTCTACCTGTTGTCTCTCCCTCTGTGTGTATTCGGAATTTGCATGACACGTGCAAAAAACTAAAGTCACGAAAGAAAAATGGGGTGTACCTAGCAGGTCCTGTAGGGAGATTTACCCAATGGGGGTAAATTCCTTGCTTCTCACCTTCCTCCTTTCCTCCTTCTCTCCCACTTTCCTCCTTCTCCCACTCCCTTCCTCTACCCTCTTCTTTTTTCTCCTCCTTCCTCCTTTCCTGTTTCCCTTGCTCCCTTCCCTTTCTCTCCTTCCCTCCTTTCTCTTGTCCTTTTGGCAAGACTGTAGGACGTGTATGACATCTAGTTGTCTTCTTTTGTTCCTTAGCAGTTGTGGAATGCTGTTATAGAGTGCTGTAACTTTTAGTTACTTTGGGAATTTTTTTTTGCATTTATAATTTTAATAGATATTGCTACATTCCTCATAGAAGTTGAATACTACAGAGGTGCCCAAAAAATGTGTACACATTTTAAGAAAGGAAAAAAACTATTAAAATTGTAACAATATATACCGATAACAAAAGATGAATACAAGTCATGTTTGACTTCTGCAATTACAAGAGGTGCTCAGAGTGGTTCCCATCAGCGTAACTTTAATACAGTTTTTTCCTTTCTTAAAATGTGTACACATTTTTTTGGCACCGTGTCTCTGTGTGTGTGTGTGAGTGTGTGTGTGTGTTTTAGTTGTAGTTGAGATTCAATATATCATTTTGAGATTATTTTTACATTTTCATAATCTTCCTTTAAACACCTAAAGAAAAACTTTAGATAATACTATTCCCATTCTTCAGAATTAAAAAGTGTGTGAAGCTCTCTTCACTGCCCCAGCCCCCGAGTCCCTGGCCCCCCGGTTCCCCAGACCCCAGTTCCCTGCTCCTCTCTCCCCCGTTCTCCTCCCTAGCTGCAGCAGCTGAGCCAAAGTGGACCTGAGGTGTGTGCTTCAACTACAGTTCTTAGAGGTTTCTCTCATTCCCTGTCTGTCCCACGTGTCCCCCAAGTTCCCAGTTTTTTTTTTTTGCTTTGAGTTCTTGTCTCAGCCCGTTTCCTTGGATGAAGGCTCATCATTGTTGATGTGGAGGGAAGGTCTCTCCCCAGGAGGGGCTTCACTCAGGGCTGATTGGTGGGACCCCACGATCAGTGTCACAGGCGCTGCCCCCTGGGTCCTTCACATGCCCCCTCCCGGGACTGAGCTGTCTCCTGGGCCAGACGTGGCCTTCACACCAGCTGCTCAGACACCGAGTCCCCCTGCCATTGCAGTGATGGTCATTACGCTCCAAGTACGTTTTGGAGGGAAAAGGGCAGTGTGTTACAGAAGTACGAGCATGCAGCCTACGATACTTAAGGCCTTTCCCGTCAATAAGAGATTGGACATATAAAAATTGACTGAGAAAAGTGGCCATTTAAACTATTTTACAGTGTCCAATTCAGTGACTTTCTGTATTTTCTCAGTGTCATACGACTGTCACCCCTGATGCCTGGACATTGGCATCGTGCCAGTTAGAAGCCCTGTACCTGTGACAGTCACTGTCTGTCCCCTGCCCCCAGCCCTGGCGCCCCACCTTCTGAGCAGCTCACAGGAGCATTCACTTCGCCTGGGGCCTGGGGTTCCCTCACTCCACCTCATCCACATCATGGCCTCCCTGCTCACTCCTCAGGGTGTGGCCCCTGGGAGGATTGAGCACGTTGCCGTTACCCGTTACCAGTTGTTGGACGTTCGGCTGGTTTTTGCTTTTACGAGTGATGCAGGTTTCTGTGTGGACAGATGTGTTCAGTTCCGTGAGTCTGTCCCTAGGAGTGGAATTGTCAGGTCACATCGTGCTGTTTAGCTTTTGGAGGAACTGCTAGACATTAGCGCAGTGAGCGGATCCTTTTACGTCCCCCCAGCAGTGTATTTGGGGTGCAGAGATTGGACATACCACCTTGAAGATGCATGGAGTAAAAACCGGGAATGGGACCAGGGAACACTGCAGCTTGCGTATCACCACAAGGTCAGGCCCAGGGCTCGGGGTTGAGGGGGAGAACGCGGCCCTGAGCTGCTCTGCAGCCAACACAGTACAGGAAACAGGTCAGTTACACGGCCCGTACTGTCGTGGGCACGAGTCTGTAAGTAAATTCTAAGTTCTGTAAAATAAAGCTGCTCACTAGGGAAGCTTAAGGAGGAACGAGTGCAAAGTGTCCAGCCCTGTTCTTTAGCAAACTCCTGATCTCGTTGTTGTTCCCAGAGTTCTTTGATGGGAGAATGGGGGTCCTGTCCTCACTCAGTGAGGGCATGAGCCAAATATGTTCTGGGTAGATCCGTGTGAAGTGGAAAACGGGACTCGTGGGGTGTATGTGTGTGTACCATGTTTGCGAACTTGGGTTTTCCGGTCTGTCGGCTTCTGGAGGAATGGCTCGGAGCTTGGTCCCTCTCCTGGCTTGCATCTGGGGGATGTCCTGATGGCCTCCTTGCTGTCCCAGCATTGAGACCTCTCTAAGGTGGGCCGAGTGGGCTGCAGCTGGTGTCTGGGCAGTGGGAGGGTGGGCAGGGAGGCCGCTGTGCCTGCCCAGTGCCTGCCCCCTTCCCAGCCTGCACTGCGCCTTTCCCCTTCCTCTCCTGACATCGTGTCTGTCCCCTCGAGAATCTTAGCTCCACCGGAGTAAGGCCTGTGCTTTGTCTCCGGACCTGTTTCCAATGCTGGACCAGGGCCTGGTGCTGCGAGTGGCTTTGAACGCTGATTGTCGTTGTGCAGGCGACCTCTGCCTCTGAGGGTGGCACCCGTCCCCTCACACTGGAGACCCCTCCTCTGTCCACTTAATACGTCCAGCCCCCGTATGTCTGTGCTGTGGAATGGCAGGGATGCGTTCTCTAACTCTGAAGCGCTTGGTACAGGAAGCGGCAGTGTGACGCTTCGCTGCCCCACACACCCCTGCTGCCCTTGGGCAGCCCCTGGTGAGGCTGCCTGAGCTGTTCATTGGTTCTCATGTCCACATTTTCCTTTTTCACTGCGAGTGCCTCCATGTTTTCTTTCCTTTTTACAATGATTATGTGTTACATTTGTTATCTGAAGACATTTTGAAGGGAAAGTATTATGAACGAGGGAAGTTCTCGTTATCAGCCTCCCTCTTACAGCAGCAGGTCCGGAGTGCAGGTTCTCTCCCACGGTTCCCGTCGCCTGACACTTCCCTCTCCTCTGAGGTTTGTCCCTGTGGGCGTACACTTTGTGGAAATTCCTTTGCTGTCATTTCAGTTGAGGTTTGTGGAAGGAGCATGGAGAAATGTGAGGAAGGAAGCCTCCCGCTCTCGTTCCCTATGAACACGGCTGAGAGTCGCCGCTCTTCTCTGCGGTTCTCCATCCTGCTCTCGCCCTCTGGCTCTGTCCTCGCGGCAGAGCCTCTTCTGGCTTCTTCGCGAAAGGGGTGTGTGCCTCAGCGCCCTCGGCCTTTGCGTGTCGTGTCGGGAAGTGTGTTTGCCTCAGGTTTGAATGGTGGTGCAGTGGGAGTTGTCTTCCCTTCGCGCGGTGGGCACAGCACCTTCCCCGCCCGCTGAGGCCACCAGGGCTGTGTCACTGCAACGTCGTGCTGGGCTCTGGCGGGGAACTTGCTCTTTATGGGCACTGCGGTTTCAAGGGTTTCTTTTTACCCTTCGTGTCCTGTAGTTCCCATATGAAGTGTCTAGGTATTGATTTGTTGTTCTAGCTTGTTTAGGACTGTGGGTGCTCTCCTATATGTTTTATTTTTTCACCCTCCCCACCCCACCGCCATGCTCTTTTAACCCGAACACTTGAGTGTCCTTTCATCTCTGGAGCTATTTCCATCATTGTCTCTTTGAAAATTGCCCCCCCCCACGCCGTTTCTCCTGGAACTCCATTGCAACGTAAGCTCCCTGAGGGCAGTTGTTTCGCTGGTAACATTCATAACGTGAAACTGACCATCGTAACCAGTAAGTGCACAGTTCTGTGGTATTAAGTACATTTCTGCTTTGTGCAGCCATCCCCTCCGGAACTTTGATCTCACACGACTGAAACTTTCCATTAACCACTAGCTTTTTATTCCTCCATCCCCCCCTTCTTGTGCAACCCCCCATCTACTTCCTGTCTCTGGTTCTGACAACTCTGAGGACCTCCTATAGGTGGGGTCACAGTGTGTGTCCTTTGGTCACTGGTTTCTCACTCAGCACAGTGTCCCCAAGGTCCATCCATGGTGGAGCGGTGTCAGGGTTTCCCTCCTTTTTAAGTCCGAAGAGCGTCCCACTGCGTGGATGGACCCCCTTTGCTTCCCACCATCCGTTCACGGACACTCGGGCGGCTCCCACGTTTTCGCTGTAGTGAGCAGTGCAGCTGTGAACACGGGTGTGCAAATCTCTCTTCGAGACCCTCTTGCACTCCCAGGTGTATGCCCAGAAGTGGATTCCTGGGTCACAGGAAGGTCTGTGTTTAGCTTCTGAGGATCCCACACTGTCCCACAGCGGCCAGTGCTTACAGCACAGGGCTCCCTTTTCCGCGTCCCGCTTGCACGTGTGTCTGCTCCTTTGAGTGGCCGTCGTCCTGGCTTCAGGGGCGTCCCCCTGTGGTTTTGATGCAAAGCGTGGTGCTTGGCTGGCTTCTATTCCGCAGATGGACTCCCGTGTTGGTCGTTGTACCAGCCGGGCTTCCCGGCTTGTGTGTGCTGGGACCTGGGCTGCGTCACAGGTGGAGTGTGGCCCTTGTGGTGCCCGCCGGCTGCTGCTGTCACCTCAGATTCTCCTCCGCAGGTCAAACTAAAGGTGCACATTTGCCCCACGCCGCCCCTTTCTTTCCTGACCCCCATTCTTCTCTCCCTGCCTTTGGTCTCTTTGCCTACTTTTTGGATGTTGTCTGCTCGGTCCACCATGAGCTGGACCAGGAGCCCCCTCGGGAAACAGTATGGAGTGGCCCGAGCAGGACAGTCCTCCCTTTGCCCTGGAGTAAACGGTTGCCCACGCACGGGAAGCTGAGCGGGACGGATGCTCCGGCCCCTTTCCCGTGTCCGCTCTGCAACGTCCCCGTCTGCCCGCCCCGCCACTGCTGTGTCCGTCAGGTGTGTGCACCTCAGCACTGGTTTTCCGGCTGGACAGCTCCTGTGTGCGGCTGCCCCGTGTGTGCCAGCGTGGTGAGCTTACCCTCGGCCCTCCCGGCGTTTGTCAGTAGCAGACCCCGGAGTGGCAGTCACGAAGTTTCCAGGCAGGCTGCCTGTCCTTGGGGAGCAGGGCCGTCCCCAGGTCAGAACTGCCGTGTGCATTGTGGGTCTCCAGGCCTTGCTGTCACTTGTCCCCCATCTGACTCTGTGCTTGCCAGCTTCCTGGAGGGACCTCCTTGGTGGATGTCCTCCCCTCTGGAATGGGTACCTGCCTGCTCCTTGTTCCTAGCTGCCCTTTGGGGTGTTGCTGCCTTCACTGGGTGTCCCCAACTGGGGACTCCAGCTCTGTGCTGAAGACCCACATTACTCTGAAGCCACCGTCCTCTGCACTTGCCCTGTGGGGCTGGCGTGGCACCTGGAGGGGCTTTACATGGAGGGGTGCACACCAGGGCTCGGCAGTCGCCTGGACCTGCTCACTGCCGATGGCAGCTCGGCAAAGTTTACAGCTCTTCTGTCACAGCATTGAGTCTGGGCCTGGGCAAGTAGAGGAACTGGGGTGGCGCCCCTGGTGTCGACCAGGGCTGACTCCTAGCTTTCTGCTTTCCCCCGACAGCCTGGCACTAATAGTGCGCCAGGCTTTGGAAGACCTGGTTTTACTGTGCTGAGCAGGTGACGCTGTGTGTGTCACTGAATCTCTGCCTGGGAGGCCTCCTCAGCTGTGACAGGCCTGGCTCTGTGCTAGCCCCACGTGGCATGTCGTGGGCCGGTGATTGTCTCCCTTTGGGAGTGACTAAGCCGACCGAGTGATGTGTCCATGGCCACATTGCCAGTGAGAGTGGTGGCACGTCGGGAGGACCCTAGCCAGGTTTCTGTTTCTCCTGAAAGTCTGCTCTTGCTCGTTTCCTTTCATCTTTACCATCCTGTGATTTTTGTGTCATTTTTGTGGTTTTAGGACTGCCTCCTGTGGCCTAAATCATTATCTAAAACATTGTGAATGGCCTCAAAAAGCCCAAAACAAACTCCACAAAGCTGCATACTCATCTTAGGTTTTAAGTATGTTTCTTTCTCTTTCTCTAATACTGCAGTGTTCTGAGCGAATCCTCTGGACTGAATGGAAGTCAGCGTCAGAAAAGGTCCCCTTTCTGTCCCGAAAGCTGTCAAGTGCATGAGGATGAAGCAGGCCCCGGAGCTGCTGGGCAGCGCCAGTGGGAAGCCCGCCAGCTGCGACATGAACCGCGAGTGCTCTGTGTTCCTGGGCAAGGCCCAGCTGTCCGCCAGCCTGCAGGACGGGGTCATGCACAAGTTCAACGGCCACGAGGCGCTGCCCTTCCTGCCTGCGGACAAGCTGAAGCTCAGAGACCTCGCTTCCCGCGTGTTCAACGGGGAGCCCGCTGCTCACGATGCCAAGCTGCGTTTTGAGTCCCCAGAGGGGAAGGGGGGGATGGGGACCCCGCCGAACGCCACCCCTGTCAAAAATGGCTCTCCGGAGATTAAGCTGAAAATCACCAAAACGTACATGAATGGGAAACCTCTCTTCGAATCTTCCATTTGTGGCGATGGTGCTGCTGCTGTGTCCCAGTTGGAAGGAAATGGACCAAAAGCAGAAAACAAGGCGAGGCGGAGCAGGAAGAGGAGCATAAAGTACGACTCACTGCTGGAGCAGGGCCTTGTCGAGGCAGCTCTGGTGTCCAGGACGTCAAGTCCCGCAGAGAGAAAGGTGCCTGTGGCTTCTGTCCGGGGCGGTGGGGCAGTGCGGCAGCCAGCCTCGAGCAGGGGACCTGTCGCCACCCCGCCCTGTGCTCGGTGGCAGGGGAGGAGGTGGCACAGGCCCCCATGGGTGTGTGCACGCGGCTGAAGGCTGAGGAGGGTGCCTGGGTCTCCGCGTGGGCCCTGACTCCAGGGTCCCCAGGTCGCTTCCTTTGAACCTCACAGGGGCCTCCTGAGTCAGTTGCGAGGCCCAAGCAGGTTAACTCAGCATCTAGATTAAAGTGGCTGAAAAGGGGAGAGCGGTTTCTGAACCCGGGGGGTGGGTGGGTGGGGTCCCGTTCCAGGTCTGGAGACCGTCTTTAGCCTGGTTGGTCAGTGGGGGCACACTGCCATCTACGTGGGGCTCCGTGAGTCTGTCCTGTCTTGGGACCTGGAGGCGGGACTGCTCCCTCCCACACGGTTCGCTGCCCCCTCCGCAGTCACCCCCACCAGACGGCTGTATCTTACACGTCATGTTCTTGGTCCCCAGCACAGGATACACGTGAACAAGCGTTCACTCATCAGAGCCTGGGGTGGAGAGCCCTTACCATGAGACAAGGCAGCACTTCCTGTCATCGTGTCTTAAAGTGACACTCAGGCTGGCCCACCACCGACGAGGATGAGCCTATAGAGCCGCCCAGCCACCCGGGCCTTGGCAGAGGAGCCCAGACAGGCTGGTGGCGTTGGGCGCCTGCGGCCCCCTGGGCTCTGGTTGAGGCTTGGGCTGCCTGCAGGGCCAGGCTGGGGAAGCTGGGGGTCATTACCAAGGCTGGTGTATTTGCTTTGAACTTGAGAGATTTTATGGACAATTTCCACAGCTAGGAGGGGAAATGGCTCAAATTTCTTTGAAATTGTGCAAGTAATGAAGAACTTTGAGGGTTTAAAAAGTGGTTTTTGAGTGCTTGAGAGCTGTTCAGTCCTTTCTAATGTAATTCTAAAAGGCCCAAGGTTAGTGACCTGGGCTGGAGACCTTGGAGGTGCCCCTGGGTGGTTAGTGCACACAGGGGACAAGGTTGGTTCCTAGCTCGTCACTTGGTTCTGTTAAAACTTGGGTAAATCACCTGATTTTTGATTCTCCATCTTTAGACTGGGGATCATAATACTCGTCCTCATAGGTTTGCCATGTGGCATAGATGACACGATAGATGTCACATTGGGATGCTGTGGGATAATCTGAGAGCCCACATTTTTGAAAGTGTCATGTGCCAGCCCTGTGCCAGCCCGCAGCACCAGGCACACTGATCTTTGTAAAAGAGGTTCAGCGTGTGCCCAGGAGTGCCGCCTCTGACGGGAGGCTGAGGGTCACGCCCAGGAGGGTGGCAGGGGCCACGCCGACTGCTTTGTCCCCTGGAGAACAGCACGAGAGTGGTGGGAGCAGGGTGACCAGTCAGGTCTTCAGTCAGCTAATCCCACTGTGTTCCAAGATGGAGAAACTGAGGCTCAGAGAGCCATCCCATGACTCAGCTCAGGAGTGGTGGAGCTGAGACTGGCTGCCAGGCCCTCCTGATGTCCTCGTCACACTGGGTCCTTCCACGCTGTGGGTGCAGGTGCTTCAGAGGACGGGCAGACACGGGGCGGAGGGGCCAAGGGGTCAGGATGGCCTCGGGGTTCCGTGAGCTTTCCTCTTTGACAGGTGAGTAAAGCGCCATTAAAGCAACCCCAGGAGAGGAAGTAGGTCTAAGTAGAGATGTGCGTGACGTTGAGCCCCTGCTGCGTGCAGACACTGGGCCAACCCCCACTGAGAGCTGAGGGCAACAGTGCGATTTCGGTGGTGGGGTCAGGGCTGGTACCTGGAAACAGTGCCGGGGATGCCCTTTCTTTCCGGGTGTGTGTGTTTGGAACCTCTAGCCTGACTAATCCTCGGTCTCCTACGGGCGGGTAGAGGGCATTTAGGGGTCATCATTGGGTGGGTTAGTATGTCTTCTGTTGTTCATTTTCAGATTCCAGCTAAGAAAGAGTCGCGTCCAAGCACCGGCCGAGACCAAGACCACCTATTGAAATACAATGTCGGCGATTTGGTGTGGTCCAAAGTGTCCGGGTACCCCTGGTGGCCATGCATGGTTTCTGCCGACCCCCTGCTACACAGCTACACCAAACTCAAAGGTACTGCGTCTGGGCGTTCTTTCCAGCTTTCCAGCTTTCTTCTGCCCTCGCTCTTTCTCTTCTCCATCTTCTTTCTCGTTCTTCCTTAAACAGCCCTGCTGTAGTTCTTTTCTTTTTCCTTTTCTAACTGTGTTACAATACGCATAACAGAATTTACCATCGTAACCACTTTCAGGTGCACAGTTGAGTGGCATGAAGTGCAGCCACACTGCTGTGCAGCCGTCCCCAGCGTCCATCCCCAGGGCTCTTCATCTTGTAAATCTGAAGCTGTCCCCACTAAACAGCTGCCCCCGCCCCCCAGCCCTGCAGCCACCATCTATTTCCTGTAGTTTCGGCGTTTCCCTGGTGATGCGTGATGTGAGCGTGTTTCCGTGTGCTTATTGGCCACTTGTTACATCTTTGGAGAAAGGACTCCATTCGAGTCCTTTGCCCACATTTGAATTGGGTTGTTTGTTTGTTTGGTTGCTGTTGAGTTGATTGTGATTCCTGTTTGCAGCTTTAGCTGCAGTTAGTGATGGATCAACGGTGGCGCAGTGCTGTTTCTTTTTGTGTCTGGAAGCTCTGTGCTCTGTGTCTGCTGTGTTAGTGTTAGACGTTAGAGGGGCTCTTCACCTTGTCCTGCTTTCCAGGTTTTATGGTGAAGAACTTACTGTTACTTAGCTATGCAGGGATTGCTCATTTTAGCATAATTGTCAGAAATAGCATATATGAAGTTTGAGTGACAAAAATGTTCCAGTTAATTTTATTAGGCCTGTGGGAGGAAGGGGCCATGAAACGTGGGAATACAAACTGGTACAGGGAACAGTAGAACATACTAAGAATACAAAGTTATTGTACAGATTAGAGCAGATGGTAATTTAAATAATGGGCAACTCATAAAACAGAAAATCTCGTGTTTTGGAGGAAAAGACACAATCATGTGATTTGAGTCTTCTAGAAAGTTTTGCTGGAGTAAAGTTTCAATTTAGTTTGAGGAAGGTGAGGTGTAGGCAGTGCAGCCCAGAAGGGGGGCTGAGCAGGTTAGCTCCCCAGGCGGCCGGCACACCCTTCGGAAGTGGGGTGACGGGCGCCCTGTGGCCTCAGTGGCACCAGAGCGAGAGCGCACAGGGTCCCTCCCTCCTGGCCTTCGGCGGAGGCTGGAGCTCCCTGAGCAGCCGTGCTTTGGTTCCTGCTGGCTGGCTGTGGGAGCAGGTGGCACCTGGGACCGGGGGTGGGGTGGGGGGGATGGTGGTGCCTCGCTGGCAGACAGACTTGGCTGGGGCTGTGGGACTCTGCCTCGAGGCTCAGGCACGCAGGGTGCGTGGGGGCCGGAGGGGGGCCTCAGGCTGACCTCGGCTCTGACTCCTTGGAGGGTCCTTGGCACCCTAGCTTCCCGGAAGCTGGCAGTTCCCCCAGAGGCATCCAGACTTGGTCAGAGTCTGAGAAGAAACACTGGTGAGACCGAAGCGGGGTGCCGCCCTCACGCGCCTGCAGCCTCTGCAGGCACACGTGTGTGAGGTGTTGCCCATTCTTCCCAGCTCTCTAGAAGCATGCATGGCCCCCACACAGCAAGCCAAAGACGGCGTCCACGGGGCACCGTGACTTCGTGTCATTGGTTTGCACAGCACAGCACACGCTGACCCCTCGCAATTCCTCTCAGCGTCGGCGGGTTTCTGCCTCGTTTGTCTGAAGGCCATGGCTCCTCAGCTCAGACCTGTGGAACTGAGGGCGCCCCACCTGTCTGCCCCCACCCTGGGGTAATGACCTGCACTTGCTGTCATTGCCTCCTTCCCTGGCTTAGCCTCTCGGGACCACAGCAGCATCTGCCCCCTCTATCCTGCTTCTCTCGTCGGGGCCTCTCTGGGTAGAGCTTTTACTCCTTGTGGGAACATCTCCCAGGGGAGGCGTGGACTCTGCACTCAGCCTGCCGGGGTGCCACTCAGCTGCTGTGTCTGGGGAGGAATGGACTTCTTCAAGCCTCAGTTTCCCTACGTCTAGAAAATGAGGGCGGTGCAACTCCACGGTTGGGAAGCTGTTAGCACAGCGACGAGTGGGCCCTCGAACTCTCACCCTCTCCTTCACGCTCACAACCTGAATTTGGTGGCACGTGCTCCCTCTCCCCTGGTCGCCTCTTGGGCTCTTCCTGAAAACATTCCCGTTGACCAGTTACTTCCCCTGCAGGATCCTAGTGTTTGGCCATTTAATTTTAGTAAGTTTGTACCCATGTTTAGTGCCTTTATGTCACCAGGCATTCCCCTAGTTTTCACAACAATGCCAGCTGGCTACCCTTGGATTCTGTCTTGATTGGTTTGTGAAATACTTGACTTATTGTTTGCTTGTTTGTTTTTTTATTTAAAAACTTTTCAAGCCCACTGTTCGAAGTGGAACAGTCCAGTGGACAGCCAACCTTAAAGGTTTTGTTGGACCTGCTCCATTTCTCTCTGTCAGCTCTCCCCTTCACCAACCCATCTGGGTTTAGGCTGGGCACGTCAGGGTGCTCCCTTCTCAGGGAGAGAGTCTCCAGGCAGTGCCAGTGGGGACCTTCCAGGAAGAGGCCAGCTTCCCAATAGACCCGGCCCTCCACCACACTGCAGGAAACATCACGTCAGTAATGGCGTCCATCACTGAGGCCTGCTTGGACTTCCCCGGTAGGCGTCAGGATTTTCCCAAACGGCTGTGTCTTCATGCCAGTGTCGCCTCTGGCGGTCACCTCTGCAGGCTCCTGCAGCCTGGAACAGCACTCCCTGCCCCCTCCCCTTCTCCACTGGGCTCTGCAAGGCCAGGCAGGAGCCCGTGGGAGTGTCACGGTGGGAAGGGCTCAGCTCGGCCCTTCACTGAAGGCCTTTCTGCAGGAAGAAGGGTGCAGCCCTGACAGTGCTTCTCTAGGAATGGTTCTGGGCTGTAGGGGAGGGAGCCTGGAATCACAGCAGATCAACCGCAGAGGACTGCTGATGTGCATCTGAACAGCAGTGCAGAAGGAAGAGTGCTAGGGTGAGCGCCCTCCCGCTGGAAGGAGAGTCGAATGCCCTTGGAAAAGAAACGCTGGAGAAGACCATGGAGGTGAAGGAAGGCCACCTGCGTTGCTCGAATGGCATCTGGCACCCGGAGCTGCTGGGGCTGCTCTCCCATAGCCCAGAGCTCCCCTTTGGGAAGGCACGTCCCTGTTGTCAACTGGGGAATGATCCGTGGCTTTGCTTGGAGTCCAGGTCCTTAGGCGTAGTGCTCCCTGTCAATCCACTGGCTCCTTCCACAGTAACTGTCCTCTTTCATCCTGCTTTCTGTGTATAATTAGCTGGCATTTCTTGTGAAAATGAGCTCCCTCCTAAAAACAATTTGTTGTGGATCAGTCTTCACTCTTTTTAATGCTCGCATCGTCCCCAAATTTGACCAGTGGGAGTCCCTTTAAGTCTCTTTGAGCTGAGTCCTTCTGACACGTCTCCGTCAGCCTCTGAGCACTTCTTCCACGTGACCTGACAAGAGGTTCCAGGCCACTTTGTACTTTGTTTGCCCCCCACCCTGGGATCACCCATTTCTCGGAGGAAACCTGGGTGCTCTTAGCGGAGGCCCAGATCGGCCTAGATCAGCACTGCCTGTGGTCATCACTGTGGGGACGCTTCTCAGGGAGGGAGTCTCCAGGCAGTGCTGAGCCCTAGCCCCGGGGGCTCGGGGTCTGTTTGTGATTCCCCACCACGTGGCTTGCAGCTCCCGGGCCGGGGCAGAGATGGTGACTGATGGTGTCCTTTGGGGTTTAGGGGACCTTGTAGGGGAAGGATGGGCACGAGGAAGGGACAACCGTGTGGAGCTGGCCGAGCATGGGGCTGGGAAGCAGGCACTTGTTGTCCTATAAGATGGAACCCTCTGACCCTACCCCCTATTCCCACCCATGTTTTCTTTTTCTGTGTGGACTTCTTTTTATTTATCGTGCATGGGATTGTAGATGTGCTTCAATCTGGATCTTAGGAATATACTCACATTTTTAAAACCGAAGTATAATATACCTGCTGAAGAGAACACAAGTCGTGAACTGCAGCTCAATCTAGACTCTTTAAAATGTAAATTTCCCTTGAAACTCAAAGTTAATACAAGTTGAATGGTGTCTCTGATACATGGGAACAGAGCCTGCCATGGCTGCTGCGTCCCGGGCAGCCCTGATGGACAGCAGCTTGGAGGCCTGCCCTGTCAGTTGGAGAGAAATTACACGTCTGATTTCAGCATCAGACCATAGAGAGAGCAGAACTCCAGTGCATGCGGCAGGCTCGCCACCCTGGTACGTCTGCTTCTGACTAACGGGGCTGGAATCAAGTACTTTTCTGCTGTGGAGATTTTTGTCAACACTTTTTCTATTTTATGGAGGGAACCTCATTGCTTGAGTTTTAAATTCAACATTTTCTAAAATATGACAGGTAACCTGGCTTTCCCATGTGGTGGGGTATTTGGCAGTATACTTTCCTTACTGTTATTTTTTTTTTTCTTTTTTGCTTGTCCTGTCAGCTACTAAGAAGGGTGTGTTAAAACCTCACACTGGGAGAGTGGATGTGCCTTTTCTAGTTGCAATTTTGTTAAGTTTCTGCTTTACCTATTTTGGGACTCTGGTGCCCCCCAGAGACTGAACTAGGAAACTCAGGCACGGTGATGCTTGCCGTGATGCTTGTCGTTTGTTCCCCAAGAGCTCTGGTTTCTTGTCTCTGTGACTTTGTCCCTGTGCCGTGTTCTTGCTTCTGGAGACACCTGGCTTCTCTTCCTCCCTGGAGGTAACCAAGTGTCTGGGACCCACACGCGAGGAGGGACGGCAGATTCCGGAGAAAGGCTCAGGTCAGGGCCACATGAGTGGAATGGGCTGTGATGGGAGGAAAGACCAGCGCACCGTGTTAGGGTCCTGGGCTGTTGGTGAAGGCCAGGGCCGCTCAGCCTGGGAAGGAAGGATGACTCATAAATGCCGGTGGGACGACTGTTAATTATGTGGTAAGGAAAAGCAATGAGATACTCACCTCCCAACTTGGACCAAAGTAAAATTCATACGGATTAAAGAAACCCCTAAAAATAGGAGAAAATTGGGTTACACTGTTACCAAATTTCTAGGCAGGAAAGAACTTCAAACATGTTAACATTTCTTTTACAAACTTGGGATCAGACTGTACTATGCTCTTGTGTTTTTCCACTCACTTGACGTGGAAGGAGCATTTTTTGTGTCACTAACGGTTTATAAAAGATGATGTACGTTCATGTTATTTCATGATATGGACTGTAGCAGTGTCTTCATTAGCAAATGTGCTGCCCTACAGCTGCATTCATTTTCGTCACCAAGGAAAGTTCTTTCAAAGTATTAAAGTGCAATGGAAGAAGTCACAAGTCACTTGACATGTTTTTGAATCTTAGCTGTTTTAAAGTCAAAGAAGTATACATACTTAGAAACAAATCAAATTGTACTGAGAGGTTAATAGTGAAAAACAGCCTCCTCCACTAGTTTTCACTACTGTTTTTTGATTTATCAGTTAGACATTTTCTGTTGACTTTCTGTTATGGAAAATGAAAACGGATCTCTTCAATCATTTCCCATTTCTTCCCCTCCTTTATAATTAACTCACTGTTTTTATCAAACGTGAGTGTGTATGTAATTTGACTATGTAAATATCAGAAAAACCAAGTTGTGTTCTGTAATTGTATTTTCTTTCTTATACAACCTTTTGTTTTTCCTGGATTTAATTACTGCCTTTCTTTTACAATTACATTCTTTGCTGTTCACATAGCCCTAATTTTTTTCAAGTATTCATGTCTCTGTCCTTAAAACTAATCCTGTTTCTCCTATTGGGGAAAGAAATGAAAACCTGTGTTTGACCGCCATTTCCCTTTTCTGCTTGTTGGATCTCTTCGTTTTACCGTCTGTCCTTGCTGCCCAGATTTTCGTTTGGTGTGGTGGAGTTCTTTTCTGTCACCTTTTCCCCTGCGGTTCTCCTAGAATCTTCCTTTTCCTTGAGTATCTGTTGCCGGCACGCTTAACTTTGTACAGCAGCAATCTTAGACTTCCTTTAAGATGCTTTCCCGAGTTACATGCGTTGTTTTCTGTGATTCCACACTGCGCTCTGTCTTGGTCAGTTTTCACTTCTTGTTGGAGGACATTTTGGCGCCCTAAGGGAGTGCGTGTGGGATGTGACGTCGCGTCCCTGTGGCTCAGCGTGTGCTGCTTCTCCGTCCCCACACTTGGTTGATGGTTTGGCTGGGTGTAAAACTTTCTGTTGGAAATAACTTCTCAGAATTTCAAGGTATCGCTTCATTTCCTTCTAGCATCCCGAGTTATCACAGAGTTGGCAGGTACCTGTCACCCTGCTTCTGGTTTCCTGAACGTGGCAGCTGTCCTATCCCCCTCTCCCAGCCGCGTGACTGGCACCGAGATGTACCCTGGTGTGGGTGTTGGTTGAGGCTCTTCCGGTGTTTTAGTTCTGAGGCGCGTTCTTGTGTTTTTATTCTTTGCTAAGTTTCCCTGTTTCTCTCTCCAGAAGGCCGGTTGTTTGGGTGTTGTACCTCCTGGATTGGTCCTGTAGGTTTCTTAGAGGACTAGATGTTTTTCATCTTAATCTTTTTCTTCTTTCTGGGAGATTTCTTAACTTACCTTCCAACCTTCCTTCTTTTATTTTTATAATCATGTGTTAAAATTTCTAATAGCACTTTTTTTTGTTGTTCTCTTTCCATAGCAAACTTGAGTTTTTCCTCCGTCAGTATCATCTCTTCCTGGCACTGTCTGTGTTTGGGAATTGTTCGTGCTCGCGGCCTTCTTCAGTGCTGGGTCCGTGCCCTCCAAGTGGCGGAGAGCCCGTTTATGGGGTGGCTGTTAGCCTACTTTCGAGGGTTGGGCTGCTGTTGGCCGCTTAGTTGGGGGGATTCTCCAAAAGATTCAGTGCAGAGGCTTTTCCTCTGGGTCCATCAGCTCTCTGATTTCTTGTGGCCAGTGTTTTGTACGAGGGAATGGGGCCTGGCAGTTCCCCGATGGAGGACCGCCCCCTTTCGCTCACCTGGCCCAGAGATCTGACTTTATAACCACTTCCTTGTCTCTGCCTCATTCTGCTGCAGCCGGGTCTGGCCCCCTCTCTCTTGGGTTTTGGAACAAGTGTCTCTTTCCTCACCCAGTTCCCTTTTGGCTGCACTGTGGGATGTGGCTTCTTGTTGTCTGCTAAGGGTGATAGCACTGGACATCTCGGGTTACTCTGTGGCTTCAGGGCTGCCCTCGGAGGTCATCAGTACCCTTACCCCCCACTAAGCTCCGAGAGAGTGGCTGGCCCATGGCTCGGATTTGAACCCAGGCCACCTGACCCATTCTGTGCCCCTTCACTGCTGCCTAGCCCCTCTCTGTTGAATGGCCTTTTGCTGATGTCCTCTCTTATTGATTGGGCATCTTGTTAAGTGGGTCTTGGAAGGGATGAGATAAAGGAGTGTGTTTAGGCAGCTTTCTTTCTCGATGGTTTTGAATCTTATCCAAATCTCTCGTAAATGCATTTCCCTCTTTGGCCTGGAGCATGGTGGGGATAGAAAGAGTAGGATTTATTCTGAGGTTAACACTTGAACAGCACCAAGTAAGACAACTTCAAAGCAGCTCCCAACTCCATGTCAGTAATTATTAATGGATTTGCCTAATTTCATCACAAATTCTAACTTTCAAGTTCTAACATTTTATTTTAAAAACTAGGTCAGAAAAAGAGTGCACGCCAGTATCACGTACAGTTCTTTGGTGATGCCCCAGAAAGAGCTTGGATATTTGAGAAGAGCCTTGTAGCTTTTGAAGGAGAAGGACAGTTTGAAAAATTATGCCAGGAAAGTGCCAAGCAGGCACCCACGAAAGCTGAGAAAATTAAGGTGATAGATGTTCCTTAAGTACAATTTTAGACCAAAAGTTTTATTTTTATTCTTAATTATTGATCTTGTTTTGAACTTAACGGTTGCTTGAAATAGTGTAATAGCTTCTTATGTCTGCTATTGTTTACTTTGCTCAAGTATGCTGTCATAGAACATGACACGTTAATTAGAGACACAATTTATCCTTTTTTCTTATTTGATGACTCCCAGGGATAATTTGTTTTATAATTTCTATTTTCCTTTTATTATAGATATGTATATATGTTATAGGTAATATGTGTGTATCATCTTAATTTAATGTGATTAAATTTGATTTGTAATTTAAAGAAAGTTATTGTATTGGGCTGAACTCTAAAATCTTGAAGTTAATCGGTTTTTAGTTTTTGATTTCTAAATTTATGACATTCAAAAAGTATTCTTTAAAGTGGGTTGGCTTTTTATGTTTTATAATGAAACTTACAAACCTTATGCTTTCTTTTCAGCTGTTGAAACCTATTTCAGGGAAATTGAGGGCCCAGTGGGAAATGGGCATCGTTCAAGCAGAAGAAGCCGCACGCATGTCAGTAGAGGAGCGGAAATCCAACTTCACGTTCCTCTACGTGGGGGGCCAGCTGCACCTGAACCCTCACGCAGCTAAGGAGGCCGGCGTTGCTGTGCAGTCTCTGGGGGCCATGATGGGGTCCTCGGGGCTCACTGAGGAAGCTGCTGAGAACCACAAGCCCGTGAGAGAAGGGGGCGTGCCCATCAAGAGAAGGCGGAGAGCCAAGCTGTGGCGCTCTGCTGAGAGCCAAGAGAGGGAGCCCGGGACAGCGAAGACCACTCCTCAGAAGCGGGCAGAGGCTGATCCCAAGAGAGGAGTCGGATCTCCTCCCGGGAGGAAAAAGGCCGCAGCCTCCACGCCACGGAGCAGGAAGGGGGACGTGGCATCCCAGTTCTTGGTCTTCTGTCAGAAGCACAGGGAAGAGGTGGGTACTGTGATGGCTTCTGAGTTGTTGTGTCTTCCTTCTGGGGTGTTGGTGGATTTGCAGAGCACCCTCATTACAGAACTGGCTGCTTCTCGGCGTTACCAGCATAGTCTGTAGTGAGCCTTGTGTGGGTTTTAGATGTAACAAAGGAGTGTTGTGTGGGGATGGCCGTTCTCACCCTGGGTTTAGACTGAAGTGCTCCTCCCAGTGTGGCTGAGATGGTGCTGGACTGCGGGACGTGGCTCGGGGGTTTGACAGGGCTGCCCTGTGCTAGAAGCTTCCCCGAGAGGCTGTGCCGAAGCTGCCGGCGGGGGTGCGGACGCCGTCACGGACTCAGCCTGAGAGGACTGCTTATGTCCGGGATATTTAAAAGGACAGTAATGTGTCAGTGAGGCAAGCATTTGAGTAATTTGCTTAGTCTTCATAGATGACACCATTTGTTAGCACGGCAAGAACTGAGGGGTTAGGCCTTCGTTTTGGTTGTGTTCACTGCTGAAGTGAGTGGATTGGGAGGGCTTTTCTCAGGAATGCAAGGGTGGTGGAATGCCAGCATCTTTTCCAGTTTACTCTGTCTCATTGAGGGGCTATCTCACTAGATGGAGAAGAGGCATTTGGTAAAATCCATCGCTCTGTGATGCATAGTTAGGCCAGGATGAGAAGGGAACTCCCCTAACCTGTGGAAGGGCTTCTGTCAAAAGCTATCAGCAAGCGTCATACTTACTAATGAAACTTCAGAAGTGTTCTCTTTAAAATCATAAACAAGACAGGATGCCTTTGTCACCATGTGCACATTAAGTGTTGCGGTGAAAATACTAGCCAGTACAGTAAGATAAGAAACATAAAACAGGCATAATTGTTTTTTCCCCCCTTTCTTCTGCCTCCGCCCCACTCTGGTTCAAGCCGTTGTTTCCCAGTCTAGTTGTGTAGGACGCAGCTCCCTGGCCCACGCTGGTGTTAAGAGCCTTGCGCTCCCCCCGGCTGAGGAAGTAGGTCGCCAGTCGTCGGTCGGCCGCTCACGGCCGCTCACGGCACCTCTCACTCATGGCAGCACATGGTAGCCCACAGCAGCACACAGCAGCCCTTGGCAGTCCACACCGATTGCTCTAGGCAGCCCAGCTCTCCCGTTCACAATTTTAGCTGTAGAGGGAGCAGCTCACTGGCCCATGTGAGAATCAAACCAGCAACCGTGGCATTAGGAGCACGGCGTTCCAACCACCTGAGCCACTGGGCCGGCCCAAACAGGCATAATTGTAAAGGAGTAAATAGGGCTGACATTGTAGAGGTCTGTGTATTACAGAAAGCTCAGGAGAACTGACAGAAAATCTGTAGAGCTAAGAAGAGTTCACCAAGACTGCTGGATACGAGATCAGTGTACAGGAGCAGAGACAAATAGGAAATGGATTGTTAAAAAGATATGCAACAGGGCCGGCCTGGTGGCTCAGGCGGTTGGAGCTCCATGCTCCTAACTCTGAAGGCTGCCGGTTCGATTCCCACATGGGCCAGTGGGCTCTCAACCACAAGGTTGCTGGTTGGACTCGAGTCCCGCAAGGGATGGTGGGCAGCGCCCCCTGCAACTAACAACGACAACTGGGCCTGGAGTTGAACTGCGCCCTCCACACGTGATTGAAAGGACAACTGAACTTGGAAAAAATCCTGGAAGTACATGCTGTTCCCCAATAAAGTCCTGTTCCCTTTCACCCACCTCCAAAGCTAAATAAATAAATAAAAACATAAAAAAAAGAAAAAAAAAGTTATGTAACAACAATACAAGGTACTGAGGAATAAATGGAACAAATTATGTGTAATCTTTTGAGAAAGATAGTTGCTATTTTAGCAGACCTCAGTGAATAGGGGTCTTCTAATGACAGGTGGGAAGGTTCAGGATTGTGGAGTTGGGCCTGTCAGTGCCTCTATGTTGGAGGGTGGATCAGTGTAATTCTAATATTAACACTCCCATTAGGACTTTGTCTGCACTTTTGAAGTGAAAGCTAACGGAGCCACACAGAAGAGAAGCTCGCCTGAGGGCTGGCCCTGCCCAGTGCTGGTGACAGGGCAGTGACACCGCCCAGAACAGGCCCAGAAGCAGCCCCTGTGTGGCGCTGACAGTTGGCTGAGCGTGGCACTGTTGGGTTTAGAATGGTGCAGGGCACTGAGCGGTGTGGTGAGCACATCGCCTAAGTAGGTGCGGTGGCGGGAGGCAAGCTGGCTCGGGTGCGCATGCGCAGTGCCTTGTCAGGCTACGCCCTGTCCCACCGGGCTGGACGCCGGGCAGAGCTCCATGGGCGACACCCGCCCAGCCTGCCACACTCGGGCCTCTTCCTAGTCTGTTTCCACTTGCTCCAGATTATGAAAGAAAAGAGGGTCTGGGAGAATCCAAGTAACTTTCCAGAGACTTCCCTTTGGCTTTTGGGGACCCAAATTGCTCTCAGAGGACCCTGCTAGTTAGTACTAAGAAAGGTGCTGAGAACCAGCTGTTACTGCAGAGATTGCCAGCATGCCAACAGGCGGTGCCCTGACGACTGGCCCATTCGTGGGGCTCTTGCAGTGGGTGTGGCCTTTGGGCTCTGAACGCCCCTCCCACGCCCCCGCTCAGTTTTGCCATGGCATCACAGAGCCGGAGGTGCACAGCGAAAACTCACTTCTGTGTCAGCGACAGATGTGCTGCCAGCCTGCGAGCCTATTGAGGGGGTGGGGTGAGACCCACGGGCCCTCCCCTGGCTGGTCCTGAGTCACTCGTGCCATCGAAAAGGGAGCACGACCAGGCTGTCCTGTGACTGTCTCTGCCACACTGTTGTTCCCCAAGTGTCTGTGCTGGCTCTGTCCTCAGTAATTCTGGACTTGAACCAGGGGGCAGCTCCTTGAACCCCCGTAGAACAATCTGGGTCTTTCTAGGTTGTTTTCCTTTTTTGGGAGTGGTGGCACATTCCACCTAGGCTGGTTTTCTTTTGGTTGTTAGTGGATTAATCAGTGGCCAGGCCTTGAGGGACACACCAGGTGGAGCCTCCTCTCTGCTGCCTGGACCCTCCTTCTCTAGGGCCACTAGACAGAAGACTATGAGTGTCAAGGACCTTTGGTTGCCACCTGCTGTCTGCTTTTTGAGGTCAGCTTCCAACTGTTTTCTTGCAAATGGAGAAAAGCATTACGCTTCTTGAAATAGGTTGAGTTCTCCTTGACATCATCTGCTCGTCAGCCTTTGTCCAGCAGGCTTGGCTCAGGCGTGCAGCCCACGGGTGTGCTTTGAGGTGTTCTGGAATACAACCAACAGGGTGTGCCGGGCCACCCACAGTGGGAGGGAGGACAGTGGGCAGCCCTGGCAGCAACCGGGGAGAGGCCCCCTGCACAGTTCTCCGAAGGCCACGGTGTTAGGAGCAGTTTCATCAGCACAGGCTTTTGGCCTCAGTTTTCAATTTTTAAAGAATCTTTTCCACCTTCCCTGATCCTAATTTTATAGACCATTCAGGTTGAACCCGTGCTTTTAGTCTTAGTTCTTTTTTTGTTTTGCCCTCTTCTCCCCCCGGTTTTTAAGCCGTTGTTTCTCAGTCTAGTTGTGTAGGGCACAGCTCCCTGGCCCATGCTGGTATTAGGAGCCTTGCGCTTCCCTCGGCTGAGGCAGTCGGTCCCCAGTCGTCAGTCGGCCACTCACAGTAGCTCACGCCGACCTCCCCCTGCTCACGGCAGCCCAGCTCCAGGGAGAGCCATTGTTCACAGTCTTAGCTGTAGAGGGCGCAGCTCACTGGCCCATGTGGGAATCGAACCGGCGCTCCAACCACCTGAGCCACCGGGCTGCCCCCCAGTCTTAGTTCTTTATGTAGACATTTGTATTATTGACTATTTATGTAGTCATCTATTATCGCATCACAAGTTACCGCAAAACTTAGTGCCTTAAAACTGCGCCACGCACTGATTGTCTCACAGAGTGTGGGTCAGGAATCTGGGGGCAGTGTTGCTGGGTGGTTCTGCCTCAGGGTCTCCCATGCCTGTGTGCGTACGTGTGTGTGTTTGCAGCTTGTAGCCATTGCCCTGTGCCGTGTCATTGTGAAATAGTAGACTGGTGAGAGGCATGGCCTTATTAACCCAAGGTGACGAGGATGGTGCTGTCTCTGCCCCCGGAGTACACAGTATATGGTGAAGAATGAGAAGGGAACAGGGGACCCCCACCCCGAAGGTGGGCACTGTGGGGTGAGGTGGTGTCTGCTGTTACAGATTTGTCTCCTGTCCATGGCACAGTGCTCCTTGAATGAACGAGTGAATGAATGAAAGAAGCATGGTAGCTGAAACTTAAAAGGATGCCTGGAAGTCAGCCTGGTGGAGGAGACCGTTTCAGGGAGAGTGTGATCTGTGGAGATGTTAGGAGGTACCGCCTGCTGTATCCACTGCCTGCTGGGGACTGTCCACAGTGTAGCTTGAGTGCAGAGTTGCTGGGGGAGTGACGAGAGTGGTGGGATTGGTGCCCAGTTGTGCGGACCGTGGAAGGCTTTGCCGAGCGGCAGGATCTCGCCCCGGTTGTGGGCTGGGCCGTGGTCTCTCTGGTTGCAGCAGGGAGACCTTTTCGGCTGAGAGTGGTAGCAGGGGAATGGGGAACAGAGAGCCAGGGTACAGGTTGCTGAGCATGGCGGTCTGGAGGGAGGCGGGTCGGGGCAGGGTGTTCAGGACTGGAGCTGACAGCCTGGCACAGACTTAGCTGCAGGGGGAGGGTGGCTTCAAGGGGGTTGGGAGTCTTGTCTGATGAAGCCGCTGTGAGCTCTGTTATGGTTCATTGTGATGGAGGATCCCTGATGCTTGCAGGGTCCGAGGCCAGTCGAGCTGACCCCTCACGAAGGGTGGTGGCAGGACAGAACCCTGCTGGGCTGAGGGGAGGGGGTACCCCAAGTTGAGAGGAGGAAGCCGGTGTGGGGGGGCTGGAAGTGCCCAAGCAGGAGCCGAGTGGGAGTGGTGACATTAAGAAGTATAATGACTGGCCAGCCCGGTGGCTCAGGCGGTTGGAGCTCCATGCTCCCAACTCCGAAGGCTGCCGGTTCGATTCCCACATGGGCCAGTGGGCTCTCAACCACAAGGTTGCCGGTTCAATTCCTCAAGTTTTGCAAGGGATGGTGGGCTCCGCCCCCTGCAACTAAGATTGAACACGGCACCTTGAGCTGAGCTGCCCCTGAGCTCCCAGATGGCTCAGTTGGTTGGAGCGCGTCCTCTCAACCACAAGGTTGCCAGTTCAACTCCCGCAAGGGATGGTGGGCTGCGCCCCCTGCAACTAGCAATGGCAGTTGAACCTACCTGCAGCTGAGCTGCGCCCTCCACAAATAAGACTGAAAGGACAACAACTTGACTTGGAAAAAGTCCTGGAAGTACACACTGTTCCCTTTCCCCAATAAAATCTAAAAAATAAATAAATAAATAAATAAACAAACAAATAAATAAATAAATAAATGAGAGAGAGAGAGAAAGAAAAAGATTCAAATTGAACTTAAAAAAAAAGAAGCATGACGACAGATGGGCGGGACAGCGCCCGGTGGTGTGTGGAGGTCGGAACCTGACTCTGGGTGCAGGAGGCAGTGCCAGCAGAGGGCTGGGTGGGGGTCAGTGGGGTGCTGGTGTCTAACAGGGCCAGGAAGCACCTGGGGAGGGGTAGGGCTGCACCGTGAGGACGGGTTTGGCGACCTCTGGTGGTACTGGTAACCAGCCAGCATTAACCGGTGACCCTATGTCACGGGAGTGAACACCACACTCCCACTCACCCCCGTCAGCAGAGCCGCGGGGTGGAGGAACCATATACGAACCTGGGGTCCGGCGCCCCGCCGGGCTGGCGCTCTTGAGTCAGTTGGTGGACCTGTTTGGAAGGCTGTGAAGGTAACGGGTGTCCCAGTCCTCGAGAGCAGCCCAGGAAGTGCGGATAGGAATGCTGTGGCTGAGTCCCAGGAAACCTTTGTTTACAGACAATGATGCTTGAGTTCCCGTAACTTCCATTGGAAAGTGTAAAATCAGTTCTTCACTCACAGGCCTCACGACAAGCAGGGCCTGGGAGCCACAGCTGACCTCTGCGCACCTGGCTCTTGATGTGGCTCCCACCCATGGGTGCACAGGATGAACCCACGGGGTTCTTTAAAATGCTGCCACGGCCTGCTGGGTTGGACTGATCTTGGGCGGGGCCTGAGACCCCCCCCAGGTGACCGCAGTGGGGACAGCACACTGGGCTTCAGGGAGCATGAACCACCTGCAGGCCGGGCCGGGGGTGCTTGATGCTGGCAGCCCGACGGTGCAGGCCTGTGCCCCGCGAGGTCTGCTGGCTGACCTGGCATGGGGTGGGCATGGTGTGACACACCACCTGCATCCCATCCTTCCTGGCGTGTACCCTAGAGAATGAGTGTGGGCGTGGGCGCTACGGCCAGCACGGAAGCCAGGCCGGGACCCCCCACCCCTGTCCACAGGCAGTGTTGCCACTGCACTTTCCTACCACGGATTTTTCAGGGAGGCCTAGAAAGTTGTCGTTTACTGATAATTGAAGGGCCTTGGACAGGTAGTTTTTCTGTTACCGTTTGTCCTTTTCTGAATGTGCGTAGGTACAGTCGGATGGTTTGCAGCCGCGCTATTTCCATTTTTGAGTTTTCAACAAGTTGTAACATCACGTAAGCACCCTTTTCTCTTTGAAGCCTCTCTGGGACGTGAACGTGGGAGTAAGTTCTGCAGGGCTGTGCATTGGATTTTGTGCAAAACAGAACTCAAATGAGTGTGGGTGCTGAGGCTCCTTACCACACCGTGTCCTGCATCCCCAGGTTGTGGCTGAACACCCAGATGCCTCTGGCGAGGAGATTGAAGAGCTGCTGGGGTCCCAGTGGGATATGCTCAGCGAGAAGCAGAAAGCGCGCTATCACACCAAGTTTGCCCTGGTGGCCTCCGCCCAGCCTGAGGAAGACTCCGGTAACTTGGTCCCCTTGCGCGGGAGGCGTGTGTGCATTTCCTCACTCACTGTCGTGAGCACTGTTCCCTGTGGTCCCGGCTGGCCTGCTGGTCCCTCACTCCTGTGCCCAAGAGTGGCACTCTGGCCACTGCGGCGGTGGGGTGGGGTGAGGTGAGGGAGGGTGCTGAAGGAAGAAGGAAGGGAGTGCAGCAGTCTCTGGGACTGCAGGCTTACGCGGCGTGGCAGGGTCAGACTGCAGGCCTGAGCCCCCAGGGACGCTGGCCTCCGCCGGCGGGTGGTGGCATTCTCGGCGTGTTTGCCTGAGAGCTGTCAGGGGGAGGAGGGTGACTGGACTGATCTTAAATGTGGGTGCCCTCTGCTTAGGCTTCAGTTTAAAAAACAAATAGTGGTGCTTTGCTTGGGCAGTGGCCAGAGAAGGGAGACTGCACTCTGTCCACTTTGGAGACTGTGTAGCGGTGGTCAGGTTTGTCACCGGCGAGCTTTGACACGTGTGGAAATGGGCGTTTTCGATGTACGAATAAGTATGACGTATTGGGGTGTCGATTTAAAATATAAAACATTCTGTATCTCTCAAGGTTCATCACTGAAGAGTTTTGGAGAGGCCAAACGTAAAGTGTTTCAAGACTCACCTGGAAGGAGATCGAGACCCGGAAGTAATTGGCGCCTGCCTTGTGTGTCCTCGCTGTGCTTCTCGCGCAGCTGTGTGTGTGTGTGTGTGGCTGTGGCTGTGGCTGTGCACGTCCCGTGTCACCTTTCTGTTTGTGCACAGATGAGTCCGTTCTGACTTGGCAGGGCTTCCTAGGTCTCTGTCTAGTTAACATTAATACTGAGCTTTGTTCACTTTGTCCAGTGTTTGTTGCAAATGCTGTAATTTGGAACAGTGAGGAGGTTTAGGATCCGTGTATTTTCTTCAAAATGCAAACGTTGAACCTGACTCGGCATCAGTATGCCAAGTCTAGGAAAGGGTCCCTCTTCTCTGACAGGCTTGTTTAGGAGTGAAGTGAGTTTTTCTGACCCTTAAAGAGTGAGTGTGGATGTGACTGTGTGTCACATTTTGTCATTTGGGACTGTTACCGAGTACTTAGTAGACAAGAGGGAAAGGTCCGTTTCCGCCTTCAGGGTGTGTCAGGTGTGCGCTCCTTCCTGGAAGCCCGTTAGCCCTTCCTTCCAGGGACCCCAGTGCTGACAGCCAAGATGACGGGTCATGTCCATGGTGTCCGCTGTCCCATCGTCTCAGTGTTAGGCACTCGGACAGAGCCCAGAGTCCTTATTTCTGTCAGGAGCGATGGCTACATCGTCCTGGACCAGGAGGGTCCTTCAGTAAAGGAAAGAGGAGGCACGGTGACAGCTGCTGTGGCAGGTGGCAGATGTGATTGAGGGGTTCTGGCCAGGTTGGGCCCTGTGGTGGCCTTGCTAGGGCAGTAGCCGGGCAGGTGCCACTGCCCCCGCTCCACAGCTCTTCCTGGAGTCCCCTTGCAGCCAGGAATGGAGCTTAGTGAGTCCGCTCTGGGACTGGCGACTGGTGAGGGCCAGTGCTCCGTGGTGCCAGGCCTGGGCACCGCTGGATGCCACGGTATTCAGGATGACTGCCCTCCCACGTGACGTTTGATGATAGTCCAGGCATAAGCCCCGGAACTCTGGAAAGCAGTCATGCAAAGGAAAATACTGGATCTGTATTTAAAATAAACATGGGTGTGTTCAAACTCCTCATCTCTCCAGAATTTGCATTCGTATTCTGCCTTGCTTTTCCCGGCAGTGCTGTTCGGGCACCTTAGGTCTCAGACTGGCTGATACTCCTGGGAACACCTGAGCAAGCATGTGGACAGCCCTCCACACGCAGACAAGTGTGGTGTTGCTCTTTAAGATGCTCCTTAAGGAAATGTATAAAATGAAGTCCAGCTTCAATTCCACTCGTCTTTGAATGTTAGCAAGTAAAGGATTTTTAAGAAAAACTGGATTATATTTAAACTGAATGCTGTAGTGCGTTGGAATATAATTATAACAAATACCAGGATTATGATCTCCAGGTGAGACGAAGGGTTTCCATTGATGTGACAGGTAATGGCCTCTTGCAGTTATGAGACGCAGAGCTGTATGGGTGCCGCAAGGCCCTGGGTGCCCACGGGCCTGCAGGACACCCATCAGGGCTGGGTTTGCACTGAGTACCCCCCGGCGCTGCTCAGTGCTCAGGAGGGCGGCTCCTGGACTGTTCCTCATGTAAGTCTCCCCCCTCCCATTCCAAGGTAACTTAAATGGGAAAAAAAGAACCCACACAAAGAGGACGCAGGACCCCATTGGAGATGCTGAAGTTGAGGACGCGCCCAGGAAAAGACTCCGGACTGACAAGCACGGTCTTTGGAAGGTAATTACATCCGGTTTGCCTGACTGTAGGACCTGTGGCCGGAGGGCCAGCAGCGGGGCAGAGGGCTGCAGGGGGCCACAGGGGGCCCGGTGGTGGGAGGGGCAGGGTGGCTATTGTGCTGGGTGTGGCAGGGCTGGCTTCTCTCTCGGTGCCTTTGAGAAGGCTGTGAAGAAAGCAGGTTGTGACCTGCCGGGACTTGAACACAAACCTGTGCTACTTGGCTGTCAAAGAAAGACATCCGTGCACCTAGAATGACACTTGATGTTTAGATCCCACCCAACTGTCACTAAAGTGTCTTGTTTGTAGGCTTATTATTCAATGTGTAAATGATGAGTTGGTGTGAAATCATG
Source organism: Rhinolophus hipposideros (assembly GCF_964194185.1). Classification (NCBI taxonomy): domain Eukaryota; kingdom Metazoa; phylum Chordata; class Mammalia; order Chiroptera; family Rhinolophidae; genus Rhinolophus; species Rhinolophus hipposideros. The sequence goes on along the minus strand of NC_138047.1, from coordinate 110,208,723 downwards.
AAATCTGTTAGCTATGCATGATACACTTCAATAAAAAGTTTAGAAGTCCACTAAAGGCATTGGAAGTCAACTTTAGGAAGTCCTCCGTTACCAGTGATCCATGCTGTTATTTACTGGGAATAGGAAGTGGCCGTGTGGCCCAGCTCCACAGAAAGGCGGCCCAGGACCTTCCAGTCGTAGCGTATTCCAGCCGCGCCAAGGCCACAGTTCACCTGATGCCTGTTGGAGAGGGACCCTGGGCAGGGTCCACGTGGCCATGGGTGGTGTGGCCTGCAGTGCCCACGCCTGCAGTGCCACAGCAGCCCTTGGCACTGTGCTTCCCCCAGCAGCGCCGTGTGTCTCAGCTGCTTGGACATCTGCTGGGACATCGGGTCACCTTCATCCTGGCTGAGAGCTCACATGGGCTTTGTGCTTTGCATGCACAAAGTCTGTGCTCAGTGGTGGTTCTGACAGGACTTGTACTCTCATCTGTGACTTTGGGTGGAGCTGACACTGTCTTTCACGGATGTGAGTTAAGCAGCTCCTCCTTTTATTTTGCTCCGCTGGAAGAATGGAAAATAAATGGCTTGCGTTGCTGCCGTGTGCACGTGGCCACCGCAGCATTCGTCTTGTTTCTTTAGCGCCATCTTTGCGGTTCAGGGGAGCAGGCAGGCCCTGCCCCAGGTGCCCTGCCCGGGTGGTGCGGTTAGCATCAGGGTGCAGCGGTGAGCTGGGAGCCATTCACGGTCGGCGGGGGAAGTGCACGCTCGCCCGCCTCCCGCACCCGCTGACACTGGCTGCTCTGAAGTATTTGTAGAAATGACACATAAAAAGTGACATCTGAAACATGATAGTTCACGTTAAGTAGCCAGGTACAGATGTTGTCACTGATATCTCTGGAAGTGGCACGCAACACAGAAAGCCACAGTGTCGCCTCTGCTTTGGTTTTTACAAACCTAAGTGCGCCGCAGCGTGTCTGGTCCCCAGTGCACATGCGTCGTGCCAGCTGCGGTGCCCTCTCAGCCGGTGACCGCCCCTCCCCGGGGTCCCGCCCCCAGCTCCCGCCCACAGCCCCGTGACCGCACTTCTGGGGTCCCGCCCCCCTGCGGTCCCGCCCACAGCCCCTTGTCCACCCCCTCGAGTCCCGTCAGGGTCCCGCCTGCGGCTGTGTTATGGAGAGGCCCTTTACAAGCACATCGTCCCCTTTCTGAGCGCTAGATAGAATGTCAGGGTCCCTTCTTTCCCGCCACTTCACAGTTGTGATATGTGCAGTATCGATGTCTCAGAATTGGAAATCCTCAGTGTGGTGACTTGGCGGTGACGTTGGCACTGACCTCGCAGGCTGCACTTGAAGAGGCTCAGGCAGCCTGTGGAGCAGGAGGGCCACTTCCTGTCAGCCACACTTGACTTTGAATTGGGGAAACCTCGGGTGACATGTTGAATGCGTTCATTTGGGGCCTGTCGACCAGGGGGCTTGGAGGCCCTGCCAGCCCTTCCTGCCAGCAGACGTCAGAGCCCGGGGCTGGGAAGCACCGTGTCGGGCGCCGGGATGTTTGCTTCCACGGGAAGAATTCTCTGTGGCGAAACTTGTCAGCAGCCTGTTAGCTCACACTGGGTTTTGTTTTGTTTTCCCTTTCTCTTCTCCTTTTTCTTTTCTTTTAATAACAGAGAGAGATGATCACCGACAAAACAGCCCGGACAAGCTCTTATAAGGCTTTGGAGGCAGCCACCTCCCTGAAGACCCAGGCAGGTAATGTGTCCACACCTCTTCCTTGATGGCTCCTTGCAGGTGGCCTGGGCTGCGCAGGGAGGGCAGAGTGGGGGCGGGGCGGGGCGGCGCTGGGCGGGCAGGGGTTAGTAGCCTTCAGAGGAAAGGACAGTGAAGCTGGATCGGGTGAAAAGGAGGCCCTCGTGCGATTGAGGAACAAACCGTTTTAATGTGTTAGTCGTCGTAATGGTTCCGCGAAGTTTCATGGAAGTTGCTTTTCTGCGGATTTCTACTTGGCTTTATTGTTCTCGATTAAAATTATACTAGAGAAGTGATTTAAGCCAGAAGTGATTTAAGCCAGAAATGTCTTACTTGATGGTATCAGTTGTTTCTAGAAGCTCCACTACTTTCCAGTAATCAGGTCCTCTGTATACGTATGAGCGGGAAGTAAAGTGCTGACTTGTTATTTCTATTTCCCATGAGGAAACGAGCTTAAAATGTTTGTGCAAAATAACTGTCAAAACAATGAAAGGTAGAATCAGGCTACCTTTTACCTTTTCGTTAATTATCTTTTTGATGTATCTGTCTGGTAGCTTATTAAAGAAAGCGTATTATCTGCACCTCTTAATTAGAAAGGAAAACAAAATTCAGGGAACAGAGTAAATGAAGATTGGAATGGCTCTGATTTCCTTTTTTTTTTTTTTTTTTTTGCATGATGTGCTGTAGTGGATTTTAAAAATCAGTTAAACACACTATTAAGAAAAAAACATTTGTGAGCAACTTGAACACTGACTAGATATTTGATATGAAGGAGTTGTTACTTTTAAGTATGCTAGTGGGATTGTGGTTTATTTAAAACCTTTGAGTGGGTGAGACTTGTCTGGGCTGTGGAACCCGGTGTGGATGGAGCCATGTCGGCCCCAGGGTGACAGCTTTGGGGGCAAGGCAGGGGCACGTTGGAGGTCCCGGCAGAGTTTGTCTGCCTTTGTTTCCTCTCATCCTCTCCCGCATTAAACAGTTTGGCCCTTGGTACGGCAAAGGGGCCCAGAGGGTCACCTTCAGAGCTTCATTTATTAGAGGGGAGATGCAAAGTAGTGAAGAGACGGAGGGGCCAAGATTTCAGTCTTCACTTTATAAACCAAAATTATTTTGCAGCAACGAAACATCTGTCTGACGCGTGCAAACCCCTGAAGAAGCGAAGCCGGGCGTCCGCGGCAGCGTCCTCAGCTCTTGCGTTTAGCAAGAGCTCCTCTCCTTCCGCATCCTTAACTGAGAACGAGGTAAAATAATAATGATAATGACAGCCATGGCATTCACGCGAAGGCCATTCACTTACCCAAGCGAAGTGTGATCACGGGCAGGCTTAATCAGTGTAATACTGGTGTTCTCCACAAATGGAGGTGAGTTTTAGGTTCTGTAAACTGTGTAAAAGTCTTGAAATGGAAAAAGTCACTCCTTAGCCTACTTGAGCACTTCAGATATCAGTACACACGCACACGGTGTATGTATAAATGTACATGGATACGTGTTAGGATCGACGCAGTTGTTCTTGAAATGTGTCTTGAAGAGTTGTGTCCTTTGAAGCCCTCACACTGTACCTTTTCACACGAAAGCCAGTCTGCTTTGTCCTGATGTGACAGTCAGCCGAGCTGACTCGGGTTGTTGTGCACTCCCCCAGCAGGGATGAGGGTGGCCCACACACTACACCGCTTTCTGTGGCCTTGTACGTTCTGGCACGTCCTTAGAGACATGAGTGTTGGTGGTGAGTCAGAACTACCATGGTCATTGCACTGCTAGTTTTCGGACGTGCAGAATACATGAGACAAGACAACAGTTCTTTGAGGCTGTTACTGTTATTGTATTGTGTGACATCTAGACTTCATCACAAATCTAAAGTCTTTGCCATGACACGAGAAACAAAACAAGAAATAGCCTCCCAATGTAGATATGATACTTTTTGGTCCAGAGGGAGTTTCAGAGTCCTGCTTTTAGTGACTACCCCAGGGGCTTATTTTCAAGTTTTAATTCTTGTTACTTTGTTTCTGGTGGTTCTTTGCTCAGTGTAGACATGAGTCCTGTTTTTAGAATACCAATGAGGACATGCTGAACTTGGGCTTCCTTGGGACCAGGCAGTGAGGCAGGGGGTGGAGCGGCCCCTCGTCCTGTTGGGTCAGAGGCCACTTCTGACCTGATCTCTGGCCCGGTCCCTGGTGGGGACCAGACGTTCCCCTGCGCTCTCAGCCTCAGTTGCCCCCTCTCCTCAGACGAGGGGCAGGCCTTCCAGCGTGTGAGGTGTCTTCCGTTCCAGCAGTGCAACCTGGGCCCAGGGCCAACAAGGAACTGCACAGAGGCCTGGGGCTTGCTCCGGGTCCTTGGTGTGTAGACACCACGCAGCCTCTGAGTGGTGTTTTCGTCAGGGACTCGTGCTAGCCCAGCTCACGTGTCAGCACTGGGCCTCCTCACAGTTCAGTGTGTAGGTGATTAAACATCTCTTCCATCTGGGCACACCCAGGAAATGCAGTAAGAATTCTTCTCTGACCTCTAGCTTACTGAAACATGAAAAGACACATTCTATACAAAATATTTTTCCTTTTTAACTCGTCCAAGTTCAGATAAGTATGCTAAAAAATTAAATGGAAAGGTGGCCTCCAATTCTAAAGAAGAATACTAAAAATAAAAGGTTTCAGCTCCATAGACCCTTTTGCTTAAGTTGGTTTTTTTTGTTTAAAAAACTTTTAATGAATTTTTCTTGCATCATCATATTTTGTTCCACTTACTCAGTAGAGTTTTTACTTACACGCTTGTCAGATGCAATCAAGAGAAAAACAGACTGCCAAAGTGTTGCCCCGTTGTTCCTGGCCTACGTTTTGTGTGCTGAAGGCTCAGGTTTAGAGTAGCGCACCGTGAGGTGACATGGCGAGGGGGGGGACGAAGACACATTTGTTAGACATGCCTGATAGTCTGACACTACTCTTAACCAGCGTGATCTCTGTGGCATGGAAACTTGTTCTGAACTGGGGAAGACTTAGATGGAGCGTTTCTAGTCATTAGACTGAATTATTACTTCTTTTGAACTTGAAGTGAATAGATTGTTATATATACTTATGTATATATTAAATATGTTAAAACCACCCACTTGCCTGCATTTTGAAAGTGACACATAAATGCCATAGTGTGCGTTCTGTTCCTTATATAAAAACATTTCAATCATTGGGTCTTTTCCATCAGGTCACTTTTGTGTGGCTTATGTAAATCTTCCATTAGAATTCATTTTAACGGAATGATACTGTTCCTTAAAGCTACTGCAGGAGAATGGGAAGGTTTGTCACATGTTAGCACTACTGAACCGTGTCCCGTCTGTGTTTATAACACGCCGTGCTTAATGAATGCCTCGGAGTGGGTAGTGTTATAAAAACACCCTTACACTGCAGGTCCCCCTCTGAGGGGATAGGTGACGACGGGACTTGGTGTTGGGGCTTCAGACCTGCCCCTTATTCGGGTCACATGCCCTCTACATGTTTATATTTCTTCCTTTCCATCACCCTTGATCGAAATCAGGAATTTTTGTGGGGTTGGTATTTCAAGACATTTTAGGTCATGTTGTGGCTTAAATGCTTTTCGAAAAGGTGTATGTGATAAATAAAATGTACCTTAGAGTAGCTGCTACGTAGTACTGCCTCGCCCTAGGGAAGAGACGAGATGGGGTCGCTCGGCAGCATGACAGGCCTGTGAAGGAATGGGTGTGGCTTGAGTGCTTTGTGACATCATTCTTATTCCCTTAGTAGAGCAAATTCTTATTTTTCTCACTTCACTGGTAACAGCTTTTATGGGAGCCACATCAGTCAAGTTGGATTTGAACCCAGCTGCCCTGTACTGCACTTAAAATGCTGTAATATTCCAGGATGTCTGCTGCAGTTGGTGCATCATCGTACACACAAAGTGACATTGCTGTCACAGCCATTTTATGGAAGATGTGTGATAATCCTTTAATTGGTACAATAAACACATACCATGAAGAAAACAGATAACAAATGTTAAGACCAAGGTAAGAACGTGATCAAGGCCATTGACCAATGACATTCATCTCATGATAGAAACGCATCCACCGCCCTGTGCTCAGGATAGATGCCCATCAGCAGGGCCGCCCTGGACTGCGGCAAGGACACCGCTCTGAGGGGTTCATCTTGCAGGGATCGTTTTTCTCCTCCAGTTCACAACTAACTGAATTTTTATTGAAAATGTCAGCGTCTTTTCCTTCAAAAACCAAGTACAAACAGCACACATTAAGAGGGGTCCTTGTCAGCTCTTCTCATTGCCAGTGGAATGGATTCAGGACTGTAGATATTTAACTAATTCCAACATAAAAGGCAGGACGACTTTTGATTCTGTCATTTTTACTAAACAGTTTTACTGTGACACTAGACAGAATAAATTTGTAGGAACAAACTAGCATTTGCAGTATCACCGGGAGCCATTTAGCTCTGGATCCAGGGACAGCAGTCAGGTCGTTGTCACCCACGCCACCATTTGCTTTTGTAGAACATCAGTCATCTATTAAGTGTCTCAGCCTCGGGGACCACTGATGTCGTGCCCCCATCCTGCATGTTTGCAAGGTGAGGACAGGCCTCACAGGCCCTTCCGCTCCCGGACGCAGGGCAGTGAAGCTCATGTCACCGAGAGTGGCAGTGGGGCCGTCCCCAGCAGGCTCTTCTGATGGGTTTAACCTTTCATGAAAGTTTCTGACTAATACTTGTGTTCTAAGCCATTAAGTGATGTGACGCGTGTAAAAGACATAGGGTGCCTGGAGCCTGGCCAGGACTCAGTAGTTCGCTATTGTGACAGTATTGGTTATAACAATAAAGTAATAAAATTACCATCATTCCATTTTTATCCAAAAGTATAAATTTTGTTTGGCCTGAAAAGCGACCCTGTTGACTGCATCCCACACATGAGGGTAGAACAGACCCGGAAGTGGCAGACACTGGGTTTGCTTAAGTGACACCTTGGTACTGGGATGGCTGAGGGCTGGGATGTGTGGCCTCAGAGACCGGCTGGGTTCTCCTGGGTTCGGTGCTCTCCTGAAAGGATGTGAAAAAGCTCAGTAGTAACTTAGGATTCTCAAAAAGCAAATCACTATAAGTTTAAAAGTGTAAAAAAAAAGAAAAAGTATAAAAATGGCCCTGGTTTAAGAAAGATCACCGAAAGGAAAGCTTGCCTGAAAGGCCTCTGGCAAGTTACGAGGCTTGGTTTGACATTGTAGTGAGGTGAACTCTGGGTGGTGGCCAGCCGGCTACCAACATGCGACAGGTGCATGAGAAGTCAGCCAGCACATGGTGCTTTCCTCTGTGAGGAGGGAGGAGCGGGCTGTCACGATGTCTCAGTGGTGTGTCCACAGAGCAGCATAAAGTGAGCCTCAGCTGAGCACACGGGGCTCCGTGGGGGAACAGTGTCCCCCTGAGGACACTGGGAAGGTGGCCAGTCAGGCACAGGCAGGTGTGCTCAGCATTCTGCAGTGAGGGGCAGTCCCGGATAGGGCCCAGTTCCCGCTGCAAATGCCAGGGGTGGCCTCACTGACGGACCCTCTGGCGAAGGGCTCCTGTTCTGAGTGAGCTTAGGACAGTGTCTGCACGAGTCCCAAAGCCTCTCATGCTACTTGTTTTGTGTCCTAAAGAAGCCAAGACTGTGCAGATGCGGGTGCAGGTGCACCCTCGTCCCGAGTTGTTGGAACTGCCTGTCGTTGAGGTGGATTTTGCTTATGCTCCCAGGAGCACTGTGGCGACACTGCCCTCCATCCACCTCGTGGCTGGTGAGGACAGGTGGCCCCGAGAAGGAACTAGAGTACAAAACGGGCGTTTGCAGCAGGTGGAAGCTTGTCTGAGGCCACGGCAGTTAGATCATAGGTGTTCTGAAAAAGAGCAGCACCCTGCTTGCCTGTGCGCGTGCGCGGCAGGGCTCCTGTTTCCCCACCACCACCACCTGCGCGAACAGACGCCTGTCTGCCCTGCGCGTCTGTCAGCTGAGAAAGAAGGTCATGTATGCAGGGGGACGGACTCAGGTGCAGCTGCGTGGCAGTGGTCTTTGTGCTGTGCCTTGTATCTGTGACGCCTGCGTCTCCCAGCTGGAAATAACCCCAGTGTCTAAGGGGATATTCCTGAAAACCAACAAGGAAGTTTCAACAGGAAGCGATTTCGGGGACCTCAGGCAGGGGGTGCACTGCGCAGCCTGTGGAGTCCTGTCCATCCAACGTACAGGGGCCGATCGCCGGCTCCTCAGGTGATGTCTGTGAGGTGCCTCAGCTTTAGATCTGCCCGATTCCTGGCTTTTCGTAGAAAGCTCACGGTTAGGTTTTAAACGGAGTGCTCAGGATGCCCATTTTAAGAGGTGTATGGGGTTGGGGGCACTGACAGCTGAGCACATCAGAGGAAAGGATGGAGGAAACTGACGTCAACTTCAGGAACAAGTTTGACCTCCCTCTCCCCCCAGGTCTCTGGCCCTGACCGGCTCTCCCAAGATTTGTGACCACAGGTGTGTGACAGTGGCCAGGTTTGAGGGCAGAGCAGAGCCAGGGTTTGCCCAATGGTGGGCAACTCATACCTACCGAGTAGAAATGTGCTAAGAAGACAAGTAAGATTGAATTAGCATCTACTTCCAGAACCAAAAGAAGTGCCCTGTGGATATAAAGCAGTGATTTAAAAACGTACTTTGAGTGTTCTTGACCCAAGCCTGATGTGAGTGGGCGCTGGGCCTGTGGGGCGGACCATCAGTTGTAGTCTCAGCGTTTTTACGTGGACAGTTCTCCATCCATTAGGTCCCATCCAGCAGGAGGGGGGCTGCTTGGGGGCCACTGTCTGCCGCTGACTCCTCTGCGTGAGGGACCGTGTCTGAGAGGGTGGATGGAAGGAAGATAGGCCCGCTATAACTCTGGCAAGTTTACCTGATTAATTTTTCATTTGATTTCAAAGTTAACATGCTTCTGAAACATATCTAGCCCCTTTATTAACTGATTTTTAAGATTTTTCTGGCCAGGTAGAGGTTTACACATGGACCGGGTGACAGCCCTTTTGACGTGGTGTGAAGCTAGCATTTTAAATGCTTTTAAAATCAAGAATTTCATCACCTCGGTTTTTTTAAAAAATCTATAAACAGAAAAGTCATTGTTCAGGTCTGCTGTTTATCTTTCAGATTGTGAACCTAAATTAGTCTTGCTGAAAGAAGTGCAATGTCATGTCTTTTTAGAGGACGTTTCTCAAAATGCTCTCAGATCTCTTGTTACTGGCTTCCCATTGGCTTTCAAAGTTGAGTTTGGTTTTTTAAAGAAATATGCTGACTCCTCTCTACTTTAGTGTTTTGGGTCAGTGAAATTGATTTTGATCCTTTACGTACCTGTTTGTGCTGTTTTACCTAGAATATTAGAAATTACCACTGGTTTATTTGCCAGTGATGGAAAATGGACTCTCCTTAGCAGGTAGAAAATTAGGTGTGTTGTAGCCATCTTGTTCCTCGTGCTGTCTGGGGAGGGGCATGCTCCCTTTGGGGTATAGTCACCACTGGTGTCCCTCCAGCAGCGCTCAGTGTCATTTGAGGAACATCCCATCTTGTTATATACCTTTGCAACTAGCTGGTTACACGTTACACCCACATGTATAATTTTTTCTGGCCCACATGTAGTTGCTGGATTTTTGCATATAATTTTTTGGCATGTATTTTAAAGGGTGCTAACCATTCAGGCATACTGTATCTTCCAGAAATGACTGAGGTGGCAGTGGGGGTGGCCTGGCCCAGCGATGGGGTCTGCTGAGCCTCGTGCTAACAGAGCTGCAGAAGCAGCAACTGTACGTGGTCCGTCATTGTCTTCAGGTCCACTCTCACCAGCCCACTCTATGGCAAGGCCACGGCTAAGGGCACAGTTGGGACACAGTTGGGCTGATAGGATCACTTTAGCGACTCGCTCTGCCTGTGACGAAGGCTGGCTGTGACTCCGGAGCGGCAGTGCATGGCCTACTCTGCGCTGGGTCCCCTTGGCTCTCGCTGGCACCTGCTGGGGCTCTGGGGCAACCCTGAAGCCACCTGGCTTAGGAGGCTGTGAGCAGTGTCTACGTGTGAGCTGGACGTTTTGTTCTCACGACTGGGACCCAGCCCTGGGATTCAGGGGCAGCCAGGAAGGTTCTAGTCTCTGTCACCTAGTAGGGCTGCTTTAATAAAAGTTATCAAGAACCATAGTATCGTAGATGACGAATGACTCATTTAAAAATTATTTTAAACCCACTCGAATATTTCACTGTGATATTTACTTGGAAGACCTGTTTGAGACCAGTCTTGATTTTAAGTTGATTAAATCTGCTGAGCACAGGATTCTTACCGTCTGTAAATCCTAAACACCATGTGAAAGTCTTCTAGTTATCGAGCTGTTTCTTTACAAAAGCGTAACTTAAGCATGAAAATGTTGGTTTATAGAAATATTTATTGTTCAAGGTCTGTATTTGTATTTAAAAAATGATGTAGTATTCAACTTGTGAAGGGATTTGTTTTGTCAAAAACTTAAAATTTCCCTGTGTCACACCCCTGAGGCGGCCTAGGGGCCTGCTGCCCAGTCGCAGCAGGGAGGACCTGCCTGGGATTCGCATGTCACCCACCCCTCATGGCCGCACCGTTTCTAGGAGTTGGTTCAAGTATGTTCACCAGGTTACATTGTGTTCGTGAATGTCATCTTGCAAAGCCCCGTCACATGGGCTAAGGACACTGCTTTCCCGGGAAGGAATGTGTTTCTGAGGCAAATAGGCGAGTAGATACTGTCACACTGAGTAGAGAGCAGAGAAAGTGTTTTCAGACACAAGAAAACGTTGAGAAGTCAGGAATTAAGCTGCCCTGGGCGCGGCTGTGGTGGATTCGGGAAGCACCGGGCAAGTTCTGAGCGTGTGTCCGCTCAGTCACTCCACTTTTCTTTTTCCAAATGAACCCTGTTGGATATGGAATAGACCTTAGATGTCGTAGACTGAGATGTGGGACTGTGTTGGGACCGTCCAGGGGACTGTGTGGAGGTGGGGCCGCAGCTGGAGCCATGCCCTGTGCCCGCGTGGGTGGCTTGGTGGGCGGAGAGCGACCCACCTGCACTCCTTCTCTGGTGAGTTGCTGGGCGGGGGAGGAATGAGGGCGGAAGGGCGGGTCTGCACTGTGTCTGCAATGGATGTACTGTTGTAAGGTCTGTATTCTGTATGTGTGCCTCAGGGCCCGACCAGGAAACGAGCCTTCTGTGTGTCTTTCACATTTATATTTCCATTCAGAATGTGTACTCAGTGTTTATTTCCGCAAAACAGACTTTGTTAACTTAGGAAATATCGCCAAGTGGAAACGTGCTAACTTTTTCTGTAAATCTTAAATAAAAGGTGCTGTTCCTTCCTCTGACCCAGGACTGGTCTGTGTTTTCTGTCTTCCTCTCCGCACTTTTTCTTGTAGCTTCGAAACTTGTCCAGCCTCGCCGAGGGAAGAACACAGGTTGGCGAGCGAGGCGCCGGGTCTCCCCAGCCCACACCCAAGCCTCGCTCTTTGGGTCCTGGTGCCGGCATGCTCCATCAGGTCTGCCCGAGGCAGTGTGGCTGGTCCCCGATGCCCGGTGCCCGGCCCCAGTGCCACTGCAGCCTTGCCACGGTCTGCAGTCCCCGCCGGGGCCCCACATCTGATGCACGTGTCAGATTTGGAGTTTGAGCTCAGAGCGTTTTCCCAAGTTGCCTTCTTTCTGGGTGTTAGTGTTGAAGAAGTTGGAGGCGCCTGGCGACTCCATCCAGGCAGCCTCACAGCGACAGTTTTACAGTGTAAGACTCCTGGAATTTAGTGTTCATTCCCGCTGCAATTTCCATCTTCCTGGAGAAGGTGAGGAAATCAAGTTTAAAAGGTCGCTCTCTCTTAAGACTGTTATTATGGGATGTGTCAGACATCAGAGTGTTGAGGCTGGAACTGTGGCCACACACCTGTCACCCCCGCCACGTACTACTCAAAACTAACAGATCTGTCAAAAAAAGTCAGCAAAACCGTCTTCACTGTTTTTTTTCTTCTGCTCCCTGTGATATCACGGAGCTAAATTTGGAGAAAGCTCTTTGATAGGCTACAGAATTGGGCAGATTGCTGGGTGGGGTTTGTTTTGTTTTTCGTTTTTTAATGTGGCCCAATTTCAACTTCTAGCTTTGTGTTCACTGGCAAACAGCAAGCCTGTAACACAATTACTTGTTACTAGGTGTACAGGAAACGCAGTGTATACTTTTGCTTTGTTGAAAAATTCAGTTTTCAACATTTATTCACCTAACATCAGACTAATATTAAGTGTGTTTTTTTAAATCTGAAATTGATATATCAGAAAGTTTTCTAATTAAAGACTTACTGGTTTCTATTTAAAGATTTATTGTTGCCGGGTCAAGTGAAGGAAAAGTACTGTGTACCAGGATGGGGAGAGGGACTAGCGGCCTATGGGCTCTGATAAATGGGCCAGACATTCAGGTGAAATGCAGCCCCTCACTCAGACTCTCATGTTAACAGGGCTGGTTGGCAGGTTTCCCTTTGACTTTCCCACCCTCCCCTCTGGTGAGGAATGTAGGCAGCGGGAGGGGGACAAGAACTGGACGCTGAGTTAGTTGCAGGTGTGACTAGTGGCACGTGGACATGCCTCCGAAATGCAGGACAGTCTGGCACGGCCATCGCAAGGCGAGCATGGTCATGGTCTGGAGGCTCACATGTCCGCGCTGCATTCCGGTTCTTTTAAAAATCCATTTGCCATTAATACCTTTCTCTTACCTTGAAGTAGTTGGACCCTAACTGGTTGGGGTAAGAAAGGTCAAGATTCTAGGTCCCAAAGTCCGTCTTAGTCCACCTACTGGAGCACCTTAGGTTTTCACGAAAGTTACTCCACTCTTAAGGGCTGTTAAATGAAAAGGGCATGTTCAACATTTTGCTTCTTATATACATATGTATGCTAAAAATTAAATAGAATAAATTCCATTTCTGAATTTCTGTATAGCTTATCGACAGGCTGTATTGTCACAAAAACAAGTTGATGATGGACATTTGCCATAAAGGGCGTGTGTGGCATGGGGCCAGCTGGGTGTGTCTCTGAGGCTGCTCTGTGACTAGTGAACTGTCACCCACCTCCTTCTTCTCCAGGTCTCAGACGGTGCGGGAGACGAGCCCTTGGAGTCCCCGTATGAAAGTGCAGACGAAACACAGACCGAAGTGTCCATCTCATCAAAAAAGTCTGAACGAGGAGTAACTGCCAAAAAGGAGCACGTGTGTCAGGTGAGGGACTGGCTGCCATCTGTCCCTTACCGCACCTGCCTCCTGTCCCAGGTGGATGGGAGTGAGTCTGGTTGCAGCTTCTCCCTCCAACCTCCGGTCATCCTATCGCCACCCACTGATTTCTGTTTTGATGGTGTTAGGCCACCAGCACGTCCCGGATGAAGGGCTCCAGGTGGCACCATGCACTTGGATGCAGGATGTGTCTCCTATATGAATGACACACACACACGTGCAGACTTTGTGAGGGACATGAAGTGTGTGTGGATGAGCGGGAGCTGTGCTGACGCCGGGCTCCACCCCACACCCTGGTGCGCTCTGTGCTGGAATGGGGATGCTGGAAGGAAGCACTCTGTGTGTGAGCAGCCTGTCACTCAGCTGCGGTGGGGCAGGCTTGACTTGACTTCTGATGAGACGGAGGACGGTGCCCAGTCGGCCTTGAAACCTGTGTTCTCTAGGCCTGTGTTCCCGTCTGTCTCCCTTGCTGCTGCTGAGGGTCCCTTTGTGGACGCACACCCTTCACTGTCTTAATCTGACCTGTGTGGGAGTGGCCCGTTCCTTTGTGGAGTGTGGGTGGGGAGGGGCTTGTGGTGCTGCGTCTCCTCACCGCCCCTTGTCCCTCCCCCGCAGCTGTGCGAGAAGACTGGCAGCCTGCTGCTGTGCGAGGGCCCCTGCTGCGGCGCCTTCCACCTGGCCTGCCTCGGCCTCACCCGGAGACCCGAAGGGCGGTTCACCTGCAGCGAGTGCTCTTCAGGCAAGTGCTGTCTTGGCTCTGGCTCACAGGGAGGGGCTTGTCCCCAGGCTATACAGCCCTGTGACGTCCCATTGCATCTTCCCTTCATACCTGAGGGCTGGGGGCCTTTCCAGGTGCACATCTGGGCCACCAGCTGAAGGGAAGCCCTGCTGCCCTGCCCGCCTGTCTCTGTCTCCCCCGCCAGCTTAACACGCAGGGGCCGCAGCCGTTCGTTCCCCTCAGGCCATAGGTGTGACTGCTTTCATGAAAAAGTCGCTCAAACCGTACAGTATAGGACAGTAGACGGTGACAGGCAGAATGACGTGCTCACTGGCTGTGGGCTTTGCCGTGCCCCTTGCTGAGGGTTGGTGTGAATGGCAGGGCTCCAGGCGGTTGGTGTTACCAGTGCAGGTGGCCTGGTTGCTCACAGGACGCCGGAGGCCAGGGAACATGGAGTTCTTCCTGGAGCTGTGGTGTGGACCTGAGCTTCAGCTCAGCGGAAAGAACAGCTCCGTGCTTGTCCCGGACAGATGGTCCCTGCTTTGGTTCCGCCGCCTCCGGCCTCACCAGCAGTCTGGGGTGACGGGAGCCGGGCAGCACATCTGCTGGCACCGGTCACCTCCTGTCTGCTGGCCTGGCGTTCCGGTCAGGAAAGCCACCCAAGTCAAGACCGCGCGGCAGGACACCACTTCCAGGGCTCTTGTCTGCCTGTCGCTGGATGATGGCTGTCGGGGCAGAGAACGCCTTCACAGGAGGAGCCTGTCCTCCAGGCTTCTCGCTCGCTTGAGTGGGCCTCCTTCTCACTGCCCGGTCAGACCTGCCCTGCAGGTGAACAGAGCTCAGGCTGCGGCAAGGTCACTGAGCCGACCGGCCTGCCCTGAGCCTGCGGGCCCCGTCTGCGTCCGCATGGCTGGGACCAGAGCCGGGCTGTCGCAGCAGGGCCCCCTCCCACACAGTTGCCGGGTCGCAGTGGCTCAGGGACTAATTCCTGTCCTTGCACCTCTCTCCCCTCCCACCCCCCTTTAACCGTTTGTTAGGGGTTCACTCGTGCTTCGTGTGCAAGGAGAGCAAGGCAGATGTGAAGCGCTGTGTCGTGTCACAGTGTGGGAAGTTCTACCACGAGGCATGTGTGAGGAAGTCCCCCCTGACGGTGTTCGAAAGCCGGGGCTTCCGCTGCCCTCTGCACAGCTGTGCCAGCTGCCACGCCGTCAACCCATCCAACCCGCGGCCAGCCAAAGGTCAGGCGCCCTGGCGGCTCTGCCTCCCTTCCGGGCTCAGGCACACGGCGTGTGGGAGGCGGGCGTGCTGTCCCTGGGATTGTCGCCAACGCCTGTAACTCTAGTTGTATTTGGAGTAAGCATTTTGTTTCAGTTACTGACTTGACACAGGTTGGGTTAGGGTTTTTCTTGACAAGGAACGGCGCCTCCCCCACATCCCTTCTTTCTGCCCTAAACATCATCTTGAAGATCCTTCATTTTAGAGGGCCACCTTTGCATCATTTTGATAAGAGTCTGTCCTGTTTTAATGGTTCTTCCTGCATGAGTTAAATATTTTGAAGCCAAATCACATCTGTATTATTTTATGGTAGGTGTGTGGGATGAGGACGACCGGTTATCTCTACTTAACACCGAGTTCTCAGCCACCGGTGGTTTTGCCCTTCCCGTGGGCATTGGGCCATGTCTGGGGATATTTTGGGGGTGTCTCCTGGCACCTAGGGGTAGAGGCCAGGGGTGCTGCTGAGCACCGCGCACCGCCCGGGCCGGTCCCACGGGCCCCACACGCAGCAGTGCCCAGGCTCAGACACGCTGACCTTGTTTTAGAGGGTCCGGTTTCAAATGCTTGACGGGCCGCCGCAGACGTCGTTCCCAGACGCCTTTCTTTGCCTTGAGGAAACGTGTTTTCATGACGTCCATTAGACGTTCTCATCCTCTCCAGCCTAGTTACTGTTTGCTCAGTTACTTCGTGACTTCTAACGCGGGCAGACGGCTTGTCTCTAGCCACCTGTCCACTGTGCGGGTCTTCAGCGCGCCTCTCTTTGCTGCAGGTAAAATGATGCGTTGTGTTCGCTGCCCCGTCGCCTATCACGGAGGGGACGCCTGTCTGGCAGCGGGATGCTCGGTGCTGGCTTCCCACAGCATCATCTGCCCGGGCCACTTCACGGCCCGGAAGGGGAAGAGGCATCACGCCCACGTCAACGTCAGCTGGTGCTTTGTGTGCTCCAAAGGTGAGGGCAGGCGGGGAGGGAAGTGCACGGGGCTGGTGGCCTCAGGGCTGGTGGCCCGGAGGCCAGAGCTTGGCTTCTCGCAGCTCCAGCTCCCGGTGCACGCAGGCCCCGCCCCCACACGCACACGTCTGGGAGCCGGGTGCCCACCTGCTCTGCGTGGCGGCCACGCATGTCCGTGTTTTCACGTGTGCTGGCCCACGCGGCCGTCTCCGACTCGTGGGACGTTACTAGTGGTCCACCACTAGTGGGCGTACAGGCCACTGTTGAAACGGAGCTGGAGGGGCCAGGGCTGGAGGCGCCTGCCCCACGGGGAGCTGAGCCGCGCCCTCCTTTGCAGGGGGGAGCCTGCTGTGCTGCGAGTCCTGCCCGGCGGCCTTCCACCCCGACTGCCTGAACATCGAGATGCCGGATGGCAGCTGGTTCTGCAACGACTGCCGGGCGGGCAAGAAGCTGCACTTCCAGGACATCGTTTGGGTTAAGCTCGGGAACTACAGGTGTGAGAGCGAGAGCCCTGTGCTGCTGTTGAATGTGTTCTTTTTACTTTACAGAGCTTACAGTGTTGAAGTTACTGTCACTCTCTCTGAAGAGTCTGTGAACCCTGTTTTTAATATTTATAATAGATGGTGGCCGGCAGAAGTTTGCCATCCCAAAAATGTTCCCCCAAATATTCAGAAAATGAAGCACGAGGTTGGAGAATTCCCTGTGTTTTTCTTTGGGTCTAAAGATTATTACTGGACGCATCAGGCGCGAGTGTTCCCGTACATGGAGGGGGACCGGGGCAGCCGCTACCAGGGCGTCAGAGGAATCGGCAGAGTCTTCAAAAACGGTACGGAGCTTTCCAGGCGGCGTGAGGCGGCCCCCGCGGGGGCTAAGCCTGCTTTCTGCTCTTCGAAAGTGGTGTCTGTTGGGAACACTGGACTGAGCCTGCCGGCCGTCCCTGATGTTAGGCAAGAGTAGGTTTGCGGGCGGCTTGTCGGCACAGAGCCGCTCAGGGGCATGGGACTGTGACTGACGTCACTACGATGCGGGAAGTTGCTTCTGGGGAACCCTTTCGGTGCTGACTGCAGGAGTGTCGCAGCTCACCTCGTGGGTGGTGGCGATGGAGGCGCCTCCTGCGTCCAGACCTGAGCCCTTGAGCACACTCGGGGCGTCTGGTGGGGGTCGGGTGACAGGAAGCGCAGGCGGTGACCAGGCTGGAGGAAGTGACGCTGGGTGGGGCTGGCGGGCGTAGGGCTATCCAGGGGGAGCGACAGTGAGTCGCGGCCGGCCGATGGCACTGTTCTCTGGGCCCTGGGCACAGGGGAGGCCCTCAGCAGTCCTGCTGAGGGTGGGTAGGCACCAGAGGTTTTCACAAGTGGTGATTACAAGAGAGGTGTTGGATTTGAGAGGCCTCTGAATGTGGTGAGTGGGGAAGCCAGGGTCTCTGCAGAACTAGGCCCAGAAGCAGACCTGCCTGGTGACAGCCACACCGCGGTGTGCCCAGACCCCCAGCGCGGCTCCTGTTCTTTCTCATTCAGCCCGCTGCCCACTCCTCCGGTCGCTTTATCCTTGAGAGAAACAAAACTGCATTTTCATTTTTGATCTTGGGACAGTGAGTGTTGGTGCCTGGTGCTTCGTCATTAGGTCACAGCCAAGCGTGGGGAACCTGGGGCTCTGTGCTAGGACAAGCTGGCACAGAGCACCACCCAGACTTTAGCCAACCAGGTTTAAAATGTCTGCAGCCTTTAAAAGCCCTGCCCTTTTCCAGTCGCTGTGCTCTCTGTTCTGGGAGGACTGGAGACTGCCTCCAGGAAGGGAGTCTGCGGAGGACAGTGAGGCAGAACTTAAAGGGCAGACGTTGTTACTTAGTCACGTCTTTTCCTTGTGTTTCATCGACTTTTCAGCACTGCAAGAAGCCGAAGCTCGTTTTCGTGAAATCAAACTTCAAAGGGAGGCCAGAGAAACGCAAGAGAGCGAGCGCAAACCCCCGCCATACAAGCACATCAAGGTGACGCCAGGCAGCGCGGCACCCCGCGGTCGTGTGTGTGTGTCTCTCCCCGGTGTGGGCAGCTGTGTGGGCAGTCGCAGGCAGACGGCATACGCTGTCCACCAGGCGTGTCCTTTTCCATGAGGCTGACTGGGTGGGTGCAGCTTGGCCTTTGAGCAAGAGGTTCAGCCCTGCAGTTCTGGCTGGTGCCCGGAGCACGTTGACACCAAGCTCTGGAGATCAGCTGCCCCGGAAGTGCTCAGCCCGAAACCTCTGAGACAGATGACCATCCCACCTCAAAGGGTGGGTGGGACGAGCCTGGCAGGACAGGGTGTTCCTGAATACGGCCCAGAATGGACTCCAGTGAGCCCAGGAGCCCTGCAGGAAGCATGTCTCATGTCCCCACGGTGCGCGAGGAAGCATAGCCAGGGCTCGGCTCTGAGAGGGCTAGGTGCTCTCCTCGAAGCCGCCTGCCCTCGGTGAGCCAGTGCCAGCTGTAGCCCAGTGCCCAGGGCCTGGCGCTCTTGTGACACATGTGTTCTGACGCCTTCTAGCTGGTCAAGGGCTCTGTCTTTGCTCCTAAAATTGGGGCCGTAGTCAGCATGTCTGCGTGTAAAACAGGCGTTCTCTGTACTAACTGCACTGACTGTCTGCTTGGGGTGAGTCCCAGGAAATGGCACTACTGGGTCAGAGAACCTGAAACTTAGATTCTTGGGACGATTCTTGGGGTGTAGTTCCAGAGTGTTCCCCAAAGTGTCGCAGTTTGCCACCCCCCAGCAGTGAAGCTGTGTCACGTTCCTGCTTCAGTTTGTTTTCTCTGATGCTTTGGGTGCTCTCGCCCATTAACCAGAAACAGTTCCCGGGGCGGGGCTGTGCCCGTGGCGCCTCTCGGGGGCGCTGTAGAGAGCGGGTCTCCCCATGCCTTGCGTGTGTCGTCCTGGATAAGTGTGAGCTCTTGTACACAAGGAACACAAACGCTAAGATGAGAAATGGGGTGTGGGGTGGGGCTGGACCGCCCCTGAAGGTCCAGGTCCCCCTAAGGCTGTCTGCTGCCTGGGCGGGGCCGGTGCTGGGACTGAGGCAGCTCACCTTTCCCGCAGGTGAACAAGCCTTACGGGAAAGTGCAGATCTACACGGCTGACATTTCCGAGATCCCCAAGTGCAACTGCAAGGCCACGGATGAGAGCCCATGCGGCTTCGACTCGGAGTGTTTGAATAGGATGCTGATGTTTGAGTGCCACCCGCAGGTGTGCCCCGCCGGGGAGTCCTGCCAGAACCAGTGCTTCACCAAGCGCCAGTACCCCGAGACCAAGATCATCAGGACAGACGGCAAGGGATGGGGCCTGGTCGCCAAGAGGGACATCAGAAAGGTCTGTGCCGGGCGCCATCTGCCCTTAGGAGTTGGCTTCACGGGTCGCTTAGACTGGGATTCGCTTACTGTACTTTTGCTCAAGGAAGAGGGGATTGTAAAATGTTTTTGAGTTAGTACAGTTGAATATTGTAGAACGTTATGTGAAAGTTACCATCCAGGTAAGACTCCTAACATCCCTTGAAACATGCCTTTCATCAAAATTTTGATGTTGCTTCTGTGAAGATATGTGAAATGACCGGGTTCCGTGGACAAGCAGCCCGGGTGCTGTGGGTGGTGGCCGAGGGGACGTGGGAGGTCCCGGGATGGGAGGGACAGAGGTGACCTCGCCTGCTGCACTCGGGGGCAGGAGCGGCCATCTGTCCATGTCTTCACTTGCGCTGTCTGATCCCAGGGCGAGTTCGTGAACGAGTACGTGGGTGAGCTGATTGATGAGGAGGAGTGCATGGCACGCATCAGGCATGCGCACGAGAATGACATCACCCACTTCTACATGCTCACCATCGACAAGGTAACGTGCCGAGGCTCCATGCAACCTGTGCTCGCGGCTCAAGCCTGTGCCCCCCCTTGGGGCAGGTACCTGGAGGCCACAGCTGGCCCACTGAACAGTCTGAACTGTCTGTGAAGCGTCAGGGAGGAGACGAGAGCACAGACGTGGGAGTGACGCACCTTGTAGCTTACACAGTGCGGTCATTTTGTGGCCGTAGCGTGTCTGAGCCCAGATTAGTAAACAGCTTGGGACATAGGCCAGCTGGCAAGGCCAGCATTCTCAGAAGGAAGGTGGGTGACATGCTGTGTTTCCGAGTGAGGACAGAGATGGTGTGTCTGGGACTCTGTCAGGCCTGTGAGTGACGCATAACAGTGAAGGGCTCTTTCCAGGGTGACTTCTTTCAGAGTCAGCAAATTTATGCTTCCCTCTGCTGTCCCCCCTTTTGGGGGAGGATGAGCAAGATTATTAGTAATTGAAAGCCTAGGCCTGTGTCTCACCTTGTTGTGAAAAGTGCCACGCTGACCATTTAACACACAAGTTGGTCCCTGAAATGATAGTTCCCCCAGGGCACCTGGCGGAAGTGAAGGAAAGGAGACACTAAAACATTGCCTGCTTGTGTGTTTCCTACTAGAAGAAAGCCGCGTAGGGGTGTACAAAGCACAGTGGGTGGTGGCCTCCTTAAGCAGACTCTCCAGGTAGAAGCGTCGCTTTTGGTGAGGACCAGAGGTAGTAAGACCAAGTCTGAAAGGAAATACCGAGTAAGGCTATTAGAAGAGGTCAGAACCCCAAGAGGAGATTTAGAGGTCACAAGAAATCGACAAGACTTTGAGGGGGAGTGAGGCAGCTTGGATAGTTGAAACGGGGGTTAACATACAGTCTCTGTATCTGACCCAGCAGGTGGGTCAGGAGGTCCTGGATGGCCGCAAAGGGAGTTACCCGAGTGGCAGGTTGTGCTGAGGAAGTTAGTGCGGTGGCAGCGCGGAAAGTGGGGACAGGTTACGAGGGGAAGGCGGAAACGTTTCAGTGAGGGGATGAACTGTGACCCGTGCCATGTTTCTGGTTCAGAGATGAAATGTGGGAAGATGGAAATATTTCCAAATGTGAGCACGTTGTAATTAGAGTATTAACAACGTTTAAATATAGCTGGACAGGCAGTTCCAAAGTCCATGCTGAAGGCGAGTCTGCTAGCCTGGCCAGCGCTGTCCAATACCCCTGTGAAGTATGGGCCTCCTGTGAAAACAGTGGCCCAAGGCCAGCAGTAGGTGATAGGCGGCAGGAAGGCCAGGCCAGTGCCGATGACTGCTGACTGCCTAGGGCGCGGCGAAGACTGTCCTTAGCTGCCACTGACGTCCCCATCACTCCACTTAGCAAAATAAACTCCACATGGATTGAAGCAGTAGGGAGGCATGGCGTACCTTGTATAATTCAGGGGTTGGAGGCTGCGTGAGGCTAAAACCCTGGATAAGTAAAGCAAAAGGTTGGTAAAATAGTTGCAATAAAACCAAGTTTTGAGTGAGGAAAGGTACAAGACAAGAAGTAAAAATTCAGGTGTCATCTGTGAGGAAGCCCCTGACACACAGTTGCCCAGGGTCTGGTCTGCAGAATAGACACGGGACAGACCTGTGCAAAATGCCAGGAAAAAGGTGCGTGAAACGGTGAAGATCTGCGGGGCTGCCCTGCTCGCTGACAACCCGGTAAAACATTGGGCCTGTGGCCATCGACGGGGTCGAGGGCCCTGGCACGCCTCCCCCGGGACGTGTTCTAGAAAAGTCTGCAGACAACAGCACGGACACGTGAGCGCACCGCCTGTAGCCTTCTCACAGCAAAGGTGGGAGCCGGCTCGGCATGCGCCAGTAGCGGGAGGTCCGCACCACAGCTTCTGGGTCAGGGAGCACCGGCAGCAGTGACAGACAGTCCAGTTGTCACCATGCGAAGACAAAAGCATGTTCTGATACCATTTCTGGTTTTCAGGGTATGGAGAGTCAGGGCGCTCAGGGCAGCGGATCCTGGCAGGCGGCTCAGGCCTGCCGCTGGTGTGGGGCAGTGCCCAGGGGCCACGGCAGCCAGACCTCACGCCTGTCTGTGTGGACACTTACTTATCCCCATTCAGACATCGTTTTGCATTAATGCAGGATTGGTGGCCTTATTGGAGGGACCCTCCGTCCCCCTACACGTTTCCTACCTCAGTTGCTCCCATCACAGAGCAGGGACTCCTCCCAGCCATGCAGTTGGTCTAAGACTGACTTTTAGGGTGAAGATACCCAAGGCTCTGTTCTGATTTGTCCCCCTTTCCTGACACTGGGCGACTGCGTCACCTCTGGATTTTGCCGCAATAGATGTGTGTCCTTGTATACACGGGCACTTCCTTTCAGCGGGTCTGTGCCCAGGAGACGAGAGCAGAACCAGTGTGCTCATAGGAGATTTTCGTCTCAGCACAGTTCCTGCCGCCCTGGGCGGCCCTCGTGTGTCATGATGTGAAGTCAGCACCCATCGTGTCACTTGCCTTTGCTCAGCTGCTTGGGGACCTGGCTTGTGTGTCTGCATCTGCGCCTTGGCAGTTGCCTGTGTCTGTCCCGTGCCCGTCTCGTAGTTGGGTTAGTTGTGTTCTTCTCTGTCCGTGAGTGTCCTGTGGGCTGTGGGTGTTGGCCTTCCGCTCCGAGGTCCTCAGTGCTTCTGGCTCCCTGGCTTGTCACCTGGCGGCTGGTGTTGGGAACAGGCTCACTGCCCCCTGCTCACCAGGGCTCGGTCCTCTCCACGTGGTACAGACCCGCCCTCCATGAGCGAGAGAAACGGGACTGGTTTGGGGGTCTCCTGTCTGAGTGGACACGGGAGACCACGGTTTTCAGTGCGACACCAGCGACGCTCCTGATGGTGGAGACCCCCTTACATCAGACTGTGATGGCTGAGAGCTGAGCCGTGTAAATGCTACTTGAAACTTGAGTTGTGCCTTACAGGACCGTATAATTGACGCTGGCCCCAAAGGCAACTACTCCCGATTTATGAATCACAGCTGCCAGCCCAACTGCGAGACCCTCAAGTGGACAGTGAATGGCGACACTCGAGTGGGCCTGTTTGCTGTGTGTGACATTCCCGCAGGTACGGCGCCTTGGGGGGCTCTGCACCGTGTCCTGGCTGAGGGGAGGGACAGGGCCCATCTGGAGGTGGGGCGCATTCTGTCGTGTCTGTTTTAAGAAGAGAATTGCAAAGGCACTGAGCGCAGTGTAGGCGTGGGTGAGGCAGCAGTGAGTGTGGGAGAGCTGGCGAAAGCTTCCGGGCGTTACTAGATGGTCAGCATTTTCTGTGCACTTTGTCTCCTGTCACCCAGGGACAGAGCTGACTTTCAACTACAACCTCGACTGTCTGGGGAACGAGAAAACGGTCTGCCGCTGTGGGGCCTCCAACTGCAGTGGATTCCTAGGGGACAGACCGAAGGTAACGTCACCGCCGACGTGTTTCCAGCTGATGTCAGCATTTCAGACATCCGGGACACATCCCTTTTAGTCTTGTTGCCATGACAGGCAGGAGGGTCTGTGCAGGGTGTGGGCGAGGCCCTGGGAGCTGCTGGCCTTTCTGTCCATGGAGACGGCCCCTTTTCACCGCACGGTGTGCCGGGCACCCCACACTGGCTCTTAGTTCTGGGGGCCAGAAGGCCCAGTGGGTGTTGTCAGGGCCGCGCCCCTCTGAAGTCTCTGTTGGCATCTGTTCCATGACCCTCTCCACCTTCTGGGCGCTGGGCAGTCCTTAGTGTCCTGGGCTTGTGGCTGCACCCCTGCAGCCCATCAGCACGTGGCCTCTCCCAAACATCTGTGTCTCTTTCCCTCTGATGAGGACACCGGTCAGATTGGCGTGGGGCCACCCTACCCCAGTGTGACCTCACCCCAACTTAATCACATCTGCAGTGACTCTGTTCCCGAAGAGGTCACATTGTGAGGTTCCGGGAAGAATGGGATTCTGGGGGCACATGTTCAACCTAGCCCAGCACACTTACCTGCCACCCGGAGCTGGGCTGTCCACATGGCGTCTGCTGTTTCAGCCCCTTATTAGTTTGCGTTCATGACGAAGTTCCCAACAGGAAAGCGAGGCTGCAGCTGGGGGGCAGGCTGAGCTGGGCCCTCTTGGTGGCTGGCCTTTATTATTTCACCTGCGCATGCGCTTCTCATCAATGGGCTGTACTTCCTTCTTTGTTCTAGACGTCCGCATCCCTGTCTTCAGAGGAAAAGGGGAAAAAGGCCAAGAAGAAGAGCCGGCGTCGCAGAGCGCGAGGCGAGGGGAAGCGGTCCGAGGACGAGTGCTTCCGCTGTGGCGACGGCGGCCAGCTGGTGCTGTGTGACCGCAGGTCCTGCACCAAGGCCTACCACCTGCCCTGCCTGGGCCTGGGCAAGCGGCCCTTCGGTGGGTCCCTGCGGTTCTACGTGTCCCCGCGCCGGGCCTGTCCTGTCCTGAGTGCGTCCCGTCACATTTGTCAGATTTGCTGGTGGGTCAGGTCAGGAGTCCCCAGCCCAGGGCGGCAGGGCCTCGTTCAGCTGGGCGTGCGTGACCGTGGGCCAGCCGCACAGGGGGATCCAGCTTGAAAGGAGCAGAGCCCGGCTGGTGACTGGGGGAGGTGGTCGCCTGAGCAGAGTGCTCCCCAGGGGCCCCGCCGGCTGTGGCAAGAGGCGTGTGCACAGCCAGCCCTCCACTCAGGCAGCTGCTCGGGGCCGATGGGCACACACCTGGCTCCCTGTGGGGAAGACCAGCGTGTGGGCTCCACTGCCTGCCACCACCAAGTGTCAGGGTGACCACGGGCATCAGTGGGACAGTAGTAACTAGTCTCAGAAAAAAATAAAGAGGTCTTTACAAAGACAAGAAAGCGAAAATGTGTAGAAAGAAAAGTCAAGCATGTCAGTAAAGAAAAGAAGACGTTTTTGGGTAGCAAAAGACAAAGCCAGGTTAACAGACACGCCAGACAGAGATGTCTGACAACAAAGCCTTTACGAATCAATGCCAGGAGGGTGAGTGCCCCTGTAGGACACAGGCTACAGACAGGTGGGCACAGGACGGAAGCCATAGCCGCCGGGGGCCGCACAGCTCAGCCTTGTTGGTGGGCAGAGTGCCGCCCAGTGGGGACGCGCGACCCAACACAGATGCCTTCTGCGTGTAGCTGAGCGTAGCGCCAGCTTCTCTGCTTTGATGGTTCGATGGGAAGCAGTCTCTCGCTTGGATCTGTATCCATCTGACTAGACAGAGGCTTAGCATTTCTTTTCAGTGATTGCTTCACTTCTGTCTGGTGACCCGTTGTGTTTCGTTGCAGGGAAGTGGGAATGTCCTTGGCATCACTGTGACGTGTGCGGCAAACCTTCTACTTCATTTTGCCACTTTTGCCCCAATTCGTTTTGCAAGGAACACCAAGACGGGACAGCTTTCAGCTATACCCAGGATGGGCGGTCCTACTGCTGTGAGCATGACTTGGGGACAGAGTCCATTAGAAGTGCCAAGGCTGAGAAGCCCTTTCCAGAGCCCATGAAATCCAAGGGGAAGAGGAAGAGAAGGAGGTGTTGGCGGAGAGTCACTGAAGGCAAATAGCGCCCGGCGGGGACTTGGTTAGATCCAGGGGCGGCATCCGCCGCCAGCTTGCCTTGTGGGCAGGGGCCGCGCGTGGGACTGGCCCGAGGACCCAGCTGGAAGCCGCTGTGACGGTCGGTCAGGCCTCCTTGGGAGGGAGCGTCTCCCCACCACTGAGCCATGCTCAGCAGTGCCCGCTTCGTCTGCACTGACTCGTCTGAGCCGCGTGCTTCGGAACGTTCCAGGACAGACAAGCCGGACACAGCATTACAGCTGCACTTGAATTTCAGAGGATGTCAAGGTCCCTCCCGCTCTGTTTTCTTAGGTTAAAGATATGACTGTGCATTGATGGCATGTGAAATGTTTTTATCTCACCTGAAACGTAGAGTAGTGTTTTTGCTGGAGGGCCCCCGTTCTCTAATCTTCACGATGTCACTGGGCCTGCTTACCTGTCATCACTCAGGAAGGACCAGGGTGGGGCCTGCTGGGCAAAGACTCAGACCCTGAATTCCTTGGGAACCATGATTCTGATCATTATTTTGCTTTTATGAAACAGCTGTTATTTTTTTGTACTAATGTGAAATTTTTCCTCAAAATGCTTTTTCATCCTGGGGAGAAGTTGGCCCAGGGATGGTGGTAGCGTTGTAAGATTTCCCAAGTCGCTTTTTTTCTCTTCACTGATTGGAACTAGTGCCATTGCGTGTGGCCCAGAGACCACAGGGCCACGCCCCCGTGCCAGCTTCTGGCCCCCACTTGGGGGAAGACTTTGTGCAGTTTTCTCATTTGGCTTTTCTTTATCAGTTTCTGGCTTTTGTTCTCAATATAGTCTTGCCAAACCTGTCTCACTCATTACCACCGACTGAAATGTGTATTTACTGACGCTGCCTGAGTCCTGGCAGCCCGAGGAGTGGCGCGGCGCCTTGTTTAAAGGGCTCACTTCGGGAAAGGGTGTTGTGTGTTGCGTTCTGCTCCGCAGCAGCTGGGCCCTGTGCCACGTTCCCTCGGGATCCAGAGCGTGTTGGCCGCGTGCATTTCCAAGAGCTGCCCTTTCCAGTATCTGAAGAGGGGCCCCGAGTTTAGAAGTGCTGTCATCTGAAGTTCCTTCCATTTCATCCCACATTGTGGGGCTGCTCACGGCAAACGTGAGCTGTGCTGGTCAGGGCACCACCTACCTGCCTGACGTCGGTTATGCTGCCCCCTTAGAATTCCATTGCCTTCTGTTGTTAAAAAGGCCTGGCCTCAGGAAATGAGACCCTTCTGGGAAGTACTGTTCTCTGGGAGACACGATGCTGCTTTTCCGGAGTTGCTCTTCACCCTGGGAAGTTGGGAGCGTCCTGCCAGGCCCCCATGTGCCCTCAGGCCTGTCTCCACGTGTGCCGTGGGAGGGACGGGGGCACTCGGCCGAGGTGCTGTTTTCTGGCCTTTTCTTCTTCAAATGGCTCGAGGAGAACATCTGTTCTGTAGAAAGTTTACACAACTGCTCTTGCAAACTCCTACTGAGGTCGCCTGCTCATTTCTCGTCTGGTTTTGCCTCGTGGAACTGCAGGGCGGCGTTGGGCCCCAGGCCCCTTCCACTGCTCCTCCGTGGTTTTGTGGCGTGAACCAGGGGTGTGGGGTCTCGCCAGGCCGTGACCCTGGTGGAGTCTGCTCCAGGTGTGAGGTTCCCTGGGGCCGGTGGGGTGCACATCTCCCGAGCGCTGGCTAGTAGGAGTTGGCCGTCCACGTGGCCCTTCTGTCGTGACCCCGAACAAGGAACCACACACAGAACCAAAAGGAAAACCCGGAGCTTGGCCATCTGTCAGCTGCTTCTGCAAGTGTGGCTTAGTTCTCTGGACATGGACTTGGTTGCTGAGACCTGGTCACTGTGGAGTATTGCAGTCGGTCTGAAGGAAATCCTGGGTCGACTTCCAGATTTGTGCTCCTTTATGCCAACACTTGGGAGGCTGTGCCAGGGACCGGCCAGGAGTGGCCTGGCAGCGTTACACACCTGCGTGTGTTGCCTCTGGGCACAAGTGGCACCCGACACCTGGTTCTTTAGAGCCGAGGGCCCTAGGTGCGGGCCAGTCTTTGTCCCTTCCTGCCAGCTGAGGGCTTCGGTGTGAGTCACATCAGAATTGGTTTTGCAGTGCACTTTGGGGAGCAGATTAACTTATTTTTGTCTTTGACAGTAGTAAAATCTTGGGATTTTGAGTCACTTTGATATTATTTCCAAATTCTTTTATGACCTTTCCGAAAGAAAATACTAGGAAAATTTTCAATATGGTTGCCCTTTCCAAAACTGTTCAACTAATGAACAGATTAACACTAACTTGGGACCTCTTTAGAAAACCAATTTATGCACCTGAGCACAAGTAGGCTTTTGGAGCACCCCCGAGCTTGAAGGGCCCTGCCTGCCCACACCCTGTCTGAGGGAGTGCTTGTTTGGGGGTTCAGTCTTGCTGATTATCAGCTTCTGCCCCTTGTCATGAATGAGAAGCCAAAACAGAACGAAACCTGCTCAGGCACCTCAGGATTCCTCCTGTGCCCATGCCAGCCTCTGGGAACGTGGGTACCTCTCACAGCATGTGGGCACAGGAAGGGGCCCAGTTTGGCCGTCATAAAATGTGACCACTGTGGGGACAGAGCCTGGCACCCGCAGCACGTGGTAAGGCTGTCCCGTCCTCCCAGGAGTCACGTGGACACCCAGCCTCACCCTCAGCTCCTGGGTCCCCTCCACACTCAGGTCTGTGCTGACGCCTTTGAAGTATTTATCTTGACTCATGAACATATGTATAGTGCCCATCTTCCAGAACTACCTTATTTTCAGGAGTTAAAGATAAGCCTGTTTTAATGAAAGCTGACAAACGACTGAGTTGCCAAATTCCTGATCCTAAGAGAAGTGTAGTGTTTGATGCGTGTCAGTCAGTAGTGAGATGTTGTGTCTGTGACCTGGCGAGGTGTGAACTTCCGTCAGAAATGAACTGTAAGTCGAAAAGGTGTCTAAACTTTATACATCGTGGGGTCAGGCTCCTTTTAGGAATACTGGGTGCTATCACCAGTATGATAGACATAAAAACTTGAAAATTCACTTTTAGGGGGAATATACTGAAATGTAGATTTGGGAATTACCAGTTGGGGGGAAATAGCATTTAAAATGGGAAGTTGTGTTTGGAAAATTGTGTATGATGAGTATTTTTGTATTAAAGAAATTTTAAAGGCTTTTTTCTTAAACTTATTTTCCATGGGATTTGGATTTTGACGTTTGGGCTTTCTTCCACTTTTCCCGTTACTTTGACTTGTCGTTCCCAGGCATGTGGCACAGTCCTCTGACACCCCCTTAGAGAAGGGCTCGTGTCCTCAGACCGCCATTCTGCTTTTGATTTGCCAGGCAGAGGCTAACGCGGCCTTGGGAAGTGTAACAAATACCGAAAACAGTAAGTGTAGTTCTGATTTTGGAAAAATTGTTTTTTTATTTTAAAAATAGTAAGTTGGTTCCCAACACCCCATTAAAGGTGATGTGGTCGGGAGAGGGGGGTGCTGCTGACCTCCCAGGCCTGCGGCTGGCTGAGTCCCAGGCTCCGAAGGCGCCTGCGGACAGGACAACCGGCCGGAGCACAGCTCTGGGCTCCCTGAGTTACTCAGCATCTCTGACAGTGAACACAGGCATCAAGGCTGGTCTCTGCTGAGAACTATACAACAGCCATACAAACAGCGGTGGGGAGCATGGCCCGGCCGCCCCCCACCCCTTGTCAGCCAAGCCGGGCACTCCCTTTGGTCCCCTCAACCTCGTGGGGCAGGGCGAGCTTGTACGAGCCAGGAAACGCCTTCCCTCCACGATCCGTGGAATTTAAGAAAAATAAAAAAGGTAAAAGTCAACCAGGCAGAAATGTTGCTAACATTAGGAAGTAATAATGTTTTTGGTTAACCTTAACATTCAAAAGTGTAATATTGAATCCAAAAATGTGTCTTAGATCACACAAAAAGTAACCCACATTAAAATGTAAAAAAGAGTCCAAAACACCCGAGGCGACTGCAGCTTGCGCAGGCCGGGCGGGCAGAGGTGGCGGAGCAGGCGGCCCCTAGGACACGTTGGCCATGGGCTTGTACTTCTTGAAGCGCGTCCACTGGCCCGTGGCGTAGTTCATCTCGAACACCGTGTCCACCAGCATGGTGGTGCTGCCCTGGCCGTCCGACTTGGGTAGGTCCTCCGTGTGCTCGCTCAGCTTGATCTGGATGACGTCACCCTGCTCCTGGCACGGGTTCTCTGTGGAGGGCGGGGGCTGCTGGGAGCACCTGGGCCAGGGAGCCTGTCCCCCACCCCTGCAGGGCTCACGTCCCGCACCACCGCCAGGCCGGCCACAGGGACCCACCTCGGGAGCCAGCCATGAAGCCCAGGATGAGGGCCTTCTCCGGCCGCGTGACTTTGTTGGCCGTCTTGAACATCTCCTGCGCGGCAAACATCTGCTCTCTCTGCAAGTGCGGTGAGGGGTGTGAGTGCCCAGGCCCCGCCAGCCCCCACACTGTAGGTGTGTGTGTGGGGGGCGAGGCCACAATACCTACCTGATGACCCGCAGCCCCTCGGGGGCACACCTACCGTGAGGGACAGATTCTTCTTAGGCTGCTGCTGGGTGGGGGGCTGGGTCTGCGGGGCCACCATGGCCACCGGAGGTGCCTGGGCCATGGGGGTGACAGCTGGGGGCGTGGTGGGCGTCAAGGGTGAGGTGGGCGTCAGGGGTGAGGTGGGTGCTGTGGGCGTGGGCGTGGCCGGGCTCAGGCCGCTGTTGTACAGGGGCGCCCTCTGCTTGAACTGCGACGGCAGCGCGGGACTTGGGGTGCTGGGCTCCTCGGGTTGCCGGCTGGCTTCCCGCGAAGATGGGGCTGTAAGCAGAATGAGGCCTGGTGAGGGCCGGCAGGACAGAGACCCCCGACTCCTAGAGAACGTGGGCAGCCCCTGACGGCAGGAGCCAGGAGCAGCACCACTAGTGGGTGTGGGCACAAGCCGGGAGCCCCGCCCTGGAGGCAGAGGTCTCGGGCCTTCCCAGGCTAGCAGACCACACATCCTGGCCCGGGCCCGGTCCCCAGCCTGGCACTGCTGCAAAAACGGGACGGCAGCTGAGCCCACTAACCCAGTCCACGTTTCCTTTGATACCTTCTCCAAAATTCTGGACCGAGGTGCTGTCACCCTGGCAACCCTCCCCACTCACAAACTGGGACTTGCTTCTACTGAGTGGTCCCAGGGGCAAAGCAGGTGACAACTGCGGGTTTGTCTCTGTCAACTGTGCCAGCCAAGAGGGTCTCCCTCAGCCAGCACCAACAGGGCTGGAGGAGGATGTACAGGACACATGTCCTGGTGCCAGAGGAAGCACCATGTGGTGGGGGGCACGCCAGGTGGGTGCTGGGGCGCGGCCTTGGGAAGCCTGGGCCCGGCATGCTGCCCACGCCCATGAGCCTGTGCACAAGCCCCTGCCGCGTGCTCACCTGGTGGGGTCTCAGAGCTGGGGACATAGGATGAGGCTGGGACCACGCTGGGTGTGGCAGGCAGGTAGCTCGTGGAGGGCAGCGCAGGCTCGTTGTTCAAAGCCCCGAGTTTCTGGAAGGCAGAGTTTTTGGTCCCTCTAGGAAGAGGCCCGTGGCTGGGCTGGCACCTGCATGGGCCTTGGTGCCTCATTCCAGAGGACATAAACCTGGCCCCCCAACCTGGAGTGCCTGGGCTGCTGTTTGCTTAAGGAGCCGCCAAACCAGCCATCTTCGAGGAAAGGAGCAAGTTCAACAATGTTTTTCTTGTCACAAAAGCACATAATAAAGGGAAGACACAGTGTAAGCAAATGAGAAAACACAGCTGTGCAACAGGAAGGAGCCCATTACCCAGAAATGACCAATGGTGACAGGCCTTCTCCAGGCCCTGCCCGTGGGGACCCCAAAAGCGAGCTCGCTTGGCAGTGGGGCCGCCGCAAGGGCAGCGGTCTCCTGAGCAGTGGAGCGAAGCGTTCCCAGGAGCCACGTCTGGCCCCCAGCAAGCCCCCGCCTGTGCGCGGCCGGCACCGCCTCACCCACATCCACGCACCTGTCCGCGCACACACGCACGACGCACGCATGGACATACACGCTCTCCGACAATAGGCTCTAGCGGCTGGCACGTGGGGCTCTCGCCGTGACGCGCTGGAGGGCGACACGGCAGGCGTGGGGGCGCGCCCGTGGGAGCCCTACCTGCGTGGACACCAGGCCGGCTGCGTAGTCCGGGGTGGCGTTCTCGATGACTGTCTCTTCCTTGGCTGGCTTCTCCACCACTTCCGTATCTGCTGACAGAGTCCCTGTCAGTGGCGCCTGCGCGGGCCTGGCCCTCCCGGCTCAGAAAGTCCCGAGCCGCGCGCCACGCCTGCCCTTCCGACAGGTGAGGCAGGAAACGAGCGCTCAGGAAGAGCGCTGCCAGCTGCCGTCACCTCTTGGGGAAAGACGGGCTTGTTCAGACATGAGAGGCACCAGGGAACCCAGAAACAGGCCTCGGGGAGCAAGGGACGCCAGGGGACACGCCCCGCCCCGCCCCGCCGGCGCCCCCACGCACCCAGCGTCTTCCTCCTCCTCTTCGCCTCCCGGCCGGCGCCCACCATGTCTAACTCGGAAATGTCGAGCAGCTGCCGAGACAGACAGGAGCCCGCGCTCAGCGACGGCGCCAGCGGCTCTGGCCAGCGCCGCGGGGCCCGCCTCGCGGGGAATGCCCACCTTCACGCCCCTCTCCTTGCGCAGAGGTGTCCTCGAAGGCGGGATGGGCGTGCGGTTCCCGGCCGGGCTGAAGACACTGGGGGTCGTGGGGCTCCTGAAGGGCGCCTGCTTCGGGATGCCTTTGAGTGGGGCTGCGGAGAGGCCCGTGCCCGTCAGGGGCCCGGTGGCAGTGGCCGGCAGGGACGGCCAGTGTGCAGCCGCCGCCACCACCTCCGCTGTCTGTCCCACGCGGAGGCTGCTCCGCAGCGTGCTCTGCAGGAAGGGCCCGCGGGGCCCTTTGCCCCGCCCACGGCCCGTCGCCCCGCCCCTTGCCCCGCCCCACGGCCGCTTGCCCCGCCCCGCGGCCCCTCGCCTCGCGACTCTGCTGTCTCTACCCGGCAGGTGGAGGTGACGCCCCAAGAGGCCGCCGTCCTTCAGGAGCAAGAGCCTGCCCTCTCCTGTAGCCAAGCACTCGGGCACTAGGTCGGCCTGCCCAGAAGGGCGAGGCCATCCCAGCTGACCCAGGACATTCTTGCCCAAAACACTGAACAAGGAGGCGACCCTGCGTCTCCGCCTGCACAGACGGACTCTTGCACCTCCAGCCGAATTGATGTGCTGCAGGCTCTACGGCCCACACGCAGCGGGGTGCCCAACGGGGTCGCCCTCCGTCTCCCCAAGCCTGGCCCCACCGCGCGTCTAAGGGAAGTCACTGCACAGCCCAGGGACACTTCCCCACTCCTGCAGCAGAAGGCTCAGGTCTAAAGGGAACGACTGGCCCTGGAGCATTTCATTCCCCATTAAGTGCCGAGGTTCACGCGGGGAGGGGCCATGCTCACCACCCACTGGTGGCCTAGTCCCCTCCCCACCATGAGAACAGCATCAGGGGCCAGAGACACAGCCACTGCAGACAAGCAAGGGACGCATGGGGGCCCCTTCCTCATCCTAGCACATCCGTGCATACCCTCCAGGCCTTCCTGGAAGTGACAGCCTCGGAGGCCAGCCTAGGCTCTGGCCTCCCCTCCCAGCGCTCCCCGGGGGCCTGCCATCGGGTCAGACCTCCTGGCTAAGCTAAGGAGCCGGGAGCCTATGGTTGAGGTCAGAGCCTCGCGTCTGCCGGGCAGGTGGCTCTGAGCACAGGCGAGCGAGCGCAGAGGCGTCCAGCCTAAAGCGCAGGCAGCGGCCTTACTCGTGGTGTCCATCTTCCGCAGCAGCCCCCGGCCCTTGGCGTGGAAGGGCACGCCCGCACTCCTCTTGAGCTGCTGCGCAGTCTCCGTGGCTGCAAGGAGAAGGTGGTAGGTCAGGCTCACCCACACGACAACGCGACTACCACCGCCTGAACTACCACGTCCACAGAGGCCGCTCTCTACACAAGGGCTTGTCTGCAACCCCAGGAGCCCACACAGGTTCCACCGAAGCCGCGGGGACGCTGACGGCTTTCCATGTCCCCACTGGAGGTCACCGGGCAAGTGTCTCCCACACACACTTTATGAGCTACCATTTGGGAAGACACTGAATAAATGACCAAACAGTTCTAAAGTCACATGAGGTCACCGTGACTCAAGAGGTGACGTTATAGGAGCAAAAAGGCCTCTGCAAGGCTGCCTGCCCATCGCCTGTGTAACTCGGTTGGTACAGATTTCATTTCTGTGACAACGATTACAGACGCTGTAACCTGAAAATTCTGATGTTTCTAAAACAGAGTTTTAGAACACAGTTGGGCGAAGCAATAAATAAATTTGTAAGAAAACCCAAGAACTTTCTGTAGAACCTGACTGCCTTGAAATGACAGTTCAGGCACCATACAATCTGAAAGAAATCGAAGGATAAAAAGCACAGAAATAAGACAAAAGCATGATTTGCCCCCATCTGCGAGCTCCCCGGGGCAGGCAGGGTGGCCTCGCTGGACGGTCCCCACAAGGCTTGATGCCCACTCCCTCAGTTTCCCTGAGGTACCCCCAGACCCGCGTGGGGACAGTGGCCACTCACATTTCTGCAGAAGCTCTGCTCTCAGCGTGGCACTCTTTGGTTTCCTTTTTAACTGAAAATGTTTCACTGGGGGAGTGAGGGGTCCGGCGAGGGTGGTCAGGGCGTTTTTATTCAAGTACTGGCACTCCAGTGGCAACATGGCTGACGCTTCACACTCGTTCACTACTTGGTGAAGAAACAAGCACGTTCGTTAGGCGGTGCGGGTCCCTCACACAGGCCGCGGTTTCCACGGCTCACAGAAAAAGCCAAAATGGACTCTCCTATTTATAGCCGTGGACCTTCTGCTTTGTTTTCAAAGCCGACGCAGTATCCACAGGACTGACTCCCGGTGTTGAACCCTGCCATCACGCAGCCGTCACGGCCACTGTGGGACCCCTACCAGCAGCCTCCTGGCCTCGGCCCGAGGCCTGTCTGTTTGAACAGCCAGGAGACACGTGGGGGAAGGAGCTGCAGCCGCCCCACTGTTCACAAGTTAACCTGTCCCCTGGGGGCCGACAGGCCCACCTGGAGCAGAAGACAGAGCACAGCCCTCCGCCCAAGAGACGTCACCCAGGTGGGCGTGGACCGCGCCTGGACCCTGGAGGAAGCCTCGTCAGGCTGAACAGCAGGACAGAGCAGCTCGGGTGTGCTCCCCACGCCCTGGAAGCGTCTGTGCTGCGCTGGCCAGGTACAAGTCCAGTGACAGCATACACAGGGAGAGTGAGGTTCCCTGGTAGGTGAGGTGGCACAGGTTCCACCTCAGGGCCGCCTGCCCCAGCTCCAAACCAGGACAGCGGCTTGGCAGGAGCGGACCTCCTCAGCCCTGCGCTCTGACAGACACAGTAAGTATTTTCTAACTGGTATTGTTTCGCGTCCTAAACAAGTGAGCTGCTGCCATTATCAACCCACCTTTCTGAGTGTCTGCTCTGTACCCTCCAGAATGTTCTAGGTTCTGGAGCTACAGGCACAGTGCGCGCCCTTGTGGGCTGAGTGGGGAGACTCGTGAACATGGAAATAATACCAAATTTTAAAAAAAACAAGTGCAGTGAGGATGGGGCCTTGTCCCTCAGACAGGCAAAGAGCTGGACAGCAGCACGTGGCCAGGGGTGGGGTGGGGGGCGCACAGGTAACCCTGCAGAACCACAGAGCACAGGGCAGCACACTGGGACACCCTACAGGCAAGTTCATTTGGAAGAGGTGTCTGAAGGGAAGCCGTCTGCCCTTCCGGCACGGTGGGCCCACACATACCCTTTTCTCGTAGCTCCCCTAAGATGTCCTGAACGTTGGGGTTCTGTTCTTCAAGATCAAGGTTGAGCGAACCCGTGTCAGGGAAGGACTTCAGAATGTCGGCCACCATGAGGACCCAGGGGTCCGAGTCCAGGGTGGCCAGCTGGATGATCTCGGTGAGAGCACCCTTCATCTGCCAAGAGAGGAGATACGGTGGTCCTGAGGGGCTGCTACGCCCCCCGCCCCATCCTGGCGCCACCTGCACGTGCACAGAGGCCGAGCTGGGCAGAGTGAGCGTCCACGATCCTCTGTTCCACACAGAGAAGCCCCCTTCAGGCCCGGCTGTACCTCACAGGGCAGCGTCCCACCTCTGTGGCAGGGGCCCCCACGCCCTGCCAGGAACCTGTGCCCCTGCCCCACAACCATCCACTTCCTTGGGCTCCCACGGCCTCTGCCAGGTTGCAACACCCACTCAAGTGCGTGCCCCCACCTTGGCCTACTGTTGGGAAGGCTGTACCCCAAGGCCCCCACGGAAGCAGCCAGTCTCCTCATGTGCTGATACAATACGAAGTGTGAAGGTCACCCTGGACGAGCTGACACCTCCCAGCTCCTGCCTTGAGTGTGCGTTGCTAAGAACGACGCCAGGTGCCGACACCCCCGCCGTTCAGGAAACCTGCTCATGGAGAGCTGGGCCCAGAGTAGTGGTGGACAGGGGGGCAACCTGGCAGGCAGGTGGCCCTGACCTGCTCAGCAGAGCAAAAGGCCAGGGTCTCGGCTACCTGTGGCTACACACAGGGGAAGGGGGTGTGCCAGGGAGGCGTGCGGAGCTCCTGCCACGTTCCGTGACCTGCCAGCCTCGCATTCGCCGAGGCCTCCCCGTGGCACAGAGGATCGCTGTCGGGGGCCGGGGTCAGCAGGCGATCAAGAGAACAGGAACCTCCTGAGGACGCTCAGGAAGAGGGGCCAGGCCCTGCACCTCCCACGGCTGGACGCCGGGCTCACGTTATTCGCTCCTCACGGCACAAGAAAGAAAAGAAATCCGGAGGAGGCTGGCATGCCCGAGGACCAGGCTGATGCGGCGCCCCCGCCCGCACCCCTCAATGCCTAGGAGCTGAATTCCCCTCCCATTACTGCGCTGCCCACCTCGGAGGCCCAGCGCCCAGGGATCGCTGTGGCCAGTGGGGTCCCCTCCACACCTGAATACCCTGCCCCTCATGGCCATACTTCCTCTGACAGGTGCCAACAGAGTGGAGCGGAGCAGCGGCCAGCCATCTGCAGGGCACAGGGCCCTCGCTGTCTGAGCCTGACACATCAGAGGGCCAGTCGGAAACCTGGACAGTCCCCCTTACACCTCCCCCCCCCAAGTTCTGTCCTAAGAGGCCTGTGGCCAGCACCTGTCACCTCCACACCCGACTACTGCCAGCTCTCAGCAGGTGCCTCAGTCTCACCTTCATCTGACCCTCATCGTCGCGGCAGTGGACAGAACTTGCAAAGTGATAAACTGGACCCCATGCATGCTCCAGCTTAAATCTCATCGCTAGCCCGTCACTGCCCTTGGGACGCAGGCAGCCCCAACCCGCCTGAGGAGGCCGCACCTGCCCTGGGCGCTGCCCGCGGCCCCAGCCTCTGTCCTGCGGATGTCAGGAATGAGCCCGACCAGGCTGCACGTCAGGTCCACTGTCCCAGTGCGGGTGGAACCCCGCTCCACACCTCTCACCTGCACAGGCCCTCACTCTGGCCTATGGGGCAGTAACTGCCACCCTGAGCCCCAGCTCACCACATCGAGCAAACTGCACATGCCACCCACTCGAGGACAGTGCCATCGGGGGAGGGCTTCACGGCTCCGGTGTCCCTACTAATGTGGGGGGCCTGTCGGCCACACGCAGGATCGGTGCCAACTGACCTGATGCTAAAAGGCCATCTCTTGAAATATGCAGAAGTATGTTCTTTTGATACGTGGCAAAATGGCAAACATTTCTATATTAACATTTGTGGTGGGAGCCCCGTCTATCACCTCCCCTTTTATTTAGCTGAGCTGTAAGCTCTGTTCTATGTTTAAAAAGCAAAAAGGTATGGAATGAAAAGTTAATTTTATCTATCACTTACTACAATAAGTTAAGAGTAAAAACATGTCCCTGGCAAACTAAAATTATGTAACAAAAAATTACACCAAAGTCTGTTTTAAGTGGCTCAGTAAAGATAGCAGGTTCCACCCAAAGCACTAAGAACAAGAAACACACAGAGACCGTGTTGGAGGAAATGGGAACGGCCTGTTTCCCATTCCCATGTTGGAGGAAACGGGAAAGTGCCTGCAGATGACACGTAGGACAGGAGCAGCAGCGCAGGGCCCACCTGAGGCCCCGGCCCTGGCTGGGCGTCATGTCCCCAAATGCCAGGCGTCCGAGTGCCCGGGAAGCACAGCTGAGCTGTCTCTGGAGGAGACGGGCTGGGGACAGCCCTGCTGAGCCAAGCTGGGCTGGCCGTGTCCGCCAGTCCCTGACATGGAACAGGGCTCCGGCCTCCGACACGAAGCTCCTATAAACAGCTGGGCCAGGTCAGGGAGTTGTACAACTCTCTAAAACAAGGGCCTAAAGCAGGGAAATGAGTTCAGCACAGCAAGACGACAGCAGGTGACAAACCAGTAGAAGGACTGTACCCAGAAATACACCTGTGCTGCTGTGTCGCCTCTATGAACGTGACACTGACAAGTCCTCACAAGGCTTGAACAGACGGCGAGCTGCATGGCGTCTCAGCCAAAAGGACGGACATTCCCCTCAGCTACTCTGTATCTCTGGGGCGACCCACTCAAATTCCAGAGAGATTGTCTTCACAGCACATGACAATCTGATTCTAAACTTCCCACGAGAAAATCAGCAAATATAAGAAGAAAATTTGAAAAGGTAAAAAGAGATTAATCTCACCAGACATTAAAATGCATTATAAATGCCTCATGATTGAATACATTCTTTACCTCTCGTTTTATTCCCATGTAAACTTCAAATGGACCAGATTTCAATTTGAAGAATAAGACCATAAAAGTACTAGAAGAAACCACAGAACTCTTTCTTTTTATGACTGCTAAGCGAGAAAGCCTGTCTCTGTCAGCATGAGTCCAAACCAAGGACCATAAAAGACGAGAATTAACACAAAAAACTCCAAACCCTATAAATGAAATCAAAAGAGAAAACGATAAACTGGGAAAAAATACTTTCAAGTCCTATCACAGGTGGTTAAAACACGCAGGCGCAGGTGCACACAAGTCAATCCTGCAAGTCAATAAAGTTTATCATTAGAAAAATGGTTCAAAACCTTAAAGACACAAAGGATTCTCAGCTTCATTCAACACAAGAGAAATGAAAAATAAAAGTAGGTTGACACATCCTGTCCCACTCGTGGGACAGGCGGGGCAGGCAGAGCAGGGCTGGCCTGTCAGGTCAGGAGGATGGCAAAGCACCGTCAGCACGCGCTACCGAGGCCGGCCACCTAGGGCCAAACCTGAACCTGCTGCTGCTCCCCCGGAAAGCGCGGGCACATCCCCAGGCTGAGTCACCTGAGGACAGTGTCTGGCCGTAGCGACACTTCCCCGGAGCCGGTGACCACACACTGCCGACTAGTGCCTCAGTGGGCACGAGCTCTACTCACTCACTAAGCAGGCTTTCGGCCTGGGCACTCAGCACTTCCCTGTACAACTTACTGATACGCTCTTAGTAAGAAATTACATGGGAAAACAAAGACTGATGTGCATTTAAAACCGTTTCATGTGTTCTGAATCCTCAGGTCTTTCATTGCTTAGGTAAACTACAACTTAGTATTGCAAGAACTCAACTTTGCTTCCAACCACTCTACTTTTTGTAGCTGCCTGTGATGATTAAATCTGTAATTTAGTATTGACCTATGGTCCTACTTAACCAAGCACACGTTTAACCAACTCCCCAAACTCCAAAACTTAAATAGGAGCTTGATCTTCACGTGAAGGTGACTACGGAATTCTTTGTAAGGATCCCTGAAGCCTCTCAAAGCAAATCTCTCTCTTTAAACTAATTAAACTAATTAGGTCTATTTAATAGGCTAGAATTTTGAGGTTTGGGAAATAGATTTTTAATCCAGTTGCCCCTTCTTGAGGATAAAAACGTACTAGTGATGGTACGTACGTATCCTCACTGGGCAGAAATAGTCTCAGGCCAGAGGACTCAGCAGCAACAGCTACTCAAATACTTCTAGAAAGGACTTTTGCTGCTGGGGCAATCCCCACAGGCGCCATAGTGACGGGGGAACCTACATTACAGACACGTTTTATGGACCCCACGCAGGCACATCCGGCCGAGACTGCGGCATTCCCGTTGCACTATGAGCCCCAGGCTCTGGCTTCGCGGGACAGACCCAGGAGGCAGGCAGTGTGTAAGTGGCACGGCTTGCTGAACCTCTCACGCCTGCCTTGGCCTAAGCCCTCCTTCGTACTGCTTCCCCTAAGATCTACTGGGTCCCTTTGGTAACTGCTGTCTCCTTTCAACAGCATCACCGGGAGACCTGAGACTTGATCAAGGAATGTTCGAGTCTGCCTTGCTGGGAAGAACTTCTGACTTACTATAAAACCCCTGATACTAACTCAGAGTTCGTACAGTAGCCACCTTTCCACCACGCGCCCCCGGGAGGCGAAGGCTTGGGGCATCGCAGCTGACAACCAGAGAGACTGTCTACTAGAAAAGATCTGCGGGCCGGCCGGGTGGCTCAGAGCGTTAGAGCGCGAGCTCTCAACAACAAGGTTGCCGGTTTGACTCCCGCATGGGATGGTGGGCTGCACCCCTGTAACTAAGATTGAAAATGGCAACTGCACTTGGAGCTGAGCTGTGCGCTCCGCAACTAGACTGAGGGACAGCGACTTGGAGCTGACGGGCCCTGGGAAATGCACACTGTTCCCCAATATTCCCCAATAATAATAAAAAAAATCTTCAGCCTCACTGGAAAGGACCGTACCAGGGACTGTGCCATGGAGTTACAACACATGGACTCTCATTTTAAAGGCGCGCTCGCCCACACCTCATCAGCTGGCTGGACATGCCAGCCTAGAGGAGACGTCATATGAAGGTTCTCCAGAGCAGACAGCTTTGTCAAGACGGGGCCAGGCCAGTAGAGTCAGCTCCTGCTGTGCAGAGTCCTACATGTATTCCACCGTTGGCTTCATGTTTGCATTCCTGGGTATATTGATCTTAATTCTCTTGTGACAGCCAGTTACCTTCCCTATGTTTTGGGTTGTATGCTCACTGACCTTGACTACACCCTTCCAAACGGGAAACAATGGCACAGAAATGTCATGATCCAATGCTTTCGCACTGTGGCCTCCTCAGGGAAGCTGCCTAAACACTGGACAGTCACCCGATGCCTGCCTCTACCTTTGCTAAAACTGACAACTCCAGTTTTTCCTGTTAGCAATTCCTTGAGCGTCCACTGTTAATTTTATAAAAGCCTCTGTAAAGCCACTGTGGCGGCGATCAGTCCTGTTCAGCATGCCCCCCTTTCGGCCGTTGCAACTGCCATTCCAGTAGTTTTGCACACCACCTACTGGGGACGTGGTCAATCATTAGGAAAAACCGTGGCCTCACAGCTCCCTTCTCAAGTTGCTGGTTTGGACCTACATGCCTTCTCCTTTGTTTCCAACCAGGCAGTGAAGCCAAATCTGTGTCCTGGTAGAATGAAGTGCTGCTAGTTTTTACGACAAGTCCATCATCGTAAGTGTGAATTATTCCCTTTATCTTACGCTAGAAGGGTGCTAACCCCTGTACTGACATCCGATCAGTTGTTCAACTGGAAGGACCCGTATCTCAACTGAGATGACTTAGAGCAACATGTGAGGCAAACACGGGTGGCTAAGAGAAGCTGTGTGTACCATCTTTATGAAAATTTCCACATGTGTACTGTCCTTGCTTGTCCCAATGGCTTAAAGAAAAAGGAGCAATTTCAAATATAAGAAAATTTCTCTCAGATAGGAATACTATCCTGACAGTAGTCAGTCTGCCAGCTTAGGGCTGTTACGTCTCTGACCTCTCTCAGGACTGAATGTAATTCAGTCATTTGAAGACGACTTCCTTTTGTCAGTTGCTTGTCCTTCACCTCATGTCAAGGTTGAAAAATTGAAATGCACTTTAAGTGAGATCAGAGAAAATGGGCCTTACCTTTTAGATATCTATCAGCATGGATAACACTTAACATAATTTGGAAAAGTAAATGATTCCATAAATTGTATTACTGGAGTTAAGGTTTGCTGTCGATGGGCTGGGGCTTTCTTTAAGGCACAAAACCTTTCTTCCAGGTACCACCCACCAATGGCACTCCTGCCCGCGTGTAATCTCTTACTGAGTGGGAGAGATACAAGCACCCAAACGGTTTGTTCTTTTAGACAGTGACAGGGGACACTGTCTCCA
The DNA here is from genome assembly GCF_964194185.1 of Rhinolophus hipposideros. Lineage (NCBI taxonomy): Eukaryota > Metazoa > Chordata > Mammalia > Chiroptera > Rhinolophidae > Rhinolophus > Rhinolophus hipposideros. Next base: position 110,167,147 of record NC_138047.1, on the reverse strand, counting down.
GTGACAACAGCAGAGATTCACTCTGGTGACTGGCCCGAGTGGCGGGTGGAGTGAGGCCTCGCCGTGACCACATCCACGTGACTCAGTTCCTGCCCCACCACTGATCATGCACCTTGAACATGCACCTTTGGTCTCTGGTAGGTGCTACAGAGGACATGAAAAGTGTGGGAACAGATCCTGTTCACTGAGAACTTTGAATAGAGAAGATCAAACTGTCATCTGACGGTGGGAACAGCCTGACTTCACTGGCAGCTGGTCTTAACTTCTCAGCCATTGATCCAGAAGACATGGCTTTCTTGGCAGACAGGCTACCCGTGTTCTGGAACCTAGAAATCAATTTCCGGGATTCTTAAGAGCACCTAGCTTAGCCTAGACACTGCGATAAACTCGATCAGATTCATGAGGATGGGCAAGTGGTAGGGAGATTAAACTGTTCGCCTTTCACCTCTGAAAGTATGCAGCGTACTGATGGGGAGGAGCCTCTAAAATCTCCCTTCTACTGGGGTAACGTTTCTTTAGGTGGAGCCACGTTAACACTGAGGTGAATGCTTAGAAATTCAGAGGTATTGGGTCTTTACCCATATTAATTTGAGCTGCTTACTTAATTGGTGTAATTTGCTACACATTAGTGCTATATTCATAATGATTTTGTTCTATTAACTATTACAGATTTCACAGTAATCTGCATGGTAAACAAACTATTTCGCCTCTTTGTAAACATGAGTATGATTCTGATACTTCTGTGGATGTGAACGGTACTTTATTCCAACACTAACTCATGTACATAGCAAATAAATCCAGTTGTATAGTTTTCAAATGCCATCAGTAAAAAATATGTAAAAGCACGTAAGGATTTCCGTCAGTTCCATTCCTCTTAGCTCTTCTCAGATACAGCTGAATATTAATCGTTCCAAGACGGCGGCAGGTGTAGAATTGTGAGATTAATATTTGGGGGGAGGCAACCACTCCTTTAGAACTGCAGGCTCATGGGCTGGCCCAGGCACTGCGCTGGCCCTGGCACTGCTCAGTTGGACATAATGATGTGACATCTAATGAGAACAGTTAATGGAATGGCCTGCTTAGCTACTAGAAACAGCAGAGCTCGACAAAGATCTTTAGTTTCCCGAGCTCGAGCAGTCCTCGACAACAGGAGTGCTTTAGATTACATGTTGCAGTCCAGGGAGGACTTTGTGCCATAGCTAATGACTCGTGCTGGATAAATTCTGCTTTCCAGGTAGAATCAGAAACAACCAAGCTTCTTAAACTCGCAAAATCCCTTAAGGGACATTCTAGTTTCACTGCAAGTGCTATTAGCTGGTTGGGTTAAAATTTTGGTTCAGAACTATTTTAAGGTCTGGATTGCAAACTATTTTCATTGCTGTTCTAATTTCGTACTGGATCTCACAGTCCAGCTGTTGATGTTCTGTACAGCCAGGTGCTTAAAACCCCACAAAGACTTGAGGAATGGCTGCACAAAGGAGAGTGACCCATCAAGCCACAGCAACCCTTAGATTTTGTAAAACCATCGTGGTTAAAAAAAAATGTTTTCCTATTATACGACAGGTTGTCTACTGACCCAAATCAAGAAACTAAGCTGAGTAGACCCCCACGACTGAAGACTGTTCGCCAGTTGTGCTGGTTTTCTTGATGCTACAAACTGATTGCTTTTATTTGTTCTTTAACTCCTCCTAAATTGTTCTAGCCATTTTACTGGAGATTGTTAAAAAAAAAAAAAAAAGAAAAGAAAAAGAAAACAACCCTATAGCGACAAGGCTAACTCAGCACAAACCTAACTTCCAAGAATTTCTTTGCGTTGAACAGATGCCTGGGAGACCTCTTCTAAGCAATGGCCCTAGTTACTCTACTGGCTACTGCGCCAGTCAAAGCCAGTCTCTGGATTTGAACCGAAACATCGGCTCTTCTTGGGTCTCCAGCCTGCTGGCTTTCGGACGGGAACCGGGGTCTCAGGCTTGTTGGCTACAGACCTTGCAACTCCTCAGATGCGACAGTCACACACAGGCGATTCCTTTTAAAGGCCCTCTGGCATATTTAGGTAGGTACAGGGCGTACACGCGCATGCGCACGCGCACACACACCCCTAGAGCTCTGGTTCTCCGGAGAAGCCGGTCTAATACAGCGTGGAACACACCCAGCACGGTGATCTAGGCCCCTGCATATGGTCCTGTGCAGAAAGGCTTAATCTTCAGAATGACACCCCTAAGGTATCAAGACCCTTAAGTAACTGAAAAAAATAACTAAGACAACTAAGTGAATTAGGATGTCTTAGAAAGATTTTTTAATACCAATAAAATAAATAAAAATGCTTTTTAGAAAAGTAAATTACTCATAATGGCCTAGTTCTTATGCTATCTATATCTAGCTAAATGAATCCTTTATTATAATTTCCTGTAATATGGACAAAGTCCAAGGATAAACTACTACACACACACACACACACACACACACACCAATGAAAGAAAGCTGGTATACCTATATTAGTCTGGACAGAAACAGACTTTACGGACAAAACACTACCAGACATAAAGACCCATGATTCAGTTTACCAGGCAACTAAAACAATTCTAAACTTGCATGCACCTAGTAACATAGTCTCAAAATACATAAAGCTAAATTGATAAAACTATGAGGAATAGAGAAGTCCATAACCACAGTAAAGATCAACAAACCCCTCTCACTAATTGATAAAATAATTTTTAAAAGCTCAGTAAGAATACAGTAGACCTGTACAACACAATTAAACAAATTTGACATAATGAACACATACTGGACAATAGATCTCAAAACTAGAGAATATGTGTGATTCTCAAGCTCACTCACAATGTTTACAAAAACTGACCACATACTATGCCATTAAGCAAATTTTAAATTTCGAATGACAAGTTATTAGACTACATTCTCTGACAAATACTTAATATACTAGAAATCACTAATAAAAACTAAAACCTCTCCCTCCTTTGATGTATAGAAATTAAAAACATTTTTAAATTACACAAGCATTGTCAGTGAAGAAATCATCATAGAAATTTGAAAACATTGTGACTTGATAATGAAAACACTATCAAAACTTGTAAGATGAAGCTAAAGTTGTGATGTAAGAAAATTTGTGGCTTTATATGTATATTTTAGAAAAGCTGAAAAAAAAGGTCAGCATCCATCTTAAGAGATTAGAAAACAATAACAAAATAAATACAAAGAAAGCAGAAGAAAATAAAGTGCAAAAATTAGTTAAACAGAAAACAGAGTATCAATAAAGCCAAAAATTGGTACTTCAAAAAGGCTTATAAAATTGACAAACATCTGGTGAAATGGATCAAGGAAAAAAAAAAAGAAACATCACTGTACATGCTTCTGATATTAAAAATATAAGATATTAACTATTTTATGCTAATAAACTTGAAGTTTTAGTAGAATGGTCAACTCCTTAGGAAAATACAACATCAAACCTTTACTTAACATAAAACCAAAACTCAATGCTCAAAAAATCCAGGTCCCCCATATGGCTCTATTACTAAATTCTACCAAACATTTAGGAAGAAATAATTCCATTAGTAAACAATCTTTCCAAAGAAGAGGAACATAGAGGATACGCTGTAACTCCTTTAATAACAGTAGTGTAACTTTGATACCAAAATCAGATAGTCTGGGAAAGTAAAATTAAAGGCTAATCTCATCCATGAACATAAATACAAAATTCTTACACAAAATAACAGAACAAAATAATCCAACAATATAAAATGACCAAGTAAGGAATGCAAGGTTGGTTTACGATTAATCAATTGTGTTCTGTTAATGTAGCGAGTTACACATCAACAGATACTTTAAACATTTGGTTAAAAATTCATTCATGTTCACACACACACACACACACACACACACTCTCTTGGTAGAACTTAGTAATAAAGCCATCTAGGGGACCTGGATTTTCTTTGTGGGAAGATTTTTGAGTACTGATTTTTGGGTTTATGTTAAGATTTGATGTTATATTTTTCTAGGGAGTTGGCCATTCTTCTAAAACTTCAAATTTATTATCATATATACATATATATATATATATATATACATATATATATATACATATACACAGATACATACATACACACACACACGGTGTCAAAAAATGTATACACATTTTAAGAAAGGAAAAAACTGTATTAAAAATGGAATACAGAGTGGCCGGTGGCTCAGGTGGTTGGAGCGCTGTGCTCATAACACCAAGGTTGCTGGTTTGATTCCCACATGGGCCAGCGGGCTGCGCCCACAACTACATTGAAAACAACCGCTTGATTTGGAGCTGAGCCACCGTGAGCAGTGGCTGACTGGTTCAGCTGGTTAGAGCACACTGCTCATAATACCAAGGTTGCCGGTTCAATTCCCACATGGGTCAGTGGGCTGTGTCCTCCACAACTAGACTGAGAACGGCTTGACTCAGAGTTGCGGGGGGGAAGTAATACAATGAATAACACTAGCATTTATTTGATTAACGCTGTGTTTTGAGTGAATGTCATACTACACATTGCTACATAATTCAATTCAATTTCAAAAAGTAATACATAGATAACAGCTCTTATAATGTGTGTACACTTTTCTGGCACCCCTGATATATATACATATATATGTATATACACGTGCACACATGTGTGTATATGTCTGTGTGTGTATATATATGTGTACATATATATACACACACAGATATATATATAAAACAAGGGTTGGCAAGGATGTGAGAACTTAGAACACTCAAAAATCACTGGTGTAAAATGTAAAAATGGTGCAGCCACTGCGGAAAACAGTCTGGAAGTTCCTCAAAATGTTAACCATAGTTACCATATGATGCTCCTAGTATATACCTGAGAATTGAAAACATATGTCCACACTGAAAATATAAAACATATGTCCATAAAAACTTGTCATGAATTTCCATAGCGGCATTATTCGTTACACTAGACAAAAACTTGAAACAACCCAAACGTCCATCAGCTGAGTAGTAATTGATGAATAAAATGAGGTCTATCAATATAGTGGAACTTCATTCTGTCTTAAAAAAGGAATGAAGTATTGACATTGTTAACCTAGATAAACCTTGAAAATATTATGCTAAGTGAAAGAAGCCAGCCAGTCACCAAAGACCACATATTATATGATTCCATTTAGGATTTCCAGGCGGGAATTCCCGCCCGTTCTCAGGAAATATTTTTGCTTTCTTATTTCCAAATCCCGAGAAAAGTTGGTCATGAAATCGGAAAAATCGGCTCATGAAACCTAGTAATACCCACAATGGGAAATAAAGGTACCATGCACAGTGTATCTCTTAAACATTTTTCATATTTATCGCTAGGGTTTCCAGGAGGGAATTCCCACCCAATCTCGGGAATGTTTTTCGCTTTTCCGTTCCCGAATCCTGAGAAAATTTGGTGGGGAAATCGGGAAAATTGGCTCCTTGAACCTAGGTGTTGGTAGTATCAGCTATCATTTTGTGGAAACGATTCATCGTGGAGAACAGAAAACAGTTTATATTTCAGGATTTGGGAATGGGAAAGCGGAAAAACATCCTGAGAACGGGCGGGAATTCCCACCTGGAAACCCTAATTCCATTTATATGAAATGTCCAAAATAGGCAAATCCATAGACACCGAAAGTAGATTAGTGGTTGCCTAGGCTGGAAGGTGTGTGTGTGGGGGAGAAGCCTGCTAACAGGTAACAGAGTTTATTTTGGGGTTGATGAAAAATGTTCTAAAATTGACTAGGATGACAGCTGCACAATTCTGAATATATTAAAAACCAATTCAACTGTACATATTGAATGGGTGAATTCTGTGATGTGTGAGTTGTCTCAATAGAACTGTTACAAAAAACTCATTCATGATTAAAAGGTTTTTTTTTTTAAATCTAGGAACAGAAGGCAATTTCCTTAACCAGTAAAAAATATCTGCCAAAAATAATAGGAAACATACTTATTGGCAAATATTCAAAGTTCTTCCAGTGTTGTTGTCACACAGCAGCCTAGCCGACTGTCCCCCCGTGTCTTTCCTTGAGGAAAGAGGGGTCTGTGAGACTGTGCCTTTCGGGGACTTTGTTTTATCTTGATGTTTTACACCTCATGTCTGTCTGGTCCCCAAAAGATGGTTTGCAGCCAATGACGAGTAAGATTCCCCATGGGGGGGACAACTTAAGCCAGGCAGAACAGAGTGGGGACCCCCAATGAGCTGCCTTGGAAGATCTGGGAAGGGGCCTTGCCTCCCCTCCCCGCTGCCTGGGAAAAGCCACTGCTAACTCTGGCTTTCCCCTCTCACCTGATCGTGAGAGAAGTCATGAGAGCGATAATATCAGCTCTCCCTCTAACCCTACAATTAAGTTTCAGCATGAGAGACCTGTCCCTAAGGGAGGCACATACTACCGTTGTTAAGACATCATGGGACTTTCTGTTTCGGCTGTTTACAGGCAAGAGTGATTGGTTTGAATCATTTTTCTGGTATGATGTATGAGATTTGCAGACCGTGGAAAAGACAATGCTACTTCCTTGTATGATAATCAATAAGAGCCACCAGTCGGCTCAATTCTGGGCTCCAGTCTCTTGTTAGGCTGTGTTAGACCCCCTGGCCTTCTGAGATTTAACTGCATTCTCTGTTTCTTTCTTCCTTACAACTTAACCCAACGCCACCCCTTCTCGTCCCCTCACTGCCCGTGTTGCGCTGGACGCGACAGTGTGACCAGAAACAATGTACTGGAGTGTCCTGGTGAATGCAATAAGGCAAAGGAATGAATGAATGATTGAATGAATGAATAGTAATTGGAAAGAGAAATAAAATAAGAGTAAGTACACAGAAAAATGAAGATTCTATAGGCACATTATTGCAATTAGTAAGACTAGCACAGATGCTATTCACAAACTCATCTAAAAATAAAATTTTAACAGATATCATTTATATTAGCGCAAGAAAACATGAAATATCTAAGAATATATCTAACAGAAACTAAAAGACCTCTGCTGAGAAAATCATGCAGCTGTATAACAAATATTAATATTAAAGAATATCTAGGAGCTCGTAAGGCGGGAGAGGTGTTCTCTGGCAGCCAAGTCCGGCAGGGGCAAAGCCAAAGCAGGGCCTGGGGCTGCTCCGAGCACCCGGAACCTGCTGGGCCTGGTCCCTCCTCTCTCAGGAGCACATCTCTGCCAAGGTCAAGACTGTTCACGTATTTTTGAAATAACAAGAACCCAACTGCTTCTGGATGCTCACGGAGGTGTCCACGAGAGGACTCAACCCGGAGCAGCAGTGACCAGGTTGTCTCCACGCTAAAACAAACAAAACACAAACCCAAATATTAAAGATGTAAGTTGAGATATGCCTATATTAATAATTCATGAGAGTCAATATTATTAAGACGATTTAACCCCAGAATGAACTATAAATGCAACTCAGTCTTAATCAAACCCCAAGTTATACATGGGTGTACGCGTAACCTGAGAAGTGAAGGTAACACACACGGAAGTGCAAAGGGCCAAGAAGAGCTATAGACCCTGAAGAATCAAGTGGGCGGGTCTGCGCTGTTAGCTGTCAAGACTTACTGAGCTAGAAAGTGGCAGGAAGAGGCTTCGTGTCATTCATACGTAGCCTAGAGGAACAGAGGAGAGCCCAGAAACAAACGCACAGCCTAAGTGACAGAGCAGATCAGCGGGCTGTCTGCCACTGGGGCCAGGTGGGCAAGGCTTCCAAGGAGCCTCCGTGCGCTTTGGGTGGCTTTGCGGGACTCCCGCCTGAACTGAACAAACTGGCACTTGTGTGTGCGTTCACGCTCACAACAAAACAAGCACAAACCTAACATGCAATCGTAAGGGAACGAAAAGGAGTGGGGGAATGGTCCAACAACTACGGGGTTCACTGCACGAAGAACCCACAACACACCGTTCCGGCGCGAGCAGTGTCACCCACATCAGGAGGCTGCAGAAACGGGCCTGTGGGGGGAGCACAGAGGGACCTAAGTGTGTGGCCACTCTGTGGGCTAAAAATAACAACACGCGGCCCACAGTCACTGGAAAGTTCTCCGCAGGCCGTCGTGGCCGCTCTGCTGCGCGGCTTTCACATACCCAGGAAAACCTAGACAGACTCCGCACCCCCACATCGGGGCACTAACCTCCGTGCCCTCCCGCAAACACACAGGGCACACACCGCCACCTGCGCCAACAGGTGGTGCCCTAACAGGTGCCCTACAGCCAGCTCGGGTTCCCATCCATCCCCGCTGCCCTGCTTCCCAAACTCCCCTGCAGGTCGAAGGGCTCTGCTTTTCCTCACCAAGAATAAGGGGGGAGCCTGTGAGGGTGACAGTCGGGGGAGGGGCTGTGAGGGTGGGGAAGGGTGTGCTGTTGAGGGGAGCCACTGGAAAGTTCCACCAGGAGCTCGGAAAACCCAGTGCGGCCTGAGAAGGGGGCTGTGAGGGTGGGGGCCTGAGGGAGGTTGTGAGGGTGAGGGGCTGTGAGGGGCTGTGAGGGGCTTGAGGGTGGGGGGCTGTGAGGGGCTGTGAGGGTGGGGGGCTGTGAGGGTGGGGGGCTGTGAGGGGCTGTGAGGGTGGGGGGCTGAGGGGGTTGTGAGGGTGAGGGGCTGTAAGGGGCTGTGAGGGGCTGTGAGGGTGGGGGACTGTGAGGGGCTTGAGGGTGGGGGTCTGTGGGGGGCTGTGAGGGTGGGGGGCTGAGGGGGTTGTGAGGGTGGGGGCCTGAGGGAGGTTGTGAGGGTGAGGGGCTGTAAGGGGCTGTGAGGGGCTGTGAGGGTGGGGGACTGTGAGGGGCTTGAGGGTGGGGGTCTGTGGGGGGCTGTGAGGGTGGGGGGCTGAGGGGGTTGTGAGGGTGGGGGCCTGAGGGAGGTTGTGAGGGTGAGGGGCTGTAAGGGGCTGTGAGGGGCTGTGAGGGTGGGGGACTGTGAGGGGCTTGAGGGTGGGGGTCTGTGGGGGGCTGTGAGGGTGGGGGGCTGTGAGGGGCTGTGAGGGTGGGGGGCTGTGAGGGGCTTGAGGGTGGGGGTCTGTGGGGGGCTGTGAGGGGCTGAGGGTGGGGGGCTGTAAGGGGCTGTGAGGGTGGGGGGCTGTGAGGGGCTTGAGGGTGGGGGGCTGTGAGGGGCTGTGAGGGTGGGGGGCTGTGAGGGGCTGTGAGGGGCTGTGAGGGTGGGGGTCTGTGGGGGGCTGTGAGGGTCTGAGGGTGGGGGGCTGTAAGGGGCTGTGAGGGTGGGGGGCTTGAGGGTGGGGGGCTGTGAGGGGCTGTGAGGGGCTGTGAGGGGCTTGAGGGTGGGGGGCTGTGAGGGGCTGTGAGGGTGGGGGGCTGTGAGGGGCTGTGAGGGTGGGGGGCTGTGAGGGGCTGTGAGGGGCTGTGAGGGTGGGGGTCTGTGAGGGTCTGAGGATGGGGGGCTGTAAGGGGCTGTGAGGGTGGGGGGCTTGAGGGTGGGGGGCTGTGAGGGGCTGTGAGGGTGGGGGGCTGTGAGGGGCTGTGAGGGTGGGGGGCTGTGAGGGGCTGTGAGGGTGGGGGGCTGTGAGGGGCTGTGAGGGTGGGGGGCTGTGAGGGGCTGTGAGGGTGGGGGACTGTGAGGGGCTGTGAGGGTGGGGGGCTGTGAGGGTGGGGGGCTGTGAGGGGCTGTGAGGGGCTGTGAGGGTGGGGGTCTGTGGGGGGCTGTGAGGGTCTGAGGGTGGGGGGCTGTAAGGGGCTGTGAGGGTGGGGGGCTTGAGGGTGGGGGGCTGTGAGGGGCTGTGAGGGGCTGTGAGGGGCTGTGAGGGGCTTGAGGGTGGGGGGCTGTGAGGGGCTGTGAGGGTGGGGGGCTGTGAGGGGCTGTGAGGGTGGGGGGCTGTGAGGGGCTGTGAGGGGCTGTGAGGGTGGGGGTCTGTGGGGGGCTGTGAGGGTCTGAGGGTGGGGGGCTGTAAGGGGCTGTGAGGGTGGGGGGCTTGAGGGTGGGGGGCTGTGAGGGGCTGTGAGGGTGGGGGGCTGTGAGGGTGGGGGGCTGTGAGGGTGGGGGACTGTGAGGGGCTGTGAGGGTGGGGGGCTGTGAGGGTGGGGGGCTGTGAGGGGCTGTGAGGGGCTGTGAGGGTGGGGGGCTGTGAGGGGCTTGAGGGTGGGGGGCTGTGAGGGTGGGGGGCTGTGAGGGGCTGTGAGGGGCTGTGAGGGTGGGGGTCTGTGGGGGGCTGTGAGGGTCTGAGGGTGGGGGGCTGTAAGGGGCTGTGAGGGTGGGGGGCTTGAGGGTGGGGGGCTGTGAGGGGCTGTGAGGGGCTGTGAGGGGCTTGAGGGTGGGGGGCTGTGAGGGGCTGTGAGGGTGGGGGGCTGTGAGGGGCTGTGAGGGTGGGGGGCTGTGAGGGGCTGTGAGGGGCTGTGAGGGTGGGGGTCTGTGGGGGGCTGTGAGGGTCTGAGGGTGGGGGGCTGTAAGGGGCTGTGAGGGTGGGGGGCTTGAGGGTGGGGGGCTGTGAGGGGCTGTGAGGGTGGGGGGCTGTGAGGGGCTGTGAGGGTGGGGGGCTGTGAGGGGCTGTGAGGGTGGGGGGCTGTGAGGGGCTTGAGGGTGGGGGGCTGTGAGGGGCTGTGAGGGTGGGGGGCTGTGAGGGGCTGTGAGGGTGGGGGGCTGTGAGGGGCTGTGAGGGTGGGGGACTGTGAGGGGCTGTGAGGGTGGGGGGCTGTGAGGGTGGGGGGCTGTGAGGGGCTGTGAGGGGCTGTGAGGGTGGGGGTCTGTGGGGGGCTGTGAGGGGCTGAGGGTGGTGGGCTGTGAGGGGCTTGAGGGTGGGGGGCTGTGAGGGGCTGTGAGGGTGGGGGGCTGTGAGGGGCTGTGAGGGGCTGTGAGGGGCTGTGAGGGTGGGGGTCTGTGGGGGGCTGTGAGGGTGGGGGACTGTGAGGGGCTGTGAGGGTGGGGGGCTGTGAGGGTGGGGGGCTGTGAGGGGCTGTGAGGGTGGGGGACTGTGAGGGGCTGTGAGGGTGGGGGGCTGTGAGGGTGGGGGGCTGTGAGGGGCTGTGAGGGGCTGTGAGGGTGGGGGTCTGTGGGGGGCTGTGAGGGTGGGGGACTGTGAGGGGCTGTGAGGGTGGGGGGCTGTGAGGGTGGGGGGCTGTGAGGGGCTGTGAGGGTGGGGGGCTGTGAGGGTGGGGGGCTGTGAGGGGCTGTGAGGGGCTGTGAGGGTGGGGGTCTGTGGGGGGCTGTGAGGGTGGGGGGCTGTGAGGGGCTTGAGGGTGGGGGGCTGTGAGGGGCTTGAGGGTGGGGGTCTGTGGGGGGCTGTGACGGTGGGGGGCTGAGGGAGGCTGTGAGGGTGGGGGGCTGTGAGGGGCTGTGAGGGGCTGTGAGGGGCTGTGAGGGTGAGGGGCTGTGGGGGGCTATGAGGATGGGGGGCTGTGACAGCGGGTGTTGGGGGGGCAGTAAGGTCCGGGGTCTCGGGTCTAAGGAGCACGGCCGCGAAGTGGAAGGCAGGCCCTGCGCCCCCAACGGCGCCCGCCTCACCTCGTCCACCGTGCGGCGCGGGAGGTGCAGCGTCCCAAGCAGCAGCTTGAGCTTTACGGCCGACGAGAGGCTGTGGAAGCAGAGGCGGATGTTGTCGATGACCGCGGCCGTGAGAAGGGACGCGATGCTGGGCGGCGCCCACAGCTCGTCTGTGGCCCCCAGCTTGTTGTGCAGCCACAGGCCCGTGTCGCTCTCCCGCATGGACGCCATCTTGGGGGGGGGAAGCCGGGCGCCGCCGCCGAGCCGGCATCTTATGCAGACACCTACGCGCCCATGGCGAGGACCCCCAACATGGCGGCGCCAGCCCGAGCAGGCTGCGGTGACGTCACCGGAGGGCGGGGCCTCGGCGAGACGCTTCGTGGTGACGCCCGCGCAGGCCTGCCGGCCGCCCGTAAGTAACATGGCGGCGCGCACGACCGGCTCTCTGGACAGCCACGGGCCGAGGCTCGCGACTGCTCCCGCCACGGATCCCAGGGCTTGAGCAGCGCGGGCATCCGGCTCAGGCCTCCCCCACGCCTCCTGAGGGAGGGGTCCGGGTCAGAAAGACACGCAGGAGCGCGTTTGTCCAAGACAGCCAGGGCCAGCTTTCACTCATTCCTTAAGCAGTCCAGATGGGCTGAGCACCTACTGTGTGCCTGGCACTATGCTGTGCTCAAGAAAGGGATGGAAAATTTCCCTGGGAGTTTATTTGAGGCAAATCTGAGGGCCGGCTAGAAGCAAAATCTCAGAGGATTGAGAAAATGCTCCGAGAAGAGCAGTTTTGCAGTTCTTTGCATGCATTTAGAATGGAAGGAGAGAAGGCCGGCACGTGGAATGCACAGGGGGCAGGTTAGGAGGCTGAGAACGCCGGGCGGGCCGTTTCTGGGACTGGATAAAAAGTAAGGCGGAGACTCGCCTTTCCACGGGTGGGTGCAGGACAGTGAGCACAGACATTGTGTACAGAGCGTGACTTAGGGACACGGAACGGACGCTAGTCATTCTGAGAGCTGTCAGTCACAGAGTGACAGTCATGCCAGGGCATCACGTGAAAGACGTGGAGTGTGACCACGCGGACGCTTTCTGGGACTGCAGGGGGGGCACCCAGTCTGGAGCATAAAAGAGCAGCGCTCACTGTCGGCTCCTCGCTCAGGCCGCAGCCCACGCGCTGCCAGCCGCGCCTGCATCGTCCCACGCGGGGCGCTTGAAGCCTCGCCTCCTGACCGTGTCACCAGCCGCACCCAGCACCGGAGGACTCGCGCCGGACACCGGACTCTCATCCTTCTTTCCTAGACCCCGTTCGCCTCGCCTCACCCTGTTGCTTGCAAAGCTGTGCGAGCTCCTGTGTGAAACCGCTCGCCCTCGGCTACTGGAGCCTGTCCTCCGACCAGAGCCTGGGTTAATGCCGGTGGGAAAGCAAGCCAGCAGGGCTAGACCCACGCTTTATCCTAATAAAGTCTGTCGTTGTGGAAAGACACCAACGTGTGTGAGACGGCTACTGTGACAGCCACGTCCCGCTCACGACACATTTACAGCACTGACAGATTGTATGCGGGGGGGCAAGGTAACAGGACTGTGTGGTCTTGCTCTGGTGCCAGCAGTTGTGCCTCTGAGGTGTCTGTAAAAGAGAATTACTCTGACATTTCAAAGGTACGTTATCCTAGATGAGCCCAAAGTAAAGGCCAGCCTTTGCTAAGGAAGCTGTAGTCCTGCCTCGTGCCTACCCACCAGGACCTGCCCAGTTAGGGATTTATGATCTGACCGTGGGTGGTTACTTTTGGTCACTGAGCTTGTCAGGCCTGCCACATAGCCTTGTACGTTCACATCTGGGTGCTGGGGGTATAATAGTGAGACCCAGACCTTTGCCTTTGTGGGTCCGTGACCCAGGGGAGTGGGCTTCTACAGAGGTGAAGGTGGTGTGGACAGAAGAGCTGGGCAGGTGTACAGGGAGTGATGGGAGTGCAGTTTTACGCAAATTATGTCTAAAAGGATTTGGGCAAGCTTTCTCAAGCCTGGCCAGTCTCTCTGGTCCCTAGTACCCCTGTGATTGCCATTTGCCAGGCAGCTGTCCCAAGAAAGGGCAAGTGGCTATGCCTGCAGCTGCTCCACGTCCTCAGGGTCAGCTGCAGGTGGCCTTCCTGAGCCTGTCCCTGGCATCTGCACCTGCCAGGTTTGGGCCTGCGCTTTCCAGATGCCCAAAGGGGGATCAGTGGTCAGGTACCTTTTGAAAGGGAATCAGCCCTGCCTTGGGGGTAAGGGGGTGCTTACCACCCACAGCCCTGAGTTAGTCTTGTGCATAATCAGTGAAGGCACAAAATCAGGGCTTTAGCCAAAAGCTGAGTGCCCCTCCGTCTGGAGGGGGGCCCTGTCCTGCCCTGGCCAGCCCCTTCCCACCAGGCCAGCTTCCTCACCTGCCTCCCGTGGTCTCTGTCACAGGCCTCAGAGTCGCCGATGGGCCTCTAGTGGGCCAGGACAGCAAACTGGAGGGACTCCCTAGTGCAGTCACAAACTGAGATGAGTGGGAACTTGTTTACCATGACACAGCCAGGGCCACCTCTCTGAGGAGGTGACACCGCAGCTCAGGGTGAGAGAGGCTGCAGGCAGTGAGTGGCCTGCACAGGGAGCACCTCAGGCTCAGGAGGTCTCCCCACCACATCCCTTCCCCGCGCCCTCCCCACCTCACAACCTGGACCTCACCTCCCGAAACAATGCTTGTACCACATTTTCCCTCTGACCTCCCCCTGCCCATCTTGCCCATAGGCTCTATCTTCTACTTCATTGAGACCATTTGGGGAACGGGGTTGGGGGCACCTACTGCCTTGCCCTTCTTTCTGTACCTGGGCCGTGGAGAGATCAGCAGTTAGACCCCTCAGACCAGGGTCCTCGTTGGTTGGGATGAGGCCCACCTCTGGTTTTATTTCATTTGAGTCTATTTTTCTTCCTTCCACTATCAGTCCCAAAGCTCTTCTGTCCTCAGACATCTCACCCCTACTCTAGTGTGTTTGGAATATGTCTTTGACAAACATAAAGGGTTCTTATGTGTGTTTGTGTCTTCAGTGGACAGAGATGGGATTGTACCGAGTCTCATGTCCACCACATTTTCGTCTCCATCCCCCTAGGATTAAACCCTCATATCGCATCCACTTGCCCACCCTACAGACAATCTATGATGAGGATGCTCGTACGAGTCCGCCAAGGACTATGGGCAAGGGTTTGGGAGGTACAGGCCCAGAGTAGGGGTATTGGCCAAATGGCACCCCTGTAATGTCATAGAGGGCTGCCAAGGGGGGCTGCACGTCCCCTCCCAGTCATATGCTAGAGCCAGCTTGCACAGGCTTGCAGGAACTATTGTTAATTTTCAGGAATTTTATAAGCCTGTCATTAAAAACAGCCATTATCAAAAATTAAACTTTATTGTATTCATTTTATTTCTTTACCTTTTACAAGGCAATTTACTTTATCTCACTCTTGCCCATATTCTAGATGTTATTTACGTCTAGTGTAACCAAATGGGAGAAATACTGCACATTTTGTTATAACGTTGATGAGAAAAAAAATAGATTCCCAGCCTGGGCCACTGTCTCTGTGGAGTGTGCACTTTTTCCCTTCATCTTCTCTGGTCCTCCAGTTTCCTCCCGCGCCCCAGAGATGTGCTCGTGAAGTGAATGGTGTGTCTACATTTTCCCAGTGTGAGCGAGTGGGTGCACCCTTGATGGCAGGACCCCCCTTGTGCCCTGAGCTGCTGGGACAGACTCTGGCCACCTGTTACCCTGAACTGGAATAAGCGGATTGGAAAATAACAACCTTACTTGTTTTTATTAATTGTTCTTAAATGTATGTGGAGCTCACATTTACTTCAGTGTTTAATATTAGAAGTGTTTTTTTTGGTGTTTATTTGGAAGTTTGGCGAAGTTTTTGTGACCAGAAATATGCCATAGGAACTTAGCTCTGGTTTATACAAATTAGCCGAGGGTCAAACTGATTTCCTTAAACTTCCTTTCGCTTCAAGTCGCAGTTTCCAAGAACCTACTGAGGATGTTAGGTGAGGACTTCCGGTAGCCCAGCTGGAGTGCTGCCCAACTCCTCCCAACTCCATGTTCACTGAGGTCGCACTGGAGGCTTGGACTCAGCCATGGTGGGAGTGTTTACACTCTGGGAATGGGCAAGAGTTACAAATCAGGGCTTGACGGACTGGTTGATAGTCTAGGCTTAAGAAAGTGATGGAGAAAATGCTAACAATGAAGATTAAACGTAAAAGCGTGTTGTGTCTGTTGTCATTACATTGTGACTAGCACACACACACACACACACAACACTTGAAGCAATATTTCTTCCAGTATTCAAACCTTTTACCCGACTCAGCAGAAGTCCCTCGTGGCACTGACTAACAGCTGAGTTTCTGGGGTAAGTGATGCTAACGCTAAAAGAAGTCTAAGTTAAATAATTGGAAGTTTCTGAGGTGGAGAAATAGTTTTGCAGGTGATTACACATCGAATTTAGTGACAATGCACTTACCGGGGAAGAGCCGATTGGAATATAAGCCCGTATGTCAAACAATGCTTGAACTGTAACCATTACTTGGCAGAGATGAAAATCTTTGTTCACTGGATGCAAATGTTCATAGCAGCTTTATTCATAATGGCCAAAAATTTGAAACAATCCAAATAACGTTGACCCCATTTGTGGCTTTCTATGGAATATGCAGTGCTTGGTGTATTGTCCTCAGTTTCACGTCCTTGAAATCAATTGTAAGTCATCAGGAGGAATTCTACTTAACCACTGGGTTAACAAAGAGAAGACAGACCACCAGGAGGAGGCCTTTGCAATATCAAAAACCATCAAAAAGCACCAGTGGATTAACATTTAGAATGTAAAAAGAAATGCCTATAAATTGGTGAGAAAAAGACAGGCAATCCAATAGAGAACTGGGCAAACGATAAGAAAAGGCAGTTGATAGAAGGGAAACCAGATCCCTGAGAGTTAACAAAGAGATGCTTAACTTATCAATAAACCTGAAAAATCCAAATAAAAATAACATGATGCCTCATTACATCTATTACATTGCGAAATTAGAAAGTCAAAATTTTTGTTTTTAGATATGGATATTTAATTGTCCCAACACTATTTGTTGAAAAGACTATTCTTTCTCAAAAGAACTGCCTTTCAACCTTTGTTAAAAATCTGTTGTCCATGTATGTATGGGTCTATTTCTGGACTGTTTTCTATCCTGATTTATTTACACTATCTAGCTGTACACTAATACCACACTGTCTTGGTTACTGTAGCTTTATAATAAGTCTTGAAGTCAGGTAATGCTAGTTGTCCAACTTTGTTCTTTTGAAAAATTTTTTGGCTACTTTTGGACTTTCGCATTTCTATATACATTGTAGAATCACTTGTCAATTTCTAGAAAAAAATTTGGGGGCACAGAGTTGTTCACAGTGTCCTTTATTATCCTTTTTAATGTCCATGGGATCTGTAGTGATGTCCCATGTTTTATTTCTGATGTTAGTAATTCGGGTCCTCTCCTTTTTAAAAAATTGAGATATAATTGACAAACAACAATATATTAGTTTCGTGTGTACATTAAAATTAGTAGAAACCTCACCTGAAATGAAGTAGGGAGACCAGAAGGGGGAGCTCTCACCCCCCACATCGCACTGGGTTGTGTTATAATAACCCTCCCAACTTCCTCTTCCCGGCTGTAGAAGTTTCCTTCGTTTTCAGCGATTGCTGGTGGCCCACCAACCGTGGTTGCCTGTTCCAGATTACAATTCTTCGTTGTTTCCAAATAAATCTATTCTTCTGGAGAAATATCTGGCTGAATTTTTGTTTAAGGTCGACATACGCAATAACAATGATTGGATATTTATATATAGTCCTTTTTTTTTCTTCTTAGTTTACCTGGCTAGAGACTTCTTGATTTTATTGCTCTTTTCAAAGAACCAGCTTTTGATTTCATTGCTTTTTCTCTATTGATTTTCTCTTTTCAATCTCATCAATTTCTCTTCTAAATTTTTATTTCTTCTGCTTACTTTGGATTTAATTTGCTCTTGTTTTTCCAATACACTAAAGTAGAAGCTTAGGTTATTGATTATAGGTCTTTCTTTTTTTAAATATATACATTAAATACTACAAATCTCTAAGCACTGACTTTGTGGCATCCCACAAATTTTAATGATTCATTTTCATTTTGTTCAAAATATTTTAAAATTTCTCTTGCGATTTCTTCTTTGACCCATGAGTTATTTAGAAGTGTGTTGTTTAATCTCCAAATATTTTGGAATTTCTTAGCTACTTTCTGTTACTGATTTATAGTTTAATTATATGTGTCTGAGAGCAGACAATGTATGTTTCTATCATTTTCAACGTGTTAAGGAGTGTTATGTATGGCCGAGAGTGTGGTCTGTCGAGGTGAATGTGCCACCTGAGCTTGAGAAGAACGCGTGTTCTGCTGTTGCTGGAGGGCGTGGTCTTTAATGTCCACTCTGTCCAGTTGGTTGATGGTTGGGCTCAACCATGTCCTTACTGATTTTCCATCTACTGGACCTGTCCAGTCTGACAGAGGACTTCTGAGTCTCCAGCCATAACAGTGGGCTCTTCTGTTTCTCTATTATTCTTGCCTTAAAATGTATCTTATCTGAAATTAACCTAGTGATGCCAGTCTTGTTTTTATGAGTATTGACATAGTCTAACTTTTATCTATTCTTTTACTTTCAGAGTTATTCCTTTACTTTCAGCCTTTCTATATCTTACAAATTAGTTGTGTCTCGTAAACAGCAGATAGTTGTGTTGGTTTTGCTTTTTTTTTAAGGTGACAATCTTTGTTAACTATAATATTTTGTCCATTTCCATTGAATAAAAATCATTGGCATGCACCCTCCTTTTGTATCTTCTTTTGATTATTCTTTTTTTAAAAAAATTTAATTGGGGAATATTGGGGAACAGTGTGTTTCTCCAGGGCCCATCAGCTCCAAGTTGTTGTCCTTCAATCTAGTTGTGGAGGGCGCAGCTCAGCTCCAAGTCCAGTTGCCATTTTCAATCTTTAGTTACGGGGGGCTCAGCCCACCATCCCATGTGGGAATTGAACCCGCAACCTTGTTGTTGAGAGCTTGTACTCTAACCAACTGAGCCATCCAGCCGCCCCTTTTGATTATCATTCATCACTCATTTTATTACACACACATTAAACGTTATTTACTCTGAGTGTTTTTTTTAGGTTGGTGCAAAATTAATTGCGGTTTTTGCAGTTATTTTTAACCTTTTAAACTGCAATTACTTTTGCACCAACCTAATACCGTGTTTTCCCGAAAATAGGACCTAACCAGAAAATAAGCCCTAGCATGTTTTTCAGGATGACATCCCCTGAACATAAGGGCCTTATGTGTCTTTTGGAGCACAACTTAACATAAGACCCGGTCTTATTTTCAAGAAAACACGGTAGTAGTTTTGTTAGAAATCACAATGGGTCTACTTACTTAGCTTATTACAGCTTACTTAGCTTATTACAGTGTAAAAATGAATAATACCATCTTCCATTTATGGTCATATGGTCTACCACTTTAAACGTCCAAAAAACTGGACACGATGCACTAAGTGGAAAATCACAAGCAGCCAGCAAAAAATAAATAATTTAAAATTAAAAAACTGGACTCAATATGAAACAGTGCTTTTCAGGCAGGAGATAACACGCAGTGCACGGCAGTGATCGCAGAAGGAGAACGTCCAGGTGAGTTCTACTTGAGCCCAGCCTCTCCCTGGAGGAATGTTCCAGGTTGCAGGATACAGCTGGTCAGTATCCTGACTTGAGGAGACAGCAGATTTTGGGGAGCCCCAGCTGACTAGGACTTTTAGGGCAGAATAGCAGGGAGAGCGTTGCATAGGGAAAGCAGAAGCTCTGAGTTCTGTGGTGTGCCCCCCCCCTCCCCGCATGGTCTGCGGGGTGCTGGGCCGCGGGGGAGTAGGAGGGGCTGCCTACCTCGGGGAAAGAGCCCCTGGAAGGGTAAGGCTGGACAGCACTCACTCAGGGCACATGTGGCCAGAAATCGGTGTTGCGCACACCAGTCACAGGACACTGAGTCCTCAGACAGCTCTTGCCTAGTAGGGGGTTCAGTCGCCTAAAGACTTTTTTGAGCTCACTAACACAACTTGCCAAAAAGGTCAGATTTCCAAGTAGCTTGACTGCATTCCAGAACAAAGCTCAGACATATATCTAGGAATGAAAATCTCCAGGACATTGTAAAATTGACAATACCAACAAAAATTGTCCTAAATGCAAAGAAGCAGGAAAACACAACTCATAATGGGGAGAAATGGTTCCATCAGCACTGAAGGGCTGGGCTGACTTCTGGTCTCCCTGCTTCACGCGTGGTGTGTCTGTCTGACCAGGCGCAGAACCAAGTCACATTTGGGGCCACAAAGCCTAGGTTCCTACTTCTTCACTCCCCGCCCTGTTCAGCTGTCAAAGCCTCAGCTGAATCAACTCGACATGACAGGTACCAAGTTCTGCCCCTTGGACCTAGGCCTCCCGTCGCCCCCAGGCCAAACTTGATGCCACCTTTGCCTGCTTTCTTCCACACCTTGTGTCCACTGGCAAGGCCCCTGGGCTCCACCTCCCCATCTCAGTGCCCCCTTCTGGGAAGGTGAATGCAGGAGTGAGGGGAGGGTTAGTGCAGGGGGCAGGTGAGGGCATCCTGACCGCTGAGAGTTGGGGTGGTGGGCCTGGAGACGCATCTGCTCTGGGAGGAGAAGGTCCCTCAAACACTGTCCCTGGCAGATACCAAGGCAGGTGTGGGGCACCTGACCCAGCCCCTTCACGGTCCCAGAGAGCAGCATTCAGATGCCCCTGGGCCCACCTCGGTCCCAGAGTGGTGGCGGCCAAGAGAGTGTGGTGGGGTTAGGGCTCCAGGTGTGGGGGTGGAGGACACCAGGGGGGTTCAGTTCCCAAGCTTCCTGGCATCACTGACAGGCCATGTTTACGCTGACAACTCTCATACTTCAATGGTCACCCCTCGCGGGCTCTGAGCCCAGGCCGACAGAGTCCACGTCGCCAATGCGCAATTTCTGACCTGAACACCACCCCACCTGCATTCTCCCTGCACCCACCCCTTCACTCCCTCATCTCTGAAGGCCCCTACCTGCCCCCCACCCCTGCCGCCAGCCCAGCCCACATACCCAGTTACCCAGAAAGCACTCCGTTTCTCCCACCATCAGCCTCCAC
The DNA here is from genome assembly GCF_964194185.1 of Rhinolophus hipposideros. Taxonomy (NCBI): domain Eukaryota; kingdom Metazoa; phylum Chordata; class Mammalia; order Chiroptera; family Rhinolophidae; genus Rhinolophus; species Rhinolophus hipposideros. The sequence goes on along the minus strand of NC_138047.1, from coordinate 110,146,489 downwards.
CTCCCCTTAGTGGCAGTGGCCTCCCCATGTGCCCTTTGTCCTATCTTATCCCGCCCAGGCCCGGGCTGTGCAGATGGCGACTCTCTGCCTGTGTGAGCAGAGAGCAGCACCTGAGTTTCCAGGTGCTGCAGACACGTCAGGGAGCAAAAGGGGCAGGCTCGTGCCCTCCAGGCCTGGCAACAGGACAGAGACCAGGTTTTTCAGCGGCAGCACCATCCACAGTTTGGGCCGGGTCAGCCTGCTGGGGGTGGCCTGCACCCGCAGTCTGCCTCACAGCACCCTTGACCTCTACCTGGTCGATTCAGTGGCACCTTTCCTTCAGCCAGCCGTGAGCCCACAAAATGTCTCCAGACATCACCACATATCCCCGAGGGCAAAAATGTCCCCCAGGAACTCTGGAGACAAGGAAAAATCAACACATGGGGTGAACTGTAGAGTGAGTCAGCGTGTGAGAGGTGTGAGAACATGAGAACTGTAGAGCAGAGGAAGGCGAGCTGGAGAGGATGGGGTGGCACTTTGTGTTGAAGGTCTGTGTTCCCCCAAACTCATTTGCTGAAGCTGTAACCCCCAGTGTGGCTGTAATTGGAGATGGGGCTTCTAAGGAAGAAGTTAAGGTTAAACGAGGTCATGGGGGTGGGGCCCCAATCCCACAGGATTAGTGTCCTAAGAGACACCAGAGAGTTCTGTCTTCTTCTCTTCTGCCCTTTCCTCTCCCCTCTCCCTTCTCTACTCCCCTACACACACACACACACACACACACACACACACACACACACACACACACACGCGCGCGCGAAAGGTCACGTGAGGACCAGTGAGAAGACAGCTGTCTGCAAACCAGGAAGAGAGTCCTGACCAGACACCAAATTGGCTGGAACTGTGATCTCGGACTCCCAGCCTCCAGAACAGTGAAAAAAGAAATGTCTGTTGTTTAAGCCTTGTCAGTGGGGTTTTTTAAAGCGGCCCACAATGGACCAAGACAGATGGAGTGGGTGGGCCGCTTTCAGCTTTCCCTGAGAAGGAAAGGAGAGAGGGAGGGAGGGAGGGAGGAAAGGAGGGGCAGCTCCAGGTTCTCCGCAGGAACTGGAGGCCCAGTTCAGGGAAGGCCCTGGAGCGGGAGCAGCCTGTCCCTGGCCTGGCAAGAAGGTGTGGGACAGGCATGGCTTGGGCAGGGAAGGGGTGGGATGGGAGGCTGCCAGATAGAAGGCCTCCCAGCCTCGTCAGGACTTAGATTGTCACTGGGGTGAGGTGGGATCTGCGGAGGGCTGTGAGCAGGGACGAGACAGTGTCCGACGGTGATTTAAAAAGTCACTCTATCACGGCAGCATCATTCCAATAGCTGAACTGTGGAAGCAGCCCCAGTGTCTACCCACGGATGAAGGCTAAGCACACACAGTGGGTGTGACTCAGCCTTCAAAAGGAAGGAAATCCTGACACCTGCTACAGTACAGCATGGATGGACCTGGAATACAGCGCTCAGGGAAAGAAGCCTGTCACACACGACATACATTGTGAGATCCCACTTCCCTGCGTTACTTAGAGCAGTCAGCTCCATAGAGACAGGAAGTAGACAGTGGGTGCGTGGGGCTGGGGACACTGTCAGTCTAGGAAGCTGGAAGACTCCTCCTGGATGACGGAGGGGATGTTCAGGACAGTGTGAATACTTAATACCACTGAGCTGGGCATTTAAAAATGGTTGAAATGGTATATTTTATGGTATATGTATGTACCACAATTTTAAAATAAGCTGTAAGAAAAGGTCCTTCTGGTTCTTACGGAGGCTGGACCACAAGAACAGCAACAGGATGACAGAGGTGACTAAAGAGTCCCGCTGAGGGGCAGAGTGGCCCAGGGTCAGAGGGCATGGGGAGGACAGGACTCTGCTGGCTCTAGGGGTGGAGCAACAAAATTTCTAGGACTGTCTGTTGTGGGTTCTTGTCATGCAGGGTGTCACGTGGGGTCTCAGCTCCCGCTCCCCACATAAGAACGCAGGAGATGGTGAGGCCAAAAAGGAACACCCACGGAGCCATAGGTAGGGGAGTCACACCACTATAGTCTCGCTGGAGGCTGGGTTGGAGACACAGGAACCTGCCGTCAGTTTCTCTGCCCTCCAACCTCACTTGCTAGCTGCAATCCACCTCTCTGCAACCCGCAATCCACAATCCGCGCTTGCCAGCTCAGCCACCATCCGCTGCTAGCATAGCCACGGCAGTTATACTAGTGGCCAATGGCTCACTGGTTACAGCTGACGGCCACCTAGTCACAGCTGATGGCCATCTACTACCCGAGCCAGCACCTTTCCACGTGAGGCCGAGAGCCTGGAAACTGCTCTCCTCATTCTGTCCCCACAGTTCTGTAGGTTCCTTCTGAGCATCTGCAGGACCCACACTGCCCTCACCTGACATGGGACCGCTATGGACAGAGCTGCTGAGCTTTATCTTGGGGGGAGGATGGCATGTGGAGGGTTAAATCAGACCAGTTTTGGTTTCGCTGACACTGGGAAGTCTATTCTCCAAGTGCAGATAGGTGCAGGGGCATGGACTTAGAGGGGCACCTGGAGCTGCATGGCCGCTCTCCACAGCAGCGACTGCATAAGGTAATAAAGGGCCGGGTGTAGTGGAGAAGAGGCCCAAGGACATGGTCATGGTGATGGGACACTGAGAGGTGGGGGGCAAAGGACTGCCCAGCAGCACACAGCAGGTGGCAAAGGTGTAGGGGGAGGGGCCGCAGGGCTGCCCACGGCCACGTGGGGAGGACCGAAGATTGGTCCCTGGACTCCAGGTGGGTCAGGGCCGGAGAGGAGTGGGCTCAAGACAGAGAGGAGAAGCTGGACAGCGAGGGGAGGTACTGGTAGGAGGGGTGCGATGGGCTCACGAGGTTTGTTTTGTTTGGATATGAAAGAAATCACAGCCTGTTTGGGAAGAGAAGCGTCGATGGACAAGGAAGTTTGAGTGCCTGCGGGGGGGGGCAGGCTGGGGCGGGGGCACAGCCTGCAGGGTGGGTGGGGAAGCACCACCGGCCGGCACTCAGGACGCAGCAGCCGCAGGGCCCCCGACCGTTGGCGCTGTCCCCTCGGCCCGGGCGCACGGTCGCAGGAAGGATGCGCAAGGAGGTCGAGGGTGTGCGGAGGGCAGGATCGCCAGGCTGGGCTGTGGGAGGAAACGAGCCGGAAGGAGAGCATCCTGGGGTGCGGGGGAAGGTGCGCGATGATGGGTCGGGTATCCGGACATTGGGACAGCGGACCGGCCACCCCTCTGTAAGCAGGACGCCCTGGACGAGCTCTCTGCGATGCCGAGAAAAGCATGGTTCCATCGCACCGCCGCCCGAGGCCTAGCCCGAGCCTCGCTTCTGGGGTAGACTGGTTCCCGTTGCGCACTTGGGCGCAGGCGTGCGTGTGCGAGGAGGGGGCGACAGGAGCAGGCCACGAGCTGGAGGCGCGTGGGGCCGCAGGCAGAAAAAAGCCGGTGCAGCGCTGCGTCCTCGGAGCGCACGGCCCACCTGCCGTGGGGCCCGGGGGCACGAAGCGCACGGAAATGCGCACGTCCCGCAGCGCGGCGCGCGGTGCCCCAGCCCCCGGCTCGAGGCCTGCCAGCGTTTCTGGACGACCCCCGCCCGGCCGCGGCCGCAGCGCGAGCCTGTCCCCGAGAGCCCCAACCGGGGCGTTCGGCCCCGCGTCCGCCGCAGGGGCATGAACAGAGCGGCATGAACACGGCCCGGGTCCGGCCGGGCAGCGGCCGTCCCTGTCCCGCGCCTGAGCAAGGACCGACCGAAGCCCGGGGGTGGCGGTGGGGGCGGGACGTGGTCCTGGGGCCCCGTTCCCCCGGGTTGCGCGGCCTCTGCGCTCGTGCTGGGCCCTGTAGAAACCCGTCGATGCCAAGTGGCTCCTGCTTCTCAGAGGGGCCGGTCTCCCCGCACGCGTGAGCCCGGCGGGAACCTGAAATCCGCGCGCATCGGGCGCGCATGGGTAACACAAAACAACTCTGCCTTCACAGGAGAGAAAAGGGTACGGAGAGGTCTAGCGACCACTCCAAAGTCACGCAGTTGGAGGGAGGCGATGGAATCTCTAGGCTGGGGGAGGGGGCAGAAGGAGAGTGGTAAATGGGCGTCCGGCTCCGAGAGGTGGAGAGGAGGGGTCGGGAGAAAGGCCGGGCCGGAGTGAGGGCTGGAGAACCCCAAGGGCCTGAGTCGCTCCGAGACCGGATCTCCTGGGACCACACCGGACCGGGGGGAGCAGAGGTGCGCCTTTCACGCACTGTCCTTCAAGTTCCTCGCGTGTAATAGCCCCTCCCTCAGGATCGGCCCCAGGAACACCCCAAGCTCCAGACGCAGATCTCCAGCTTCCTCAGCTTTGCTCCCGCCGGCGATGGCTCTGAAGGTTCCGCCAGACGACGCCTCCTCCAGGCAGCCCTCCTGACTCCATCCTGTGGTCCGGACCATGCTCCAGGCGCAGCCTCCCGCCAGGCTTGGGCACGCAGAGTCCTGAAGCCACCTCGGTCCCTTTAAACTAGCGGTTCTCGCAGTCTTGGGGGGTTTCCATGACGACGACGTCGGAAGGGGGTGAGGGGGGGGGTCAGGACGGAACGCATGCGCGGTGCGTGCCGGACGCAGCACGTCTTCCCGAGTCGCCCGCGTAGCTGTCGTGGGGTCCCCGAACCGCGGTAAGGACGGGTTGTGGGGGGTGTCCCTGGGACGGGTGTGCGGGGTGGGATGTTCCGGCGATGGGGATCGGGATGGGTGTTCGCAGGATGGCGGCAGCGTGGGGACTGCGCTGGGCCTAGGGGGCGGGGTAGGTGTTCGAGGGGTGGGGGGGCGGAGTGACGGGTCGCGGGGATACGGGCGGGGTGGGGGCTTGGCTTGGGCCGGGGTGGGGGTTGTCGCAGAGGAGGGTGGAGGGGCGGGCGCCGCTGACCCCGTTCTCTCGCTGCAGGGCGGCCGGCTCCCTCCGCTCGGCCATGGCCCCCCCGCCGCCGTTCAGACCCCCGAGACCGTCGCGGCTGTTGCTGCTTCTGCTGGCCGTGGCGCTGCTGGGCTCCCAAGCCCGCGCCGAGCCCGCCGCCGGGAGTGCGGTCCCGGCGCAGAGTAAGTGCCGCGCGCCGGGGTCCCTCGGCCCGGACCCCACTCGGTCGTGCGAGAAGCCCCGCCTCACCTTTGTTCCCGGGCGGTCCCCGAGCCCCGCCCGCAGCCCTGTTCCCCCTCCGCCCCTGAGGTGGGAGGTGGGAGGTGGGAGATGGAGGGCGGGCAGTGGCCGGCTGCTTTGGTGGGACCCGGGCTGGGGCGCCCACCTGGCCCCCGCGCTGACCCGCGCCCCCGCAGGCCGCCCGTGCGTGGACTGCCACGCGTTCGAGTTCATGCAGCGCGCCCTGCAGGACCTGCGGAAGACGGCCTACAGCCTGGACGCGCGGGTAAGAGGGCGGGACCCACCAGGACCTCAGGGCGGCGTCCCCAGGCTCCTCACCCCCGGTGGCGGCGCAGCGCCCTCATCTGGCTCTAGTTATCCGTGGGACATTCTGGGTGCAAGTGTCACCTGTGAGCACCCTGGTCAAATGCCCTGCACAGTTTCCAGGCCCCTTTTCTCCCCAAGGCCTCACTGGGCACTTTTCCCTGTGACCCTCCGACAGCCAGACTCTGAGGAAGAATCGCCAGCCCCAATCCATCGTGGTCGGGCGATGAAGCCCAGTGGGCAAAAAGGAAACTGAGGCAGGGGGACGGGAGTGTTGAGCATGGTAGGTCACTTTAGGCAGGGCGATCTGGGAGGCTCCCCACTCCCCAGCCTCACCTATGGAGGGATGGGTGTGTGCACAGGGTGCCTCAGGGTAAGGGATGCATGGGGAACCCCCAAGTCTGGAATGAATAGTGCGCTGCCGCTCCCCACCCCCGCTCTTCTGTGCTCCAGAGAAGGAGTTTACATTTGACAGAGACAGGTGCTCTTTCTAAAAAAGGAGGTGATTCCTGTAAGAAGAATGGGAGGCCCCACCCTGGTGGCCTTTTCTGGCCAATTTTGAAGGGCCCAGACAGGCCTGTAGCACCCCAGGATCTGAGGGACCGAGTCTCTCTGAGAAGAGCTGGACTCCTGAGAGAAGCAGTGCCCACCCACTCTCCAGGATGGGGTGGGGTGTTAGGGTATGGGGGGTCCTGAGACAGAGCAAAAGAGTTGGAGAAGCAGGGAACAGTAACCCGGTGAGGGATGAGCTCACAAGGCCCCCAGGCAGGACGGGTGCACACATAGGACCTGCAGAGAGGCTAGTGGAGAGGAGGGGGCGGGAGGGACAGAGGGGAGCAGTGAGGGGAGAGGAGCAGTGAGGGGAGAAGACCAGGAGGGCAGCAGGTGGTCCCTGCAGTAAGTGGGGGGTGGTGACAGTCAGGTGGGGCTCTGAAAGTCAGGAGCAGGTGGACGCTGGGCTGCCAGTGGGTTTTGGTGGGAAGCCAGGAGCTGGAGCTGGTGGGCGGGGCTGGCTGTGTCGCGCTTATGGCCCCTTGTTGCTTTGCAGACCGAGACCCTCCTGTTGCAGGCCGAGCGCCGGGCCCTGTGTGCCTGCTGGCCTGCTGGGCGCTGAGGACCCTCATCAGCACTGTTTGCTCCTCAATAAACACCCAGCCCAGCACTCCTGTGTCCTGTCTTCCTGGTCCAGCTACCAGAGTCCCGCTGCGCCGTCTCCGGTTTCTGGTTGGGCCCGTCTCTGGGCCTTGATTTCCCCAGCTGTTCCAGGCCCTCTCAGCACCTATCCCGTACCAGGGGCAGTGCTGAGCAGACAGGCACATCCAGCCCCGCACGTGGACCTGTACCCACAGGCACTGCGTGGCTATGGCAGTCCTTCCAGGCACCTGTTTTCTTTGCCTGCCTGCCCTCATTTGAGGAACGGGGGGTGTAAAACCTGGCTTGGTTCCTGGAGTGGCCGCCCCAGCCCTGAGCTGCTCTCCAATGCAGTGGGTGGTGGTTGTCGGAGCTCTCTGGAGGCCCCGCCAATGGGCCCCACGTAGCGGGACCTGCTGAGGCCGAGAAGCCCAAGGCTGCCAGGATAGGGAGGATGAGTGGGTAACACAGAGAGCACCTCCCCGACGGGAGGGCTGGGGCCTTCCCCACAGCGTCTACCCTGCCTTCTGGGTCCCTTCTGCAGCAGCTCCCAGCCCAGCCCCTGGACAGAAGGGACTCCCGGATGGGGATGTGGGCATGAATACAGGTGTCACACCCGTGGCAGCAGGCCCAGACACACACAGACGCGCACACACACACACACACACACACTGTGCCCCAGCTCCAGGCAGGAGGCCTCAAGGGGAAGCAAAGGACCCCCTCCCTCCCTCTATTCATTCTGAAGTTTTTATTATGAAAGCAATGCTGTGAGACATCCAGGAGCACAGTGGGGCTACAGTTTTCGGAAGTGACTACTGTGGTTCACTCTGCCTCTCGGGAGCTTGAGTTCCCCGGTTGTGGCCGCCTCAGTGCAACACGGCACCCTGTGCTGCTGCCTGAGCAAGTATTGCAGGACGGTCCTGGTCTACTGCCTGAGGACAGCCCAGCTTTAGCTCACAAGTCCCCACCCGACCTGGGGCTTATTAATTATCCCCTCCGGGCCCCAGCAGGACCTGCCCTGCCCTTCCCCCACGCCTACTGGCCTCCCAACATGTGATGTGAGCTGTTCTGTCCTCAGTGCTTTTGTGCCTGGAAGCCCAAGCATGCAGGTGTTGGGACAACCGTGAAGAAACCAGAGTCCCACTTCAGCTCAGGTGGGAGGCCAAGTTACACGCCTGGTGGCCATGACGCCTGTGGAGTCCACAGCAGGCTAGAGTGACGGGAGAGGTGCCGAAGCCATGGCAGGCCTAGGCTGGCCCTCAAGCCTGGGCACGAGCCCGGAACAGGAGCAGAAGGCTGGTGCTCACATCTGATTGGCTGACCCCAGTCACGTGGCCATTCCTGGGGGCAAGGGGGTCCCGGGATGTAGCCTGTGTTCTGGGCTTGGGCTGCCACACTGAGGAAACACATATACAGTATTCAGTATTTATACTGAATACTTTTCAGGATGAGACAAAAGTGCTTTTAGACCAGCGCTTTTTAGAGTAAGTACATTCTATGCAATATTCCGGACACAGTTATACTAAAAATTATTTGTTGCTGCCTAAGATTCAAATTTAGCTGGGTATCCTGTATTTTGGGGGCAGCCACGAGCCCTGGCCCAAATTGGGGTTTCTATTACAAAAAACGATGGGGACAGCTGAGAGTGCTTGTCATAAAAAGCCTGTCGGGAAGTGCCCTTGGAAGGAAGTAGGCGCTGGAGCCAGCACCAGGGTGTGGGTGGCAGGGGCAGCAGGTGGAACCTGGAGGCTGCTGTGCATGGTCCCTCCAGCAAGTGGTCTGTGTCTGCAGGGGCGGCGGGGGGGTCAGGAAGGAGTGGGGTCTGCCCCCTTGGGAGACTTTGGGGGCTTGAGCAAGCAGGGACTCGGTGTGACATCTGAACAGGACACTGGCTGCTGATTGAGAACAGATTCTGGGGTGACAAGGACAGAATCGGCCCATGAGGAGGTGAGGCTGAGGCTGGGGGGTGACAGCCTCGGCAGCGGGACAAGCAGTTGAATTGGAAAGTAGAGCCAGTGCGATTTGCTATTTTCAGGTGGGTTTTGAGAGGGAGGGAGGAGGGGCGGAGGGGTGGTGTTTGGGAGAAGGGGAAGGACAGGTCGGAGCAGGGTAGGCTGGGCAGAGGCCCAGGTGGTGATGGGACAGATACTCCTGGAGAAGGGGCTGGAGAGAGAAGGTTGGGACACAAGTGCTGGCCAAGATCTCTGTGGCCTGAGTGGACAGGAGAGGCGAGGGACCCCCAGAGGATATGGGCAGCCGTGAGGGCTTGGGGAGGAAGGTAAACATGTCACTTGCTGCTGAGGTCAAGCAAGGCCCAAAGCTGGATCACTGCATTTGGCAACTCTGGTCACCGTTGACTTTGACAAAGGTTGGTTGGGGGCGGGGAAGGCCCAAATGGGGGTTTCATTGGAAGAGCAGAAGTGGAGAGCCAGCACAGATGACTCTTGCAAGGAGTTTAGCCTTGCATGTGGCCAAGGCCAGTGGCACCCAGGGTCTGCCCTAGAGCTGGGATCTGTCCTGACTGGATGTAAATGTAATTCACGCTTGGCTAAGCAGAGACCTGGCAATGCATTACCTGAAGGATGCTTTTGTTGCCCTGGACTTTACGTGTCCTTGCCTTGTTGTCACTGTCTGCCTTTATCACACCCTCACATTCTCCAGCAGTCAAGCTATCCCCCCATATCTCCTGCTGGTCCCTTGCCCCTCTGCTTCCAGCCAGCTAGGCATTGCCACTGCCCACCACCCACCATTCACTCTTCAACTTTGGAGCCACTGTTTCCTAGACTGCGTGTCATCTCCCTGTTGCATGTCCTCAAGTAGCCTCCCAGAACACAGCATGGTAAGGTGACTTCCTGAGCTGGCCTGTCTGAAGGTACCTCCTGCTGACACGTTCAGTTCATAGCCCTCCTACCTCAGGGCCTTTACACACGCTGTCTCCTCCTCCATGACCTGCCTCCCGCTTCAGCTCCTTCCCCCACCTTATTTTTCTTTGTCCCTAAAGGACACTGGGGAGGTGATGAGCAGCTTCAGCCCACGGGCCTCCAGTTGCCCACAGCTGGGGGCTGTCAGGAGCTTGGTCCCTCCCGCACTCGGGAAGCCCTCACTCTGGACTCGACAGGTTTTCATCAAGGTGCTGGACAGGTTTTGCTCAAGAGTCTGGGTCCTTTAGCTTGGGGAAATCTTCCTTTCCTTCTCCTTCTTTCTCCATCATCTTACTGATGCTCCCTCCTTTTCTCTGTGGACACCTTGTTCGTTGCATAGAGTGTCTTCTCATCTGGTCCTGTTTTTCTTCTTTCTTCCCATCACCTGGCCTTTTGGTTCACTTCCTGCAGCACTCCCACACGCCTTTGTCATCCTGCCCAGTCTCATTTCCCAGGGACTACCCTGTGACCCTTGGTGAAGCTTCTCTCACTCCAGAATTTCCTGCGGCCAGGACAGGTGACACCCCACCATGTCCGCGATCCTGTGGGTCTGCCCTGGGTCTGCCTCTGGAATCTGGGCAGGGGTCTCGCTGCACACACAACCCTTCATCGGAGACCCAGCGGAGCTCTGGTGGTGGTGCCCGAGGTGGTGGAAATTGACTTGGTGGGGCAGTCCTGGGAGGCTGGGTAGGAAGGGGACTCTGGGCCAGCAGAAGCAGAGGAGTAGGCGGGATTTCACCACCAGGCAGGGTTTGGAAGGAGGGCGCTGGGAGAACAGACGGTCCACAACTGTCCAGTCTTGGATGCTTTGTCTGTAAAATGGGCTCCTGATGTGGCCTGAGGGTGTAGCCTTCCTGGGGCAGGTGTGGAGCCCTCGCCTCTCAGGGGAGGAAACTGAGTGGCAGCCTGGGGTCGCTCTGCTGCCTGCGCCATCTTCCACAGCCAGGCCACCCCCACTCTAAGTGAGTGAAAGCGCAGATGTCTCCAAGACCTTCCCGGTGGCTGTTCCTGGAGTCCAGCCCGTCCCTTCCAAGCTGAGTCTGGCTGCCCCCTCCCCGTCTCGTCCTAGCATCCAACAGACCCCTCTGGACCAGGGGGCTGGAGCACTGGACTAGCCAGGTCACCAGGGTTCCTGGGGACTTTCAGGGACTTGTAGGGGCTAAAGGGTGAGGTCAAGCCACTTGGAGAGAGGGCCCTCTGTAGATGCAGAACCGAGGGGCCACCAAGGTCACACTGAGTGGAAGCCCGTGCCCCTTCCTCCATCCTTGGGCCTGGCTGTTAGACTCAGAGAAGGGTGGTCTCAGTTTCAGGGTCTGGTGGAGGGATGTGTGGCTAGAAGCCAGCAGAGGCTGTGGCCCTGCAAGGGCTGGGTCACTCTGCTCCACGGGGCCACTTCACACCCAAGTCTGGGATTAGTGGGCCTGATCCGGCCCCTTTTCTGGTCCCCATTACCAAGCATGATAGAGTGCTCCCCAAATCCGTGATCTGGAGCTCCAAGTCCACATTCCCTCCCCTTCCTCTGAAACCCCTTAACCCCTCAGGCACACCTGCACCCCATTCCTGTTTTTCCTGCCAGGCCCCCTTGCACGCTATTGGCAGGGACACTCTGCCTGGCCAACCTCAGGACACTGCAGAGCCGGGCCGGTCCCATTATGCTGGTCAAGATCTCCTGCGGCAGCGCTCAGGCAGCACGTGCAGGGGATTGTGAATGGATCCCCGAGTGCCTTGGAGATTTTCCGTGATTCTACTTCAATCTCCTGGAAGGTCACAGCCAGGCCCCAGACAAATCCTGGCATCTCATGGAGCTGACGTCCCAGCTTGGCTACCCCTCCCCCACGGTCCTTGCTTGGCAGCCCCAGCCGTGGACTAGTTCAGCTCCTGGGTCCGGGGTCCTCCCTCTCCCCACTCTGCTAGGGTCCCTTAGCGCGACGTCCGAGTAGTCCCTTCTTGGCCTCTAGGTGACCGCAGCTGGGCCCCACCGCGGGCTGACGGTCCTCAGGCCTGGACCCCTAGGCCTCACCCCCACGTGGGTATGGTGAACTCAGCTCCAGGTCACCCCCAGGGGACTGAGGGGAGACGAGACAAAGGGGGTGCAGAGCAGCAGGAGGCTGGGTTTGTAAAGTGCCGAGGGGTCTGGGAGTACCTGTTCCCTCACCTCCACCCTCACCCGTGGCCCGCAGCGTCGCCGGGTCGGACTCGCGGGGACCGGGAGGACACCGCCACAGCATCCCCCTGCACCTGCACCGAGATCCCAGGGCGCATGCGCGGGCCGCGGAAGGCAGGGGCCGGGATCCGAGAGGTCCAGCGGGCCCCCGCACCCCTCGTGCCTGCAACCCGCACACCTGGTCGGAGCGAGGGGTTGCTGCGCAGCGCCCGGCGACGCGAACATCAGACCCCGCTCCGACGGCGTTCCCGCGCCTCCAGCCCGTGTGGCCCCGGGCGCAGGTTCCCGGGGACGCCGGGCGGGGAAAGCCGGGGCGCCCCCTCCCCAGGGCCCCGGCGGGGCGCCGCGCTCAGACAAAGGGGCCGGAGATGGAGATGCTTTCGTGACTGCGCCTGGCGGCTGAAGAGCAGCAGGACGCGGCGGGGTCCGGAGGCCCAGCCCCAGGTCCGGGCGCTCCCGGGCCCGCGCGGAGCCCGGCGGTGCGGGGACGCAGGGCACCGGCGGGAGGCGCCCTGCGAGGAGCTCCACTGAGCGCCCCCTCCGGGCGGGGAACCCCGGCCGCGCGCTCGCTCGGCCCCGGCCACCTCGCGGGGTTTGGTCGCTCCGTGGTGCCCCTGGCCGCCCCCGCCGGCCGCGCCGCAGCGCCCAAGTGTGCCATCGGGCGGGCGCGGAGGCGGCGTCTGCTCCCACCCCCGAGATCACATGGTGACCCTCGGCAGCCAATGCAGTGGACGCTAGGACCCTGCGGGACCCCGGGCGCCGCGACTGCACCGGCGCCGCCGCATTATAAATACTTCTCCAAAATGCGGCGCAGCTCCCAGCGCGCGCCCCGGCCGCACGCCGCCTCCGCCCCGCGCCCCTGAGCCGCCGCCGCCGCCGGTCCGAGGGCGCCGCGCCCTTGCCCTGGGCCCGGCCCGCGTCCCCGCGCTGCGCCGCCCGGCCGGGTGCATGCATTGTGAGCCTCCCGACATGGTCTGCGAGACGAAGATCGTGGCCGCCGAGGACCATGAGGCGCTGCCGGGGGCCAAGAAGGACGCGCTGCTCGCCGCCGCCGGCGCCATGTGGCCCCCGCTGCCCGCCGCGCCCCCGCCCGGCCCCCAGTCCTTGGGCGGCGCGGGGGGCGCGGGGCCGCCCGGGGGGCGCGGCCTGTGCATCCGCGAGTTCCGCGCGGCGGAGCAGGAGGCGGCGCGCCGCATCTTCCACGACGGCATCATGGAGCGCATCCCCAACACGGCCTTCCGCGGCCTGCGGCAGCACCCGCGCACGCAGCTGCTCTACGTCCTGCTGGCCGGTCAGTGCGCGGGGACCTGCCGCAGGCCGCGCCTGCCCGGCCTCCGCGGGGACACGCGCCGGACTCTCCGCTCCGCTCGCCCCACCTCGGGCGAGCCCGGGAGGGAAGCGGCCCCTCCGCCCCCTCGCGCGCGCACGGACACGCACCCGCGCGCCTCCCGCGTTCTGCGGCGGCCGGGGCGCGGTGGCCTCTGGCCGTGGGGTCTTTTGGGGCCGGGGCGGCGGGCCGGGGCAAGCCGGGGTCTCCACCTGCGTGCCCGCCTCTCCGTCCCCTTCCGGTCACCCGGGTGGGGGCGGGTGACGGCAGGTAGCGCCGCGGCTGGGGCTCGGCGCCTGGCGCGTGTAACTATATATAATCCGCGGGGCGGGGGAGGCTGCCTCGGCGGCCCCAAGTGCAGATTCATGAGGGAAGACAGCCAGCTCCGGGGTGCCGGGAGGGTGTGTACCGAGGAGGCGGGGCGGGGGGGCCGTCGTCCCTCCCGCCGCAGGGGCTTCGAGGCCTTTCCCCAAGCTCCGCCGCAGGATGGTGCTTCTCTCCATTTCACAGATGATCTGCTTGAGGCTGGGGGCGGGGTTTGTGTAACTCCAAGGTCACGCAGCAGAGGCGACTTAAACTACACGGAGCCTGGATGGGGCTGAAGTCATCTCAGCCCTCCCTCTTCCCTGTCCTCACACACGACCCAGGGGCTGGCCCAGGGAGGGCTCTCGGTTAGGGCCCTGGGAAGGTGTCTCCCGCTTCTCAGGAGTGGGATGGCCCGCGGGAGCCTGGCAGGGCTGCCTCATGCTTCCCACCAGGCCCGAGTGGGCATGGATGTGGGCAAAGCTCCTTCCCCAGCTGGGGGACCACATGGGTGGTGGGCGAGGGCCGCTCCCCAGGAGCCCTGCTTGGGGCTGCTCCTGCCAGCCACTGAGGGCAGCCTGCCCAGAGGCCCTGCTGTGCTCCAGACACTGTGTCGTGTGGGCCCGTAGGGTGGAAAGTTTGTGTGATAATCAGGAAAGATGGGCAGGAACAGCCAAGGTGACCATCGCTGCACCACAGAAGCCAACGGGCCTAATTGGCACATGTGCCTACCCGGCTTGTTTCCTGGGGGCTGCCTGCGTGCTCACTGTGCTCCCCTCTCCCCGCAGCGCTCTGCTTTGCCGTCACCCGCTCGCTGCTGCTGACGTGCCTGGTGCCGGCAGGGCTTCTGGGCCTGCGCTATTACTACAGCCGGAAGGTGGTGCTGGCCTACCTGGACTGCGCTCTGCACACGGACATGGCCGACATCGAGCAGTACTACATGAAGCCCCCCGGTGAGTGCCAGGCCCGGGGGGAGAGCCAGGCAAGGGGCGCCCATGACCTGAGGCTTCTAGGTGACTGAGGGTTCCGAGTTGGGGGTGCAGTGGGCTGGCACGGGCTGGGGGCAGAGCTAGGTGCCTGCTGTTGGGCCAACGTCGTTGAGTGTCCACATGAGCCCACCGGGCCCTGGGCCTCTGTCTTTCGTCCTCTGAGGGCTGGGTGCTGAGTGGCTTAGCTGGCCCTGGGCCACATCATGCTGGCCTTGCTCATCACTGCCTTCCCATGCACTTACTGGAGGGTGGGGGTCTGCGTCACCTCTTGTTGGTCCCGTCTAGTCCAAGGCGCTCACTGGCGTCTTGTAGGATCCTGGTCTGGTCTGGAGTGCCAAGGCCCTGGTGGAGGGGGGCGCAGAGGACCCGATGGCTGGAAGAGGACCTGAGGAAGGGCAGAGGTCACTGCAGGGGGCAGGGCCCTGGGGGAACATGGGTCTTCGGTCTTGGTCTCCACTTCTGGTCTCTGGGCCACTTAGTGAGCCAGAGGGTCTTGCCCCAGGCCTCTGGGGAGGTGTCCTGTAGAGGGACAGGCCAGCAGTCTTCCAGGCTGGCCCATCGGCAGGCTGGGTCCTGGGAGGCAGGGCCACTGGTTCTTTCTTTGCCTGGAGCCAGAGACAAGATTCTTCACATCGGCCATCTGGGGCATAAGGGTCTTCCAGGTGCGGGAGGGTCCCCGAGCTGAGAAGAGAGGTTGGTTAGGGTCTAGCAAGAGCCTGGTCAGTGCCAGGGAAGGGCAGTGGGAGACCAGAGAGGCAGGGAGTCCTAGAGCAAGACAGACATTCTCTGGCACTGCCAGCTCCTGTGCTCCCAGCTCCGGCTGAGCCAGCCCATCCTGTGGTAACTGGTCCCGCCCCCACCCTTGCCCTGCAGCTATCTGGACGGCCTTGGGAATCTTTGGTTCTCCTTGACCCTTTCCCAAGCCCAAACAAAGCATCTTGTCAGCCTCCATGGAGCCCGAGCTTCAGCCTGGCTCTGCCCATGACAGGAGGCGGCACAAGGGTAAGACCTACCTGGCTGGCACCAAGGCCCAGGCCGCAGGAGCTGAAGGGGCTCGGGCTGGGGGCAGGTGTGATATGAGGACCCTGCTCGCAGCCCTGTCCTCTTTGGACTGCAGTCTCTGGCTGTGAGACGGCGGGGCCCTGCTTCGTCTTCCTGAACATCCGCGGGTCTGCAGGAGGCTCCCACAGGGACGGAGAGCTTGGCTGGGAGCAGCTGCTGGGCCAGGCTGGCTTCGCGGGAGCTGCTGGTGCAGCTGGGAAACAGGCCTGGGGGGTGGGGAGAGCCAGAACCTCTGGACAGTGGACAGTTGGGGGCAGCGCTTCCTCAGCATCCCGCTCTGCCGTTCCCGCGCTCGCCCACTTGCTAGGTCTCACAGTGTGGCAGTGAAGATGACGACACCTTGCAGAGCTGTGGGCGGAGAAGATAGTGGGGGACCCCCCCGGGGGAAGGTGGAGGGGTGAGGAGTGTCTTCCGGGCAGGGGTCAGGTAAAGAACTTTTAAAGGGAGAGTTGAGCCACTCAGAGAGGGAGGTTGGGGTGGGGTGGGCAGTGGGGCTTGGTGGGCGGGAGGACACAATGACGGGGAGTGGCTGGAGTGGCCATGAGTAGGGCGTGAGCAGGCTGCCTTGGAGTGGGCACCCCCCACCCGGCCAGCCTTGCCTCTTGCAGCCCCTAGGCCTTCAGGCACCGGAGGTGAGCTGGCTCTCCCTGTGGCCTGTGCCCTACACCGAGTCCTCTCCCCTCTGGGCTTCGTCCCCTCTCCCCTGCTTGCTTCTCTCCTCAGCCCTCTGAGGCCTTCCCCACCTTCCTGCCCTGCATGGGGCTATGATCGCTCCAGGCAGTGGGTGGGGATGGCTGGCCTGGCCCCCGGGCTCACTGCCCAGGAGAGGCCAGGGTCAGTGAGGGGTGTGTGTGGTGCCTTTGGCCATCCTGGGCTCCCCGCTTGGATTTCTCAAGTGTCCACACAGACTTTCCCCTGAGCCTGCCAGAGGCCCAGCTCTGTGTCCTGACATAGGCAGGTCATGGGGCTCGCACCCTGCAGCCCCTGACCCAGGAGAATGGAGGCCACAGGGTTGCCCTGAGGACCCCGGGGTTGTGGCTCCCAGAGGTGGCCTTGCCGCCGTCGCGTGTCCTCCCAGACCCCTCAACCCCTGTGGTGTCCTGGACACTCCCGCATGGCACCTGCCTCTCTGCAGCCCCCTGCTGAGGACATACAGTGACGAGTGTGGTGCGCTCCAGGTGGTAGGGAGCCAGGGCAGGTTGGCTGCACCCGCGGCCTCTCCGTGGCCATCTGGGGCCAGCCAGGCGTTCAGTCTTGGGGTGGCCAGGCAGGAGAGGGTCCCGTTCAGCTGACGCCCACCCAGGTCTTGGTCCCTTGGGGAGGGACTCGGCAGTCCTGACCGCCCTGTCCCCCGCAGGCTCCTGCTTTTGGGTGGCAGTGCTGGACGGCAACGTGGTGGGCATCGTGGCTGCACGGGCCCACGAGGCAGACAACACAGTGGAGCTGCTGCGGATGTCTGTGGACTCGCGCTTCCGTGGCAAGGGCATCGCCAAGGCGCTGGGCCGCAAGGTGCTGGAGTTCGCCCTGGTGCGCAACTACTCCGCGGTGGTGCTGGGCACGACGGCCGTGAAGGTGGCCGCCCACAAGCTCTACGAGTCGCTGGGCTTCAGACACATGGGCTCCAGTGACCACTACGTGCTGCCCGGCATGACCCTCTCGCTGGCCGAGCGCCTCTTCTTCCAGGTCCGCTATCACCGCTACCGCCTGCAGCTGCGTGAGGAGTGACCGCTGCCCACCTGCGCCCGCTGCCCGGCCGCCCCGTCCGCCTGCGCCCGCCTGCCCGCCGCCCAGGCCTGCTTTCAGACGCTCACCTTGGCGTTCCTGTTGGGTTTTTCCTTTTTCAACATCATGCGGTTCTCTGGCTGGTTCTGGGGGACGGAGCTGTTGTTCAGCCATGACACTTCGGGGGGTGGGCTGTTCGCAGCCACGGCCCCTCGCCCTCCCCAGCCTGCTGGGACCATGCCCTGAAGAGTGACAGCATGGAGCACCACACCCTCGCAGCTGCCCGGCCCTGGACTATAGGGCTGTTCTGGCCCACGGCCACTGGGGCAAGCCGAGCCTTGCCCACCGAGCACAGAACCTCTGCAGTGAGGCCCTGCCCAGCAGACCCCTGGCCACCGGCCAGGCTATGGCTCAACATTGGTCCCGGGAGGCGTGGCCTGCTGGGCCAGCCGGCCACTGTCCCGTGGGGCACTGAGCTTGCCGCGGGCCGCTTTGCTCTGTGCATGCTGAGCACGTGGCCTGGCTGCAGCATGCCGCACGCCCACGGCTCCTGCCCACCCTGCCCAGGCTGGGCCCAGGCTGGTGAGCACCCCCACCCCAACCCTGAGCTTGCCCCAGACAGCCACCTGCTCTCTGGACGGCCTGACTCACAGCCCCATGCTTCACCCCGTTTAGCTTTGCTTTCACACCAAATCACCTTTCCTTTTGGTCCCAACCCCTCACCTGCCCGGGCTTTGCTAATTGGCGTCATCACCCCCATGTGGTTTCCATAGCAACCTGCTGCACACCTGTGATCAGGGCCTTTGAGGAGAACAGAGTGGAGAGGCAGTCTTGGGGTCACCTCTCCCCCAGTGCCAGCTAGATCATGGTGGCCTCTCCCAGACCCCCCGAGGACCTCCCCGCCTCACAGCCGACAGGCTCTGTCCTGTGGATCTTACCCACCCAGGCCGCTGCCAACACCACTGAGCCCACAGCTTCTCCCAGCCTGAAACCAACCTGTTTTTTAATAAGTTATTTAGACAGAATAGCATTCTGCATGTCTTTAATACGTGGGACAAAACAGTAGTTTATACCTTCACACACACACACACCCTTACACACCTGTGTGGTCTAGAATATGCTCTATTTATGGCCCAGTTTCGTGGGGGTGGGTGGCCGGGTGGGTGGAGGTTTTCAAAGTTTGAAATCTGGAGGGAGACCCTAATTTAGCATATTTCCCCCCAAAGAGCATTCCTAGTTTGTGAGAAGGCTGTGGGCCACTCCTTATCAGCCCTGACGTGCCACTGCCTTCGGGAGTAGCAAGTGGGTCTCACTGTCCAGCGAGGCTTGGGCCGGCTGTGCTCCCTGTTTCTTTCCTGAGGTTGGAGGCAGGGCTGTTGGGCATGGTTGGCCTGGACGGGGAGAGGGAGGTGGTGGTCAGCCGCACCCGCACGTCCAGCTGTAAGCCTGAACCCGGCTGTGGTGGCAGGAGGGGCATAAGTGTCTGCCAAGACCCCTTCATTTGGGGGCTTGGGGCAGAGGACAGTGGCAGGTGTTGCCGGCCACTGAACTGGGTCCCACATGCGGGACCACAGAGGGGAAGTTCTTAAAAAGGCACTTTGGAAATCAGCAAATGAATGAAAAAGCCCAGTTTCCCGAGGAGCCTTTTGTGCTGCCAGCAATTGAGGTATTTGCAGAACACTGTACAGACCCCGCTCTCCCCTGTACATACCCCTGGTGGCGCCCGGTCCCTGCTCGGGGATGGGAGTTTTGTAGACTGTACAGAAATCGGCACCCTATTTTCTTGCAGCTCTCAGATTTTGTTAACCTGGGTTATACAGACAGACGTAAAGTGTTTTAGCAAAATGAAAAACAGTGTGCCTTTTGCCTCTTTGTTTGCTTTGGTTTCGGCTGGAGGCAGCCTAGTTGCCGTGGGGCGTATTGGGAGCTGAGGCTGGTCTGAGGCCTGGTGGGGTGGAAAGGGCAGGTGGGGGCCCCGCGGGGCCACCATGGTGGGTCATGTCAGTGGTAGCTTGGGGAACGCTACCAGCTTCCTTTGATCCTGTGCCTTTGGTGTCTCTGGTCCCTGGGGTGGGGGTGCGTGGGTGGGGGCCACTGGAGCCCACAGGCCCTGCGGTTGCCAGGGTCGGGTTGATGACCAAAGCACCCCTTGTGTTGCTCCTGGGCAGTGGTGTGGCCCTCTTCTGTTCTGTTGGCATCTGCCTAAGACCTGTGTGCTAGGTGGGCTGCTGTGTGTCTTCTCCAGTTGGACAGCGCAGGGGGTGGAGAAGCTGCCTGGATTCTTGACCTTTACTATCCTTTTGTTGCTGCCAGGACTCAGACAAGATGGCAGGAGGGGTGTGGCAAGGTGGTCTCATGTCCGGAAGCCCAGTGTTCCGCTGCTACCCACCACTGAGGTGGGCTGAGGCACCTGTGTGCCCACCAGGCCGGGTGTGCTCTGAGCCCAGGACAGGGCCCTCACCTGGCCAGTGTGCAGCTCGGCGAGCCCCCAAGGACCACGTGGGGGCAGATGTCCCATCCTTCCCCTGGGTTGGAGGTTGGGCACGCTTGTGGGGGGCCCTGCCCCTGGCCAGCTGCCTCCCTCCTCCAGGGAGCTAACTTCTCCGAAAACATGCACTGAGATGTGAATTTTATACGTTTGTAGAAATTCTGATGTCACTTCTTCTACCTCTGTGAAGTATCCTCCTGGGGTCCTGCTCAGTGATGTGTCTGGACAGCAGCTCAGAGTTGGCGGCGCTGGGTCCCGTCCTCCCTGCCTGCCCCCTGGGCCTCCCCGAGTGGTTGCCTGGTGAGGCCCAGGGAAAGCCAGCCCTGGCCTGGTATCTGTGCTCTGGGGTCGGGGCTTCCCGGGCTTCTGTTGTCTGTTTGGAAGCCTGTTTTTGGAGAAGCGGGAGGTGGAATATTCCAGAATGTCTTTGTTAGATGAGCCTGGAACACAGACCCCATTAGCAGCTCCAAGCAGTGGGATCCAAGGCAGCTGAGGATTCCAGTACCTGATGACTCAGCATCACCAGGCTGCTGGCATGTGGGCCAGCTCCAGGGCAGCTCCCACTGCCCAGGTATGGGTTCTGCAGACAGCTGGCACCCCAGCGTTGGTGGTCAGCATGTGCCGAGGCCACCGTGTGGCCTGTCCCTGGGAAGGGCCATGGTGGCATCTCCCACCTTGCACCCCCACCCAGGTCAGCTGGCCTCCCACCGCTGCCCTTGGGTGAGGGGGTGGGCGGATGGGCCAGCCTGTCCTGAGGGGTAGAGGGCTGGCCCTGGGAGAAAGGTCAGGCTGGAAGGCCCTGAGGTCCAGGTGTGGCGCTGTTTCTGCTCTGGATAGGCTTCCTCAGAGAAGGCCCTGAGGGGACAGGGGGGGTCAGCAAGTGCTTGGGAGGCTCTCTGGACCATCGGGCCAGGCTCCGGCCTCAGGGCTACATAGTTCAATGTGAGTGCCTGCCCCTGCCTGCCCCGGGGGTGTCCGGCACTGTGTCACTTTCCTGGCAGTGTCCAGGGGATGGCTGGACAGTGGACCCTGAGCCTTGGGAGCCAGGTAGGCGGTACCGCCTCTGTGTCCTGTGTGACCTGCTGCTCCTGAATCTGTTTGAAGCCACTTCTGTGAATCAATTTTGGCCACGGGACCATGTTTCTGTGCTGGTGGCCCTTGCACGAGGCTTAGAATTTGTGATCTGGGCTGGGTAAGGGGCGGGCAGGTCCTACAATACATTTGCCCTTTGGTGCCAGCGACGTGCTTCACGGACGAGTGGGCAGCCAGGGCGTGGTGCAGGAGGATGAGCCTGACCCGCCATTGTGGGAAGTGTTTTCTTTAACAGCAATAATTAGCCATTTTGAAGAAGGGGTGTGCCCGTGTGTGCCCACCTGCGTGCCTGTCTGCCTGTCCGTGTACGTGCACACGTGTGCACGTATGCGTGTCAGTTATAGCATGTGCCTGTGTGTGTGCCTGCACGTGTGGGGACAGGGAGGGAGCCTGGTGGCAGAGGGCGTCCTGCTGCAGCCTGAGATGGGGCGGCCTTGCTGTGCTAGGCCTGCGCTTTGCCCCGTGGACCATGAATGGAATGCTCCTTCAGGTGGAGGAGCTGGATGGGCCTGCGTGGGGATGGCACGACCCAGACAAGTCTGCCTGGGTGTCTGGGTGTGTGGGAAGGGTGGCTAAGACCAGGCTGTTTGGTCACGGCTGCGTGTCTTGGAGTGAGCAGAGCCCAGAGCCTGCCACAAGGCCTGGTCCCACCTGCCATCTTTACTGTTTGTGAGCCCCCAGGATGTGCCAGGCAGCCCCTAGAGGGTTCCAAGTGGCAGTGTGCCAAGTCCCAGAGGAGACAGGCTGCAGGGCCAGGCAGGTAGGGCGCCAGGCTTCCTGTGGGTATGTGAGCAGCAGGGGTGGGGGTGCTCCTGCCTGCACAGCCCCCCAGTGCTGCTGATTGTCAATAAAAACAGAGTTGGCAGAACCGGGCTTCCTTGCTTTCTTGGGTCCCTAGCCCGGTGCTGGGCCGGGAAGTGCTAATTTTCTGGGGACACTGGGCTCCTCCTGCAGGAGGCTGGACCAGGTGTGGTGGTGACCTGTGGGGCCCAGACGCCCCTGTCCCTGTCCGGCATCCTCTGTTGGGGACTCCATGGCAGGCCTGGGTATCTGCAGGTGGCGTCAGGCCCACTTGGGGAGGTGCGACCCTGGTATTTGTAAGGTGAGGTTGGGGGTCCAGGCCAGAGAGCAGGGGCTCAGTCCGGCTTGGTGTGGACACAGCCAGGCCCTACTGACAGGGTCCTGAGCCTGCCCAGCCTGGACAGCCCCCCACAGTGACGGCCCAGCCCCCAGCACAGCCCTTCCTGAAGGACCTGCCGCTTCTGCTGTCAGGAGGGCGTCGCGAATGCTGCCTTTTCTGGGACCTTTTAAGTCAGTGGGTCTTGAAGCCTGAAGGCGCCAGCACTGGGACACGTCCTCCCTGCGCTTCGTCCCTGCATGGCCCACTCTGGCCCAGGGCACATCGGCCATGTTTGGCTGGCAGTTCCCAAAGCTGGTCATTTGTTTTGAGCAATACATGCCTTTTGAAACCCATAGTGGTCATGCCTCTGAGGTGACAGTGTAAAGCAGGCCTCCTGAGATGTGGCCGTGCACACATGGGCACACACAGGCGGCTGGCCTGGAGGGCCCAGCAGCAGCCCTGGGCCAGCTCTCCAGAGTCAACCCCTGAAACCAGTGACAATGACTTGGAACCATGAGAAAAACGGGCCTGGGCACAGCAGACTGGGGCGACCGCATCACCCAGTGGACTCTGCAACGGAGGTGGCGCTAAAACCCAGTCGCCATTTAAACAAGAGCAGCCTTGGCACGTGCGGGACGGAGTACCTTTGCCCAGA
Organism: Rhinolophus hipposideros; assembly: GCF_964194185.1. Taxonomy (NCBI): domain Eukaryota; kingdom Metazoa; phylum Chordata; class Mammalia; order Chiroptera; family Rhinolophidae; genus Rhinolophus; species Rhinolophus hipposideros. Next base: position 110,124,075 of record NC_138047.1, on the reverse strand, counting down.
CCTGGAGCTGCGCCTGGGCGCCTGTCAACGTGTTCACCCCGCCCCAGACGGGCCATGGGGACCTGTGCCTCATTTGGAGGGTGGCATGTGGAGCCCGGATCCAGACAAGGAAGCGAATGGGAGAGGCCTCGGCCCTCATGGTGTCAGGGTGGTCTGGAAACGGGACCCCCAGGGCACACTGCCCGGGGCCGTGGCAGAGGGAGCAGAGTGGTGTTGGTACCAGGCTCAGCCCAGGCTGCAGGCACAGCTGGCGCACTTATTAGCCATGTGCACTATAACCTTTCCGTGCCTCAGTTTCCCCACTGTGCAAGTAGGTGTCACGTTGGCACCTGTCACATGCTGCTGCGAGGCTTTGGGGGGCATGGGCTGGGCCCTTCCCTTGGCACTGGGGGGGGTCTGTGAGAACTGCTTTCAGAGTACACTCGGGGCCGGGGGGCGCCAGCCTGTCCCCAGGGCCTGGTCACTGGCCTGCCTGAGGCTTGTGGAGAGACCCTAGGGCCCTGGCAGCCTGTTTGGGGTGCTCAGCCCTGGCTTTGGCTGAGTGGCTCAGGGCTGTGGGCATGGCGTTACCCACCCCCAGGTAGAATTTGCTCAGATGGGACGAGGACAGCTTCGTATACGGCGTTTACTCCTAGGGGTGACCCAGAGTGGGGACTTGGTCCTGGCCATGTCCTGCTCTAGCCACAGAGCCAGTACAAAACTTCAGACCTAACCTTGGGGAGGCCACACAATGGGCCAGTGGAAACCAGTTCTGTCCTCCCGCTGTTGCCTGGGGCTACAGACAAAATGAAGGCGAAAAATGCGTGTGCGGGGGGCCGGTGCTGACGAGAGGCCCAGGGGTGGCCGGGTCGTTGCTTGGAGACTCAGCAGGGCGTGGACTCGGCTGAGGGCCCAGGGCCTCCTGCAGTGGCACCAGGTGTCCCCACGAGCGGCCAGCACTCAGACTCACCTTCAGGGGCACCTGTGGGCAGCAGTCATAGGTGAGCACCGGGCCTGGGCCAGCCCTTCCTGGTACCTCCCAGTCCCACGTGCAGATGGGTAGGGCCCAGGGCACACAGGCGGCCATGTGCCCAAAGACACGCTCAGACACAAGCACGGCAACAGTGCCACAGATGCACTCTCACGCATACCCGCAGGAGCAGGCACACAGGCTCCCAGCACATTCACCCCCCAGTCACAATACCTTGACCTTGGCTGAACCCCTACCTGACCTGCCAGGGCCTCGGTGCCAATGAGCATGCCTGCAGGAGCAGGGCCCGGCAAGCTGCCCTAGCTGTGCTCGCCACCTCGGGCCCTGCTCCCTGGGGGACCAGCAGTCCTGAGAACTGCCAGCTGGTCCTGGAAAGCCCTGGGCGGGGGGCGGGGGAGGGCAGCCACAGCCCCCTGCCACATGTAGGACTACGAGGGGGTGGGGCTCCTGGGCTTCCAGGAAAGTGAGGCCCCTTCATGCCTGCCTGCTGCAGCACGAGCATGGACAGCCCAGAACAGAAATTTCTGACCCTTGCTGGGCCTGCAGGGCAAGGGGACGGGAGCTGCAGGAGAGAAGTTAACGTAGGGCTGTGCCAGTAGGGCCGCCAACCCGAGGAAGACAAGAGTGAGGGGGAGGGCAGAGCTTGACGAGGAAGTTGGCAGCCTTTCCTGCAGCCCTTCCCAGTGGAGGGTCCCCGGTGCCCCAGAGTGAGGGCCAGTGGTAGGAATGTGTGTCTTGCTACCTGAATGTGCACAGGCTTCGGGTATTCCCTCATCCACCTTCCCTGGGCCTTGGGGAAGCCCCCGAGGTAAGCAGCCAGGAGTGGGGCTGGGACCAGGCTCAGCAGGCCTTGGGCTGCACCTGAGGGTTGGGCGTGGCCTTGGATGGAGGTCTGCTGACACTCCTCCACTCCTCAAGGACACCTGGCCCTGTGCCCAAAGCCCCTGGGGACACACTGTGGCTTCTCACCAGGCAGAAGGACCACAGCTTGTCAGCCAGGGTAACTTGGCTCCTGGAAGGACAGGTGGGGGAGGGCAGCAATCAGGGGCTCAGGGGCTGGGGCCAGCGCTGGGCCACACCCTCCCTACTGGCTCTCTCGCCCTCAGGGAGCTGGACTCTCCTCTCTCACCTGGCAGCAGGGGAGGCCTGTTGGGGGGGGGGGGAGTGTGCCGGCCCAGTCCCCGCCCCTCCCCCTCACCTGCAGCTGTAGCTCCAGTGCCCGCACATGCTGTAAGGACTCCATGGTGCGTCTGACAAGAGCTAGGACAAAGGAAAGAGGGAGGGACAGCTCCAGCCCTGGCAGAGTTGGGGCCATGAGAAGGCCAGTCCCTCCTGCCCAGTGCTCCGTGGCTGGTTCTGGCCCCACTGGCCACCTTCCACAGCACCAGCACCAAGGCCCTTCAACTGCCCAGCAGCGTCCCGTCCCGAGAGAGGAGGGCCTCTCACAAGTATCTCAGCTGCTGGCCACCCCACTGCTCAGGGCGTGCAGCGAGTGCATGCAGGCATTGGGAGGGGGCAGGCACAGGGTGGGGGGGAGAGTGGCAGCCCCCCCACCCAATTTCCCGTGAAGGTCCAGGCTGGCCCACCCTGGGTCCTTGGTCACTGTGAGGCAGTTGTGCCCAGGCCCTGGGAAAGCAACAGCCCAGGTTGGGGAGGGGTCAGCTGGTTCAGGGTTCCTCAGAGTTAGCTTGCTCCTTTAATGAACGAGTATTCCTTCCATCGTACTGTTACCTGACATTTCACTACAAAGATTTGGACAGAAATACCCAAGGAACAGACGCCGTTCTGCCTCTTGCTCTGTCCTCCTCGCCCATGGGGTTAACTGGCAGTCTCCCTGGGGAACTGGTCGCGAGGGCACCGCAGTGGGCCAGCAGCTACCCGAGGGCTGTGGCCGAGCTCTGGGACTTCGTTTCCTTCCTCTGCCCTGGGGTGCCGGGCAGAGGGCACGGTGGTGCAGGGGCGGGGGATGGACGGCATGGGCCCAGCCCCTATGGCCTTGGTGTGCACCTGCGGGGCCCTGCAGAGGGGCCTGGATTCCCTGGGGAGCTGCAGGATGTCCAGGTGCTTCTTATGGTGCCCCTTGCCCTGCCGGGCTTATACTGGGTGTGCAGACAACGCCAGGTCCTATGTGTCCCTTCCACAGTGCCGGTGGGACAATGTGACTGAATGACCCCTAGCAACCGCTGTGCAGAGGGGCAGTGGCTGTCAGCTGGGCTGGCCCTCAGCCCAGGGCTCTTCATGGGGGTCACCCCACCTCTCCAGCCTCCGTCCATGGCTGTGAGGGCAGGGGCCCTGGTGCTGGGAGCTCGGCGCCGTCAGCCTGGTGTTTGTTCCGGAGGCGCTGCAGGCGCGTTGTGGACACTCACCTCTTTAGAGGCGGCCACAGGCCCGCTCAGCCCCTGGTGAACTGTCCGGCTGTCCCAGCACAGCACCAGGGACCTGCACCCCACAGGGAGCCACTAGGAGTCTCTCCTCACTGCCTCTGGTGTCCCAGACTTGCCCCCAGAACGAGGGGAACTAGGCTGTTCATACAAGGGCTACCTACCGGTTTGAACCTTTTCTTTTTTAACCGACAGCTGAGCACACGTCATACCCATCAAATGGTATGCACGCTACCGTACGCTTTTCAGGTACCACAGTCTCCCTGTGGGACGGCAGGGGCCCGTGAATGCCACCGGCAGATGCTCAGATGCTTAGCTGCCCGTTTGGTCAAAGAAACCAGTTTCCTCTGGGCTCACCTGCGAACTCGGGGACCTGAGAATCTTCCACTTCAAACAGCAGCTCGTCATGAATTTGGGCGACCAACCTGGAAGACATGTGGCCAGGGAAGGCAGTCAGGGTGGGGTGGGGGCTCAGCTGGGGGCATGCAGGGTGCCTTGGAAGGGGCTGGTGCAGACTCCAGACTCGGGCACAGGGAGATGGGGAGCACGGGGCTCAGGTGGACATTGGAGGGCCCAGCCCGGGACCTGCTGCCTGGGGTCACCCTACTGTCAATAGGACAGTCCAGGGAGGAGGCAGCAAATGTTAGAAGTGACTGAGCGGAGGCAGAGCGTCTGGAGTGAGGGGCGCGCCCAGGAACCTGGCGAGGGAGCGGTGGGCTGAAAGTCCAAGCAGAAAAGCCCCCTGGACTGCTACGGGGGGGGGGGGGGCATCGGGGCCTTGACCACTGGGTGTGGGGCTTGCTGTGAGGGGTGCAGATGAATCTGGAATGCGGGTGACCCTGGGGAAGCTGGGAGCACCCCCCTTTTGAATACTATCTTAGGAAAAGGCTGAGCGGCCATTCTAGTCCCCTCCACCAGGCGAGTCTCTGCACTGGGGCCGCCTTTGTGGCCCCCGACAGCCCCAGCAGAGAGGAAGGGAGATGGGGGAGATGTAAGGGAGGGACTGGCAGTGGAGGAGCAGCTGCTGAAACCCTGCGCCAGGTGGACTGTGCTGGCCTCCCAGGAGAAGACGCGCGGGACCTTGGGGCAGAGCTGTGCAGGGGTCAGCCCCGGTCCATCCGTTCTTCCTCTTCTTTGTGGCTGGGAGGGGTGTGTTCCCAGCTACACCATTTCCCAGGCTCTGTCTCAGAGGGCTGGCCCTGAGGTGAGCACCCTCCAGCTCCCAGGAAGGCTCTGTGGGGAGCTGACTTGCCTTGGAGTCACGGTGTTGTGATGGCTGGAGCAGCCTCTCCCATCATGGCAGCAAGAGGCAAAGGGCCCGGGAGCAGGAGGGACGTTGGTCCTGCTGACCTGAACCTCTGAACCCAAGTCCCAGTGCGGTTCTCTGGGAGGACAGCCCGCTTCCTGGAGTGTGAGCTGCGGCAGCTGGGCCTGTGTCACTAGAGGCAGAAGAACACCCCCATGGGCATGGTTTTATGGGCAGCCTCTGGCCACGGGCTGTTGGCACTGCCCTCCAGGAGTCACACCAGGCTGGCAGCATTGGCACTGCCTTCTTAAACTAACTTCGAGGCCTCTGGTGGGTCCTTGGCTCCCACGGGACTTGGTCTTCACACGGGCAGAAGCCTTAGAACAGGTACTCGTCACTTTCCAGATCTAGCAGCAACGATTTTCACAGTTCTTGAAACGACACTGTGAAATTCTGAGCGCCTGGTGTGGCAGGAGCCTCAGAATAGGTCTGAATCATTAGTCACTTCCACATCACGCTCACAGCTGACTGCGATGTCACCGTGTTCTAACTGTGAATCGGGATACAGGGAAGAAGTAGGCACAGATCCGAAGCAGGAGTCAGATCCCTGTTTCTGGGGCGGTGACTTCCCACATGTCCTGCCCTGGGACCTGGGACGGGATCTTCTGGAACAGCCGCGCCTCAGCCCCTACGTGTGGCCTGCTGGGCAGCTCCGCGGGGCCCTGCAGTCCCTCCGGCTGCGTGCTGTCCACCCTCAGGAGAGGCCAGAGCTGCTGCCTCTCTGCCCACCGCCCTTTTGTCCAGGAAAGTCCGGGTCCTGCCACCCTCGCAGTGCTTCTAGGCTGCCCCCCCACGGCTTGGCTGGTCCTGCTGCCTCCCCAGGGCTCCGGGAATGTCCTCTGCCCCTTTCTGAGGCCAAGAGAACAAATACCCGCGCTGGACAAGCCCTGGCCCCGGGTGCCCTGGGTGCTGCTCCACTGGGAGGTAACCCAAGGCCACCCAGGCAGCGAGCAGCTGACTATCTTCCCCTGCTGCCCCCGTGCTCAAGGGCAAAGGAGCAAGTAAGTGTCTTCCTGAGGCTGCCAGGGTGGGGGGCAGGTGGGACCCCTGGGCCCTCCCAAGGCGCAGGGCAGGGGAAGGCTGCAGCTCAAGGCGGGAAGCGTGGCTGGTCCAGCTCTGCGTGGATGCACGCTGAACCTGCTTCCCCTCTCTTCACGCAGGTGTTGGAGCCGACAGTCTCCCACGAATCTGTCCAGCTCCACCACGTTCTGACGTCTAGAAAGGCTTTTGCACTGAGGTCCACGTCGGCAGACCCGCCAATAATGACAACTGAGCCCAAGACCAGTGAGCTCTCCAGGCAACGGCTCCCCTGGTCCTGAGGCTCCAGCCCGTGGGGCGCGTGGGGCGACTGGACGTGGCTCTGGGGGTGCGCCCCTTGCATGACCATGGGCTTCCCAGATCCGCGTTTCACTCATGCTGCTTCAGGCAGGCTGAGCTCACACATAGCCCGTGTCGGTCCCTCTAGAACGACCCACAGCCTTTCTACTGCTCCGGGAAGGGCCAGTGGGGTTTAGGAAACACAGAGGATGAAATGCTGCCATGCTCCACACCCCAAAAACGGAATGCATTTTGTTCTGAAAGCATTTCCTAAAGAAAATAAACAGCTGATGATAGAAAGATGACCAGCTGGGCTGTTAAGATCCCGGTGAGAACTGTTTATATTCCCCTCAGGACCCCAAATCCTCATATACCAACCGATTTCCTTTATCAACCCACAAATCATGAAAATGGACCAGACTTTTCTAGACATACAACGTCACAGGTGCTGAACAACCTGTCAAGGTGGTGAGCTGGAAGGGCTGCTTGAACTTGTCCCCAGCTACGCCACAGAAACAATGGAAGCGATTCAGGAACAAGTCAGGAGCCTAGCACAGCCTGGGTGCACAGGGCAGCCTGCTGGGCAGGAGAGACTCAGTGAGAGGGAAGCCCTTGACTTTCTGCTCTTGCCTCCCACAGTCCCTGCAGAAATCAGAGACTAGCACACGTACCAGCAGGGTGACTGGGGAGCTGCCAGCCTGCTGGGGCCTCAGGCATCACACCCCCCTCGTGCCCTCAGTCCTGTGATGACAGCACAGGTATGGCCACCGGCCCAGGTTGCTTCCCCCCAGGGTGGAAGATGAACCATGGACCAGAGAATGCAAAGGGGGTGGCCCACAGTGGTTCAGTGGGGCTTGGGGACACTGTCCTCCCCTCTCCTGGACAAGGATGCCACGCCATCATCCTGGGAGTGCTGTGCCCAGGACACGCTTCTTTCTGTACAGAGACATTGCCAAAGGAACAGGCTCAAAAGTCAAAACGAACAGCAGGAAATATTTGAAGAAATATAGAAGATGGCTTTTTAAAGAGAGATGAAAGGTTTCAGATAAGGAAAACATCATGCCTTCAGAATGTAAAATGGTATCAGAAGCCATGGGAAAGCTGTAAGCTCAGATGGAACAGGGTGGCCCCAGTGGCAGGAGGAGTCCAGCTGGGCTTTGTGCTAGTGACATGCTGTCCCAGAGGGATTTGGGGGAGTGGGCAGGACGCCCCTTGGCATGGAGCCGCTGGGCCCCCTTCACATCCCATCATCCAGGGAAGCTACTGTCTACCCCCCAGGAGCTGCCTGCCTAGCTGTGGGCATGCTGACCCACCCGGGAGGCGGGCCCCCTCGGGCAGTGTACGTGGGGACCAAGGAGGGCGGCAGGCAGATCTTCTGGGGTCTGACACGCTCACGTCTCTGGGGACTTAGGTGAGCACCACGGCCAGGACTCGGAGCCGGGGTGGGCTACCACAGGCTGGGGCACGGGTCCTTGTCGTCCAGCTGCCTGGACACTCGGGGAGACAGACCGGATGGAGCTGTGGCTGGGGGCAGTTGTGGTGGAGCCCCCAGCTTCAAGGTGTGTCTGAACGCTGGCTCTGGGGACAGGGACAGCAGCAGCAGGAGCTGGGTGACGGGCACACTGACTGGGGTGGGTGGCAGTGAAAGGGTAGGTGTAGGGGCAGTTGGGAGCCCCATGTCCTGTCTGAGGGGCTATGGGGTCCACCCACCTCCAGGGTGAGCAGCTGCTGTGCCTGAAGGGGTCAGACATGCACAAGAGGAGGGGCGTGGGGAGACACATTTCTGCATGGAGTGAACCCCGACACCGCCCGGCACCCTCAAGTGAACAGTGTTGTCACCACACACTGCCATCAGCAGGCCCGTGGGTGCCTGGCCCAGCCCAGCCCAGGGCGGGAGGAAAGGCCCTCCCAGGAGTGCTGGGAGCTCAGGCTCAGGGGGTCCCTTTCCTGTGGGGTGGTGATCTTGTCGGAATCGTGACGCAGACCCATGGCTGAAGCTAGCCACAGAGCAGCGGGCTTCCCACCCAAGCCTGGGGAGAGGCCGGCGCACGCTGGGTGGGCTCGGGGAGGCTGGCACTCAGTCACTGACCTGGCCGTCAGGGTGGCGGAAGTGGCCACTGCAGCAAAGATGTGGACCATGGCCATCTTACAGAGGTCGGCGGCCGAGCCTGTGGGGCACAGAAGGTTCTGCTACACGCACATGTGAGGCCCGGGCCCCTGCAGGGCTGCCGGCACGGTCTCACCAGGCCGGCTGTCTTAGTTTTCTACGCTGTGCAACATATGACCCATGCCCAGCAGCTTGGACAACCCAGACCGGCCATCTCATGGCTCCTGCGTATCAGCAGCCCAACACGAATGCTGGGTCCTTTGCAGAGTCTCAGGCTGAGGTCAGCACGCGACACGACGCAGCGTGTCCTCACGTGGAAGCTCGACCAGGGAAGACCCACTACCAAGTGATCTCAGCTTGCTGGGAAAATGACTGGGGTTCCCATTTTCCTGCTGGCCTTCAGCTGTGGGCCGTGTGCTCCTGGAGGCAGCCCTGGGTTGCAGTCAGGGCCGTGGGCCTGCGCCCCAGCACACAGTTTGTTCCTTCATGGCCAGCAGGAGGGCATCTCCCACTCAGACCCTTAATCCTTCTCTTAAGGGCCCACCTGATTAGGCCAGGCCCACCGAGGATGTCCCCCTTTTGATTAGCTCAAAGTCAACTGATTAGGGACCTACCTTAGATCTGCAAACCCGATCTTCCATGTAACATGGCCTAATCATGGGGTGACAGCTCAGCATATTCACAGGTATTGCCCACATTTGGGGTGTGTACTTAGGGTACCGAATCCAGAATTCTGTCCCTTGCACCAGCTAACAGAGTGGCTGGACGTGGACGTGGCCCACCTAGCTCCCACCACTCTCCAGCGGTGTGGTCTTTCAATCTCATTGAGCCTCAGCTTCCCAGTGTACAGAATGGGGCTGTCGTACAGCCTCCCAGGCTGGGTGGGGATAAATCACATGGACAGCCGCACACTTGTTCATCCAATACTGTCAGGCGCCTCGCAAGGCGCTGGCCAGAGCACGGCACAGGCCTGTCCCAGAGCCAGTGCATAGTGGGTGTCTTAGTGACCAGTCTGGTCATGGGAAACAGACTCAAGTTTGGGCTGCCATTCGTGGCCCCAAGGCAATGCCCGCACAATACTGACTTGTTTCTCCTGGCGAGCGGAATGTGGCAGGAATGCCGGGAGTGGAAGTCTGGTCTCTGGGGCTGACTTGCTGGCTGTGGGGGCTCAGGGCGATGGGAACCCTGTGCTGGGGGTGGGATGTCAGGATGTTGCCACATTAGGACAAGTGCACATCGCTGGAGAAAAGGAGGCGGGAGCTGGGCTGAACAGAGAACAGAGCGTGGCTGAAGGGGAGACCCAGGGAGGTGGGGGCACCATGTCTGGTCTTGTTGGTGACGTGTCCTCGCCCAGGGAGGCAGAACTGTGCTGCCGGCACTGGCCCCCTTCCTCCAAGCCTCTCCTGCTCCATGTCTGCTGGGGTCCTGGCCACCTTCTTGCTGCAGAGCAGCCCCAGGGACAGGCTGGGGCAGCAGCATGCTGGGTCTGGAATCCTACCGCCAGGCTTCCTCTCTGGGCCCTGGGGCCTCGCTGCTCCACTTGTGAACTATGGAAGCACAGGTGGGGACGACACCTGACTCCCAGCTGCCCCAAGGCCTTATCAGGACACAGCACGCAGTGTGTGGAGCCCAGGATTATAGCTTTCTCTCACTCACCTCATCTCCATGCAGAGACCGGAGCTATTTGTGTGCTGTGGCTGAAGAGGATTAAGGAGTTTTCGTAACTAGAGGCAAAACGTTGTGGTGTCACCTGTAGCCCATCTCCTGCTGGGGGTGCTGGGGGCTGAGAATGTGGGCTGTGGTTTGAGGGCTATGGGTGCCGGAGGCTGGGGTGCCAGGGGCTGGGGGTGCCGGGGGGTCAGGGTGTTGGGGGCTGGGGGTGCTGGGGGCTCGGGGTGCCGGGGGGTTGGGGTGCCGGGGGCTGAGGGTGCTAGGGGCTGGGGGTGCCGGGGGCTCAGGGCGCTGGGGGGTCAGGGTGCCGGGGGCTGAGGGTGCTGGGGGCTTGGGCTGCCGGGGGCTCAGGGTGCTGGGGGCTGAGGGTGCTGGGGGCTTGGGCTGCCGGGGGCTCGGGGTGCTGGGGGCTCGGGGTGCTGGGGGCTGAGCGTGCCAGGGGCTCGGGGTGCTGGGGGCTCGGGGTGCTGGGGGCTCAGGGTGCTGAGGGCTCAGGGTGCTGGGGGTGCCAGAGGCTGCGTGTACAGGGACCCCCTGGGTTGGATGCCTTACTTGAACTCATACCTGCCAGTTGTGATGGGACCACAGAGACCCCACAGAGGCCAAGAGTCAAGGGACAAGCTGCAGGCCACATAAACTCCCAGGACCTCAGCCCCCCTTTGCAGATACAGGACAGCACTGCTCAAGCCCTGTCTCTGGGGAAACGTCGTAATTATAAAGACCACATACTGAGCACCTGCCACCTTCAGGCGCTACAGCAGTAACTGCCAGGGAGGATGGGACCAGGAAATACCGTCAGGATAATCGTAGGCGTCACCTGGGCTGCAGCCACTGAAAATCCGAGAAGCAAAGGACCCAGCAACTGAGAAGCTTGTACCTTGCACCACGAAGTTTACCGCCTGCCGCTCTGCCTGTGCCCGGAGCTGTGGGTCCCACGCACGGATCCCTGGCAGCGGTCTCCTTCTGCCCATGATGGACACCACGTAGCCTGGGTCACAGGAAGGAACAGCAGGTGAGAGGCACATGTACGCAGACAGTGTGGTGCTCTGGTGGGCACAGCTTCCCTCAGATTTGGGCGCGGGACCAGTGGCCCCCTCCCACTGCAGGCCTGAGCGCTGCTGGTCTGTCGCAGGCCAGTGGGCTCTGTGCTGGGGGACTTCGCTTGGTCAGTAGCACATTTTGCACTCCTTTCCTTCACTGAATTTCAGAAATGGTGAAGCCACTCCAATGTCCCTGGCTTTGGAGCTTGGTGGAGGGGCTGCAGCGGAAGACGCAGCGGTCTCGGTGACTGCAGTTAAAATCCTTCGCTTTTGCCAGTTCTGTGGAGGATGTGAGCCCATGAACACGTCACCTCACAGGGCGCCTCCCAGCAATGTCAGCGTTGGGAGAGGCCCCTCTGCCTGTTCCAGCCTGGGCACGTTGGCTGTGTTGGTGTGGGGCGCATGCGTCACCGCACCCTCCACGCCTGGCTCCTGAGCTGCTGACACGGCCTCCCTGGCATCGTACCCACAGGTATCCCTCCATCCCACCTCTAGTTACTGAGCCTCTAGTCCATCACCTCTAGGCTCCCCCGGGGGCTGGCTGTGACCTCAGGCTCCCCTCCCAATCTCTTTTCCCACTGTTTGTTGCTGGGAAACGAAGCCCAGGTTCTTTCCGTGCTTGTGGAGAGCCATGTGGGGTCTGGGTCCACCCCTCCTCCACCTGCCCACCCCGGGCACCACCTCTGGCTCTTCCTGGCCCTTCAGGTTGGCTTAGGCTCCGCCTCCCCTTTCTCCAGGGGCCTTAGCCACTGCTCAGGGCCTAGGAGCCTTCTTTGTTTCTTTCACACCCAGGTCCCATCTTTCCAACGCTGTCTGAACGCACCTGCTTGCTCATGGGTTATCTGCACCCCTGGACTACAGCTCCAGGACGGCCAGGAGCCTGGCATCAACACAGTGCTGGTACAAATGTTTGTGGAAGAATTTAATGATCATCTGAGGATTTCCTTACAGTGTCTGCCCAGACTACACTTCCTGGCTCAAAGACCTGCACACGTCACGTCTGGACACGGAACGCCCTATGCCCCTTCAAGGTTATGGATGGGGAAGGGGACCTCTGGCTCTGGGTCTTGGCCGGGCTTGGGTCCCAGCCCAGCACCACCTGCTGGCTGTGGAAAGGGGACAACCACACTGCCCAGTGAGTCCCAGCGAGCACCACCAGTCACTTTAGGGAAAGCCACTGAGGGGCCTGGCTGCAGAGAGTGCCTGTGTTTCTACTGTTTGTCTGTCTGCAGTGATCCTAGCTCCACACACTCTCACCAACACCAGGTTCTATCACTGCTTTAACATTTCAAAATGGATAGCATTTTATTTGTTTCAGGTGTGGGGCTCCTGGGCCCAGGGCTTGTGGGGCTTCAGTGAGGATGCAGTGGCCGCAGGCAGAGGCCGGGGCATGCAGGCCTCAGTGCCCAGGAAGCCTGAGGCTGGCCCTGCACTGAGGCTGAGTCTGGACACTCACTCAGGCCCAGGAGCCTGTGGAGGGGCTGCCCTGAACTCACAGGTTTGTGCATGGGCTCCAGAAACAGTCACAAGCAGCCCCTGGGACAGTCCAGGAGCACCTGGACGCAGAGGGGCACACTAGAGCCGTTCAGGAAGCTGGGCCCGGCGAGGCTGCTTCTCGGCTGATACCAGCTTCTCACTGACGTGCAGGCTGAATGCTCCGCCCCCTCTGGACCGGCCATCGAGCCTCTCCGCTGACTATTTCATGATTTCTGCTGTTACATGTATGTCCTTCCTTATTCTTTCTTTCCTAAATTTATTACACCAACTACAAACCATTTGTGTTCACAATGTTTTTCTTTTTAAAATACTCTTTTAAAAAGTTATTCCTTCACTTCTAAGTGAAACGTCAGCTTGGCCATGTCCCCCAGTTTTTCACATGACATACTTTTACTGTCATGTACTTCTAAAGTTATTTATTGGGATTTCTTTTATAATCCTAAATCTCTGAGGAATGCAATACATTTCCAGGTAGGTAGGTGGCTGGACGGCCACACACACAGAGACGTGAAACAACTTTTTTATTCCCCTGTGGTACAGAACACGTGCTACTTGATATTCTTTGACATTTGTGACCAAACTGTGGTAAAATTTTATAAACATACCATGTGCTTTTTGTAAGAACATGGGTTCTCCATTTTGAGGTGCAGGTTTTATTTCTATCTATCCATTTATCATTTTCTAACTCAAGCTTGTTCATTTTCTTGCCTCAAACACAGCCTGACTCTGGACCCTTGTCAGGTGGAGCCTTTTGGTCCCATTTACCAGCCAGGACGGACACTCACCCAGTCCCCACCCACCCGGGGTCTACAGCCAACCCCACGCCATCTGTCCAGCGACCCACTGGAGGGGCAGGGTCGAAGACCACCCAGCTGTTGCAGGTCAGGCGTGGGAGGTCAGACCTGCCAATTGCTATGGTTACCACTGGCTTACCTGTCTGGTGACACCAGGCAATGGTCGCTTGGGCAAAGTCCTTGATTTTCCTGTACTTTTGCAAAAAGCTCTCCAAAAAGCGGGCAGCTTCTGGAACGGTAAGTCCAAGGCAAGCAGCCAGCCGCTCCCTGCCTGTGTGAACAGGGACACCACGATCAGAGGCAGCCCTGACTCGCACCTGCGGGGACCAAGAACACGAGCCGCCAGGAGTGACCACCACGCACAAAGGGAGCTGGCAGAGGGCTCTTGGACGACTAGGTGGGGTGGGTACAGCTGGCACCACTAGTCTCTTCTGATTGGTCAGGATGGTGTTGGCTTTGGCTTCACAACTGAGTGTGAGGTGCTGGTCAGCCTGGGCTGGGCCTGGAAAACGTGTTTATTCAGCAATGCTGACTGAGCGCCTGCGTGAGGCCGTGCGTGAAGAAGGTGTCGGCCCTGCTCCCAGCCTGTCCAGACTTCAGGAAGCTGGATAGCAGCAGAGGAAGAGAGGAGGGAAGCTCCATGGCCAGCTTATGACAAGCAGTAGCCAGAGCTCCCATCCTCGGCATAAGTGAGACAAACACTTTTGGTGTGGGCCCATGTTTGGTTCCTAGAGGATGCAGGTGCTCTTGTGAAGCTTCCAGCAAGGTCTCTGGTCAGGACAGCACTCGGAGTCCAGGATGGCACCCTAAGTTCCAGCACAGCTAGCTGGGTGCAGGTGCTGGGAATGCACAGGCCTGGGCCTACGTCCAGTTCCATCACCATGGGAGGTTCTGCAGAACTGCCTTGGGGAACCCACCTGATGTGCAACAAGCCCCATTTCTTCACCTATGAAAGAGGAACACCAATACTTACCCCAAGGGTGGTTAGGGGGACCCCATGAGCTGAGGCAGGTAAGCTCCACGCTGCCTGGCTCCTACTTGGTACCCAATGTGGAGTCATTCTCTCCTGTTTTCCTCCGGAAAAGAATAAACAGAGAATGAGGAGCCCATGAGGACAGGTGTGGGAGCTTCTTTGGACAGCAGGATCATTGGCAAACCCTGGGCTCTGAGGGGCTACGTCATTGGAGGGAACCCCAGAGAGACAAGTGGCTGAAGCCCTGAATCCTGGGGGAGCACGACTGGAAACAGGAGTGAGCTTCTGCCTCATACCAGGTCAACTCGGGGTCACACTACAGGGTTCCCCAAGGGCCTTCAGACTACATGGTCCAGAAGTCACAGCCACGAAGTGGACATATGAGGACCAGAGAAGAGACCTCAAGAAGAATGGGACTGACTGCCCTCTTAAAGCTAGTCCTCTCTTCAGCTGGGCCATGCCTGGCCCTGGCCAGCTGATGTCCTCTGCAGTTCTGGACAGAAAGTGTTTACGTCGCTGAGAGTGAAGAGGCAGATGTTTGCTACCATTGCTTGGCCATGAAGAGTGGAAAAGGCTGGGGTGCCCTGTTCTTCACAAAGTTTCTCCCAGAAAGGAGAGCTTTTGGAGACCAGGCCTTCCTCTCTGCCTGACTTTTCACCTGGCTGGAAGTGAAAAACACTGCAATTTCCCTTTTAGGGCTTAAGACCACGTGATAGCTTCATGAATACATTACACTGAAATAGTCCATCTGTGACTCTATGACATTCCAATCACTGCCCCTCGGCTATGGCTCTCTGATGGAAGATTCCATTGGCTTTCAGAAAGGAACCAGATGGTGACTCGACAGTTCAGGCAGGTCTGGCTGGGTGGGACCTTGAATCTTCTCAACCAAATCCTCTTTCTTGTCTAATCTGTTGTTAAGCACAGTCGGTATTTCTGATATTGCAGTTTTCAGTTTTAGCATTTCCATTTGGTCCTTTTTATTTTCTGAGATTTCCTGTTTTTATTCATGATGAGCATATTTTCCTTTACATCCTTGAGCATAGTTAGAATAGTGGCTTTAAAATCCTTGTCTGCTAATTCCAACATCTGAGGCATTTCAGAATTTGTTTCCTTGATTGCCTTTCCTCTTAAGTATGGATCAAGTTATATTGCTTCTTCATATGTTTAGTAATTTTGGATTGGATCCCAGATATTATGGATGATACGCTGCAGACACTCTGGATTCTGTTTTTCTCAGGCGTACTGATTTTTTTTTTAAAAGGGGGAAGTCAATTTTGCTAAAATTAAACTTCAAACTTTGTCCCTCTGCACTGGGCAGCAGCTGAAATCTCAGATCAATTCTTTTAGCCTTAGCTGGGCTGTCTGAAGTCTGCCCTAGTCATGCACAGTTTGGGGTTGGCCAGAGATCTGGGCAGAGTTCATACTCAGAATTTGGTGTTCTTCTTTGGCTCCTTTCTTTCTGAGATTTCTCCCTTCACTTCCCAGATTCTCTGGTTGCTCCAAACTGTCCTCTGGTTCTTCAAGCTAGTAAGACTGTGGATTTCTATCGGAGTTTTAGCCACCCACAGCACTGACTGAGGCTTGCCTTCGGGTGAAGGCTACAAAATGGGAAATTCTCCCGATTCTCTCCTCTGTACCACTTCTTCTTCCTTCCAAGTGTCCACTTACCTCCAATTTCTCTGAGCTTTTGGTCACTTTTCAGTGCCTTCAGTAGTTGTTTATATATTTTTATAATTTACAGTTGACATCTGTGAGAAGGTGGTCTGATGCCAGCTACTTAGCCATCCCCAGAAGACATACTTCTTCTCAGTATGTATGACTGACATATTCACCTGACAGGCTCTGGCTTCACACATGAGCAGGACAGACACCGCAGACGCACAGCAATCAGCTGTCACGCTGGCCAGTGACAAGGGAACAGCAGAAATGGAGGCTTGGGGTGGGAACCCTGTTACTGTCAAGGCTAAAAGCAGCCAAATTACCCTTTTCACCAATATCACAGCTGATGACTCACTGCTTATTCCAAAAGTGGAGCTCTTTTCTGCTCCAGAAAGAAATATAGTGACTACTACAGAAAGTGCCAAACTGACAGAAGTGTAGACTGACTCGCGGGGCCCCAGGAGCAGTGGGGTGCTCACTCTGCCATCCTCATGAAGTCCGTAGGCACTCAGCACGCTCACCCTCCATCCCTCTATCCCAGTTGGATCTGAGGTGGTGGTCCCACTGCCCCACAACGCTGCCCAGTCAGTTGGGGGTGTGTGTGTGCTGGCATAGCACGGAGCTAGAGGACCCAGACGTGGCGGCAGATGCTAAAGATGACATAGGTGGTGCCAGGAGCTGCTCTGACCTACCTCCATTAACTGAGCCAGAGACCAGGCACAGAGAGGTAAAGGGCCTTGTAGAAGGTCACACAACTGGGTGGGGACAGAGTCAGGACTCCAGCTAGACTGCCTGGCCAGGGAAACAGAGCAACGTTCTGTTTGCAGAGACGAGTCTAATGGTATGTCTGCCACACATGACTCTGGAACAGGCAGCAAGGCACCCAAATCTAATCAAATTGGCAGAATGCTACCTTTCCCCACAGGCAGAGACTGGGGAAGGTTTGGGAGTGCAGCAGAGAGGAGGCTAGGAAGAGGTGATGGGCCAAGCTGGTCCTGAGGCACAGCGGCCCAGTGTCATCCTGCTGTTCTTGAAGCTAAGTTCTTAGTCTGTTTCCCAAAACTGTAGGGCTGAAAGTCTACCCAGTTCATTACTTTGTTCAGTGAGCATTACCCTGCACCTGTCCTGCTCCAGGCAGGGGCGGAGCTGGCAGAAGCTCCTGCTTCGGGCCGGGGAGAGTAGGTCCCGCTCATCATGAGCGGATGAGCAGAGTCTGGCAGCAACAGAGAAAGCGCTGTGTGAGGGTGGGCAGCTCTGGAGGGACGTCCACGGAGGTCTGAAACGGGGCGAGGGGCAGACACTCTTTAGGGGCCTCTACGATCCTGCCTCCTGGTCTTCATGGCCTCATGTGACCCCTGCCCTGGAGTGTGGGCAGACCTGCCACCCTCACCAATGGAACTGCAGAACTGCGAAGGTGCCAGAAGCAGGTGACTGTTGATTGCCTTATGTGAGAGCGCAGTACAGCTTGCAGGCATCTCTCCCTTCCTGACTGGCTTGGAGCCTCCACATTGTAGGCTCTGCCTACGCTGGGAGACCCATGTGGCAAGACTGAGGGCTGCCTCTCTGAGCCGATGACAGCCAGCAAGAAACTGAGGCCTGTTGTGTGCATACCCCAGCCCCAGCCAAGCTGTGCCTGGACTCCTGACCCACAGAAACTGAGATAACAAATGTGTCACACAGTGCTATTGAGAAGGGGACCATGAGCGAAGACGGACGTCGCAGGGCAAGGGTCCCAGGGAGGCCAGCACACGTGCAGCCCTACGGTGGGAGCTGGCCGGCCGCTTCGAGGAGGGCCCAGACCTATCATCAGCCAGTCGCTTGGAAGCCTGGCAGAGGCCCTTTGGAAGCACGGGTGACGCCTATGGGTAATCGAATGCGTCTGCCCAGATAGTCTTGCACCGGAAGCTTGTTCAGTTTTCCTGCCTTTTCTTTGTGAACAAAGGGTCCCCACAGCAGGGAGATGAATTCCCCAGTGTCTTTGCGGAAGCCCTGCTGCTCCAAGCACAACTGATCCAAGGGACAAAGAGGTCCACTTAAGTGGGGTTGGCCAGCCACAACCCTCCTGACCCTGCCTGTCCTTTGCCCTCTTGAGGGAACATTAGGTCCCACTGGCTCAGCACAACCAAGAGGGTGTAAGGAGTTAAAAAACCCCAGACAGCCATCATCAGAAGGTCAAAGGGTAGAGGGAGAGTAGAATGGAGCTGAGGCAAGTTCTGCCTTGAGCCCTAGGGCTGGGAAAGAGGGTGCAGGGGATGAGGATGGGGACGGTGGGAAGGAGGCTGTCCTCCCAGGGCACAGCTGTGTGAGGAGGGTGGGCCCTGCCACACCCCTCCCAGCTGGGTGACTTGGGTTGACACTCACTTCTGTACCTCTGTTCTCTCACCTGAAAGGTTGGCATGAGCACAGAGTGAGCTAATGGCTGTGAGTGGTCTGACTAGTGTCTGGTGCGTGGCAAATGTCACCAGAGCTTGTGTAAATGACATACAGGGACTCTCAAAATGAGCTGCATGGCCACAGGTGCACACAGCCCATGACCAGGGCTCAGCCTACCTGCTCCGTAGACCACTGAGTACACCACCTTCTTGGTCTGCTCTCTGTCTGTGTGTGTCACGCATTCTGGGGGGACGCCCTTCCTGTGAGGAGAGACAGCCCAACATCAGGCACACGGGCAGCCTGTCTGTGGAGGAGCAGCGGGAGCCCAGCCACGCAAACCGCTCCCCAGCTCTCCCTCCACAGGGTCTGACTGGTCCAGAGCCAGGCCATCCCCGGGAGGGACACAGTCCTGTCTGTAGCATCTCGGCAGGCCTCTCCCCCCACCCCCGACAGATGCCGCTGGGGAGGCCAGAGTGACCACAAACCAGAACCAGAAAGTGTGCTCACCAAGGAGTGCCAGCTCAGCTGAGGAACGCCCACTCCCAGTGCTGGGGTGCTACCGCAGGCGGGCTGGGCCCCATTCCTGGCAGGACTGAGTGAGCAGCCACTGCCTGGACTCCCACCGATGGACAGCGGGGGGCGAGGGGTGAGCCCCATCAACTCAACGTCTGACTGGGAAGAGGAACCTGTTCCAATCTTTGTGGGCTGCTCTGGACTGTGCCCTTCAGTTGGCAGTGCTGCCCGCTGGCCCTGAGCCCAGCCATCAGCCCCAAGTAAAAGCTTCGGGTCTTGGCAGGTCTCTTCTCAGCACGTGAGCGGCCCTGGCGTGCACGTGGCTTTCCAAACTCCCCAGTCGCCACGGGCCTTTGACTGCCCTCATTTCCCAAAGGACCTCTCCCTGGCCTCTTCCACGCTTTCGGGGCTCTATCATCTGCCTCGAAGTAAATTTTGCTCCCCAACTGTAAATGGCTGCAGGCTGGTCTCCTCACAGTGTTTCCCAGTAGCGCCTGCTGCTCTCCCGCCCCGAGTCAGTTAGGCGGAAGTGCCTGTCAGTCCTGAAGGCCCCCAGACATCTTTGCGGAAAAGTTCTCCACTCCCTCTGGAACCAGGGCCCCGGGCCCCCCGCGGGGCCATGGCTGCTGAGTCCCAGGGGGCAGGGCAAGTGAGAGCACCGTAAGCTCTCTTGCTGTTTCAGGTTGTCCTGTCCCTGATGCAGCATGTGCTTGGCTGCTGGCATCACTGTTTTCCAGAGTTCAGGCAACGTTGACTCAAACAGTTTTTGCTTGATTCTTTGATGTTCCTGTCGGGGGACAGACCCTCAGGGCTGCCTATTTCACCATTTTCACAGACACCCCTTAATTCATTAATTTTTGCTACCTGATTTCTTAGTACCAATGCATTTCTTTCTTTTTTGGTCCTTTTCCTGTTGTAATAAGCTGTTTTGCCCACTTGTTTATCTCGCCCTTAAACTTGGTATTGTTAACAACTGTATTTAGATGAGAAGCCAAAAGCACACACGCTCAGAACAAATATGCATCAACTCCCCTGACACCAGCCAGCCCAGCTCCCCATCTAGTTGCCTCTAGTTTGGAAGTCCCGCAGGTGCTCCAAACCTGCTCAGGAAAGACAATGCTGATAAACTTACTAAGACTGGTGTTTCCTGCCCCCTCCCAGGGCCACCCACAATGCAGCAGATGTTGCCTTGGCTCAGACAGATGGGTCTGAGGACAGACAACTGCAGGCAGGAGGGAGCATTCTGGGGCAGGGTGCCTCTCAACCAAATTGCACAGGAGACCTTCCCTCAGTGTGTGGAGGGAGCTGGGAAGTTGTCTGAGGAAGCATCAGGGAACTCTCCCAAGACCTGCTTTTTCCTCGAGAGCCACAGACGAGATCCAACGACATAATCAGCAAACACATATCATGGACATGAACCAAATGCTATCCTCTGGTACCAGAGAATGTGCCTTCTTCCGAGCACATATGGCATATTTGCAATAACCCACCATACCTCAGGGCATGCAGAGAACATTAAAAAGCTGCACAAAATAGAAATATTAAAACAACACTGTGCACAGTGCAAGAAAACTAGACATTAAAAACAAAACCAGCCCTTCTCCCTAAAGATAAAACAAAAACCACTTTCACCAGACAACTTTTGTGTGAAGAGAAATGCCAACAGAAATTACATAATTTCTAATGAAAACACTGCATGTCAGAACCAATGGATCCTACTTAAAGCAGTGAGGAAATTTCATAACCCTGAGCGCCTATATTCATAAAACTAAAAGAATAAAAGTAGACGAATTTAGTTAGGACAACAACAAAGCAAATCAAAAGAGTGCACAAGGGAGATAATAAAGCTGGAATAAAGACAGGAACAAAAATGAAGGAGATAGAGGGCAGCTAAATAGTAAATCAGATTAATAAATAAAAACCTTGGTTCTTTAAAAAATAAAATAGACAAACCATGAGCTGATTTAATCAAAAGGGAGCCAGCACAGATATAAGATATAAATTAGAAACAAGGAAACATAACTACAGATATGTAAGAAGTTTTTAAAAAATCCTAAAACATCATTTTGCACAACTCTACACAAGTAAATTTGAAAACCTAGGTGAAATGGACAATTTCTTAAGAAAACACAGTATAAAAATTTATCCCAGTAGACATGAAAGTTAAAAAAACCAATATCCATAGAAGAAATAAATTATTGAGGAACTACCCACATGAAAAACCAGGCCCAGATTGTATCAGACGGAAATGCTATCAAACCTGTAGAGACCAGAGAGTCTGCATGCTGTACAAATTGTTTCAGAATGTAGAAAATGAAGAAAACCTTCCAAATTTATTTTATTAAGCAAGTATAACT
Organism: Rhinolophus hipposideros; assembly: GCF_964194185.1. NCBI lineage: Eukaryota > Metazoa > Chordata > Mammalia > Chiroptera > Rhinolophidae > Rhinolophus > Rhinolophus hipposideros. The sequence goes on along the minus strand of NC_138047.1, from coordinate 110,103,114 downwards.
GTTATACCAAAACATGATGAGTGTAATAAAGGGAAATTACAGACCTATATCTCCTATGAATATAGGTTGATATAATAATACTAAGTAGGATATTGGCAAACAGAGTCCAACACAACATTGAGAAAAAAGTGCCCCATGGCCAAGCAGAGTTTATACCAGGAAAGCAAGGTTGGTTCAATGTTAGGAAATCTACTGATATAATTTGTCACATTAATAGGACTGAGGAGAAAAGTACATGATTATTTACATAGTTGTTGAAAAAAACCTCTGACAGAATTCAACACCTACTCCTAATAAAAACTCTTGAGAACATAGGAATAGCTGGATACTTGCTTAAAACGATAAAACAATACACCTCAACCCTAAAGCTAGTATCTCACTAACAGGTAACACCAGAGGTATTGTCACTCAGGTCAGATACAAAGCAAGGATGCCCACACTGTCACTGCTATTTAGCACTGTCCTGTGTTCTGGAAGTGTCAGCCCAATACTTCGGGGCATCATAATTGGAAAATTAAAAACTACAACACTAAAAAAACCCCTGTCTCTAGCTGCAGATTTCCACTCTTGGAAATCCCTAGAGAATCAGTGATGAAATAATTCAGCAAGGTAACAGGAAATAAAATGAACATAAGTCAACAGCTTTCAGATAAACAAATAAGTGTGAAGATATAATGGAAGAGAAAACCTGATTTACAATATTAACAAAAAAGATGAAATACTTAGGAAGAAACGTGTAAAACCTATATGAAGAAAACTTTAACATCTCCTGAAAGACACACACGTAGACGTGACTAAATGGAAAGGCATCCCTTATTCTTGATTGAAATGTCTCAACATCAAGATGTCAGCTCTCCCTATGTTAATTTGTGAAGTTAAACTTTTTTTTTCTGAACCAATGAAAATTATAAAGAGAAATCAGGCCACAAAAAACCCCATAGTTGGGGCCGGCCCGGTGGCTCAGGCGATTGGAGCGCTGTTCTCCTAACACCTAAGGCTGCCGGTTCGGTTCCTACATGGGCCAGTGAGCTGCGCCCTCTACAGCTGTGCTGTAGCCACTGTGTAGCCACTGTGAACAATGGCTCTCCCTGGAGCTGGGCTGCCGTGAGCAGGGGGAGGTCCATGTGAGCTGCTGTGAGCTGCTGTGAGCTTCGTGAGTGGCCGGCAGCCGGTGACCGACTGCCTCAGCCAGGCGGACAGCAAGGCTCTTAATAGCAGCATGGGCCAGGCAGCTGCACCCTACGATTAGGCTGTGAAACAATGGCTTAAAAACCGGAGGTATGGGGGCAAAACACACACACACACACACACACACACACACACACACACACACACAAGAAAACAAACAAAAAATCCATAGTAAATACAAGAGAATCAACTTTCCAACCAGCAATGAAATAAAAAATAAAAGGACTGCTATAGAAACCCCAAATACCTGACAAGTTTAAGAAGACATGTGCCAGAGTTTTATGAAGGAAGGGGCCTTACGGGAAGGGCAGAACACATCAGTGGGATGTGGGCTGAAATCTTTTTAAAGTGACTCTAAAGTCCATCTGAAAAACAACCTGAATGAGAACAGTCATGATGATGTTAGAAAGGGTGAACAATGAGGGAATAATGATCGGATCAGACAGGGAAAGCTCAGTACTGCCTTTGATATAAAAACAGAAGTCAGCAGAAGAACACACAAAGCCAAAAACAGGCCAGAGACTATACAAATACGTGGTCTTTGATTTGGCATTTCAAATCTATATTGGGTTGCAATTCATTAATTATTTAGAAAGTTATAAAGTTAAATACCTGTTTCACTTCATACACATAATTAAATTAAAGACAAATTAATTTAAACAAAGATATGAAAGGATGAGGATAAAACACTGTATGGAAGAGAACGGGAAGCCCAGAAGCAGACCTGTGGCTCATGGGCCTTGGTGCATGAAGGGGGACGGTGGGCCTAGTGGAGACATTCCCATACAACACGCTGGGACAACTGGCCTGCCATGTTGGAAAACATCCATTTGCTTTCATGTATCACAAAATCAGAGTCCAGATGGATTAAAAGCCTACACATAAAAAAAAAAAAAATAAAGGCAGATCTTAAATAAAGGTAAGGAAAACAGGAGAATGTAAGCTTCCGCAAATAGGATAGTATTGATAAAAAGACACAAATAATACAAACCGTAATAAGAAATGAATGATAAAGTAATCCACATCACAACTGGGAGAAATAGAGTAATATCCAGAATATGCAAAGGACTTCTACAGGTCATTCAGAAAAAAACAATTTAACAGAAAACTGGGCAGAGGATATAAACAGAAAATCTTTAGGAGTAGAAATCAGAATGGCTGATGAGCAGAACGTCTTCGTCCTGTAAAATGCCAATAAAGAGCACAAGACATCACTTTTGACGGAGGAGACTAGCTGGTACTGAGAAATGAGAGGACACAGGTTCTGGCACTTGAGTGGGGCAGTCGCCCGAGCGAATGGGGATTCTTCAAAACTGACTAAAGGGTAGAGTGCACACTAACTCGTCCTCCAGCTCCTGGAAGCAGGGACACTGGTCTCGGGCCAAAGCTGGACTGCCCAGGGATGTCCAGGCTGGCCTGAGAGCCAGGCCTGAGGGTGGCCCAGCCCTTGGACAGCTCCTCCAATGGTGCTTTCCACTGAACAGGCCCACGGGGCAGGTGGAGAACAGCTTGACTTCAGAGAAAATGAGCCACAGAGAAGCACAGGGAGGGCCCCAAGGCCAGGGCTGTCCACTCCAGGTCCCGCTCAAGTTCAGATTTACAGCACGTTTGCAAGGGCCACTGACCCTGCAGGCAAAACAGTCTCGATTTCCTAGTGTCCCCCGGCAGCGCGTGACACAGGCACTCATTTCAAACGCCATGTCTACTACTCAGGTGTGTATTCCCCTTAGTTAAGTTTTTTTGGGGGTAAAATATACATAAAATTTATCCTTTTAATTATGCTCACGTGTACAAGCCAGCAGCATAAGTACATTCACGACAGTGTGTGGCCATCACACTGCCGTGTTTCCCTGAAAATGAGACCTAGCTCGACCATCAGCTCTAATGCGCTTTTTGGAGCAAAAATTAATATAAGACCCAGTCTTATAGTATATTATATTATACCCAGTCTTATGTTATAATAAAACAAGACCGGCTCTTACATTAATTTTTGCTCCAAAAGACGCATTAGAGCTGATGATCCAGCTAGATCTTATTTTCGGGGAAACACGGTATTTACTCCAGAACTTTTTCATTACCCCAAACTGAATTGCTGTACCCACATTTCCACTCATTTTTAACTGTAATTTAAAAAATTGTTAGGGAGAGTGACTGATTACTTTCACATTTTTCTACTATTGAGATATCATTCCTATGTATACCAGTCACCCTTTTAAGGTGTACCATTTTAGTGGTTTTCAGTACATTCACACACGCTGTCACCATCACTACTTAATTCTAGGACATTTACAGTCATCACTCTCCACCCCCTCACTCCCCAGCCCTGGCTGCCACTCATCCGTTTCTGCCTCCACGTATTTGCCTGTTCTGGACATCTCATACAATGGAACTACATAATGTGTGGCCTCTCTCACATAGCACCGTGTTTTCACAGTCCATCTACGTAGTAACATGAATGTTACTCCCTGCTTGCTACAGCTGAGTGATATCCCACAACACAGATGGGCCACGCTCTGTTTACGTGCTCTTTTGATGGACACGTGGGTTGTTCCCACCTTTGGGCTGCTGTGAACGTTTGCGCGTAGGTTTCTGTGTAGACAGATGTGCTCAGTTCTCCTGGGTAGATACCTCACCTGGGAGTGAAGCTGCCGGGTCACATGGGAACTCTGCATTTAACTTTCTGAGACCCGCCGGACTATTTCCACAGCAGCTGCAGAATCTGACCCACCAGCAACTCAGAGACCGATTGCTTTTATCTCTAGAAGACCGATTACTTTCACCTCATAGGAAAGCAGAAGTCAAGATCAGTCCTTGAGCTCTTTACTCAAATTTCCCCCAGGAAACACCCCCCCGGAGCCCTTCATGAATAATTAAGACTCATGGGCGGGAGATCTGATTGAGAAATACTGCCCATGCTGCCCCGGGGCCCATGCTGCCCCGCAGACCACATGAGCCATGACAGTTGCATCTGTGGCCTTGGCAGGAAGTGGACCAGATGGTAGATTATGGCCTCGAGTCATGGGTTAGGGCTGTCCACTCCTCAGCTTCTGGGCTCCGACTCTGAGTTCCAGCCAGAGGTCGGCATCACTGCCCAGCCTGTAGCCTCCCCCACGGTACCTGCACCCCCTTCACATGCTCTCCTCCGGGAGGTGAGTATCACTGTGGGGCTGCTGGGGCAATACTGAATCACGCACACAGTTCCTTCCTACCCCAGGGCAATGACCATTCAGTGAGCACCTACCAAGTCCCCCATACCTGCCTTCTGAACCCACCCTGCAAACTGAGCAGTTTGGCGTTTCCTTGTGGATGTGCAGAGACAGCCCCTTCCACATGGCCCGCACGGGACTCCTTCTCCTGCCTCGCACGGGCTCCCCTACCACCTGTCAAAGCCATTCGCCCACCCTGCTGCTCTTCCTGACACGTGCCCCGCCCCCCACCTCCCACCTCTCAAATGATGTCAGTCATCGAGGACTGGTTCTGCCACCTCCACAAGCTGTCCCTGGAACGAGCCCGTCACCCCTCACCCCGGCGACACAATGATCCCTCTGTCTTCCTTGCCTTCCAGCCCGTTCTCTGCTCCTCAGTGGATGGGCTTCTCCATAAAGATGGTAGATTGGTCACACAGGGCTACCTCTGCTCTCTCCTGAGACTCCACCAAAACAAAGCAAAGCAATTAGAAGGTGCAAATCTACCAGAAGGCAGAGAACAGGAGAGGGGCTATCCACTTGCAGGCAAGAGATTGCAGCACATTCAGGAAAGACAGGGATAGGCTTGATGGGGAGGTGGGTACACTGCACCTGAGAGTACGCAGGGGTGACAGCAGCGGCCGTGTCAGGCACAGCCCACGGCAGGAGAGCGAAGTGGGGCTGAAAGCGGGGCAGGCGTGCACTCAGCGCACATGCACGTACAGAATGGCCAAGCAGCCTCTCGGACCCGCACCCTCACCCACGCCAGTCAGCATGAGCCCAGTCAGGTGTCTGCTCTCCCACAGACGACGATGACGATCAGTAAAATGAAGAGGCTTCTCTGCAGAAATCAATAGCCCTAGAAAAGTGGCCTGTAGATTTGGGTGCTTAGGGGTCTCAGGGTGCTGGGCTCAAGAGCCGGCCACTCTGCAGACAGTGGCCCACTGGCTGACAATCTGCTCACTGAACTCAGAGCTCTGGGCAAGCATTCTGGCTTCCCTCTGGACGGTGAGTGGAGACTCCCCTGCAGCTGGTCCCGACATGCTCCGAAGGCCCCTCTAACTGCCGAGTCTGCAGCCCCAGCCCAGTCCTCGCTCACTGGGACGCCCTTGAAGAAGGAAACCGGTGAGAGGGTGTCACTCTTACTGCTAAAGCCCTCCTCGTCTCTGCTTCATTTCTCTACGGGTCAGCTTTTGCTTAGGATGCTGACGTGCCAGTCTGGCCTTGGAAACGCTGGGCCTTCAGTTAACAACCAAAAGCAGGCGCCTAAGGAAGAAGTGAAGGCACATCATCCCTGTGCCCCGCAGGGACAGCGAGATCCATCCTTCACAGACCCAAGTGGAAAAGATGCTGACTGGGCAATTTCCCATGAAGACCCTCCCTGGTCTCCTGTGAAATACGACAACTGGCACGCATCCCTGACCTGCCTGCGGCAAGCTCCCCTCCTCTCTTATGCCTCCCGGAAGTCCTGTGAGACCCCCACTCTTCAGTTGGTTGCTGTGTGCTGTGCAAATCATCTCAAAGGCCCCTGTGACGGTGACGGTCTTCCTTGACGAATTCCTTGCCCTGGGGTAATGCCGAGGTGAGCTAGCCCGCATTCCTGATCCACACAGTAGGACGAGGCCTGGCCGCTCAGTCAGAACGGCTGCGCTGGTGACACCACCCTCCAGGGCTGGCAGCCTGGCCCACCCCAAGGCAGTCTGGTGAGCCCTGGGCAGATCATGGCGAGCCTGCTGGTCACTCCAGCCAGTCACTGCGTCCTTTCATCACACACGAATTCACACGCACTCGGTCTGGCTGGGGACTGCGCACTCTCTACTGGTCAACTCCATTTTACATCCACACCACGCGTTTCAGTAACTGCCTTCATAATACACTTTAGTATTAGGTAGGACTTGGTCTTTCCTATTGCTCCTCCATAATATTGTTTTTTCATGGTTATTGTGGATTATTTTGCATCAAAAACTGCAGGTTAGTTTGTTTACTTACTTGTCGGAAGCCATAGAAATCCCCAGGCCTTGCCTAGGCAGAACTTCCTGGTCACAAAACCCAAAGCCCGCGCGCGCCAAACCCAGAGCCCGCGCGCGCCAAACCCAGAGCCCGCCCATTTCCTTGTACCTCATATGGCATCGCCCTGTCCTAGCCTATCAGCCCGCGACAAATACCTCGCCACCCTATGACATAGCATATCCCACCCCCATCTGACATAGCTATATATATAACCCGCCATCGTAATAAAATTTTGAGGCTTGATCAGATCCCTGTCTTGCCTCCATTCTTCGCGTCTCCTGTCTCCCCTTTTTTTTTCATCCTCAACAGGTTTCTTCCCCTCGTCCCACGTTGCATTGTCCTGCCGGTCGGGACATTTTGGCGCCCAACGTGGGGCCCGAGGTACGAAGATTCTATGAGGACACCTACTCTGGAAACCGCCGCGGCCCCCCCCCCCTCCCTGAGCCTCCACGGGCTGGCTTCTTTCGAGCCCACGCAGTTTTCACTCGTGGGACAAGACTCGAGGGCCTCCCCGGCGCGAGTGTGGCTTGTTTCGAGCCCGTAAGGGACAAGACTCGACAGCCCCCTCGGCAGTAAAAAGGCTCGTTTGGAGTTCACGAGGTATTCACCCGTAAGAAAAGACTCCAAGTTTGCCCGACGTTGGAGTAGCCGCCCAGCGAAGGACGAGAGATTGGTGAGTAGGTGATTGACATGGGACAGGAGTTGAGTTCACATGAACTCTTCCTTAAGGGTATTAAGGAATCTCTCAAGATGCGGAGAGTTAAGGCTAGAAAAAAAGATTTACGTGAGTTTTTCAGTTTTGTCTCTGATATCTGCCCCTGGTTCCCCCAAGAAGGAACGATTGATCAAAAATATTGGAAGAGAGTTGGAGACTGTTTTAATGATTACTATCGGGTTTTTGGACCCAACAAGGTCCCTGTATCGGCATTCTCATATTGGAATCTGATTAATGATATCCTAAAAATACATTCCTCAGACCCAGATGTTAGAGAGATCTTACAGACAGGGGAAACAGTCCTAAAAGAGAGTTCCCGCCCCCCTTCTGTCTGCCAATCTGTTTCAATAGACATGCCAGAGGAACCTAAAAAACAAGCTGATAATCAGGAAGCCTCTGCCTTAGAGAATCACCCATTAAAAGACCCCCCTAAAATCTACCCTTCCCTTTTGGCCTTTAATAATCAGGACCAGCTCTCCCCAAGAGACCAGATAGATTTAGAGGAACAAGCTGCCCGCTATAATAACAAAGAAGATCCCTGGGCCCTCGCCGCGCCAACCTTGCGCGCCCCTTCACAAAAAATACATACCCCTCCCCCTTATGTCCCCCCTCAGGAACTCCCAACATTCTATGACCCAGTCTTAAACCCAAACCCACCCCTATTCCCTCAAGACACCCTAGTTCAAAACACCCCATCCTTAACCGATCCCATTAGGCAGGCAAAAATATCTTTAACCCAAGAAATTTCTTCTCTTAGAGAGACACTCCAACAAAAACGCGAACATATGCAACTCCTAAAGGAGCTGCATGCCCTTGAAAAAGAACTTAAAACCTTAATGCCTAACCAAAACCCTGAAAAACCTCAAAAAGGCCCAATACTTAATAAAAAGACCCTAATGACCTTTCCAGTTACCCGCAGCCAAAACCGTGGCCCACCCTCTCAAGAGGATACAATGGAAGAGACTGACAATGAACCCCCCGACTCTCATAATCCCCCCTCGGCCGATGAGGCCTCTGACACAGAAGACCCAGAAGATAACACTCCCAACTCCAATGATCCCACTGGCCAAAAATATCACCGGCTAGGCATCAAACATATTAAAGATTTAAAAGGTGCAGTAAGCTCTTATGGCCCGACAGCGCCCTACACCTTGGCAATTCTTGAAGGTCTCAGTGACCGTTGGCTCACACCCAATGATTGGTTTAAATTAGCTCGTGCCACCCTTTCTGGGGGGGACCACGTCCTCTGGCACACAGAGTTTAAAGAAAACTGCCGAGAGATAGCACAGCGCAATAGTGAAAATAGAACAACAAGATCATGGACTCGGGATAAATTACTAGGAGAAAAACCCTATCATACCAATGAAATCCAGGCAACTTTTCCCCCGGGGCTGTTAGCTCAAATTCAGAACGCTGGTCTCAAGGCGTGGCGCCGCCTACCTCCAAGAGGCTCCGCTACCACCTCCCTGGCAAAGATTCGTCAGGGCCCCGAGGAGCCATATTGTGAGTTTATCAGCAGACTCACCGACGCCGCCGAACGGTTGGTCGGAGAAGGCGAGAACGACAGCGCCTTTGTTAAACATTTAGCCTATGAAAATGCTAACCCCACTTGCCAGGCAACCATTCGCCCCCACCGTGGAGGCAACCTTGCTGACTACATTAAACTATGCTCAGGGGTTGGAGCCTCCCATACCTTGGGACTCGCTATCGGAGCCGCCCTCCGAGACTTTGCCTCAAACAAGCCTCCTAATCAACAATCTAGATTATGTTTCTCCTGTAAACAACCTGGACACTTTAGTCGAGATTGCCCAATAAAAAATAGAGGTCCACAACCCCAAAATTCATCACAGCCCCCACCGACACCCTCCAGACCAATGCCTTCCACCGTGTGCCCAAGATGTCGACGGGGCAAACATTGGGCCTCTGATTGTTATTCTAAAACAGATATTGAAGGTATTCCCCTTTCCAGGAAACCGGGAAACCCCAGTCGGGGCCAGCCCCTGGCCCCTCCATCGGGACACAACCTAGGGGCTGTCAGGTTTGTTCCCCAACAACCAAGTCCTCAGATCCTCCCAGCTCAAGTGTCGGTTCCCTCCACCGGGCTACCCCCGGAAGCGCAGGACTGGACCTCTGTGCCGCCGCCGACTCGATACTAACCCCAGACCAAGGGGTCCAATTCGTTCCCACCACCACGACGGGACCTATGCCCCCGGAAACATTTGGACTTATATTGGGACGGGGCAGCTCTTCCCTCGCCGGCCTGAATATAATCCCAGGAGTCATAGATAATGATTATACAGGACTCATACAACTCTTAGCCTCGGCCCCTCTGGGCCCTGTATCCATAGTAAAAGGCCAAAGGATAGCACAGCTTGTGCTTCTCCCATTAGACACCTCTAATAAACAATATCTGACACCAAAGAGACGGGAGTCCGCCTTCGGCTCCTCAGATGCCTATTGGATACAACAGGTCACTTTAGAGAGGCCACTTTTAACCCTGTACTTAGATGGAAAAAAATTTCAAGGTTTAATAGACACGGGAGCGGACGCAACAGTCATCTCAGATAGATACTGGCCTTCAACATGGCCCTCTAAAGCCTCATATACCCATCTACAGGGCATAGGACAATCAGCTAATCCCAGACAAAGCTCTAAAATACTCTCATGGGAAGACGAAGAGGGCAATACTGGTAAGGTCCAGCCATATATTATTTCTGGAATTCCCATTAATCTGTGGGGCCGTGATATCCTATCACAACTCAAACTTATCATGTGCAGCCCCAACGAAATAGTTGCTCAACAGATGCTTAACCAAGGCTATCTCCCTGGACAGGGACTGGGAAAAGCTGGTCAAGGGATAAAAAATCCCCTCTCTATAAAGCCCAACCCTAACCGACAAGGATTAGGCAGTCAGGATTTTTCCTAGCGGCCATTGATCCTCCTGCACCCCATGCGGAGAAGATAAAATGGAAAGATAATTCCCCCGTTTGGGTGGACCAATGGCCACTACCTGAGGAAAAGTTGTCCGCAGCTTCTCGGTTAGTGCAGGAACAATTAGCGGCAGGACATATAGAACCAACTACTTCGCCATGGAATACACCCATTTTTGTTATTAAAAAGAAGTCTGGGTCTTGGCGCCTCCTTCAGGATCTCAGAGAAATTAATAAAACCATGTTCTCCATGGGAGCCCTCCAACCAGGCCTCCCTTCCCCGACAGCTATCCCAGCTAACTATCACAAGATTATTATAGACCTTAAAGATTGTTTCTTTACCATTCCTTTACACCCCCTGGACAGAGAGCGTTTCGCATTTAGCCTGCCTGTAACCAACTTCAAGGGTCCTATGCAGCGCTTTCAGTGGAAAGTCCTCCCACAAGGCATGGCCAATAGTCCCACCCTATGCCAAAAATTTGTGGCACAAGCTGTGGATCCTGTTAGAACACAATGGCCCACTATTTATATTATTCATTATATGGACGATATCCTTCTAGCAGGAAAGACCACCACAGAGGTACTCCAATGCTGCCAACACTTAACTCACAATCTTACCACTTATGGACTCCAACTTGCCCCCAATAAGATCCAGCTCAAAGACCCCTACTACTATCTGGGATTTGAGCTACATAATCAGTCCATAACCACCCAAAAAGTCCAACTTAAAACTAGTCATTTATACACTTTACATGACTTTCAAAAATTTTTGGGAGATATTAACTGGCTTCGACCATACTTAAGGCTCACTACAGGAGACCTCAAGCCCCTCTTTGATATTCTTCAGGGAGACTCAGACCCTCTCTCCCCTCGAGAGCTGTCGCCTGAGGCAAAGGGCTCTCTTCAATTACTAGAAAAGGCAATTCAACAACAACAAGTCACCTTTCTATCATACAAACAGCCCTTCTCCCTCATTATTTGTGCAACCCCTCATACACCTACTGGGGTCTTATGGCAAGATAATCCCCTCTTCTGGGTTCATTTACCCTCCTCCCCGTCTAAGGTCCTAGTCACATACCCATCCCTGGTAGTCAAACTTATTAAGATAGGAAGAGAAAAAAGCCGACAACACTTTGGCAGGGACCCTGATCAGCTCATTCTCCCCTACACTAAAGAACAGCTTAATTGGCTAACCCAAAATAACGATGACTGGATCATTTCCCTTACATCATTTCAGGGCAAGATAGATAATCATTATCCCCCTAATAAACTCCTACAGTTCTCCAGACTACATCCCTTTGTTTTTCCAAAGATAACAGCCACTAAACCATTACAAAATGCCGCCTTGGTTTTCACGGATGGGTCTTCTTCTGGCGTAGCAGCATATGTCATTAACTCACAAAGATTTCAGGTGCAGTCTCCATTTCAGTCTGCCCAACTTGTTGAACTTTATGCCGTTATAAAAGTGTTTAAAAAACTACAGGAGTCACCCTTTAACTTGTACACTGATAGTGCCTATATCGCCCTGTCTGTGCCCCAACTAGAAACAGTGCCATATATCAAGCCCTCTACCAGCGCTGCCAAACTTTTTCAACAACTACAACATCTCATACTACAAAGACAGACCCCATTTTTCCTTAGTCATCTTCGGGCTCATACTGACCTCCCTGGACCCCTTTCACAGGGCAATGCTATAGCAGACAATCATACCCGCTTAGTATGTCCCTTAACCTTAGATCCTATAACGCGAGCCACCCAATTCCACAACTTACATCATGTCAATGCCCACACACTTCGCTTGTTATTCAAAATTACCCGAGATCAGGCTAGACACATTGTTAAAAGTTGCTCAGGGTGCATAACCTTTCTGCCTCTTCCTCACCTAGGAGTTAACCCAAGGGGCTTACTCCCTGGACAAATCTGGCAGATGGACATTACACATATTCCTGAATTCGGCCATTTAAAGTATGTACACGTAACTATAGATACCTTCAGCGGCTTCATGGTTGCCACCCTTCATGGGGGCGAGGCTACAAAAAACATCATAGCCCATACCCTCCAATGCCTTACCACACTAGGAAAACCTCAAACTATAAAAACAGACAATGGACCAGGGTATACCTCCCAGGCATTTCAAGCCTTTTGTGCTCAATTCCAAATCAAACACGTCACTGGCATCCCTTACAATCCCCAAGGCCAGGGCATTGTAGAGCGAGCCCACCAGACACTCAAAAACACCATCAACAAGTTAAAAACCACCACTGCCTATCCGACCAAAGGATCTCCTCGTAATGTTCTCAGCCATGCATTGTTTACCCTTAATTTCCTACAACTTGACGCTCAGGGAAAATCGGCTGCCGATCGCTTCTGGCACCAAGAAACAAAAAATCAATATGCTACAGTTATGTGGAAAGATCCATTAACCTCCAAATGGAACGGCCCCGATCCAGTCCTCATTTGGGGACGTGGGTCAGCCTGCATTTATGATTCTCAGGAAGGCGGCGCGCGATGGCTGCCAGAGCGTCTCGTTAAGCCTGTCAACACCCCAAATCCAAATAACACATAAAGACTCCAGGGATATCTTCCCTGAGAAAATCTCTCTCTCTTTTCACAGGACATAAAGTTCTTCATGGAGTCCTTCACTTTGACACTCTTCACATTCCTCATCATCCCCGTTTACGGAGGGTTTGGGCCCCCCGTAAGCCGCGAGCAGCTATACAGACAGCTCTATGGCAACCCATGTGACTGCCCGGGAGGCACAGTGCCCAGTGGATACCTCCGTGCCCACACCGAGGAGCCAGCCCCACAAGGACAGGTAGATTTAGCATACTTAGCATCCACTGATTGCGGTAATAAAGTAGCCTACCTCGCCTATAATCCTAATATAAAGGGGGGATTCGGACTAGGAATAGATGAAACACAATGGACCTGTACCAATAAGCCCCGCATTATTCCCCCCATTGCAGGACTACCACCGCCCTGCCCCAGCGAATGCAGCTATTTTGATCAAATGCATTCTTCCTGCTACACAACCACCCAAATTTGTACTGGCTCAGACAACCAAACTTATCTCACAGCCATGTTATTGAGACGTAGGTCCGCCACATTCGGAGGTGATTGGGACTCCACCTCCCTCTCTGACAATAACAAATATAGTCAGGCGGGCTGCAGTGGTACAATTGGAAATAAAGTCTGTTGGCCAACTAAAATGCCTGTCCACATTTCAGATGGCGGAGGGCCAAATGACATAATAAAAGAGACTCTTGTCACTGAGCACATTCAAAAAATACTCCACCACCTATTCCCCCCTTTAACTTACCACCCCTTGGCTCTCCCAAAATCCCGGGATATGGATTTAGACACACAAACCAACAACATTCTCGAATCCACCTTCTGGGCCTTAAATCATTCCAACCCTTCTCTTGCCCAGGACTGCTGGCTTTGCATGACTATGGGAACTCCCATACCTACTGCAATCCCCTCCAATATCACAGTAAACACACAAATCTCTAACTGTTCCCGTCTCTCCCTTCCTCTTAGAGTTCAACCTGTAGGATTTAATACCTCCCCCTGCTATCAGGGACGATTTCAAAACAACACTTTTGATGTAGATCTAGGGTTTGTCACTTTTACTAACTGTTCTGACATCATTCAAGTTAACGGAACCTTGTGTTCTAGCCCTGGACAAGTTTTCATATGTGGGAACAGCCTCGCTTACACCACGTTACCCACCAACTGGACTGGACTTTGTGTCTCAGCTAGTCTCCTCCCTGATATCTCTATTATCCCAGGAGACACACCTGTCCCTCTCCCCAGCCTAGAATTTGCCACCGGGCGCCACAAGCGTGCTATTACAGCCATTCCCTTACTCGTAGGGCTAGGAATTACTGCTGGAATAGCCTCGGGTACCGCGGGAGTAGGTGTTGCAGTCCAGTCCTACAATAAACTATCACGCCAGCTGATAGATGATGTCCAAACACTTTCTGGGACCATCAATGATCTCCAAGATCAGATTGACTCTTTAGCTGAAGTAGTCTTACAAAACCGTCGAGGCCTAGATCTTCTCACTGCAGAACAGGGAGGTATCTGCTTAGCTTTACAGGAACGCTGCTGCTTCTATGCTAACAAGTCTGGGATCGTCCGAGACAAGATCAAAAAACTACAAGAGGACCTAGTAAAAAGACGCAAAGAACTCTTCGAAAACCCACTCTGGACGGGTCTCAACGGACTTCTCCCCTACCTGCTCCCCACCCTTGGCCCCCTCCTATGCATCCTTCTCTTAATAGCCTTCGGGCCATGGGCTTTTAGGCGCATTACTGACCTCATTAAAAACCAAATCGATGCTGTTTTGGCCAAACCAATCCAAATCCATTATCAGCGGCTAGCAACAGGGGACGGCCTCGAAGAAGGCTATCTTGGCTTCCTCCCCACGGGGACGACATAATACTAAGGGTATGTCTACTCCCCCCACGAGTTGGGGAGGGGTATGGGCACCGAGGTGAGTGCAAAGCAAAGCATTTGCAAGGAAAGGGCTCGACTCACAACGGTCGGCTCCCTTTAACTTTCCTGAGAACATACCTGGTTTGCATAGAGGTTGGTATCAAAAAATCTCTACCTCTCCTCCACAAAAGATACCCAAAACCATCCAATAACGAGCTCTGCTCGTTGGAGGAACCAGGCCTCTGTTCCCTCACTCGGTCAAGGCCCACCTCCTTAAAACAAACAAAAAGGGAGGAGATGTCGGAAGCCATAGAAATCCCCAGGCCTTGCCTAGGCAGAACTTCCTGGTCACAAAACCAAAAGCCCGCGCGCGCCAAACCCAGAGCCCGCGCGCGCCAAACCCAGAGCCCGCGCGCGCCAAACCCAGAGCCTGCCCATTTCCTTGTACCTCATATGGCATCGCCCTGTCCTAGCCTATCAGCCCGCGACAAATACCTCGCCACCCTATGACATAGCATATCCCACCCCCATCTGACATAGCTATATATATAACCCGCCATCTTAATAAAATTTTGAGGCTTGATCAGATCCCTGTCTTGCCTCCATTCTTCGCGTCTCCTGTCTCCCCCTTTTTTTTTCATCCTCAACAGGTTTCTTCCCCTCGTCCCACGTTGCATTGTCCTGCCGGTCGGGACACTTACTGAAAAAAGTCTTGATTTCGGGGGCATACTCATCAGGATATTCTCTATATTAATGGAAGGAGACGTAACATCTTGATAAAATTTGTGACTTCCTGTCTTCTCCGTGTTTCTCTAGGTTTTCTTCATCTACTTCTTGCATGATTTTTATTAAGTGTCACAGCTATTATACTTTTTTAAAAAAAATTATTTATTTTAAGTGTGTTTTTCCAGGACCCATCAGCTCCAAGTTGAGTAGTTGTTGCAATCTAGTTGTGGGGGGCGCAGCTCACAGTGGCCCCTGTGGGGACTGAACCGGAGACCTTGTTGTTAAGAGCTCACGCTCTACCCAGCTGAGCTAAGTGGCCGCCCTGCTATTGTACCTTTTTTTGCCCCTTTCCGTCCACTCCACTTGCTGACTGGCTGTTGCATATATTGAGGAAGGCGACTGCACATCTTCCCAAGACGACCCTCTTGCTTCTTCCGTCCAGCTGTGATGCCCCTCTGTTTATTACATCCACCAGAGCCACTATAAGTGGCAGCATGACAGCAGTGGCTTATCTGCTCCTGAGTCTCACTGGGTGCGTTGGCGTTCATGCCCGAGTTTGCCATGGTTTGCTGGCTTGTGGGTGAAGCCCTGGAGGGGTCACACAA
This sequence comes from Rhinolophus hipposideros, assembly GCF_964194185.1. Classification (NCBI taxonomy): domain Eukaryota; kingdom Metazoa; phylum Chordata; class Mammalia; order Chiroptera; family Rhinolophidae; genus Rhinolophus; species Rhinolophus hipposideros. The sequence goes on along the minus strand of NC_138047.1, from coordinate 110,087,315 downwards.
TGACTGTATCTTACTGCCATAAGGAGAGCCAGTAGAGGATGGATGTGAAGGGGGAGTCTGCAGTGGGGCAGTTACGACATCAGGAAGCATAGGAGGTCACAGGAAAGAGGCCAGAGGTAAGAAGGACCACAGGCCTGGCTGGAATTGGGGTTTTGGAGGGAGGCCGGCTCAGCAGGGTCTGGGTCCTGGTGCCGCGCTCCCTCCAGAACTGCTCAGTTGGAACAGTCCTGGGGCAGCTGGGGAACCTGCCCTGAGAACTGGAGCTGCTGGGCTGGAGCTCAGCACCAGAGAGCTGCAGGCTCGGGATAAGCACTTGCCACATGCCTGCTCGCTCTTATCTCCAGGCCCCGCAGTGCTCCCACCTGAGGGAGGGCCTCGCTCCACCTTTGCTCCTCTGGCTTCAGAAGCTACTCTTCCTTCCTGTGCTGTATTTCTCTCCTCTCCTCAGAGAGCTCTGTCCAACCTCTCTGAGGAGGTCTTCCCGACTCCAGGCTGGGCCAGAGCACTGTTCGGCACCCTCTCTGCACCTGTAATTCTCCTTTATGACCTTTCAAACCTGCAATGAAATATTACGCTGTATTGCATAATGCCACTGCCCCCGAGTGTAGGCGACCTGTTCTCTCACGGCTGTATCAACACAATTAGTGCTCAGTTTGGTTGAGTGGATGAATGGATGGTCACTTTGGGGAGTAGGTGTCCTTATTCCCATCTTATAAACAAAACAACTTGAGTTTACACTAGCAGCGAATGGCACAGCTGGCCGTGGAGCCCAGCTAGAACCAGGGGAGGAGGAGGATATTCTGGAAGCTGGTGATGGAAAGAGGGCACAGGACACAGCTTTGGGAACCCATCAGAGGGAGGCAGTGGCTCTTCCCATTTAGTGGGTGCAGTGGCTTGGCTGGCTGGAGAGCTCAGGAGGACCGAGCCTGCTTAGCTCCAGCTCAGGTACATTCTGGTCTGTCCTCCCACATGATGAGCACTGGCCTTGCCGTGTGGGGTTGGTCCCACTTAGGGGCAGGTGAGAGAGATGGACTGTGGTCAGTCCATCTGACCACAGCATACGCCATGCTTTCCAACTGGGCTTCGTGAGAATAAAGCTGCTGGTGTTTGGAATCCACTCCCCTGCCCTGCCGTTCTTCTCAGGGGGTTCCGGTGTGGTGTTCCCCTCTTCCCCATCCTGAATCCCTGTGCTGCTCTGTCCCGAGGGACTGGGCTCCACAGATAGCTCTGCTGTTGGCGGCTTCACTTGGGTTATGCCAACAGGGGCACCAGTAGGTCTTGGAGGGTGGGAGGAAGGAGGGGCGGGGTTCCTCGCAGACTCCAGCGCCAGCTCCCACGGCCCTTCCCGGCACCCCCATGCTGCAGGACCGTGTTCCTCCAAACGCTGCCACTAGGGCTGGTGTCACCCTCCGCTGGTCTTCGCCCTGCCCCATCTCTGCAAAGGGCCTGCTTTAATGGTGATAGATCTCTGGAGGTTCCATCACCATTCCAAACACAGGGGGCTGAGAAAGAGGTGTGGGGCATTGACTCCCTAAAACCCCAAGGGTTAGGAGCCATGGCTCTAGGATCAAACTGTGTGAAACGGTCCCGGTGCTGACATGGTGAGTGTGTGACCGTGGGCAGGTCCCTTAAACAGCTGCAGCCTGAGCTTGTTTCCTGTAAGTCTTGTCGCCTGCACATAAGGGCAACCCGAAGCCTGTCTGCGCATTCTGTTGGCCTGGTCTTCCCGAAGCCTCAGCTCACTGGGATGTTATCTGCCTCATGAGTTATCACAGGTGACAATTCTACCAAATGTCACCCTCCAGCCTCCGACAGACATCTCCTCACTGCCTGCCACCTCGTCCTGAAGCCAGTGCCACCTGTGATAGTAGCCTTCCTTCTGGCACGAAGCCCTGTAGATACAGTGACAGGCCAGGCTGTGCTGCCATAATAAATCACTCCAGGGTCTCACTGTCCACAGTGACAACTGTCCATTTCTCATGGGCCTATGATGCCATCACAGGCTGGCCCACCACTTGTAATGCAGGATGACAGAGTGGCCTCTGTCCATTGAGCCAGCTACGGTAATAAAAAGAGATCAAGACAAATCATGTGCAGTTTCTTAAAGCCTCAGCTTAGGAATGACACATGTCATTTTTGCTTACGTTTTATTAGCCAGAGCAAGTCATATGCCCAAGCCTGACACCTACTAAGTGGGGAAGCACCATCTTTCCCGAGACAGGGCAGCCCGGCCCACAGTACTATCCATCACAGTTGCCTTAGAGAGAATATCTCAGAAAAGCACCCCAAAAGGTCTTAAGCAGAAGAAAAACAAACACGTTCCGCAGCGGGAAATACTTTTTTGGGTTTCGGTCTGAAAATATTGAGTTGAATGCACAGCTGGTAAGGACTGGCTTTCATCTGCATTTTGTAAAACTTCTAGGGAACCCCCTAATCAGGCAACTTCCTAATGATCCTTGTGAAGAAAGAAGCCCCGGGGCCATGTGGGACTCTGCAGTGTAGGACGGAGTGGCCGAGTCCAGTGCATTTGAAAATGCAAACGCTGGTCCCAGCTCTGCCTTGATGACTCCCAGATCCCTGGGTCTCCGGCTTTCATGGGTCAAATCGTAGCTTTACAGGTGATTCCTAAGACTTCTTCCAAGTCTCCATTTGTATACGTGGTCTAACAATTAAATTCACGAACTTGCCACCGCGCACTTACATCAGCAGCACTGCACAAACAGCTCGGTCAGGTTTCATAACCTTGGTATATCAGTGTTGCACAGCTGTGTTCGTGTCGACATGTGGCGGTGTCTTGCTGTGGTGTTCATTCTTCTTGTTGTGTGTTTTTGTGTGCCATCGTGAGAATGTCTGAGCTTGAATTAGAGCAATGAACAAACATTACATTTTTTGTTAAACTTGGCAAGAGTGGAAGTGAAATCAGGGACATGTTAGTCCTAGTTTATGTGGATAATGCCATGGAGAAAATGACAATGTACAAATGGATTAAACATTTTTCTGAAGGGAGAGAACGTGCCACTGCTAAAAAGAGGTCAGTAATGATCAGAACAGACGAAAACATCACAAAAAGTCGTCCAATTGTGGGTCAAAATTGTTGGCTGACTGTGAAAAGCATAGCAGATCAAGTAAACATCGATAGAGAAACAGTTAGGAAAATCTTAATGAGAAACCTTGGCGTGAGAAAGGTGTGTACAAAAATGGTCCCGAAGGAGCTCACTGATGAACAAAAGCAAAAGAGAATCGAAGTCTGCCGAGACTGTTTGGAGAGGCAAGACGATGTTTTGGGCCGTGTTATCACTGGTGACGAAACATGGGTGTACCAATACGACCCTGAAACAAAGCATCGAAGTGCACAATGGAAGTCAGCCAATTCTCCATGACCAAAAAATTCCCTCAGTCCAAATCAAGAGTCAACATGATGTTGCTAACTTTTCTTCATATCAAAAGGATTATTCATTATGAATTAGTACCAACTGGATAAATAGTTAACCAAGTTTACTATTTGGAAGTGCTGAAAAGGCTGCATGAAAAGTTAGATGAAAATGACTTGGACTTTTCACCAACAATTCATGGCTCTTGCATCACGACAATGCACCAGCTCCCATGGCACTGTCTGTGACGGAGTTTTTAGCCATTAATCAAATAACTGTATTGGAACACCCTCCCTACTCACTTGATCTGGCCCCCAATGACTTCTTTCTTTACCTGAAGATAAAGGAAATAGTGAAAGAAAGACATTTTGATGACATTCAGGACATCAAGGGTAATACGACGATAGCTCTGATGGCCATTCCAGAAAAAGAGTTCCAAAATTGCTTTGAAGGGTGAACTAGGTGCTGGTGTTGGTGCATAGCTTCCCAAGGGGAGTACTTGGAAGGTGACTGTGGTGATATTCAGCAATGAGGTATGTAGCACTTTTTCTAGGATGAGTTCGTGAACTTAATTGTCAGACCTCGTATATAAGCTAGATATTCGTAAACATTTGTCAAAGAAATTGTTATTCTTTGAAAATGTTACTGAGTATTGCAGAATATAATACCTAAGTGCCTTTTGTGTTTCAAACAATGAGGTGTTTACATGAAACATTTTAAAGAGTGTATTTGATCTTGCTGCTTCTTTACCATGTGCTATTCTCATCCTCTGTATGGAACATAAAAATCATTTCCACAGCAACTAATTACAGTGTAAGTCACAGTGCTGGGTTACTACTGTGGGTGGAGAATTAGAAGCAATCAGCATGCAGACATCAGAAGCTTCTTAGTTTTCAAGTCCTCCCAAAAACTAATGCAAACTAATAAAATGTGGGAAAGACATGCAATAGCCGATGTGGACACGAACTTCTCAAGGTGGCTTTTTGAGTGACCAGCTTAACACGAACCTAAGAATTTTCTGCCTCCTACTTTAAACCTTCTTCAAAAATCAGTTGAGCATGTTTGTGCGGGTCTGTTTCTGGCTTTTCGTTTTCAGTTCCGCTGGTCTATGTGTGTGTTCCTCTGCCAACGCCTGTTCTCTTGGTTACTATATAGTAAGTCTCAGTATCAGGTAGTGATTCCTCTTGCTTTAGTCTTTGTCAAGATCGTTTTAGCTATTTTTTTAAAATTGGGGAATATCGGGGAACAGTGTGTTTTTCTAGGACCCATCAGCTCCAAGTTAAGTCGTTTTCAATCTAGTTGTGGAGGGTGCAGCTCACTGGCCTACTTGGGAATTGAACTGGCCACCTTGGTGTTATGAGCGCTGCACTCTAACCACTGAGCCAACTAGCCGCGCCTCATTTTAGCTATTCTAGGGTCTGTGCCTTTTCATATGGATTTTAGAATAAGCTTGTCTATTCTAAAATTTGCTTGGGTTTTAATAGGAATTGCATTAAACCTATATACCAACTTAAGGAAAATTGACACATTTACTATGTTGAGTTTTCCATTCCACGAACACAGCATGTCTCTCCATTTATTAGATTTTGGATTTCTTCATCAGCATTTTGTAATTTATTTTTATTTTTAAAATCTTGATTAGCATTTTGTAATTTTAGACCTAGAGATCCTGTACTTATTTTGTTAACTGTATACTTAATTATTTCATTATCTTTGGAGTGACTGTAAATGGTATTGCATGTTTCATTTCAGTTTCTGCATGCTCATTGTCAGTTTATACAAATGCAGTTGATTTGGGGTGTTAACATGGTGTCTTATGACCTTGCTGAAAGCATTTACTAGTTGTAGGAGTTAAATTTTTTTTCTTGTATATTCTTTGGGACTTTCTATATAGACAATCATGTCACCTGCAAATAGGGACAGTTTTCTTTCTTTCCAATCTGCATACCATTTCTTTCTTTTTCTTGTCTTATTGAGTGGCTAGACTTCAATATTCACTATTAAGAAGTTGTTCCTTACTTTAGGGGGGAAAGCAGACTTTCACCATAAAATATGCTGTCAGCTGTAGTTTTTTTTTGTAGTTGTTCTTTATGAAGTTGAGGTTGTTCCCCTGGCTTTCTAACTTCCTGGGAATTTTTATCATAAATGGGTGCTGGAATTTGTCAAATGCTCTATCTGGGTCAATTGATATAATCATAGCATTTTTATTCTTTAGCTTGATCATATGGTGAAGTACATTGATTTTCAAATGTTTAATCAGACTTGCACACCTGGAATGAATCCTACTTCAACATGGTGTGTAATTATTTTTAGACATTGTTGGATTTGGTTTGTTAATATCTTGTTGAGGATTTTGCATCCAAGTATGTGAGTAATATGATCTGTAGTGGGGTTTGTTTTATTTCATATCTCTTTGTCTGGTTTGAGTATCAGTGGTCTCACAGAATAAATTGGGAAATGTTCCTTCCTCTTCTATTTTCTGCTAAAAGTTGTATACAGTTGGTATTCTTTATTTAATGTTAAACATTTATTGGTCTCTTACTATGAGTTAGACAATGAGATAAATGCTTTTCATACTCTAATTCAATTATGTACTATTATACTAATTTTAAAAATTTGGAACCAATCTTGACACGGCTTCTTCTTTAAATCCTTAGTTCTAGGACTTCTGTTCAGCTAGTCTTCAGATGCTTCTCCAGGTTGATTTTTCTATAATTTAGTTGTCATTTTAATGTGGTCATGGGAGGAGGCAAGCACAGCATTTACCTTCTCTGCCACCTTGACAGGAGCCTAGTTTGAATTGGTGTTAATTCTTCTTTAAATGTTTGGTAAAGTACTACAGAGAAGCCTTCTGGACCTAAGGATTTCTTTTTCAGGAGCTTTTCAATTACAAATTCAATTTCTTCAATAGTTGTAGTAGCACTATTAAGGTTATCTATTTCATCTTAGTTGGGGTTTGGTAGTTTGTGGTTTTCAAGAAATTGGTCCATTTCTTCGAAATTGCTGAATTTTTGAGCATAAGGTTGTCCATAGTTTTCCCTTATTACCCTTTTGGTGTCTGCAGGATTTGTACTAATATCATCTATTCTCTTCCAGGTATTGATGATTTGTGTCTTCCCTATTTTTATTTTTGTCAGTCTTGTTAGGGTTTGTCAATTTTATTGATTTTTCAAAGAATTAGCTTTTGTGTCATTGATTTTCTCTATTGTTTTCCTACTTTCAATTTCACTGATTTCTGTTCTTATCTTTATTATTGCCTTCCTTCTGCTTGCTTTGGGTTTATTTTACTCATCTTTTTCAAGTTTCTTGAGATAAAAACTTATAGATCTGAGATTTTTTTCTTCATTTGTAACTTGAGCATTTAGTGCTATACATTTCCCTCTTGGAGCTGCTTTAGCTGCATACTTTACTTGAAACTTTGACAAAAATGCTTTTCTGTAATACTTGGTTAGCAACAGCCAGAGTAGCTTTGGGCTCACTGAACAAAAGACGTGCTTGGTCATCTATGCACACACACTCATCTTGAATCACAGATTCTTTCACACACTACAAAGGAGAATATCCAGGGCATTAGTCCATCAAAGCTCTAAGATGGCAACAGAGCTCAAGAGTGAACCAAATAAGCCAAATACTCTTCCTGTCTAAGCAGGAATCATTTTCTAAGGCTTTCCATACCTCTGGAGAGAGGGAAGGCTGTTATTAAATCTATTACATGCTTTAAAAATTCTATATTACCTTATACCCTATCTGGAGGAAAAGTGAAAAGTGAAACAGAAGAAAGGACATCTTCTGGGAGGCAGTACAGAAAAGACTGAACTCTTAAGGAGGGAAAACGACAAAGATAAAGAATAAGTGGTGAGCACAAGAAAAGATGCTCAACATCTGTGGTCATGAGGGAAATGCAAATCAAAACCACAATGATATACCACTTCACACCCACCAGGAATCAAGTAGATAATAAGAAGTATCAGCGAGAATGTGGATGAATTGGAACCCATACATTGTTTTCAGGAATGTAAAATGGGACTGCTATTTTGGAAACTAGTTCAGCAGTTACTCAAAAAAATCAAATATTGTTGCCAGTGTATTGTACATTTTAAAATGACTAAGATGATAAATTTTATGTTATGCTATTTTATCACAATAAAAACAATTAAACATAGAATTACTACATGACCCAGCAATTCTACTCCTAGGTATATACCCAAGTGTAATGAAAACATGTCCACACAAAAAATTGCACATAAATGTTTACCGGAGTAGTACAGTAGTAGTCATAATAACCAAAAGGTGGAAGCAACCAAAATACCCATCAACTGAGACTGGGTAAACAAGTGGAGTATTACTTGCTTTTTTAAACCAAGATACAGAGAATATATTATTCCGTGTAATGGAATATGACAGCCATATAAACGAGTGAAATGCTGATGTGTGCAACAACATGGTTGACCCTTCACAGCATTATGCCCACCGGAAGAAGCAAGACAGAGAAGGTCGTATATTGTATAATTCCATATGTCCAAAACAGACAAATGTACCGAGACAGAATAGATTCCTTCCATGAAGAGGGAAGAATGGAGAGTGATGGCTGAAGCATGTGGGTTTCTCTTTGGGGTGACAGAAATGTTTTAGAATTAGACAGCAGTGATGGCTGCAAAACATTGTGAACGTACTATCATAAAACCCACCAAACTGTACACTTTAAAAGACTGAATTTTATGGTACATGCATTATAGCACCAAGAAGGGCGTTTTCCCAGGAGCAGTGAGCCTTCCCTGCAGTGGCAGTTGGCGACACCGGGTCAGTGATGCTGCAGGTCACCACAGATCTCTGCAGAGCCTGTGAGCGGGGAGGGGTGGGGGGAGCACTGGCTTGGGGCCTCAGTGCCAACCGTGCCCTGAAGAAAGGCGACCATTGTTTTAGATGGGAGGAGTTCCAGGCCTCACACTGAAAGAAGAAAAGCCCAATAGGTAAAATGAAAGTTTGTTCAAAAGTGCCAGAACGTGCCAGCAGCGAGAAAGAACAGGGCTAAGGGTAGACTTGTTTTGTACCTGAAGAGTAGATGAGGGCTTCAGTGGGGTTGAAGGTAGGGTTTCCCTACAGGCAACCCTAGAGAGTTGGGTTTTGTTTTTTTTTCAGTAGAGGGGAGGGTAGAAGCCAACAAGGGATATTAACAATGCCAGAGTTACAGTGGAAAACAGAGGGATATGGATGGGGACAGCACAGCCCCACCCAGGGGGTGCCAGCCACCCCAATGTCTGAAGTGTGGTCTCGCCTAGTCAGCCTGGTCACATGCAGTGCGCAGTCCTATCTTGGCAACAGAGGATGTCTCCTCCTTTGAGGCAGGAAAGCTTTGAAGGTGGTAGGAGGCCCTACAATGACCTACGGAGGCAGAGAGGAAAGAGTTCAAGGGCTCATGCCTGAGGACCTCTACTTTGTCATTCAAGTAAGAGGGGAAAGTCCTTTGAAGATTAAGAGAGAAGAGTAGACACTTGTGGGACATCAGAATAGATTGGAGCAGCTGACCAGACAAAAGTGGAGACCATTCAGGGTCCCTGTCTGGTGGCATGACCTGAATTTAGAGTGGACAGACTCACCACCATTCTCTGGCTTTCTGCAGCACCTGGAAGGCGGAAGGTGAGAGAGTGGACAGTAGGGCCCCTGAGGGCTAGAAATACACACCCGCATGGGGAGAGGTCCAGCAGCACCAAGCCCTAAGGGGTGGCTGAGGGGGCTGCACAGGGAGTCCCAGGGTCTCTCTGTCTTCTCTCACCTAGTGTCACCCAGCGGACTGCGACCGAGTGCCCAGGACGGGCCAGATGCAGAAGACCTGCCTGGGCTGCACCGTGCAGTGCAAACCACAGTGTGCTGATGGCAGGAGCAGGCGCAGGACGGGGCTGGGCTGCGCAGAGGCTGGGAGCAAGGCCATCGAGAACAGATTCAGAGGGCGGGAGCTGGGGTCAGAGAGCGGAACCCAGGCCACACCTTGGCAAGATCTAGGTGTGAAACAGCCTGTGCTACACAAGGGCTGAGGTGGGTCAGGGTGGAGGCCCATCATATTGTAGGGCAGTGGGATGGGAGGCTAGAGTGTCGGAAGGGCAGGGAGGGAGTGACAGGAGGAGGCCCCTGGCTCATGCAGGGGGCTGGGACTCAGCCTGATGCTCAGAAGCAGGAAAGTCTGAATTCCATGCCTTTCACTCATTTGTGACAGATCCTCGCTGAGTCTCCCACACCTGCTGTTGCAGGGCAGGGATAAGAGAAGAGTGGCCTGGCGCCCTGGAGCTGACATTCCAGTGGGGACAGATGGTAAGGAAAATGGGAATGCGTGCAGCAGCGGGGAGAGCGGTGCTCTGAGGGCAGGGAGGTCGGGAGGTCTCAAGGGAATGCCACGATGGGTGGGGTGACAGATGAGCCTGAGCCACGGGGACCTTTGAGGAAAGAGCTTCCTGAGCCCTTGGGAAGGAAAGACCTGCCCAGTAGCTGGAGAGGGGAGGCAGTGAGGGCAGCGTGGCCAGCACCTGCACTGGACATGGGCACGCGGCCCTTCCCTGGGAGGGCTCACATGTCTTCAGAAAACACAGTGACAATGACAGAGAGGTGAGTGTACAAGGAGGGAAGTGCAGGGGCTTGAGAACACAGCGCAGCCCTGGTAGAGTGATGTCTCTAGGGTGACTCCTGAGGGTGACAGTAGGTAAGAGGAAGTGGGATAGGAAGGTGAGGAGGTCCACAGGGGGAGCCACGCGAGGGAAGAGGCCGCGGGAGGAGGCGGGTGGCGCCTGCAGCTGCTGAAAGCGAGGACTGTGCCGGCAGGAGCAGAGACCTTCCCAATGGCTTGCCCACGCAAGCCGGCTTCCTCCTCGTAGCAGAACCTGACTTTGTTCCCAGCAGTGATGTCCCTGGCCCTCTTTGATCTAGAGCGTTCCCTCTACCAGCTTCCCTCATGGCTATGCCAGCTGCACAGCCCGGCTCTGGAAATCGCACTGTAAGGGCTGTCCGCAGCAGCTGTGGCCCAGGCCTTCATCCTCCTGAGCGAGCACAGGGAGGGGTGGGAGGAGAGCCCACACCTTCCTCCCCTCTCGCTTTGGAAACGGGCAGGCAGCACTAGTTCACAGCCACGAAGAAGAAAAGCCAGCATCCCAAGAATACAGACACAGAAAGACAGGCCTTGGATAACATGGGTGAGCAGCCCGGCAGAACCCCTGGCCATCGCCTCTGCGATTCTCATGTGTGAGTCACTGTGGGACAGGAATGTACCGTGCGGCCTGGTGTGCTCCTGGCCGCCCGTGGGGTGGGGCGCGTGGCCGTGACTGTCCACCCTGAGCAGGGAGCGCAGGTGCCTGCCACCCTGGCTCTGCTTATCTGGGGGTGACGGGGGGGGGGGACACGGGGATGTGTGACTAGACTAGCACTTTCCATTTTCCCAATATTTTTATTACATCCTTTAGCAATCGGCTTCTTTATTAGCGGTGAAGAGCTATGGGTTTTCATTATTAGCACGCTCTTGGCATCCTACTTATCTACTCTTCTTTTCAAAAAGATTAACTACTAGAGAAAAATATCATTTCTTTCTTATGAAAATAGCCTTGGGATAACTTCAGGCTTTTAAAATCATGCAGGCATTCCTGCAGGTCTGATAACACTGTGAACCCATATCTCTTACCACTGTGAAGTCAGGGTGGAAAACACATCATCTCTTTCAGATTCCTGGAATAACTTCAAAAGTTCTGGATCCCCAGATAAGTGCGCAAGAATGCGCAATTCAATCTGTGAAAAATCTGTTAGACAGAGTTGTGCATTAATTCAGAATCCGCCAACAATGTCCCTCATTGGCGCTACGCCCCAGCCCACCTTCAGCCTTCCCTCTCCGCCCGCATAAGGTCAACAGCCCCTCCCGCCTGCCTGCCAGGGTCCTGTGGCCTCAGGGCCACTGGCCATCCCCGTGTCTGCAAGTCCAAGAGACCACTTCTGCCTTATGAGGCAGCAATGCCTCCAGGGTGGGCCGTATCCATTCAACCATTCATTCTGTACATCAGAGTTTTGGAAAGGGCCTACTGTGTGTTGGGCCACGTGCTTGGGAGATGTTGTTGAACAAAATAGACTACAACCCCCTTCCTCGTGGACCTTACGTTCTAGGAGGGGGGTGATTTGAGTGGATGTTAGAAGGTGAGAAATGAAGTGACAGAGACAGATAAGGAGGTTCAAGCATAATGTCAGAGGTGCTGTTATTATCAGGGTGGTCAGTGTGCACCTCAAGAAGAAACTGACCGCTGAGCAGAGGCACAGAAGAGGCAAATGGGGGAGCAGGACAGTATGTGGGGACGAGGGCTTCATGCTGGGCCTGAGGGGGAGCTGGCCGGTTGTTGGGGGACAGCAGAGTGGCTAGCATGGCCAGAGAGCCGTGGGGGATGAAGAGGGGGCAACTGGGTGGGACCACGCAGCGGTCTGCCCTATTATGGGGACCTATAATAGATATGGCGAAGGGAGGGGCCCTGGAAGCTGAGCTGTCCTGTGCTGTGTGTGAGAAACCTGCTTCCTACAAACATCTGCCTTTGAATGACTAGATTTCTAAAGGTTTTAACTGTATGAAATGCACAGTGAGCCACAGTGACACTCAGTGCCTCCTACCAGGATTGGCAGTACCTGCTGCTAGGAAGGTGTGGCCTTCGGATGAGACAAACATGGCCCTCGGGGAGATGGTGATTTCATCTTCGTCACCTGAATCGTCATGGCAAGAGTGCTTGGTGAGCGTGGGCATGGCTGATCTGTAGGTACTCCTCACACAAAGTTATTTTAATTTCCAAAGTCAAAGGAGTCTAGATTTTGGATTTTTCTGAATCTTTCATTCATGTAATTTTAAAAGATCATATTACTACTGAAAGTAAATAGATTTTTTGTTAAGATTTTCTGCTCTGTCTAGAAATCTTAATGAAGAAAATGTCAACCACCGACCCTGGAATACATTCTAGTGAGAGCCAAGAGGCTGGCTGAGCCTCCGAGCTGACGGGCTGCGCCACTGAGCACGTGGCAAAGGGCATCACCAGCACAGCGCCAGCATCTTGTGGAGGCAAGATGTTGTGCATTTGAAAAAGGGCTGCTCATCAGGCTTCATTGTTCTTTGCTCAGATTTGACCTTTTTCTTTTTAAGAAACATAAGCCTCAGTATTACAGTGAAGTAGTTTAAGGGAAAGAAGAGGGGCTCTCTGCTTTCATAAACACTTCCAGTCATTTTCAGACTTCAGCAAAGCCGTTCTATTGTTGTTTTTCTTTAGTGGGAAATTGGTTGGGGGAGAGACAGTAGGAGGGAGCTACTATCTTTGTATACCTATCATCTTTAACTTGTGAGCTGCTAAAAGGGAGGTACACATCACTTTGGCTGCATTTTATTTTTCAGTGTGCATTTAAATCCTGATCATGCAAGTACAGAGAACTTCAGGAAAGCAAAACAGTTACATGTATAGAAAAACAATCACTACACTTGTAGGATTTTTAAAAATGTTACCCAAGATGTTAGCAAAGCAAAAAAAAAACATGTTACCTTTAAAATTTTGAGGTTTACTCATTTGAATTGGGTGCTTGGAGATACCTTGGATATTCTGTAAATAAGAGCAGAATAGCTTTAGCTGAAATATCTACATAAATTAATCTGTACATTTAAGGGTATTTAAAAAGTGTTACATTTTATTAAACATTAACAAAATAGCTAATGCCAACATATTACGCATAAGCATATTAATACTTAATACGACTGCAAACACTCACACATAATTTTGTGGGTATATCAGAAAGTGTATCAGCAAATGTCACAACAGTTCTTTTTCACTCTAGCCTGTGACCCTTATCGTAATTATATACAGTCATTCTTTTAGCAGCAGCCTAACTTATAAACTTAGTTAACTTAAAAATTCCTACAAAATATGCTAACCATAGACGTCTGTGAAATTTGTATATTGTATTTCCCTTTAAAAACTTACTTGAAGATGAAAATTCTGGTCTCTCTGTCCCGATGACCCCCTCCTCTGGTGCTCTTGGCTCTTAGTACCAGCCTAGCGTACTTGCAACATGCTCTATGGAAGGTCGCAAATGTGCCTGTGTGCCCTGAAAACCGCTGGGACCATTTGTCAAGCACCTTCACACCTTTACAAGTTGGGGCAGTAGTGACAGAACGCAGCCGGGTACTGAGAGGCTGGCCGGCCTCCAGCCTGCTTGCATTATTCAAACCATGAGAATTCCTGTTCAATGGCCTTGAGGTCCTTGGCAGGACCTTGAACAGTGAGTGACGCCTGCACTGTCTGGCAAGGGAGCTCCTTGGACACTGGACTAGATCGGGCCCACTGTGCTACCGTGCAAACCGCGGAGCATGTCAGGTGATACGCTTTAGGGTCCCTGCAGCCCTCGGAGGTAGGAAAGCAGGTGTTATCAACCTCACTTTCTGAGGTGAGAACACCGAGGCCTGGAGGGAGAGGCTAGTGACTCTCAAGTTTTCTGTACATTAGAATCACATGATACTTTTAAAAAAATCAAATGATAAGCTCATAATGGAATAGAGATGACAGAAAAAAAGAGCCAGTGAACTTAAAGGTAGGTGGATAGAAACTATCCCATGTAAAGGAGAGGCGAAAACTATTGGGATAAGACATGAACAGAGCCTCAGGGACCTGTGGAGTAGTATCAAAAGCATTCTGCTATTTCAGCCCCTGAAGGAGAAAAAAACGATTTGTGCAGAGGAATGAAAAAGCTCAAAATTTCCCAAATTTAGTCAAGGACATGTTTTTCAGATTCAAGAAGCGAAACAACCCTAAACAGGATAAATTAAAAGAAAATCACACCCAGGAAACTCATAAGCAAACTGCTGAAAACCAAAGATTAAAAACAGTCTTGAAAGCAGCCTGAGCCAAAGGACACACTGTGGAGAGCAGCCATGCGGATGGCGGGCGTGGTGAAGACCATTGGACCACGAGACGACACATTTTGAGTGCGGAAAGGAAAGAACTGTCCACTCAGAGCTTATACTCCAGGAACGAAGGTGAATCAAAGACATTGTTAAATGAATAGAAACAAAGAGGATCTGTCATAAGGAGACCTGCTCTAAAAGAAGAGTTAACAAAAGTTCTCGGGGCTGAAGGAGAACTGTCTCCAGAGGAAACTGAAACTTTGGGAATGAAGAATGAATAACAAAATAGTCAGTATCTCAATAAATATACTAATTTTTTCAGATTCCTTGAAATACTTGTAACTGTTAAAAGCAAAAATTATCACACTTCCTGTGGATGTTTACAATGTATATAGATAGAATGCATATGACAATCATAACAGAAAGTGGTGAAATTAAAGGAGCTTCAATGGCTTTTAAAGTTTTTTATAAGTTACTTGAACTGGTAAAATATTAAATCTAAAAATACATTAAAATTTAATACGTCTACTATAATTCCTATAGCAGTCACTAGAAATAGTATACAAAGAAATGTGGCCAAAAATTCAATATATAAATTGAAATGGAATTCTAAAAATTATTCAAAAATTCAAAGGAGGCAGGGAAGAGGGAACAGAGAAACAAAAAACAGAAGGGACAAACAGAAAAATAAAATGGTAGACCCAAATCCTACCACATCAATAATCACATTAAATTTAAATATTTTAAATACACCAATTAAAACACAGAGTTTGTCAGATTGCACAAATACAAGATCCAACTATATGTTGGCTATAAAATATCAACTTTAAATATGATTTAGATAGATTAAAAGTAAATGAATGAAAAAAGATGTATCATACAAACACTGAAAGAAATCTGGAGTGGCTATATTAATATCAGACAAAGTATAATTCAGAATAAGGAAACTCACCATGAGTAAAGTGAATATTACAGAATGATAAAAGGGGAAATTTACAAAGAAAATATAATAATTCTAAATATGTAGCTATCTAACAACAGAACTTAAACAGACACAAAGCAAGAACTAATAGAACTGTAACACACAATAGACAAAGCCACAATTACACTTAGAGACTTAAACACTCCTTCTCAGTAGCCTGTGGAAACATAGAGATAAAATCAGCGAGGATACAGAAGACCTGAATGACAGTGTCAACCAGCTTGACCTAATTGCATTTTACAGAACCCTGTATCCAAAGATAACAGAACGCACATTTTTTTCAAGTGAACATGGAACTCTGTTCAAGATAGACCATGTCACAGGTCATAAAACAAGACTTAGGAAATTTAAAAGAATTGAAAGCATTCAAAGTATGTTTTCAGGCCATAATAGAATTAAACTACAAATCAGTAACAGAAAGAAATCGAAAAAACTCCCAGATATTTGAACATTAGAGAACATACTTCTTAAGCCAGGAGTCAAAGTAAAAGTATCAAGGGAATTTACAAAATGTGTTGAATGGATTGTAAAAGAAAACACAGTATCAAAGTTTATAGGATGTAGCTAAAGCAGTATTTAGAGGAAAATTTCAGCATTAAATGTTTATATTGGAAAAGAAGAAAGGTCTCAAATCAATATCTAAACTTCTACCTTGAGAAACTAAAAAAAGAGAGCAAAAACTAATCCCAATGCAAGTAACAGAAAACCAATAAATAGTTGAAATTAATGAAATTGTAAACAGGAAAGCAACAGACGTAAATTAATGCACCCAAAGCTGCTTTTGCAAAAGATCAGTAAAATAAATAAACCACTATCCAAACTGTTCAAGAAAAAAAAGTAAGGTAAAAATGATTAATTTCAGGAATAAGGGGGCTATCACTACAGATCACACAAACATTAAGGACAGTAAAGAAACACTGTGAGCTATGATATGTCCATAAATTCAACAACTTAGACAAAGGGAGCCAATTCCTTGAAAGATATAAACTATTAACGTTCACTCAAGAGAAAACAGAAAATCTGAATAACCTACATATATTATAAAAATTGACTGTAGTTAAGAACCATCCCTCTCTCTCTCTCTCTTTCTCATACACACACGCATCCCCTCCCTTCCCAGTCCCAGATAGTTTTAATGTTGAATTCCAGCAAATATTTAAGGAATAAATAACACAAATTCTATACAATTTCTACCAGAAAATAAGAGGGAATTCTTTCTAACTAATTTTATATGGCCAGTAATATCCTAATAGCAAAACCAGACAAAGATATTTCAAGAAAAGAAAACTACAAACTATATTCTCTCAGGAATATAGGCACACAAAAAATCCTAAACAAAATATTAGCAAATCAAATCCAGCAACAGAAATAATCCATCACAACCAAGTAGGATTGAACCCACAAATCCCAGCAGTGGCTGGTTCAACATTTGAAAATCTATCAATGTTATTCACCATATTAATAGATTAAAGAAGAAAATTCACATGATCATCTCAATAGATGCTGAAAAAGCATTTGACAAAATTAAACATCCACTCATGATAAAAACTATGCTTAGCAAACTAGGAATAAAAGGGATCCTCTACCATGACAACGAGAATCTGTGACAAAACCTAAAGCTGGCATCATCCTTAATAGTGAAAGATTCAATGTTTTCCCCTTAAGATTGGGTACAGGGTAAGAATGTCTACTCCTAACATTTCTGTTCAATGTAACATAGGAACTCCTAGCCAGCACACTAACGCAAGAAAATAAAAAAGCACGCAGAACAAAGGAGGAAACAAGATGGTCATTAATCACTGCAGACATGGTTGTCTAGGTAGAAGACCCTATGGAAACTACAAAACGCTTCCTAGGAATAATAAATGAGTTGACCAAGGTACCAGGATATCAAGTTAATACACAAAAATAAATTCCATGTCTATATATTACCAATGAAAAACTGGACATCGAAATTAAATAAGCAATGTCATTTATAATAGCACCCCAAAATACAGAGTGCCAAAAAATGTGTATACATTTTAAGAAAGAAAAAAACTATTAAAATTGTGATATTCAATATACACTGACAACAGAAGATGAATACAAGTTACATTTGACTTCTGAAATCACAAGAGGTGCTCAAAGTGGTTACCATCAGCGTCCAGACACTTGTGATTACGGTGAACTACTGCTTGAGCAACGTTGATCAAAGTGTCCACTTGTATACATTTTTTTGGCATCGCTGTATTTAGGTATAAATCTGTATGATGAAAACTACAAAATCCTGATGAAAGAAATTAACGAAGCCCTAAATAAATGAAAAGATATACCATATTCATGGATTAAAATACTCAAAATTAATGTGCCAATGACCCCCAAATTCAACATAATCCCAATCAAAATCCCAATAGAATTTTTCATAGCTATCAACAAGCTGATTCTATAATTTATGGGTCATAGATCTAAATGTGAAACTTCAAAACTTTTAGAAGAAAACTGAAGAGAAAACCTTTGTGAGCTCGGATTAGACAACGAGTTCTTAGATATACACCAAAAGCATAATCCATAAATAAAACAATTCAAACCCATGATGGAACACTTGGAACAATCCATAAAAAAAAAAATTTTGGTTCCACCAAACTTTTAAAAACCTTTGGTTTGTTAAGGGAATGAAAAGCAAGCCTCATACTAGGAGAAATTTCTTGCAAATCACACTGGAGTCAAAATATATAAAGAACTCTCAAAATATTCAGCAATGAGAGGTCCTTCCAGAAAGATGGGCTGAGGAGCTCACTCTGATGTCAGTATCACCCTGACCCCAAAGCCAGACATCGATATAACATCCATACATACAGATGCAAAAAAGTCCTCAACAAAGTATTAGCAAACTGAAGTCTAGCAACATATAAAAATGACCAAGTGGGATTTATCTCAGGAAGGCAAAGTTGGTTTAAAATCCAAAAACAATTCACGTAGCAGTAACATTAGAATGAACGACAAAAGACAAGTCATCATCGCAACAGAATGTTAAGAGCACTCAACAAAATCCAACACTCATTAAAATATCTCAGCCAACTAGGAACAGAAGAGAACTTCCTCAGCCTAATAAAGGGCATCTACAAAACGGACTCACTGCGTAAGTAACTCAGTGTCTACGGCTGTACAAAACAGGATGTGTTCTGTCCCCAGCATGCCATGTCAGTGGCATATCAGACTGCAGCTAAGGCACCCAGCTCAGAGCTCTTGGTGAGCACTGCGTGTACCGGGGTGCCGGTCCCCCTGCAAACACCACTGCCCTCCCATGGCACAGAAATGCCTGCTCTGCGTCCCTCAGGTTCCCTTTTCTCAGCTCCCAGCAGTGCCTAGAGAGAGAAAGTGCTCGTCATGAAAAGTGGGTACACTCCGAGCACTTGTTTTCATGGTGAACTTTGTGTGTTTTAAAAAAGTGGGAGAGCTGATCTAGAAAAACTCAGTGTTAACAGCCTTTATTTCCCATTCAGCAAAAGGCAGGGTGCCAAGGTGACGTCTGAAGTTTGGCATTTGTGAAAAATGCCGGCAGTTGTAGGTGACAATGCTGAGCAGGGAACCATCTGACCGTGAGGCTGTCCTCCCGCTGCCTTCCTCCCCCTGCGTCGCCTGGGCCTGGCACTGTCGTCAGTCCAGTGGCTGTCACCTTCGGTTTGGCCAAAGTTCTGAAAGGGAAGATGCAACGCGGGGGAGGTGGTGGAAAGACAGTGACAGACGGCAGCCCTGTCTTCCCTGGTGTGTCCTTGGAACCTCTGGAATGACAGTGAATAGCAGTGACCCGCATTACAAGGGTCACAGCTGGCCCCCCTTTGTCCTGGTCTGCACGGGACGATAGCAGCAGCATCTCTGGAGGCCACATGAGGCACCCTTGATAGGCTGTCGGAACCGATGAACGCAGGTCCCCGAGGGCAGGGCCACGCCTATGGCCTCACCCCCGTCCTCAGCACCTATGACCCTTCCTAGCACACAGGAGCAAGCAACAAATATTAACTGAATGAATGAAATGAAACAGAAATAATTTTCACAATAACCCAGCAGAGAGGCATTATTTTTATCATTCCAGAGATGAGAAAATTGAGTTTTCCAGACGTGACATAACTTGCTAGAGCCACACTGCTAGGAACTGGGCTGGGGTTTGAACTCAGGTCTGCCAGAAACCAGGGCTCTGCTGCCTCCGGAGTTTGGTCAGTGCCAGGTGTTTCCTGAGATCATTTTTCTTAAGAATACAAGGCAAACAAACGCAGTAAAAACCGCGGCAGCGAGGATAGCTGGTAGAGACAACAGAGTAAGGGCCCTCGGACATCCCCAAGATGGCTGTCACCACTGCCACTGCTGCACTGGACCTGATCTGAGCCCCAAGGGCAGTGCGGCCTGAGCCTGAGTGGTGCTGGGCCTCCTGTGAGTGGCTCAGGTGGCCTTAGCTTGTCAACCTCTCCTGGAAGGCTCCTCCCCCTACACCCTCTGGCCTGTTCCTGCACCTCCTCAGCTTCCTTTCCGTCATCACCTCCTCCATCCGTCCTTCTCTGACGGCCCTGTGCCTCTGGTCTTCCCCCCACTCTGTGTTTTCCACACTTTGTCATCTTCCACATCATGGCTTATTTAGTGTGTTCGTTGTCTGTCTAATGCCCTCCAGTGCCCCCGACTCCACGGGGGCAGAGGTTTTGATCCATTCAGCATGAGCACCTTAAACAGCCTGGCACACAGGAAGAACTCAGTAAATGTCTGTGAATGAATGAATGAGGAGCGGCAGGAAGTAGGGCTGGAGAGGGAGGCGGGGGTCAGACACCAGGAGTCCTGGGGTAGGTGAGAAATCCAAACTTCACCCTGAAAGCGCTGGGGACAAATGGAAACTGAGACGGGCTAGAGCCCTGGGCTGGCACCTGAGGAAGGGCTTCGCCGGCCCAGCGGCTGGACAGGGCTGGTGGCCCGCGAAGAGATTGGACCCATGGAGGGGCGGAGGAGGGCCAAGGTGAATGGCTGAGACTGGCAGTGGAGCAATGCCCAGGAGGCAGGGCCCACAGGACCTGGTGACCAGCTAGACACACTAATTCCTGCCTGAGTGACCAGGGGTCAGAGGCAGGTGTGGCATAAGCTGGCGAAATCACTGGGACTTCTTTTTTTGAAAGGTCTGAAGGAAAGCTGAATGAAGAGAGATTTGAGGGTGGTGACGTGGCAGTGGGAGCTGAAGCTGCTGGTGAAGGAGGAGCATGTGCAGTGGTTCAGAGGAGGGAGGTGGAGCACATCAGGCTGCATAACAAGAAGAGGGAGCTGGGAAAGGCAACCAGCTGCCCAGGGTGGCTGGCCCACCCGAGAGGACAGGGGTACCGGCAGGAGGAAGGGCAGAGGAGCAGGGTAACTGGGTGGGCAGAGCAAGGGGCCAGGCCACCAGGGAGAGCGAGCCTCTGCCCGGCAGGGTGGGCACGGCGTGGGCCTGAGGGGCATGGGGGCAGTGTGACTCCAGAGAACAGGCTCGTCTTCCTCCCTACTCTTTGGCCCTGGTGTCCATTTGCTTGTCATGATTCCCTGCTAAGTCACAACTAATTCCCTGCTAGTCACAACTAGCGCTGCAAAAGATGAAATGGAATAAAATGAAAAACACAGCACGCAATGGTACATGCTCGTAGTGTACTCTGATTGGGCATGGGCCAATAAAAAGGAGATGCACTAGAAGGAAAGTACTAAAAGCTCCACTCCCACTGTGGAGTGGTCCATGGAGAATGAGGGGCTGGCTTGTTTTACTCGAGACAGAACTAGGGAAATATTAAATCACTAAAAGTATACAGATTTAAAAAAATATATCATTTGGGTTTCAAATAGAGGTACAGATTTAGCAATAATTACATGATTTATGAAAATCTAATAAATATTTTGATAGATATTTAAATAAAACTATGTGGGAAGACATTCATCAGCAAAGCAGAAAAATCACATCCCACAATGTAAAGACAATGTAAAGATCTTGACTGGAATGATTTTTGAATTAGCTACTGTGACATTTACGCAGGCACTGCTGGAAACAGGGCTGAAACAAAGTATCAGGGAAGCCAGGCCTCTCTCTCCATGGGAGGTGCAGTCTGAGCCCCAAGACAAACGTCCTAAGAAGCTTTACCCAACAGCAACAAATAGCTGGACAATGGAAGGCAGAACACTTCCTGTTAAAACTAAAAGATAGATCATAAATAACTGTTACCTTTCAATTGCATTCAAAGGGATATTGGTTAAATTCAATTTCTCTCACGTAGTAGGTTTCACATTTGTAACCCTTATTCTGCTGACAGCAGGAAAAAGCCATGATCCTGCCACTCATGGAGGTGCTGGCTGTTCGGAGCCATGCAGCACTGTCTTTTCCTTTTTCTTGAAGATTTTCATTAGGAGCCCCCATCTTTAAGCTGTGATTAGCACCCCTCTTCTGGCCACAACACTAGTTCAAGGACGACGGCCTGTGGCGATTGCAGATAGATGCTCGCAGGTGCTCACTGAGGGCGGCTGTAGAAGACGCTTCCTCCTACTTGCCTGGAAGCTACAAGTTCAACCCCACTGGAGAGGAGCTAAGGAGGTATCCCCAAGACCTGCTGGGACACTGAGAAAGAGCGGCTAAGAAATGGGGGGGTGTGCAGAAGCTAGGTCGGCAGGTATAACTTAGGCTGCCAGATCAAACCTCACACACAGCCTCCAAATAATTAATATTTACATAATATATGAAACACTGGAGGCAATTCCTTTACCAAATGAATACAAGTTGTAAGAACTAATGTTGTATATTATTCCCTAATATTTCCCCTCCGTAATATATTAACTATATTTAATACTCGACAACTAAGAATTGAGTCCTCAATTTTATTCATTCCTTCAAGAACATTTATTAACTACCTGTCGTCTGGTAGACACTTCTCATTTCTGGAGGAAATGTTGAAACGACTCAAAGAGCCTAAGGAAAAGGAAGGCAATCACGAGAGCAAGGGAACAGGTTATATGGCTAGAACAGGATATGGCAGGTTAAGGAGCAGATACTCTGGGAACACACACTACAATGAAGCTCGCAAATTAAGATCGTGTGAGAAGGACAAACAAATGGAGGGCTCAGAGCCTACACAGGCCCCGGCATTTATCAAAATCCATACATGACGGAGGAATTACAAAATATTGTAAGTTATCATGTATAATAACAAGTTACAACAACCAACCATCCAAATGGAAAAATCATCAAATCTCACCTATATAAAGAGCAAATTCCAGGGGATTACAGACCCAATGTAAAAAGGAAAACTCTAAAACTATTAAAAGAGAACTAGAATATCTTTATGATCTCCATGTAGATTCCTTGAATGAGAAAGATTCCTTGAATGAGACAAAAAAAAAAGTATAAAGAAAAGACTACAAATTTGATGATATTAAAATAGAAAACATTTGTAATTCAAAGACATAAAATAAAACATGAAAAAAAAACCTCCCAAAATCAAACACAGACTGGGAGAAGATATTTGTATAAGTGAAGGAAAGTCTAGTATCCTAATATATAAAGAAACTTTACAAATTAAGAAGAAAAAGACAAACCACTAAATTGAAAATGGGCAAAGGAGATAAACAGGCCTGTCACTGAAGAAACCCAAATGACCAATTGTGGGGACGGAGTCCCAGAGAGCAGTTTCCAGGCTCTCAGTCTCGCGTGGGGAGGTGCTGGCTCGGGTAGTAAATGATCATCAACTGTGATTGGTTGGCCATCAGCTGTAACCGGTTAGCCAATTGGCTACTGATGTAACTGCGGGGCTGCCTTGATTGGTTGGTTGTTTGGCAGGCAGAGAAGTGAATGGCGGACTGTGGATCCAGCGGCTCCTACTGCGTGTGTCTTGCCCGGCCACCAGAGAGAGTATAGTGGTGTGACTCTCTTATCTATGGCTCCGTGGGTGTTCCTTTTCAGCCTCACCATGTCCTGCATTCTTATGTAGGGAGCGGGACCAGACACCCCGCAGGCCGCCCTGCAGGACACCAATAAAGGTGAAAATGCACTTACCCTCTTAGTAATTAAAGAAATGCAAATTAAACTGCAATAAGATACGAATTCAGCTCACCAGACTGCCAGGAAGTAAGGGAAATACGGAGAGCAGGGGCCTTTGTGGAGCTGTGAGCGCCACGTGCTACAGGCCAGTGTGAGCTGCCCCGCACCCGCGGACACATGCGAGCCTCAGGGAAACTGGGCAACACTACACAGCTTCTCACACGCTCAAGAATATTCATCGCAGCACTACTGTTTTCTTCTTGCAGCACTGTTTCCAATAGTGGAAAACTGGAAAATATCTAGTATATTTATACAAGGAAATACTTATACAGGAGCCAAGATAAATGAGAGCCACTTCTGTCAACGTGGATAAATCCCAAAAACACAATGTCGCATGAAAACAGAAAGCTGCATAAAGATAAGTACATATGATACCACTTATATAATGTTTAAAAATAGTACAAAAATCTCACCTGTTATTTAAGGAAATAGATGAAAAAAGGATGATACACTGTAAAATTCGGAGAGAAAGGGGAAGCGATTTGAGAAGGACACACTTGGGAAAGGATGGATAGGGCTCTAAATGTACCCAGTGATGTTTAAGCTTTTAGGCTGATGATGGACACGCCTACGCTCTTTACGTTGGGTCCATATCTTATTCACACAAAAAGAGTCCTCTCACTGAGCTCTGGGAGCCAGCGGATGGGGTGGGGGCGTCAAATAAGTCTTCCTGATGGACACGTCCCCTGAGTTGATTTTGGAGAACTAACCAGGCAAAGAGGCTGGGCTGGAGGAAGATGTTTTCGGGGACCTCCGCGGATTGAAAAGGTTTCTAAATAGATGTAAGCAGAACGATGGCTTGAAGGGAAGGGAAAGCATGAAGGGTCAATGAATCACAGATTATATCAAACCATTAACCATCATATGACAAAATCTTAGTTTGGCTCCAACTCAGTTACATACTAAAGAGCTATTATAGTACAAACATGCTAACAAAATATTGCACATATAGTTAGAACAATAAAGAAAACTAAAGGGGAAAGGACACTCACAAAGCAAAAATTCAGCTAAAGAATGCCTGGATTTTAACATTTCCAATCAATACATTTAAAAACTGTGACATTAAAAAGTGTTTTAAAAAATACCAACCTAGAAGAAGGACTTAGGATACTAAAGAATTCATGAAAATACAAAGTGAAAGTTCGGATACTTTGAATTACAAAATGTTGACAAATTCTGAGCCAGTATCACGAGTGGCATTGCAGTGAAATGAGGACATTGACAAAAACTGGCCTTGTCATTGAAGAAACATTAGAAAGGACATCTAAAGCCACACCTGATAAGCAAGTATTAGATAATGAGGAAAGGGTAAGAATGTGGCCCCTGGCAAGTGCAATGAGAACGGGGTCCTCAGGCCTCTGTAAAAACACGGGAGTCCTAACAGGGACATACAAAACAAGGGGTGACAGGCATGAACCCTAACGTATCTGAATCAGGGAAAAGGAGAATTTAGACAAATAGAAGACATCACGACGAGGGTGAACAACGTGACAGTCCGGCTTGGGAAAGAGGAGTGGCCCACACCATCACCATGTGGTCATCTTGATGATGATCCCAAATCAGATGACTTTGAGACACTGGAAGATGACTCAGGAGTGCATCACACATCCAGTCCTTCATTCAATAAATACTCAGCACCTACTGTGTTCCAGGTACAGAGCCAGGCCTGGGGATATGCCTGTGAAGCAGGCAGAAAGGGTCCCTGTTCTCATGAAATTTACAGTCACTGAGGCAAACAGGAGGCTAAAATACACTGTAATAAGCACCATGACAGGGACAGTGCAGGGAATATCTAGGAGGTCACTAGAACACGGTTCTGATAAATAAAATATTAATTCATGAACTATTCAATGCTAACAGAGCATAAAGAATGCAGGGTTTCAGTTGGATTAAAAATTATCAGATGGGAGCCTCTACTTCCACTTGGGATGTATACAGTTGAAAAGAAAGTACTTCCATCCAAATATTGAGGAAAAGACAGATAACCTATGCAATTATCCCTTTCTTAAGCCCAGCAGAGAACTGATCAGTGCATGCATGTGAGGAAACCACCAAAGGCAGGGGAAAAACCATCCAAAGTGATTAGAAAATAGTGCAGGACACTTACATAGGGCCAGGAATAGTTCCTGTTCCCACCAGTCATTCATGGAAAACTCATAATTCATGGGACCATAGGTAGAATACTCATGAAGGTCCTTCCTCAGGAGTGGGGAACAATTAGCTAGCCTTAGATAACGCACTTCTACAGACCTGCCTCACGCATGATAAAAGCAAGACCAGAAAGCAACCAACTGTTTCCAAATAACTTAGCTCATCCCAGAACAAAGCTCAGAAATATTTACAGGAATGCAAAAAGGTCCACACCCAAAACAATTTAAAATCTACAATGTTTAGAATCCAAACAAAGATTACCAGGTACAAAAGAGAAGGAAAATAGACTCCTAATGAGGATAACCATCTACTGAAACTAACCTGTAATGGACAGAGATGTTGAAATTACAGACAAGAACATTAAACCAGAAAACAGCATAACTGCATCCAAAATAATGAAAAAATTAAGTAGAGACATGGATGGCATAATAAAAGATCCAAACTGGATTTCTAGAAATAAAAAACTACAATGTTTAATATGAAAAATATACTCAGTGGGATTAATAGCAGATTTGAAATGACAAAAGATTAGTGAACTACAGGACACAGTCATAGAAACTATTCAAATTGAAACAGAAAAAAAGTCCAAGGAAAAGAAGAAAACTGAGTTTCAGTGAGCTATGGGATAAATTCAATTGGCCTAACATATGCAATTATAAGTGCAGTTCCCAAGGGGGAGGAGAGAGAAGGGGGAACACAACAAACATATGAATAAAAATTGCCAATAATTTTCCAAATTTGATAAAAAATTATAAACCCACAGATCTAAAAAAACACGAAAAGAATTACACCAAGGCACATCATAATCAAATTTCTCAAAACCGGTGATTATAAGAAAAATCTAATAACAGCCAGAATAAAAGACACATTACATGTAGAGAAACAGAGATAATGATGCCAGTGGATTTCTTGTCAGAAACAATGAGAAGGGAGTAAAGTAACATCTTCAAAGTGCTGAAAGAAAAAACTTCCAACTGAGAATCTTATGCCTCACAAAAATAACTTTCAAGAACAAAGGTGAAATAATTTTCAGACATACAACAGACCCACTCTACCAGAAATGTTAAAGGGTGTCCTTGAGGCAGAAGGAAAATGATGCCAAGTAGAAATCTGGATATACATAAGGAAATGGTAACTGCATGGGTACATATTCAGGACTTTTAGTATTTAAATCTATTTAAAAGAGCATGGTCTATTTAATCAAAAATATATTGTGGAATTTATAACTTAAAATATATATTAATAATAGCATAAAGGCCAGGAGAAGAGAAATGGAATTACACTGTTGTAAGGTTCTTATACCATATGTGGAATGATATAACATTGCTTGAAGATAGGCTGTAATAAATTAAAGATGTATACTGTAAACTCTAAATTAACCACTAAAATAATGAAACATAGAGTTATAGCTACTATATAAGAAAGATAAAAGAGAATCATTAAAAACTCAATGAAAATGAAAGAAGGGAGAAACTGAAGAAAAGGGGACCAAAGAACAATTGGGATAACAATTAGAAAACAAATAGCAAGATAATTGACTTCAATCTTATCCTATGAATAATCACATTAAGTGTAAATGGACTAAATATCCCAATTAAAAGGCAGATACTGTCAAAATAGACAAAAACCAAGACCAATTATATGCTTCCTACAGTAAATGTACTTTATATATGAAGAGACAAATAGTTTAAGAGTAAAAGGATGAAAAATGCCATGCTAACACTAGTCAAAAGAAAACACAGTGGTTATTTTAACATTAATATTAGATAATATTTTGATTAGTTTTATTATTTATAAAATTTTAAATGTATTTTATTATTTTAAACTAATATTTTATATTAGACAAAATAGATTTCAAAGCAAATAATATTACCAGGAATTTAAAAAGGTTATTTTCTGGAAATAAAAGGGGAAATTCCTCAGGAGGACACAAGAAACCCTAACAACCAAATCGCTATCAATACTATCAAACAAATTGCTTAATTGGTATTTATAGAACATTCCACCCTACAATAACAGCACATTCTTTCAAGTGCACATGGAACAGTTACCAAGATAGACCATTTTATGGGCCATAAAGCAAGTCTGAATAAATTTACAAGGGTTCAAATCATGCAAAGTATATCCTTTGACCACAGCGAAATAAAATTAGAAATCGGTAACAGAAAGATATTTGGAAACTAAATAAACTTCTAAATAACCCATGGGTCAAAGAAGACATAGAAAATGTTACTAGATTAATGAATGCCAACTATATTTTATATATATAATGTGATGGTTCAGTGTGAGGTCAGAGGGATAGTGGATGGGGGGAGGGGGGCTCACAATGTGAGGGATATAAATGATGAACGTCTAAGTATTACCTTGTCTTGTACACCTGAAACTAAAAAAAAAAAAAAGAAAATGTTACTAGAAAGTTTTTTGAACGGAATGAAAATGAAAATACAACATATCGGAATTTACTGAGTTCCAGAAAGCAGGGAACTTTGTAGCAGTAAATGCCTATATCAGGAAGGAAGAAATGTTTCAAATCAATAAACTCAGTTTCTACCTTAAGAAACTAGAAAAGGGAGAGCAAATTAAACCCAAAGTAAGCAGAAGAAAAGAGAATGATAAACATGAAAGCATAAATCAATGAAATAAAGAACAAAAACAATAGATAAAATCAATGAAACCAAAACTGGATCGTGGGGAAAATAGTGAGAAGACACAAATTACCCATGTTAGGAATGAGAGAGGTGACATCACCACAGTATTAAAAAGAACAAGGGAATGCTATGAACAACTTTATACCAATAAATTAACAATTTAGATGAAATGTACAAATTTCTTGAAAGACAAACTATCAAGCTTCACTCAAGAAGAAACAGATAAACTGAATAGCCCTATGTCTATTAAAGAAGTTTAATTTGTAGTTAACCACCTTCCCACAAAGAAACCTCCAAGCTCAGATGGCTTTACTAGTGAATTCTATTAATCAAGGAGGAAATAAAAATAATTCTATACAAATTCTTCCAGAAACTTGAAGAACGGGAAATACTTCCAATTCCTTGTTTGAGTTTAGTACTATCCTGATACCAAAACCAGACAAAGACATTACAATAAAAGAAAACTACTAACCAATATCCATCATTAAAATAGATGCAAAGATTCTAAACAGAGTTTTAGCAAATTTAATCCAACTATGTATTAAACTATGTATATACAGAGGGTGCCAAAAAAATGTATACACATTTTAAGAAAGGAAAAAACTGTATTAAAACTGTAGTCCAATGCATGACGCTGGCATTCATTTGATTAACACCATCTTTTGAGCGAACGTCATACCATACCATTGCTACCGTAATTCAACTTTGAAAAGTAATACATAGATAACATCTCTTAAAATGTGTACATTTTTTGGCACCTCTGATATATATAAAGGATACTACATCAAGAGCAAATGGGCTTTATTCTAAGAATGCAGAGTTTGTTTAACATTAGAAAAATCTATCAGACTAACCAATTTAAAAAGAAAAACCATATGATCATCTCAGTAGATACAAAACAGAATTTGACAAAATCCAATATCCATATAAAAAAAATCTCAGTAAACTGTTATTTAAGGGAACTCCCTCAACCTGGTTAAAGGTACTTAAGTAAAATCTACAACTAACAGCATTTTTACCAATGAAATTGAGTGCTTTTCCTAAGACCTGGAACAAGATGACATGTCTGCTCTCGCCACTTCTATTCAACATAGTACAGAGAGCTCTGGTCAGTATAACCCAGCAAGAAAAAGAAATAAGAGGAATCCATATTGGAAAGGAAGAAATAAACTTTATTCGCATATAACATGATCATCTATATAGAAAACCAGATGGAATCTGCAAAAAGATTTACTAGAACTAAGGTTGCAGGATGCAAAATCAAGATACAGAAATCAATTGTATATCTATACAGTAGCAATGAACTGGGTATTGAAACAACACAATTTACAATAGTATCAAAAATATGAAATATTTAAGATAAATCTGACAAATATTCAAAAAGACCTCTACTCTGAAAACTACAAAAGCTTGCTCAGAAAAATTAAATGAGACCCAAATAAATGAAGAGCTATACCCTTTTTAAGAGATGGAAGACTAGATACTGCTGAGATGTCAATCTCCCTCTCGATTCAACGTAATCCCAACGCAAAACTCAGCAGACTTTTTTGAAGAAACTGACAAGCTGATTATAAAATTCACATGGAAACACAAAGGACCCAGAATAACCAAGTTATTTTTTAAAAAAGAACAGTGTTAGAGGTGTTAAACACTCCTGGTCAAAATAAAATAAATAAGTCCTTGAGATGTAATGAAAGGAATGATGACTACAGTTAATAATATTGTTTGTATATTTGAAAGTTGCTAAGAGTAGACCTTAAAAGATCTTATCATAAACAAACAAAAAAAAATTGTAAGTATGTGTGATGATGGATGTTAACTAGACTTACTCCAGTGATCATTTTGCAAAATATGCATATATCAAATTATTATGTTGTACACCTGAAACTAATATATGTTATATGTCAATTATATCTCAATAAAAACACACTTTTTGTAGCACGGAAGCACCACACTTACAAACATCACTACTACAAGCGTTTACAATCACCTCTGTGAATGCATCACAGAAGAGCTATCACATCCACTCCTGATAACACACTCTCTTCAAAGCATCATGCTTGTACAACTCATTTTAATAATCATCCTTGTTATTTGTGTATTTAAACACTTCTCTAAATGCATCACAGAATGGCGAACACATCCCTTCATTTGGAAAAAAAAAAAAACAATGTTGGAGGAGTTACACACCCCAATTTAAAAACTTACCAGAAAGCTACAATAATCAAGACGTGATGTTACAGACATTTAGATCAACTGGACAGACTGAGAGGACAGAAGTAAACCCTTGCATTTATGGTGCATTCCTTTTTTGACAAAGGTGCTGAGGCAATTAAATGTGGGGAAAGGATGTTCTTTTCAACAAATGGTACTGGGGTGGGGGGTTGGCCAGATGGCTCAGCTGGTTAGCGTGAGAGCTCTGAATAGCTGTGCTGCCAGTTCGATTCCCACATGGGCCATAACTAGACTGAAGGCAATGAGCTGCCGCTGAGCTGTTAGTAGGGCAGCCGGATGGCTCAGTGGGTTAGAGCGGGAGCTCTGAACAGCGGGGTTGCCGGTTCGATTCATGCATGGGATGGTGGGCTGAGCCCCCTGCAACTAAAGATTGAAAACGGCGACTGGACTTGGAGCTGAGTTGCGCCCTCCACAACTAGATAGAAGGACAATGACTTGACTTGGAGCTGATGGGCCCTGGAGAAGCACACTGTTCCCCAATATTCCCCAATAAAATCTTTAAAAAAACACACACACAGAAAAAACAAATGGTACTCAGACAACTGGATATCCACTTATAAGAAGATGAATTTAGACATTTGCTTCACACCATATACAAAAATCAATTCAAAATGGATCATAACTCTAAATGTAAAGCCAGAAACTATAAACCTTCTAGAAGAAAACAGGATAAAATCTTTGTGATCTTAGTTTCAGCAAGGATTTCTGAGATGTAACACCAAAAGCATGGTCCATATACATGTAAGAACACATTGATGAATCAGAATTTGTCAAAATTTAAAACTTCTTCAAAAGGTGGTGTCAAAAGAATGAAAAGACATACCACAGACTGGAAGAAAATATTGGCAATCTATCTGAGAAAGGACTTGAATCTAGAAAATATAGAGAACTGTCCAAATCCAGTGATAAGAAGACAAACAATCCCTAAAAAAGTTCAGATTTGACTAGATGCTTCACTGTACAAGAAAAATGGAGGGCAGGCAAGCGCACGGCAAGATGCTCAACATCAGGCAATGAAAACCCTATCTATGAGAATGGCTAAAATTAAAGACTGGCCACCAGTGCTGGCGGGGATGTGGAGGGGATGGAACTCACACACTGCCAATGGGGATGGCAAATGGTGCAGCCGCTTTGGGAAACAGTTTGGCGGTTTCTCAAAAAGTGAAACATGCACCTACCATTGACCCAGTGTCCTACTCTGGTATTTACCCAGACAACCGAAACTATATGTCCACAGAGGACTGTGCATAATAATTACCCACACTGGACATGATCCCCAAACTGGAAACGACCTAAATATCGATCAACAGGCGAATTGATAAACAAATTGTGTTACGTAGATTCAACAGAGTACTATTCAGCAATAAAAAGGAACGAACTACAGAAATACAGAACAACATGGCTGAATCTCAAAATAATGCTGAGTAAAAGAAACCAGACCCTAAAGACTCCATACTGTGCAATTCCACTTAGATGATATAAATTTCCAGAAAATGCAAACTAATCTGTAGTGACAAAAAAGCAAGTCAGTGGTTGCCTGAGGACATGGTGAAGATTGGGGTGAGGGAGGGAGAGATTACAAAGGGGTACGAGGATACTTTTGGGGTGATGGATAGTTCAGTATGTTGAGTGTGGTGATGGTTTCATGGTCATATACATATACCAAAACTTATTAAATTGCTTGTAATATGTGAAGTGTATTGTATGTCAATTACACCTCAGTAAAGCTGTAAAAACTTGAAGTAGAGTTTCCTAATCCTGGTAAGATACTGTGAGCATGGTCTACTGAATGCCGCTGTAAAAGTGGGACAGAATACATAGGGCAGCAATTTCAAGTCCTGATAAATGAATATCAGCAGGCAGACTAAAGAAGCAATTCAATCATTTTTTCACCTTGGTCCTCCTGCCACGTGGCCTCAGAGAAGGGGCCAGTGGCATGAAGTGTGCAGCAGACTAGGAATACTGAAGTCTCAGATTTCTAGCTAGAAGAGCAAAAAAACAGAGTGGCAAAGAACCAGAAATTAACTATGGATACGACGGAGAAGGAGGATCTTGGAGAGACGGTGTCGCAGATCTGTTTGTAATCCACTGGGTGCAGTTTGGAGCTGCACACGTGTAGATAGCACCCTAAATGGCACATGAGATCTTGAGAACTGAACAGACAGAGACCACGGCTCCATTCCCAGACTGCCCACTGGGTGGCCATCATTTGGGAATATCTGCATGAGCCTCAAAAGGCTTTGAAAACTGCACATTGGAACCACAGCTCATGGAGGCAGGTCACAACTTACAGCCCGAACTAACTAGGCTGACTGCCTACTGAAACCAAAATATGAACATTTTAATGGGATTCATAAACAAGACCCAGACTAGCATAACCCAATATTTAAAATGTCCAGGATACAGCCCAAGATTACTGGACACATGAAGAAGCAGGAAAATCACAAATCACATGGCGAAAGACAATCAAAAGACACCAAAGACAAGATGATACAGATACTGGCATTGTTTGACAAAGACTTTAAAACACTATTATAAAAATACTCCAATGTACTTATCACATCTGTTACTGAGACTGGACTTGAATCAATTGAATCAACTATTCCCTCCCAGTTATTAAATAAACCATAACCCGTTATGCCTTCATTAAAATGTCAAAATATGGGAAAGATGCAAGCCAACCAAAGACAAAAACATTTTACATTTTTCTGTTATTAGAAATAACCACAAAGCAGAACACAAAAGTGGGTGGTAAGAGCTTCAGCAGTCAACTGGTAACAACTTTCTCTTGGCACATGTGTGTGGGAAACCGGCTTTCTGGAAATGTTATAATCTGGTTTTTAAAAATAGTAATCAGGTGCATTTTGTGTGCTTTAAACAACAAAATGTAATTCAAGCTTAGCCATCTTACGGCACCATCATGTAACCTACGTACTATCTACGGACAGCTGGATTCAAGTTTTACATGTGAAAAAGATGAAGGCACAAAAGTTCTATGAGAAAACAGAGGTGACTCTAACTACTAATCTTGGAGCCGAGGAAGGCCCAATCTAAAAGGGCACTAAGGCAGAAACAATAAGGGACTTCAGCAGAGGGAAGTCACCACAGGGGTACCAGGACGGCCCCCTTGACAGGGCAGTGCCAAGAGCTGACAGCCCATTTCTAAGCACAGCTATTCAAAGCAAAAACATAAAATGCTTTGAACTAGTAATTCCATACCCAAGCATCTCCACAAAACACAAGCACTGACAGACAGGACGCATGCGTGAGGCTCAATGCAGAGCTGCTGGGAGAGGGCAAGGCCTGGGCTGAAGCCCGTGCCAGCTGGAGGAGCTGCGGCTGGAGGACTGGCAGGGGACACAGACAAGAGTGGAACGGGACTCTGTCAGGTGACCTGCACAGCTCCCATGAGTGGCTGCTGACAGAAAAAAAGCAAGAGGCCAAAAAATAAGATTCTAATTCTGGAAAATAACTAATGACAAAGTCACTCCATGTCTCTATGCATATATGTATAGATACATATTGGTCTGTAGAAGATTTTAGTATAAGTCTGGAGGAAACATGCATGCTACCATAGACTGCCAAAGGCACTGGGATTGAAGGTAGGGGGCTGATACCTGGTGCGGTGAGAAAGTGTCTACAATAAAACAGCACGTGATGTCATCCCACTCACGTAAACATGTATGCTTGCGCGTGCATAAGGAAATAAAATACAGGATGATCACCAAAATGTTAACGATGGTTATCGCAGGGCTGTGGAGTTTGAGGTGACTTTTACTTTGTTTTTTTTTTTTGTATTTTTATCTATTTGAATTCTTTAGAATTATCATATATTATTTTTTATAATAAAAAAGCCATTTTAAGTATGGCAAACAGAATTTGTATTTAAAAAATTAAAGGGCAGGCCGGCCCGGTGGCTCAGGCGGTTAGAGCTCCATGCTCCTAACTCCGAAGGCTGCCGTTTCGATTCCCACATGGGCCAGTGGGATCTCAACCACAAGGTTGCCAGTTCGATTCCTCAACTCCTCCAAGGGATGGTGGGCAGCGCCCCCTGCAACTAAAATTGAACACGGCACCTTGAGCATAGCTGCCGCTGAGCTCCCAGATGGCTCAGTTGGTTGGAGCGCATCCTCTCAACCACAAGGTTGCCGGTTAGACTCCCGGAAGGGATGGTGGGCTGTGCCCCCTGAAACTAGCAATGGCAACTGGACCTGGAGCTGAGCTGCGCCCTCCACAACTAAGACTGAAAGGACAACAAACTTGACTTGGAAAAAAGTTCTGGAAGTACACACTGTTCCCCAATAAAACCCTGTTCCCCTTCCCCAATTAAAAAAAAAAATTTGAAAAATGGAGAAAAAGAATCTATGTTTTACAAAGGGTTAATCTTTATTATATGGGAGCTTTTCTCTACCTATAAGAAAAAATGAAATCCTCTAGAGACATGGGCAAATGACATGAACAGACAATTCACAGAAGAATAACTGTCTTATATAGTCAAACTCAATTTTTAAAGGAATAGAAATTTAAAAATCAAGCCAGGGAATTGTAACCAAAAGGGAGACTCCTTTAATTGGCAAGGATGGAGGGGACCAAGCATTTCAGGCATTGTTTGGTTGGGAATGTAAAATACTGTTTTTGGAGGAAAATTTAGTGATGTAAAGCTTTAAAATTACACATACACTTTGACTCAGAAATCCCATCTCTAGGAATTTCTGCTATGGAAATACATCATCAGAAAAATGTACCCCAAATATAGCATCTGGGTGTGAAACAATGAAAACTGGCAACATCAGGTACAGCACAAAGCAGCTGTTAAAACAATGATGCAGAGTGTCTGTCAACGCACCCATTATGTTTGCATCTCCTCTCTCCACAAATTCAACTGAAACAACCAAAAAATAAAGAAGTAAAACGAGCACCACTGAAAACCCGGGAGAGTGCTACCCACACACCAGAGATACTAGAAATTTCTGGAAGAGAAGAAAGCAGAACAAGAGATTAATCTGGAAACAGAAAAGAAAATAGGACCTTAGGACCCCTGTGGGGAAAAGCAAGGACCTCCATCAGAAGTGAGTTTTCCCATAGAATTCCCAGGTGAGAAGCAGCTTCAACCAAGAGAAAGGGCTCTGTGAGCGCAGGAGGTGGAGAAATGAACCCGAGGGCTGCGAGGAAGTGTTCGTACCAGTACTAGTACCAGGCCCTGGATAAAGACCGCAGAAGCGCTCCTGAAGCAGGATATCCCAAATCAGACCCTCGCAGCACGGATTCCAGGCCCAATAGACTACTGCTGAGTCGAGAGGCCTGCAGAGGGCGTCCTGCGTGGAAAAGCCACAGCTCCCGCGCAGCCAGCGCAGGCCTGCCCAGTCCCCGCGCCTCTCTCCCGGGTGCAGTCACCCCCTCTGCCCGTGTGCCGCAGGTACACAGTACACGTGAAGGCCCAGGTGAAGCGGCAGGATGCAGTCAGGACCACGAACAGAGAGGGGGAAAAGACAGATAACAAAGGGAAGGGAAAGAGGACAGGTTTTTCATTCTATAAACTTGCATATTACCTGAATTTCTTTACCATGAACACACATTCATATGTACATGTTACATAGTGCATATTTAAATAATTCATATATTTAATTCATATACTTTAATAATTAAAGTATTTCTATCTAAATTAGATTCAGATCAATATTGATGTATAGTATCAAGACATCTTAAAATTAAAGAGCATAAAATAAAAATTTAATTTTTGTAGAAAACTAGTATTTTATACATATAAGTGCTTAGCAAAAAGTCTGGAAGGATAGACACCAAAATTTTAACCACAGTTAATTCTGCATGGTGGAATAACAGATGACTTTTATTAGGTATTTTTTTTCCTTCTTACATTTCTTTTCCATTCTTAAGGAACTCCAGTAATGAGAAATTAGTAATGAGTCATCTTTAATTCAAAAATACAAAGTCATTTAAAAAGTTAATTGCTTTAACAATATTTATATTCAATGTAAGCCCTATCAAAATACCAATGGCATTTTTCACATAACTAGAACAAATAATCCTAAAATTTATATGGAACCACAAAAGACCCTGAATAGCCAAAGCAATCCTGAGAAATAAGAACAAAGTGGGAGGTATCACACTACCTGATATCAAATCATACTACAAGGCTATAGTAATCAAAACAGCATGATATTGACATAAAAACAGACACATGGATCAATGGAACAGAATAGAGAGCCCAGAAATAAAGCCATGCTAATATGGTCATTTAATGACAAAGGAAGCAAGAATTTACATCGGGGTAAATAAAGACAGCCTATTCAACAAATGGTGCTGGGAAAACTGGACAAATTTATGCAAAAAAATGAAACTGGACTACCTTCTTACACCATATACAAGAATAAATTCAAAATGGATTAAAGACTTAAATCTAAGATCCCAAACCATAAAACTCCAAGAAGAAAATAGGAAATAAACTCTCAGATATTATCCTCAGTAATATTTTTACTGACATATCCCCTCAGGCAAGGGAAACCAAAGAAAAAATAAACAAATGGGACGACATCAAACTAAAAGTTTTTTTCACAGCAAAGGAAACCATCAACAAAACAAAAAGACATCCTACTGAATTACAGCAGATATTTGCTAATGATACATCTGATAAGGGGTTAATATCCAAAATTTATGACTCATACAACTCAACACCAAAAAAGCAAACAGTCCAATTAACAAATAGGCAGAGGATCTGCATAGACATTTCTCCAACGAAGACACACACAGATGCCAACAGACATATGAAAAGATGTTCAACATCACTAATCATCAGAGAAATGCAAATAAAAGCCACAGTGAGTTACTACCTCACTCCGAGCAGAATGGTCATCAATAATAAATAAACAATAAACATTGGTGAGGATGTGGAGAAAAGAGAACACTCATGCACTGTTGGTGGGATTCGTAAATTGGTGCAGCCACTATGGAAAACAGTATGGAAATTCCTCAAAAAATTAGAAATAGAACTACCTTATGACTCAGCAATTCTACTCCTGGGTATTTATCCAAATAAATCCAAAACACTAATTTGAAAAAATACACGCACCTCTATATTTACTGCAGTGCTATTTACAATAGCCAAGATATGGAAACAATCAAAATGCCCATCAATAAACAATGGGATAATGAAATTGTGGTACATTTATACAATGGGATATTACTCTGCCATAAAAAAGAATGAAATCTTACCATTTACAACAACATGGATGAACCTAGAGAATATTATGCTAAGTGAAATAAGTCAGATTGAGAAAGACAAAAACTACATGATCTCACTTACATGTGGAATCTAAAGAACAGAATAAATGAGCAAACAAAACAGAAATAGACTCAGATACAGAGAACAAATTGATAGTTGTCTGATAGGAAGAGAGTAGGGGGATGGGTGAGGAAGGTGAAGGGATTAGAAAGCACAAATTGTTAGTCACAAAATAGTCATGGGGATGTAAAATACAGTATGGGGAATATAATCAATAATGTTGTAAAGACATGTAGGGTGTCAGATGGGTACTAGACTTATTGGGGGGATCACTTTATAGATTGTATAAAAGCCTGACCACTGAACTGTACACCTGAAACTCATATAAAGTAATATTGAATGTCAACTATAATATGAGTGATATGGTCACAGGATATAAAGCACAGCATAGGGAATACAGTCAATGGTACTGTAACAGCTGTGTACGGTATCACAGTGGGAGTAGACTTGGGGGTATCACTTTGTGAGGGGTGTAAATGTCTAATCATTAGGTTGTTTTGTACACCTGAAACTAATAATAAAAAAGTCAATTCCTTTAAGTGCTATTAAAGCTGTACCCCAAGTGCAAGGGCATTGATAGCTTTTTTCGCCAGCGGTGGTCTTGAACAATAACAAGATGGAGGTGGTCATCAGAGCATCAGATATTTCAGTGCATTTCTGAGAGTCAGAAGCCACCTGTCTAGCACAAATCTGAAAATGAAGAAGGGCACGGGAACCAGGTGTGCCCTTTTGCCCTTAGCACCAGAATACAAGACTCTCTGGATGGGGAGAACCCCTCACTAACTCGACAGTTCGTGACACTTCAGACCATGTGTCTTGTTCCCCCACTATATTCCCAAAACTTAGTAGGGGCTAACTAAATATTAGCTGAATGAATAAACAGGAAAGGCCAGACTCTATCGGCACGGGGTCCCCTCTTAGAACTCAGAGCACACAGTCAAACACACATCTAGGCAAAACTTCCACCCCGAGGCCGGAAATGGGTGTTTAAGGAGGAGCATTCACTTACCGGACGCTGGGCTGAAAGTCTTCCAGTCACCGTTCCAGTCTGATTCCAGGTGGAGGAAATGCAGCCCTGTGTCCGTTCAAGAGAAGCAGGTGAAGCTCCAGTGGTGCTATGAAGTCAGGAACCTGCCAGACCCTAGTTCTCTTCACCCACAGGCCCCAAACTCCCGAGGTCCGTGGGTGTTAGAACAGATGTGTGATGGGGAGGGGGCACAGATCTCTAAGGCACGACACTGCATGGGACGTGTGGGTCTTTGTGTCACTTTAAAATCCTGTGCGTGGGGACAGGGTCAGATGGGGGGTCCAATGGGGGCTCAGCATGGACTCGAGGCAGGCTGTACCTCCAAGACAAGGGCTGTGGGGACTCAGACAAGTCACAGGGTCTGACTACAGGCTCCTCCCGTAGGAAGTGAACGAGCTCTCCCTTGAGAGACTGCAGCAAGAAGACAGTGATGATGTGTGAGCACGAGGTCAGAGCTGCCTCAGACGCCAAGGTCCTGAGGTAAAAGGGCACCTTCTATAAAGAGGCTTGAGTAAGAGCAAAATCCTGGTTCATAGTTTCAAGAATACTAGATTATTTCGTCATTAACTAAAATGTAAAGGACTCTTACATCTATCTGAACTCATGGGTGAACCGTACTCCAAACACTTTTTAGCTTCTGTTACCTTTTTCATGCAAGCGAGTAGACCATCTACAAAGGTCGACTTGATCTTGTGAACCTAAACCACAAAGACAAAAGCAGTCATTTTCTTTGTTATAAGTATTTAAATAGGAACAAGCATCAAAGCCATGCTTCGTAGAGAGCTGGGCATGTACCACTGATGTCACCTCAGATGACTCCAGGAGGCCCTGAAGGTACCTCATGTGGTACCCGGAATTAAACAATTATGACCCACAGAGAAAAATGTCACCCTACCCCCTTTTAAATGAATTTTTTATTCTGGAATAATCCTTTTACAGAAAGGTTGCAAAGAGAAGTGGAGCGCTCCGGATACCCGTCCCCCAGTGTCACCTGTGGGGCCCCCTTTAGTCCTCTTTCAATCCTTTTTTTTTTTTTTAAGATTTTATTGGGGAAGGGGAACAGGACTTTATTGGGGAACAGTGTGTACTTCCAGGACTTTTTTTTCCAAGTCAAGTTGTTGTCCTTTCAATCTTAGTTGTGGAGGGTGCTGTTCAGCTTCAAGTTGTTGTCCTTTCAGTCTTAGTTGTGGAGGGCGCAGCTCAGCTCCAGGTCCAGTTGTGGTTCTAGTTGCCGTTTCTAGTTGCAGGGGGCACAGCCGACCATCCCTTGCGGGAGTCGCACCGACAACCTTGTGGTTGAAAGCCCACTGGCCCATGTGGGAATCGAACCGGCAGCCTTCGGAGTTAGGAGCACGGAGCTCCAACCACCTGAGCCACCGGGTCAGCCCTCTTTCAATCCTTCTGTTACATCAGGGAACAAGGTCAGTGGCTACCATTATGCTCTCTAACAGCTGCCCAGCCCGGCAAAGGCCGCAGGACTCAGGTTCAGGAAATAAGAGGCCGATGGTACGAGCGACAGGAGAAGATGCACATGACGGAGAGAATGTAAGTAGCTAAGGAGGGGAAAGCGAAGTGCCAGTCCATCAGCAGCTGTTAACACAAGGTGGTAAAGCACAGCTGGAGCAATTTCACCAGAGGAAAGGGAGGGGGCTCTTACGAGGGGCTTCTGAACTTGGTATAGAGGACGCCTACATCATACTGAAGTCACACCAGGCACTTCCTTCAGATTTTTCTTTAGTCCTCTTCCGCTGATGACGCGGAGCAGGGCTGATGCAGACGTGAGTAAAATCACATCGGGTAGAAGTAAGCAGGGCTAACACAAGGTCAATGTGAACCGACTGTGATCCTTCAGAACCACGTCAGGGCTGTTTCAGTGATTATGGATTTCCATTAACAGAGCAGGTGCCATATGCTCCCTCTTCATCCCCAACTTACGAAAACAATGAGCTTACCTGCCTATATTCCAAAATTATCTTGGGTAATGGATGAAGGTCCTTCAGAGCATTTAACTGAAAAATGAGAATAAATATCACCAATATAATTCCTTCATTTCACTTTAACATTTCAAACACTTATTTTTTATTTTTATTTTTTAGTTAAATTTATTGGGGTGACAATTGTTAGTAAATTTACATAGATTTCAGGTGTACAATTCTGTATTACATCATCTATAAATCCCATTGTGTGTTCACCACCCAGAGTCAGTTCTCCTTCCATCACCATATATTTGATCCCCCTTACCCTCATCACCCACCCCCTTACCCTCTGGTAACCACTAAATTATTGTCCAAACACTTATTTTCATCTGGAGAAAGTCCTAGTAAGAAAACGGTTTACTTTGAACATATTTTCCAAAATGCAGGTTCGTAATAAACTCAGTTTATCGAGTGTCTTAAGCTTCATCCCTTACAAAACCCTTGTTGTCCTCGTGGGAGCTAGAAGCACTTCACATGAGCTTAGAAATAAGATTCCCCTTGAGGTTTAGATTAGTGAAATCTAAGTCCAGGGAGCATAAAACGCCAGGTGGGAGAGTAAACAGGGAAAAGCCTACAACATGTAACTGGATAGCTTCGAACACCCAACACTTGAATCACAACTATCCGGGCACAAAGTCAGGGGGAAACACTGGGGCATGATGTGAGATTTTAAAATGGACTTCAAAGAGTCAAAACATGCAGCAAAGCACAAGATCATAAGAACACCATTGATTAAATTGTCACAAAATGAACACACGTCGGTATTTCACCCAGATGGAACACTCCAGCCTCCCCAGCAGGCCGCTGCCCTCCCCCAGAGGTACCCACCACCTTGACCTCCACTGTGGAGGCCCCTTTTAGCAGTTTGTGAACTTCGCATCAGTTGGACAGGGCAGTTCCTCCTCGTGTGGCTTGTTTTGTTCAACATTATGGTTTTAAGGTTCACCCACGTTGTGTGAAACTGTTTCATTTATTTGGATGCTGCATTCAGTTGTTTGAACGTAGGCCAATTATTTACCCATCCACCATCGATGGCTATGTGGGCTGCTTCCCCAGGAGGGCTATTCTGGGGCATGCTGCTGTGACCGTCCTGGCACACAGATTCTGGTTAACATATGTCCACACTAGTGAATACGGACACACAGAGGACTGAGATTGCTGGGTCACCAGCAGCATGGACACCAGCCAGTGCCGCGAAGTGAGTGCGCCGTGTCCTGCGAGCAGCACATGGCAGGAAGCCCAGCTGCTCCACACCTCTGATAACGCACGCCATTTTAGGCCTTCATTTAGCCGTTCTGGTAAACGGATGTGATGCCTCACTGTACTTTCAACATGTATTTGCCCAGTGATTGGTAAAGTTGGACAGAATTCAAATATTTGTTGACTAATTGTATATCTTCCTACATTAACCTCCTGTTCATGTCTTTTACCCATTTAAAAAATTGTCTTTTTCTTCTTGATTTGCAGGAATTCATTAGTCTGGACAGGGTTTTCTTGAGCCAGTTATATTTACCGCAAATATCTTCTACTCAACTGAGTTTTGTTTTTTACTTGTTTAAATGGTGTCTTTTCATAAACAGATTCTTAATTTTATTGTTGTCCAATTTATCAATCTCTTCCTTTATGGTTGATGCATTTTGTGTCCTGAGAAAGTTTCCTACCTCAAGGTCTTGAAGATATTCTCTTATGGTATTTTCTACAATCTCTATTGTTTTGCCTTTTATATGTAGAGACACAATTCACTTGGCATTTATTTCTGTAAATGGTGTAAAGTAGGGGTCGTGCTAGCCCCTTGTCATTCACGTAACCAGCCCACTCACTCGTGACTTTACAGTGCTAGCCCACTCAGAGGTCAGGAGTTTCATTCACACATATGGTGGCTGCTGTGGATTCGCTCTCCTGGTGTCTTGGTCTGTTTGTTAATCCTTGAACCAACACTACATTGAGCTGGCTAATTAATTTGCAGTCATTTCTATTGCTTTATGACTAGCCTTGCGATCCAGTAGACGAAGTCCTCCAATAGTGATTTATTTCCCCAAATTCTCTCGGTTCTTCTTAGTTTTTTGCATTTCCATATAAATTAGGGAATCAGCTTGCCAATTTCTACAAAAAAACTCCTGCTAGTGTTCTAATTAGGATCATTTTGAATCTATAAATCAATTTGGAGGAGAACTGATGACATAACTTTAATGTAATATTATGAACCACAGAATTGTATCACTCCGTTTGAATAAAGCCTGAGGCACAGAATTCTGGCCAGCTATATAAACAAACAGGAGAGGCAACACTGGTGTCCTCAGAGCAGGCACTGCCCAGGGGGTGGGGGTGGAGTGGGGGGGGAATCCTAACTCACACAACCAGAGCAACCATTTTTCTTAGAAAAAGCTATTCCTAGGGGGAAGAAAGTGCATGAAAATACTGAGCCAAGAAAACTGCTTAAGATAACTAATCCTCCTTATCCCGATACCTTACTCACAAAATAACTTTTGACCACAGTCTCCCTGTCTATCTCGAATGGAGCTGCCTGAGAATACTTGAAAAGAATTAAGTGTTTGATCTCAGAAAAGCTCTGGCACAAGCCTACCAGACTTGGTTAACAATTAGGGGCAGCGTGCCCCAGCTGCCTGCTGCCCCAAGAGCTTCAAACACTCCCCGTGCTGGCTCCTGGCATGGCCCTCCTCTCTCTGTGGCCTCTCCGCAGACTCTTGTTGGCCCCGCCTCCTTCTCTGGCTTCTAAATGGCAGTTTCTGAGTTCAGTTCTGTGGTTATCAGCACTGGCTGCGTATTAGAATCAGCTGGGAGCTTCAAAAACATGCCGGAGACTGGCCGCTCAGCCTACAGTCTGCCTCCGTGGGTCAGTGGTGGGCCTGGGCATGAGAGTCTTTCCGAAGCTCCTGCCAGGGTAGAGGACAGCCACCCCAGGCGACTTTAATAAAAGCTGGCTGACCAGCTCCAGGTGTGTATCCCAGCACAAGACTTCTCACAGACCCACTGCTTGTGTGATATCTGTGTCCACGTCTCATGAACACTTCTTCTTAACACGTCCAAGGTGGAACCCTTGACTCCCCCAAGCACTAAACTGTTCCCCTCCCAGTTTCCCGAGTAGTGGCCATCTCTATCTGTGCAGGTGCAGAACTAGACACCAGGAATCACCCATATGAGACTTTCGTTCACACTCACAGAAGTTCCCTTATGTTCTAAAAATGCTCTGAAAATCCATCTGCCTTGCCCCATCTTCACTGCCATCACTTGGGCTACTGAGACATTGGTACCCACATACAGTACCAGTCTATTAGTGTGCCGCCTGCATACCACAGACATACCTCAGCCAGCTACCAGACATACCACACAC
Organism: Rhinolophus hipposideros; assembly: GCF_964194185.1. Lineage (NCBI taxonomy): Eukaryota > Metazoa > Chordata > Mammalia > Chiroptera > Rhinolophidae > Rhinolophus > Rhinolophus hipposideros. The sequence goes on along the minus strand of NC_138047.1, from coordinate 110,043,317 downwards.
CTGTGAGGATGGCCAGACTCCAGGACACTGACCCCACCACAGACGCGAGGATATGGAGCGGCAGGCACCCTCCTCACGCTAGTGGGAGCACAGACGGCACAGCCGCTCTGGAAGGCACTTGGGTGGCTTCTTACAAAACTCAATGCACTCTACCCTTCAATCCAGCAATCGGGCTCCTGGGTATTTACCCAAAGGAGCTGAAGCCCCACGTCCATACGAAACCCTGCACACAGCTGTTTGCAGCAGCCCATCCAATTGCCAAGCCTTGGAAGTAACCAAGATGTCCTCCTCCAGTAGGTGATGGATAATTAACTGTGGTCCATCCAGACAAGAGAATATTACTCAGCACTAAAAATGAATGAGCTGTCCAGCCATGAAAACACACGGAGGAATCTTAAATGCATGTCACTAAGTGACAGAGCCAATCTGAAAAGACTACATACTGTGTGATTCCAGTGACATGACACTCTGGAAAAGGCAAAACTGTGGGGACAGTAAAGAGATTAGTGGTTGCCAGGGTGGGGGGTGGAGGGTGAACAGGGGAAGCAGGGGGAGTTAGGGCAGTGACACCCCTCTGTGTGATGTCGTGATGGTGGGCACGTGTCATTATACGTGTCCAAACCCACAGAATGCACACCCCTCTGTGTGACGCCATGACGGTGGGCACGTGTCATTATACGTGTCCAAACCCACAGAATGCACACCCCTCTGCGTGACGCCATGACGGTGGGCACGTGTCACTACACCGTCCTAACCCACAGAATGCACACCCCTCTGCGTGACGCCGTGACGGTGGGCACGTGTCACTACACCGTCCTAACCCACAGAATGCACGCCCCTCTGCGTGACGCCGTGATGGTGGGCACGTGTCACTACACCGTCCTAACCCACAGAATGCACGCCAACGAGTGAGCCGGATGCAAAGGACTCTGGGGGGTGATACGTGTCCATGCAGGTTCACGGGCTGTAACAAAGGTACCGTCTGGTGGGGGAGGCTGTGAGCGTGTGTGGGACACACGGTATATGAGACTTCTCTGCACCTTCGCGCAGTTTTGCTGTGACCCTAAAACTGCTCTAAAAATAAAGTCATAAAACCAGACCTAAGATCGCAGTTGCACCCTTACTTGAACTGTTCCAGGTTCCCCATTTCACCTAAAGTCTACAGCCATCTCCATGGGAGGGGGAGCAAGGAGGGTGAAGGGAAGTGGAGAGGAGTCTTCATTTTGAATTTAGAGCCATGCGCTTGCGTTGCCCAGGAAAAGTTCATCTTTGCATGCACTGAACAGTGTGACTAGTTCAGTTAAATAAGACAGTAAGGCTAATGCGATTTATATCAATCACGTCTTTGTGAAAAAAGATGAAGGTCACTGTGTGGATTTGTCGACAACAAAGCAATCAACACCGGGAGACAGTTTTCCTTTCTGACAAGTGGGCTGTCTCGAAGCACTAAGGAGCAGCCAAGAGGAGGCCAACACCGCCAGCCGTGAGGACTGGACCACATCAGCCCGGACCCGGCTCAGGAGCGCCTTCCCAGGTACCACCACTGCTGCAAGCCCGGGCACAAGCTGCACTGGCCAGAAGGGTGTTGCGATCCACAGCAGGGTCTCCTCTGCTGGGTCCTGCTCCCTGCAGTCCTGGGCTCCATGAACAAACAACAGACATCCATTCAGCCCACCAGGTGCAGCTCTGGGCGTCTGGTTCTGGGACGCAGTGAACAAGTCAGACGAGTCAAAGGTCTATGCAGCCTACACCCTCGTGGAGTCGCGAGTCACTAAGGTAACTTTCGGTAACGGTAAGTCGTGTGCAGAAAATAAATCAGGGCGAAGTAATGGGTTGAGACTGGGGCCTTACTGTTGTCTGTCTGACCAGAGGACGTATTTCTGAAAGCAATACGTAAGCTGACAATCAGAAGTCAGCCTTGCAAAATCTGTGAGGTTTTTTAAACATGCATTCCTCTCAAGGGAAGGGGAGCTAGAATGTTCCAAAACGAATGTGGGGAGAGAAGACTGATGACCTTTCCCATTTCCAGTGTCTTGTGCGGACAAGAAACAGAGAGGTTGTGACTGGATTGTCAAGAATTTGGTTTTCAGAGCAAAGTTCCACTGAATTGCTCTTGGTAGGACATCAAGCCTGTTGGTCGTTTCGGGGAACTACTCTGCCTCCTTCTTCTTGGTTCATGACTAGGAGGGCAGCCTCGGGTGGGAGCACAATCAAAGAGAACTGCTCCTGGTGGATGCAGCTGGCATGTCTGGCCACAGGAAGCCCGGGGGGTCTGAGCGTCGACTCACACGTGGCGTGGACATGCTAGTGTTTTAAAAGAAAGGGGACCATTCTGAAACCTTACCACGGCTTCAGACGTGGACAGGCATCTCTGCAGCCCCACTGTGGGAAGGACCGCCCTCGGGCTCAGCAGGTGCAGCTTCAGTTTGCCAAAAAGGATCTGCAACAGAGGAATTACACACAATGAGGGCTCCGGAAATGACAGAGACTGGACAGCGGGAAAGACACACAGACGGCATGTTACGAAATGCTTCAATTCTGAGTCAGCGCTTCTCTTGGCCTTACAGTCCTTACAGTGTGAGAGGACAGGGACAACTTACATACTTTTCAGATAATCAACATAAAGTACAGTGGTACCTTGGTTTTCGAACGTCTCCGTTGACAAACATTTCAGTTTACGAACGCCGTAAATTTTATGGATCTATGGTGCCATTAGATAGTAAAATTTATGCTAAATTTGCAGTTTTAGGGGTTGATTTATAGGTCTGGAATGGATTAATCCATTTTGCATTACTTTCTGTGGGGAAACCATGCCAGCGTTTTCAAATGTTTCAGAACTCGAATGGTCTTCCGGAATGGATTACTTTAGAAAACCGAGGTACCACTGTATTTATAAATTCAGAATTAATCTCCCATTAGCCCCTGAATGAGAAGTGCATTTTATAAAAGGACACAAACTTAGCTTTACCTCTCGAAGCTGACTACTGCTTGTTATAAGAAATTGCTCTCCTGAAGCAAAATGGGCTTCCTGCTCCAGCTCCTGGAGACGAGACTGCGAATGTGATAAACACAACTTCATCAACAATTCTCACAATTTAAGATGATTGTATTTGTTCATTAAACAATTCCCAACAAAAGCTCTTATAAGAATAAAAAGTAACCTATAGGGAGCATTTGAGATCTTGCTTCTCAGTTTGGCTCAAATAAACTTACAAAAATTCTCTCTAAAAAAAAGTAACCTATAATTTACCAAAATGGACACTGAGGAATGCATATTTTGACTCATGGTAGAATACCCAAGCTTGTAGGATCACTCTCCTAAAACTAAGGAAGCAAGCTGAAAGAAGCACAAATAGTAAATAATCGCCAGACTGAGGGAGGGAAAGAATGAATGCTCAGCCATCTTACGACTAGAAAGGCCATCCAGCATCACACTGTAAATGCTGAAGCATCCTACGTATCCCGGGGAGACGAGTTAGGACCACCCTGCACGGTGGCCACACTGAGGACGATGGAGGGCCTTCCCTGCCGACAGCCAGCAACTGCCAGGGGGACAAGTGACAGTGCTCTGAACAACGACACCAACCCAGCCAGGCCACGGCCGGGCTGAGGGATGCGAGGCCTGGACGGTCCAGGTGGAAGCACCAAGCACACCTGTGCGGCAGCTAATCAAGACAGTGCTGGGCAGAGCAGGGCAGCAGGAAGGGCCGGATGTACACACCCTCGCCCCTCACCACTCTGGTCAGAAGAAAAGAAGAAGAAGACTGGGGCTTTATTATTTTTTTTATTTTTCAATGATAGTTGACATTCAATATTGTATTAGTTTCAGGCGTACAGCACAGTGGTTAGACATTTATATGACGTATGAAGTGATGACTCCGGTAAGTCTAGTCCCCACCTGGAAGGCCAGGACTTAAAAAAAATAATTATAATAGAAAAGAGAGCAGAGTCTGAATGAACCAACTCCGGTTAAACGCTGTCTGTGTCTGCGTTCTGCTCTTTATCAGACAAGATCTGCCTTGAGCCTGAAATTCTGCAAGAAGTTTAAAAATAGGGGTCAAAGAAACTCAGAGCAGGACAAATATAATACAAAAAAGTAGTATCTGGGCGAAAAGAAGAAACAATTGCCTCCGTTAAAGTATGCCAAAACTCTGTAGTTAAAGAAACAAATGCTACTACTAAAAAGAAAAATAAGGAACAAAGCATTAAAAGACAGATAATGGACCCCTTCAGGGATAAGTCTACCTTAAGAAACAAAACTTCAGTAGCCAATTCTCTCACAGAATTGAGAGAACGCAAGCTTCCGGTTGAAACAGCACAGTAAACTCAGACATTATTGCATTCCTTCTGTTTAAGTGCACAGCAGCAATGGATAAGCATAAACAGAGGAAACCAAAAGACGGTTTCCAACAAAACCAAACATGAGCATCTCTTCAGAGCAGAAACAGATGAGAAGTACAAAGCAGCGGGCAGAGCTGAGGCCACAGCCCAGCTGGGCTCCAGGGCCCGTGCCCGGCTGCAGGCCTCATCGGGCCATGAATCAGGGACAGAAAGTGCTCCAGCACGACAGGCAGCTGTAGGGGTCGCCACTGCCACACAGCAACCCCTCCCAAACAGCACCCTTGTACCTTTGTTCACATTTCTGTGGATCAGCAGTCTGGCGAGGCTCAGCTAGGTGCTTGTGCTGGCCTCAGGGCCTCAGGGGCAGAGGTTTGGACATCTTTCACTGGATTTTCCCCAAATATTTAGCCCATATAAAACACTGTGTTAACTGGCTTTTTCTCATTGACAGGAGTTCTCTAGTCTACATATTAGCCCTTTGTCATAAGCATTAAAAACACAATAAAAATCCAGCAGTTTTTAAAAAGTAGGTCACAGAATTTTATAGGGAAATGTAAAGAACCTAGAATAGTCACTACCACGTGGAAGAACAAAGATGGAAGACATGCCATAGCATATCATACAGCTACGTCAGGAAGTACGAGCAGGATAGACAAATAAACCAGTGCAACAGAACGGAGTCCAGAAGAGATCCACACACATACACTGACCTGAGTTCTGACAAAGACACTATAGTCGTCCCCCACTTCTGCCAGGGGATAAGACCCCCAGTAAATGCCTGAAACCGCAGAGTACCGAACACTGTATATACACGTATGCTATGGTTTTTCCTATACATACATCATACATACCTATGATAAAGTTTAAGTTATAAATCAGGCATAGCAAGAAATTAACAACAATAATAATAAAGCAGAACAATTATAACAATATACTGTAATAAAAGTTATGTGAACGTGGTCTCTCTCTCTCTCTCTCATTCATGATATCCTTTTGTACTGTACTCACCTTTTCACTTAAGGGAAACATCTTATGGCTGCTCTTTGGCACATCTAAATTGCCAGCATCACTACCCTTGTTGTTTGGGGTCAAATACAGTAAAATCAGGGTGACTTGAACACAAGCACTGTGATAATGTGACAGTCGGTCTGATAATGGAGGCGACTACTAAGTGACTAACAGGCAAGTCTACAGCAGGAGATGCTAGACAAAGGGATGATTCATGTCCTGGGGGGACAGAGTGGGACAGCAAGAGATTTCATCACAATACTCAGAACTATGTGTAATTTAAAACTGATGAGTTGTTTATTTCTGGAATTTTCCATTTCATATTTTCAAACCATGATTAACCTCAGGTAACTGACACCGGAGAAAGCAAAACTGGAGAAGGGGCTGCTGTACTGTAATTCAGTGACGGGGACAATGATACTTTTAATAAACGATGCTGAAATAAACGGAAATCCATTTGGGAAAAAAATCTTAACTGTACTTTGTACCATATAGAAAAACTGATTTGAAACAGATGATAGGTGTATATCATTAAAATAATTCAGCTTATAGAACAGGAGAATATCTTTACTAGAGAGCAAACAGTTCTTAGCACACAAAAAACCTTAAACATTTAAAAAATGGTTCATTGGACTTCATTAAAATGAAGATTCTGTTCATCAAAAGACACGGCTATTAAGAGAGTGAAAAGACAAGCCATAGACTCAGACTGGTCAGACAGTAAGTCATTTAGGCTCAATGGGCCACATATGGTCTCTGTCACATATTCTTCTTTATTTTTATTTCTTTGTTTTAAAAAAAGATTGCAGAAAGCATTCTTAAGTTGCAGGCCATATGAAAATAGGGGACACGATGGATTTGGTCCACAGACCATTGTTTGCCAAACCCAAACTGGGAGAAAGGACTTCATATATATACATACATACACACACAAAGGACTCACATACAGAATATGTGAAGAACTACACATCAACAAGAGAAGGTCAGTTAACATTAACTTTAAAATGGGCAAAGTCTTTGAAAAATTGGATCACAAAAGAGTACAATGTCTGCCAATTAAGTTCGCGAACTTGATGCAATGATGTTGCTAAACTTTTTTGATATCAAAGGGATTATTCATTATGAATTTGTACCAACTGGATAAACAGTTAACCAAGTTTACTATCTGGAAGTGCTGAAAAGGCTGTGTGAAAAAGTTAGACGACCTGAACTTTTCTCCAACAATTCATTGCTCCTGCATCACAATAGTGTACCAGCTCACACGGCGCTATATGTGGGAGTTTTTAGGCAGTAAACAAATAACTGTATTGGGACACCCTCTCTACTCACCTGATCTGGCCCCCAATGACTTCTTTCTTTACCCGAAAATGAAGGAAATATTGAAAGGAAGATATTTTGATGACAGTCAGGACATAAAGGGTAGTACGATGACAGTTCTGATGGCCCTTCCAGAAAAAGAGTTCCAAAATTGCTTTGGGGGTGGACTAGGCACTGACTAGGTGTCAGTGCATAGCTTCCCAAGAGGTGTCCTTCGAAGGTGACCGTAGTGATATTCAGCAGTGAGGTATGTAGCACTTTTTCTAGGATGAGTTCGCGAACTTAATTGTCTGACCTCGTATATCCAAAATACCATCAAGCATATGAAAAGGTGCTCAATATTATTACTCATCAGGGAGATGCAAATTAAATTCACAATGAGATATAACTACAGACTCAACAGAAAGGCTAAAGTGAAAAAGCCTGACAGTAAGTACTGTGTTGTGAAGATACAGCAAATGGGACTGGAAAATATTACCACCAATTCAAAGAGGCATTTGGAAGTACTTACTATAGGTAAACATTTACACACCCTGTGACCCAGCAATTCCACTTCTGGTTATAAAACCAAGAGGCAGGCGCCCTCATACCCAACACAGGTTATGCAAATGAGTATTCACTGTTGCTACGATCACAGTGCCCACCATGGTACAGGATGTAAAGAAATTATGGTACATTTGTACAATGGATGCTGTACCTGTTTTACTAGAATGCACTTCTGCTACACTCAACCAAAATGGGTGAATCCCACAGACAGAATGTGCACAAAAGGAGCCAGAACCAAACAGCCCATGCTGTGTGGGTCCATTTACATGAAGATCAAAATCACTGAGGACAGGGTCATATTAATTGCCATCTGTGGGGGTACAGAGCGGGAGGGAACAGGAAGGAACCTTCTGGGTGCCGGAAATGTTCTGTATCTTAATCTGGGTGTAGGTTACATGGGTGTGTACATATGTAAAAATACATAAAGCTGTACACTAAGATCTGCACCAAGGGGATACTGGGAATATGAAAGAGCAGGCATCATCTGGGATGTGAGCATCTGTCTCCCCACCTGGACAACAATCAGGGCAGAATCTGCCTGGGGTAGTTCTTTTGCAACTCTGGAGTCTGTTGAAGGCTTGCAACTTCCAGTGGAAGACTTCGCTGGCAGTTAATTTGGAGTTAAGTTGCAGTTAATTCTGGTCAGTTTCAGATAAACAGCAGCTACCCACCCCCTCCCCAGCCGCGGGGCAGGCAGCTGTGCACCTGTTCCTGGAGCAGCCTACATGCCGCTTGCAGGAGCCCAGGTGGGCAAAGAGGGCCTTGTCTTCCAAATATCAGTGAGCTGAACAGTGATTGCTGCTTCTAATAACAGAGGTGCAGACAAACAGGTCGGGAGCCATTGCTGTTGCACCTCCCCACTTGTTGTAAGCCCCACCCCTTCCTGCTGAAGTGGCTGCCAGGAGCTTTAAAGGGCCAGTGCTCTCTTTTTACCTCCATTCATACTGCACTGTTTCTCCTCTCAAGAAGGAGCCAGATAGTCAAGACAAGGACATTGAAAAACAGCTGCACATACAAAGCAAATAGAAAGTGTATGCCCTGGGAACATCTCAGAAAAAACCTGAGAAGACCTTAAATTTACATTTCACATTGTTCTCGACACAGAGACCACCTACAGTAAGCAAAAAACCCAAAATAATAAAAATAACACACAAAAAGAGCAAACCCTCAGGGAAAGGGAGAATCTGATTTCCAGAGATATGACATTATTAGATTCAAACGCCCAGTGTTCAACAAAAAAACACACAAAGAAACAGGAAAATATGGCATATTCAAAGGGAAAAAAATCAACAGAAACTGTCCCTGAAAAAGACCTGATGGAATACTACTAGACAAAGACTTTAAAACAACCGTCTTAAAGATGCTCAAAGAACTAAAGGAAGATGGAGAGAAAATAAAGAAAATAATGTGAGGACAAATGGAAATATCAATAAAGAGACACAATACAGAAAAGAAAACAAAACAGAAATTCAAGAGCTGAAAAGTACAATAACTGAAATAAAGTATTCCTTCAAGAGATTCAAAGGCAGATTTGGGCACGTAGAAGAAAGAATCAGTGAACTCTAAGAAAGAACAATGGAAATTACTCAAGCTGAGGAACAGGGAAAAAAATACAACCAAACAATTGAAAAAAAATAAACAGAGCCTAAGGGACCTGTGGGACAGCATCAAGTGGACTAGTATGCACTGTAGGAACCCCAGAAGGGGAAGAGAGAGTGAAAGGGGCAGCAAAAATATCTGAAGATACAATGGATGAAAACTTCTCAAATTTGTTGAAAGACATGAATATAAACATCCAAGATGCTCAAAAAACTTCAAGTAAGATGAACTCAAAGAGATCAACACTAAGACACATTATAATTAAATTTTAATAAAGCAAAGACAAAGAGAGAATCTTGAAAGTAGCAAGAGAGAAGTGTCATCACATACAAGGGCTCCTCAATAAGATTATAAGTAAAATTGTCATCAAAAACTTTAGAGGCCAGAATACAGTGGACAGATATATTCGAAGTGTAAAAAGAAAAAAGAAATTGTCAACCAAGGCTGCTTATCTGGCAAAACTATCCTTCAAAAGTGAGAGAGAAATTAAGACATTCCCAGATAAACAAAAGCTGAGGGAAACGTGACCAATGCCCTGGAAGAAATGCTCAAGGGAGTCCTGTAGGTTGAAATGAAAGGACACTAGACAGTAATTCAAAGCTGTATGAAGAAACAAAGACCTCCATAAAGATAAACACATGGGCAATTTTAAGAGCTAGTATTATTGTAACAATTGTTTGTAACTGCACTTTTTGTTTTCTACATAATTTAAGAAAAAAACTTATGAGTGTAAAAGTTAGCATCACTGTAACTTTAGTTTGTAACTCCAATCCTGTTTTGTACACAATTTAAGAGACGAATGCATTTAAAAAGTGATTATTTTATGTTTTGGGGCACACAATGTATAAAGATGTAATTTTGTGACAACAACTGAAAGGGGTGGGTTCAGAGCTGTAAAAGAGCAGGGTTTTTGGATGTTGTTGAAGTTAAGCTTGTATAAATTCAAATTATAGTGTTATAACATTATGATGTTAAACTTCATCCCTATGGTAACAACAACAACAAAAAAACAGTTATAGCTATACACAAAAGGAAATGAGAAAAGAATTCAAACATTTTACTACAAAAAAATCAATACAAAAAAACACACAAAAAAAGAGACAGGAAATGAGAAACAAAAAAGCTATAAGGCATATAGAAAACAAATAGCACAGTGACAGATATAAGTCCCTCCTTATCAGTAATCACTTAAATTTAAGTGGATTAACCTTTACAATCAAGACAAATAGGCAGGGGCTGGCCTGGTGGCTCTGGCGGTTAGAGCTTCATGCTCTTAACTCCGAAGGCTGTGGGTTCGATTCCCACATGGGCCAGTGGGCTCTCAACCACAAGGTTGCCAGTTCGATTCCTCGAGTCCCACAAGGGATGGTGGGCAGTGTCCCCTGCAACTAAGATTGAACACAGCACCTTGAGCTGAGCTGCTGCTGATCTCCCAGATGGCTCAGTTGGTTGGAGTGCGTCCTCTCAACCACAAGGTTGCCGGTTTGACTCCCGCAAGGGATGGTGGGCTGCGTCCTCTGCAACTAGCAATGGCAACTGGACCTGGAGCCGAGCTGCGCCCTCCACAACTAAGACTGAAAGGACAACAACTTGTAGTTGAATGGCACCCTCCACAACTAAGATTGAAAGGACAACAACTTGACTTGGAAGAAAAGTCCTGGAAATACATACTGTTCCCCAATAAAGTCCTGTTCCCCTTCCCCAATAAAATCTTTAAAAAATTAAAAAGACAAATAGGCAGAATGGATACAAACATATGATTCAACTACATTCTGTCTATAAGAGACTCACTATAAATCGAAAGACACAAACAGATTAAAAGTGAAAGGATGTAAAAAGATGTTGCGCGCAAACAGTAACCAAAACAGAGCAAGAGTTGTTATATTAATATCAGACAAAATAGACTTTAAACAAAAAATAGTTACAAGAGACAAAAGATGACATAAATTTGATATAGCAAGATAATATAACAATTATAAATATTTACACACCTAATGACAGACTATCAAAATATAAGAAGAAAAACTAACAGAATTGAAAAAATATATCGTTATACAATAATAGTTGGAATTTTGAATACTCTATTCAAAATAATGTATAGAAAAAACAAACAGGATATAAGTAAACACATCATGTGTTTTCATCCATTCTACCAATCTATCTTTTCATTGCAGAGTTTAATCCATTTAAATTTAAGTAAGGAAACAGAGGACTTAAACAGTGATCAATGAACAGACCTAACAGACACAAACAGAACACTTTACCCAACAACAACAGCACACACATTCTTCTCAAGTGCACATGAAACATTTTTCAGGATAGACCACATGTTAGGCCACAAATGAAGTCTCAAGAGATTTTTTAAAACATAGATATTATACAAAGTATCTTCTCTAATCACATGATGAAATTATAAATCAGTAACAAAGGAAAACTGGAAAATTCACAGTTGTGATAATTAAAACAACACACTTTTCAATAACAAAAGGATCAAAGAAGAAATCAAAATGTAATTTAGAAATTACTGGGGGCTGGCCCGGTGGCTCAGGCGGTTAAAACTCCATGCTCCTAACTCCGAAGGCTGCCATTTCGATTCCCACATGGGCCAGTGGGCTCTCAACCACAAGGTTGCCAGTTCAATTCCTCGAGTCACACAAGGGCTGGTGGGTTCCGCCCCCTGCAACTAAGATTGAACATGGCACCTTGAGCTGAGCTGTGTCCTGGATGGCTCAGTTGGTTGGAGTGCATCCTCTCAACCACAAAGGTTGCCAGTTCGATTCTTCAACTCCCGCAAGGGATGGTGGCAGTGTCCCCTGTAAAATTGAACATGGCACCTTTGAGCTGAGCTGCCGCTGAGCTCCTGAATGGCTCAGTTGGTTGGAGCGAGTCCTCTCAACCACAAGGTTGCTAGTTCAACTCCCGCAAGGGATGGTGGGCTGTGCCCCCTGCAACTAACAATGGCAACTGCATCTGGAGCTGAGCTGCGCCCTCCACAACTAAGACTGAAAGGACAACAACTTGTAGTTGAATGGCACCCTCCAAAACTAAGATTAAAGGACAACTTGACTTGGAAAAAAAAAAGAAATTACTTAGAGATGAATGAAAATGAAAACACAACATTCCAAAACTTATGGGACACAGTGAAAGCACTGCAAAGGGGGAAATTTATAGCTATAAACACTTATGTTTAAAAAAATGAGAAAGATCTGGAATCAATAACCTAACTTTACAACTTAAGGAATGAGAAAAAGAACAGACTAAACCCAAAGTTGGCAGAAGGAAATAATAAAGATTATAGCAGAGATAAACAAATAGAATACAGGAAAATGGTAAAGAAAATCAATGAAAACAAAAGTTGGTTCTTCAAAAAGATCAACAAAATCAGCAAACTATTAGGTAGATAAAGTAAGGGGAAAAAAGAGAAGACTCAAATTACTAAAATCAGAAGTGAAAGTGAAGACATTACTATCAATTCTACAGAAATAAAAAAGGATTTTAAGAGATTACTAGGAACAATTGTACACCAACAAACTGGATAACCTAGATGAAATGGACAAATTTCTAGAATTACAAAATCTACCAATATTAAATCTTAATAGTCTTATAAATAGTAAGGAAATTGAATCAACAATAAAAAATCTCCCAAACACAGAAAATTCCTGTACCCAATGGCTTTGCTGGTGAATTCTACCAAACATTTAAAGGACTAATAGCAATCTTCTCCAACTTTTCCAAAAAGTTGGAAAGGAGGGAACACTTCTCAACTCACTTTATGAGGCCAACATTACCCTGACACTAAAGCCAGAAAAAAAAAAAAAACTACAAGAAAAGAAAACCACAGATTGAATCACTTATGAACATTGATGCAAAAATCCTCAATTGAAATACTAGCAAACAGAATTCAGCAGTAAATTAAAAGGATTATATACCATGACCAAGTGGGATTTATCCCTGGAATGCAAGGATGCTTCAACATATGAAAATTGACTATGTAATATTCCACATCAACAGAATGGAGGGGAGGGGAAACACACAATCATCTCAATTGATGCAGAAAAGCATTCGATGATAGCCAATACCCTTTCATGATAAAAGCACTAAAGAAACTAGGAATAGAAGGAAACTACATCAACGTAATCAAAGTCATAAATAAAAACCCACAGCACACGTCATAATCAACGGTGAAAGACTCAAAGCATTTCCTCTAAAATCAGACTGCCTGCTTTCACCACTTCCATTCAAGATGGTACTGGTAGTTCAAGCCAGAGAAGTTAGGCAAGAAAAAAAATACAAGGCATCCAAATTGGAAAGGAGGAAGTTAAATTAACTCTGTTTGCAGATGACATGATCTTATATGTAGAAAATGCTGAAGATTTTACACACACACACACACATAATCAAACAAACAAACAAAAAACCTGTTAGAACTTTTTGTAACTCACTGAAGGAGCAGGATAGAACATCAACACAAAAAAAACCTGTATGTAGCATTTCCACCCATGAACAATCATAAAAGGAAATTACAAAAATAATTCCATTCACATAGCATCAAAAAGAATAAAATACAGGCATATCTGAGAGATACTGTGGGTTTGGTTCCAGACAACTCCAATAAAGTGAAAATTGCAATAAAGCAAGTCACATAAAGTTTTTTGGTTTCCCAGTGCATATAAAAGTTATGTTTAAACTGTATTGTAATCTATTGAGTGTACAACAGTCTTATGTCTAAAGAAACAATGTATATACCTTAACTTAAAAACACTTTATTGCACCTGAAATTAGTAAAAAAAAATGTTTTAAAAAATCCAAAAAAACACTTTATTGATAAAAAATGCTAACTATCCTCTGAGCCTTCAGGAAGTCGAAATCTTTCTGCTGGTGGAGGCTCTTGCCATGATGATGATGGCTGGTAACTGACCAGGGTGGTAGTTGCTGAAGGTTGGGGTGACTGTGGCAATTTCTTTTCTTTTTTTTTTTATTATTAGTTTCAGGTATACAAGACAAGGTAATACTTAGACGTTCATCATTTATATCCCTCACACTGTGAACCCCCCTCCCCCCATCCATTATCCCTCCGACCTCACACCCAGCCATCACATTACTGTGGCAATTTCTTAAAATAAGACAACAATGAAGTTTGCTGCATTGATTTCTCTGTAGCACGTGATGCTGTTTGATAGCATTTTACCCAGAGCAGAATTTCTTTCAAAACTGGAGTCAATCTTCTAAAACCCTGCCACTGCTTTATTAACTAAGTTTATGTAATATACTAAATCCTTTGTTGTCACTTCAACAATCTTCACAGCATCTTCACCAGCAGTAGCTTCCACCTTAAGAAAGCACTTTCTTTGCTCATCCATCAGAAGCAACTCCTCATCCATTAAAGTTTATCCTGAGATTGCAGCAATTCAGTCACATCTTCAGACTCCACTTATAATTCTAGTTCTCTTGCTGTTTCCACCACATCTGCACTTACTTCCTCCACTGAAGTCTTGAATTCCTCAGTCATCCATGAAGGTTGGAATCAACTTCTTCCCAACTCTTGTTAATGTTGATATTTTGACCTTTTTCCATAAATCACGAATGTTCTTAATGGCATCTATAATGGTGAATCCTTTCTAGAAGGTTTTTAATTTACGAGGTCTGATCACAAAATATGGTGAATGTTTAAATAAGAAAAATTTATTACAGTAAATGACACATCGCCATTAATTCCCGCAAAACACCCCCCCCCCCACTTCAAACACACTTATCCCATCGTTCTTGCCCCTTTCTGAAGCAGTGCTGGAAGTCCTCTTTCGTGGGTGTCTTTAGTTGCGCTGTCGTGGTTGCCTCCATGTCCTGAATCAATTTGACTTTGGGGAAGAGCCAGAAGTCGCGCGGTGCCGGGTCCAGTGAATAAGGTGGATGAGGACACACCGGAATGTTTTTATTTGACAGAAATTGCCGTACCAGAAGTGATGTGTGACGGAGCATTGTCATGATGGAGGATGATTTACGGCACACTTTAAAACACACCTTCTCTCAACCGTAGCTCACACCTGACTGACTTTTCACACACTGTTACTAAGGTTCGACATGCCACATCCATATTGAAGGTCCCTGCCTTTTCGTTGGATGGCACTCGGCAGCAGCACTCACCTTATTTTGTGATCACACCTCATACTTTGCCCAGATCCATCAGAGGAATTACTGCTTATAGCAGCTACAGACTTATGAAATAACCATATTTAATAATAAGATTTGGAAATGGAAATTACTCCTTAATTCCATGGGTTTCAGGATGGGTATTGTGTTAACAGACATGAAAACAACATTAATCTCCATCAGCGCTCTTGGGTGACCAGGCGCATTGTCAGTGAGCAGTCATTGTTTGAAAGGCATATTTTTTTCTGAGAAGTGGGTCTCAACAGTGGACTTAAAATACTCAGTAAACCATGTTGTAAACAGACATGCTGTCATCCAGGCTTTGTTGTTTCATGTACAGAGCACAGGCAGAGTGGATTTAGCATAATTTTAAAGGGCCCTAGGATTTTCAGAATGGTAACTGAGCACTGGCTTCAACTTAAAGTCACCAGCTGCATTAGTCCATAAAAAGAGAGCTTGTCCTTTGAAGCTCTGAGGCCAGCTTCGACTCTCTTCTCTAGCTATGAAAGTCTAGATGGCATCTTCTTCCATATGAAGCTGTTTTATCTACATTGAAATCTGTTGTTTAGTGCAGCCGCCTTCATGAATTATCTTAAGTAGATCTTCTGGAGAACTTGCCGCAGCTTCTACCTCAGCACTGGCTGCTTCACCTTCACTTTATGTTATGGAGACGGCTTCTCTCCTTAAACCTCACGACCAACCTCTGCCAGCTTTCCTTCTGCAGCCTCCTCACTTCTCAGCCTTCAGAGAACTGAAGCGAGTTAGGGCCTTGCTCTGGATGAGGCTTTGGCTTAAGAGAACATGGTGGCTGGTTTGCTCTTCTATCCAGGCCACCGAAACTTTCTCCATATCAGCAATAAGGCTGTTTTCACTTTCTTTTCATTGGTGTGTTCACTGGAGTAGCACTTTTAATTTCCTCCAATAACTTTTCCTTTGCATTCATAATTTGGCTAACTATTTGATGCAAGAGGCCTGGCTTCTGGTCTGTCTCGGCTTTCCATGTGCCTTCCTCACTAAACCATTTCCAGCTTTTGATTTAAAGTGAGACACATGTTACTCTTCATTTGAACTCAGAGGCTATTGTAAGGTTATTAATTGGCCTAATTTCAAGACTGTTGTGTCTTAGAGCCCAGGAAGGCCCGAGGAGAAGGAGAGAGACATGGGAGTGGCCGGTCAGTGGAGCAGTCAGAACACACACATTTATTAGGTTTGCTGTCTTATATGGGCACAGTTCCTGGCACCCCAAAACAATTACAATAGTAACATCATCATCACTGATTACAGATCAGCATGATAAACATAACAATGAAGAAGTGTGAAACATTGCAAGAGTTACACAGAGCCATGAAGTGAGCAAATGCTACTGAAAACTGGCATTGACAGCCTTGTTCGCGGCAGGGTCGCCACGAACCTTCCATTTGTAAAACATGCGGTATCTGTGAAGCACAATAAAAGGCAATAAAACACAGCGTGTCTGTACTTAGGAGTTAACTCGACCAAAGAGATGAAAGACTAGTATAATGACCCGTATAAAACACTGCTGGAAGAAACGTAAAGTGACGTAAATAAATGGAAACATAGCTCATGGTTTTGGACTAGAAGACTTAATACATGAAGGTGTCAGTACTACTCAAAGTGACCTGCAGATTCAATGAGATCCCTATCAAAATCCCAAAGACATTGTTTTCAGAAATAGAAAAATCCATCTTCAAATTCATATGGAATCTCAAGGGACACAAAGTAGCCCAAACAACCTTGAAAAAGAACAAAACTGGAGGACTCACGCTTCCTGATTTCAAAACCTACTGCAAAGCTACAGTAACCCAAACAGTGTGGCACTGACAGGAAGACAGACATACTGACCACGGGAACCGAACAGTCAGCCCCCAAATAAACCCTTGTGTATATGGTCAGATGATTTTTGACAAGGGTGCCAAGGCCATTCAGTGAGGAAAGGAGTCTTTTCTCTAAATGGTGCTGGGAAAACTGGATATTCACATGCAAAACAATGCAGTTGGGCCCTTACCTAATACCATCTGCAAAAATTAACTCAAAATAGGCCATTTACTCAAAATACTAAATGTAAGACCTAAAACTGTAAAACCCTTGGAAGAAAACACAGGACAAAATTTTCATGACATTGGCTTTGGCAATGATTTCTTGGATATGACACCAAGGGCACAGATAACAAAAGGAAAAATTAAAAAGCTGGACTGCATGAAAATATAAAATTTGGTGCAACAGAAGACACTATCAACAGAGTAAAAAGACAAACCACAAAATGGGAGAAAATATTTGCAAATCATATATCTGATAAAGGATTACTATCCAGAATACATAGAGAATTAAAACTCAACAAGATACAAACAAGTAAAATTTTTTTAAAAAGGGGCGGGGGGCAAAATTGAATAGACATTTTCCCAAAGAAGATGGCCAATAATGACATGAAAAGATTGTCGACATCACTAATCAATAATGAAATGCAAATCAAAACTATAAGGAGATACCATCTCACATCCATTAGGATGGCTACTATCAAAAAAAACAACAACCCCAAAACCCAGAAACAAGTACTCGCAAGGATGTGGAGAAATTGGAACCCTTGTACACTGTTGGTGGGAATGGTACAAAATGGTACAGTCACTATGGAAAACAGTATGGTGGTTCCTCAAAAAATTAAAAACATAATTACCATAAGATCTAGCTATTCACTTCTGGGTATATATTTAAAAAACTGAAAGCAGGATCTCAAAGAGATATTTGTACACCCATTTTCATAGCGGCATGATTCACAAGAGCTAAACCGTGGAAGGAACCCAAGTTGCTTGCATCCATTGACAGAGAAAAGGATAAGCAAAATGTGGTTCATCCATACAATGGAGTATTTATTCAGCCTCAAAAAGGAAGGAAATCATGCCATAGGCTACACCATGGATGAACCTTGAGGACATTACGCTCAGTGAAATAAACCTGTCACAAAAAGACAAAATGTATGATTCTACTTATATGAGGAACTTAGAGTAGTCAGAATCATAGAGAAAGAAAGTAGAATCGTGGTTGCCAGGGGCACTGGGGAACCCCAACTGAAGGAAGGGGGAATGAGGAGTTATTGTCTAACGGGTAGAGAGTTTCAATTTTACAAGATGAAAACAATTATGGGGATGGATGGTGTTGACTGCTGCACACCGTGTGAAAGTATTAATACCTAATACCACCAAATGGTGTGGTTAGAAATGTTAAAACGGTAAATTTTATATTAAGTGGCTTTTTGTTTAATAAGATTTGCACCATTCACTGTATGTAATTTCATTCTTAATTAAAAAGTGCATGAAAAGAAAAAAATCAGTTCTGGGTGGATTGTAAACCTAAATACAAGGGCTAATGGAAAATAGCTTTCAAATATAACACATGAGAATACTTTGTGAGCTTGAAGTAAGGAAAGATTTCTTAAACAGACGCAAAAAGCACTAATCAGAAAGAAAAAGACTGGTAAATTGCACTACATTAAAAATTAAGAACTTCTAAAAAAATAAAATAAAATAAAATAAAAATAAAAATTAAGAACTTCTGTTCACCATGATAAGAATAAAAACGGTGAGACAGAGGCAGAAGGTATATGTGCCAGGCTTATAACTAGAGTAAGTCAAGATGTCCTATAAATCCGTGAAAGAGAGATAAAACCCTTAATTTAAAAAATGGGTAAAAAGCATGAGCAGGTCCTTTACCAGAGAGAAACTCCTGATAGCCAGTGATGACATGAGAAGCTATTCAAAGTCGTCGGTAATCAGGAAAATAGAAAACAAAGCCATAACGAGCCACCACCAACTACGTCCTCACCAAAGTGGCTGCTGTTAAAAGTCTGATGGACCTGTGGGTCAGGCTGTGACACAACAGGACCTGCGTGCAGTGCTGGCAGGTGCCACTTTGGAAAGCACTCCGCTGAGCAAGACCCTGCCCGTGCCTGCCCCCTAGCTGCCCAGCACTCCCCCATTCCCCAGAGCAGAGTGTGCTCAGGCCCTGCAGACACACTCACGGGCGCAGCCCCAGGCGCCTATCCGCAGTGGGACAGAGTTCTGAGGTGGAAGATTCCAGCACCCAGTGACGCATCAGCGTAGGTGAGGCTGGGATAGAGGCTGAGAGAAAGAGGTCCAACTATTAACTTACGGTTCAAAGAGAAAGCTGAACCATATTATTAGGCACTAAAGTAGAAAAAGTATAAAGAAAAGCAAAAAGGTAATGACTGCAAACATCAGGACGGGGCTATTTGTGGCAGCAGCAGGCAGGGGTTCTCAGAGGAAAAGGGCACACAGCACTTCGGGAAATGCTAGGCCTTGACCCGGGAGATGGTTATACCAGAGTTTTCTTTAAAATAACTTAAATGGAACATTTTAGTGCTCTTTTCATGCATCTTTAAGCATCCCTCTGTATTTTTTATTTTTCACAGAAAGTTTTGTTTTTGCTTTTTAAAAAAGCATCCAAGAAACCCCTGAGTTCTCCTCACCAAATTACAGGGGGCAATGTCCTTGCAAGAACCTAACTTCTGAGACGGTCACTGTGCGACCATGACACCACGCACACATCCATGGGAGGGGGGGCCACCAGATGTAATGCTTGTTGCAATCCTCTCTTCCTGTGGTGCCCCCGCAGGAGGCAGACAGCAGTGACAGCTCAGCACCAGTCTGGGGCCAAGGAGGAAGGAAGGAAGAAAAGGAAGGGAAGTGGCTCGAGAATGGCTCGAGAATGGCCGTGAGGACTCATCATGCAGGAGCGCACTGGTCTCAGTAAAAACGTACCCCGAGAAGTGCTGAGGTCCTCTCCATTTCTTCTTTGTTCACCTTGATCTTGTGGCTTTCCATCACTGAATCCAAAACCAAAGCAGATAAGTGTGCATCAATGCACCGTTTCTGAGAAAGACGGAAGGGCAGGGAGCAAGCCACACCCCCTGACGAGGGAGTAATGGCAGTGCCCGCTGACCTTGGTCAAGTGTCCATTCGGGCCAGTACTGGAGCCCAGCAATGGGGGCAGTGGGCATGGGGACGCATACTGTCCAGCCACACTGGATGGAAAGTTGCCACTGATAGGGGAGGGAGCTAGAGAGCAGGCGCTGCAAGGCAGAGGACAGCCCTGCCACCGTCCTTCTAGAGGGTTCTCAGGATGGGCAGGGGTAAAGGACAGGACACCAGAAGCAGGGACAACTGCTGACATGAAAACATGCAAACAGGCTCCTTCCCCAACTGCTGCTCTGAGGAGTGTGAAGTCACCCCTTGCCAGGGTACCCGGCAGAGCCAGACAGTACAGGAGGGATCCCACATGACCGAATTGTCAGAACCTTCCAGTCCGTCTTCACCAACAGGTGATGTGGTTCAAGCCCTCTTGTTACGGAAAGGGAAAATAAAGGGCTCGCCACCTCTTCAGTGCCCAGGTGATACTCTACCTACCCCTAAATAAGAAACAGTCATTCCCAAACAACATGAAGAATTTTCTAGAAAGATGACTGTACATCACTTTATAGTTACTTACCTGCCAAGATTGGGATCAGAGGAAGCTCCAAAGTACAAAATAGTTGCCATAAACCACAAACCTGTTTCATAAGAAGAAATATCAATGTTCTCTTTGAAATTATTGTTTCTACCTGCATCTTGCTGGACAGCCTGCTCATTTCATTGACTAGAATTAAGGCAACTCCTAGAGGGGGTGGGGCTGCTTCCTATGCAAAACCACTCCTCTCCCTGGCGCTCTTGCCCAAGGACACTATTTCCTTCAAATGTCCCTAGGACTGAGACCTCGCAGGTAGGATGTGCTCCCTACCAATTTTCTTTAGTTTTTCTCATTTTTACGTGTGATTTAGGTATTTGTGGACTTTCCAAGGAGGTTTACTGAGTTCCCAAGAAGTAAGGAGAATTTTCACTGCTTTTGCACTGACGACAGATGACTGGGGGGAGACGGGAGCTCTTCACCGGGCTCACCCCCACCAAGAGCACAGACTGCTCTCCGTGTGCTCGGCTCACCTTCCATGCGCTTTCTCAGCTCCATCTGCCTGACGCCAGCCCGAGCACGTGCAGCCTCATCTGTCCTTGCGCTGCCCTCACGGCCCTGTCCTGCCGCTCCAGACCCCGTCACTGCCCTGCTCTTCATCCTCTAGGAGGGGCTGCCACCCTCCAGGCCATGTCCCCTGGGCTCCTTCTCTGCTCCCAGGCGGGTTCCGCCCACTTGGGGTGGCAGGAGAGAGGAGGGGGTTCCTCCCCCACCGCCCAGTGTGGTTCTCTGCCTGCAGCCACAACTTCTGTGTGGGGCCACTGCTGTCCCAGGTCCTAGTAACACTCACCCTGAAAGCCCAGGTGTGGGAAAACTGCCAGCCAGTGCCTGTCCCCGAGGTTTCCCCATCCCGTGCTGGTTCTCTTACCCCTGCCCTCATCTCGTACACTGTCCATTCAACTCTTCAAATGCCCTCCGCTTTCCAATGAGACCTGAGTGGAGCTGTGTCCATTTCACCATTAACGAAAATAAACTCAGCTTCTCTGTGAACTGCGGCATTAGAAACGTCCCACCTCAACTGGAGGCCTTTCAAAAAGGTTACAATAGGTGTCAACCTAGAGAAGACACTTCTACAGCGTCAGGCCTCATCATCTGGACCACCCCTGAGTAAGTGATGTGGGTTAACATGGCCTTAGAACTCAAGGTTGGGCTTCCTGCACATTCAAAGACACCGCATGTGTTGCTTCCTGTGAGTACGGATGTGAATGAGAGCCCTCCTGGACAACCCGTGAATGAGAGTGCCTGCTCCCGGAAGTTATAACAAAATGCCTTGCCTTCAACTGAGAACAGAGGTCCATCGTTAGTCTGTGGAGAATCCTCAGGTTCGCACATACACTCTGATTCTTTAACAGATCGAAAGAATGAACAATTAGGCAAACCCGGTAGCAGTGATCGTCACAGTTTGTAAGCGACACAAGTCACAAAAATGTTTACTAGCTAGGTCGCACGAGTCTTTCCATGGCCGATATCAGCCATCTGTGGGGTCTCCGTCACCTGTGCTACAGAATGTGCTTCTTACTGGGCAGGTGCAAGCTGCTTGCCACCCGACACTTCCTCCCGACCCAGTTTCCCCTCATTGTACAGGCAACGAGCCACACAGAAGCCAGTACCCAAAGTGGAAAGGCCACAGGTGGCAGACAGGATGACGGAGACCTGGCCTCTCAGCTCCCCCAGTCCCTGTACCTCCACCCCCACACACAAGCCTAGAAGCCCCCCACTATCCACGCTCACCAAGCATCCTTGCCCGGAGGACACGCACAGGCCCTGGGAGGTGGACAGACAGGGAGGTGGGGTGAGCTGCAGCCCCCACCAGTCAGTCTAATTCTCCCTCCCCTGACCGGTTCCCCCCTCCAGCATCTCCCACGGAGCAGCTCCCTGTGCCAACTGACCCCCAGACTGTTTGCTGGCCGGTCAGATTCAGCTATTTTGCTCCAGGCCGGTGATGGAGACCGGCCCCGCACCGTGGGCAGTGCTGGCGCTCACTCCTGGCGATTGTGTGTAGTTAGTCCTGGCAGCGCTAGTCAGGAGGCAGCGTGAGTGCGTGCACCTCACTTCTTGGCTGCGGCGGCCCGCGTGAGCCTTCTAAATGACCAGGCTGACCAGGCGGCTCCCAGCCCCGAAGGTGTGGGGGGACAAGACCAAGCTCCTGGCACTCCCAGACCCCGTCTCCTCCTCCCATGTGCGTGCGGTCTTGCTGCCCGCACAGGAGCCACTTGCTGGTATGATTCCCTATTGTTCCCACAATGCCCGCTCCCGGAATACCCTTTCCTTCCCTGAACTAGTCACACCTGCGTCAGCAGCGCGCAGTGGCCAATCCTAGATTCAGCGGGCCCCACTGCCACCTGCCACCCCATGTGCACTGCTCGCCTCCACAGCAGACGATGGCTGGCCCACAATGTCACACGGGGTGGCAGGTGGGGTCTCAGCTCCCGCTCCCCACACAAGAACGCAGGACATGGTGAGGCCAAAAAGGAACAGCCACGGAGCCACAGATAGGGGAGTCATACTGCTATCTTCTCGCTGGCGGCTGGGTTGGAGACACAGGAAACAGGATCCAAACAATCTGCAACCTGCCGTCCGCTTCTCTGCCAACCAACCCACCCCACTTGCTAGCTGCAACCAGCGCTTGCTAGCTCAGCCGCGGCAGTTATATCAGTGGCTAGTGGCTAACTGGTAACAGCTGACGGCCATCTAGTCACAGCTGACAGCCATCTACTACCCGAGCCGGCACCTTTCCACGTGAGGCCGAGAGCCTGGAAACTGCTTTCCGGGACTCTGTCCCCACACATAAGATACACGGGAAGGTTCTCCGAGGCTGCGTCTCTTCTACCGGAGTGTGGATGAGGGCCTTGGGGGAAGCTGCGAGAGGAGCCATCGAGGGCACGCGGGGGGCAGGGCATGGCTGAGTGGAAGAGGCCCACAGCACTGGAAGCGCTGCCCCACCTGTCCGTGAGCAGGCCAGCCCTCTAAGCTGGTGCTTTGTTCCTTACAGCCGCCCCCACCCCTAATTCATACCCATTATGCTAGGAAGAAACTAGACTTTCGGTCAGAAATCCAAACTTTGAACCATGGCCTCTATTTGACCTTGGGCCAGGTGCATTAGGTTGACCTTTCTGCACCTCGGTTTTCTCACTTGTGAAGTGGGACTGAGAATACTAAGGTGGACGATTCCTTTTTTCAGTAGTAAGAACTCAGCTCCGTTTGCAGACAGCATGCGATCCGGGTAGGACTGCTAATGGCATGTCTCCCCTTCCCCTCCAAGTGCAAACACGGGACACAGTGACACAAGTGACACACGATAAAAAGGTCATGGCTCACTGCTGGCCCAGGGCCTGTGTCCTGCTCTGTGGCTCCTCTCTTCCAGAGGCCTAGTTCTGCTTTCCTCTGAGCCTGGGAACCAGCCTATATTCTTCTGACGAATCTCCTAAATTAAGGGACATGAGCTTCTGTGTTTTCAACTCCCAGCCCCTGTCTGACACAGATGGTCTGGAGGATGAAGGGGGCAGGCTGACATCCCCAGCTCGGTGCCCAGCAGGCAGGGCCGGCTCATGTTGCCACCTGCTTCGCTCCCTTGGTTCCCCCCTCCACCACCACTCACGCTCCCGCAGCACTCAGCGTGTTCTGCTTTTAACGTGCAGCTTGTTAATTTACATCACAGAGGCCTAACCACCGCGGCCGACTGTGGCCCCACTGTGCCCACTGGCATGCCCACTGTGGGGCCAGCCATGTCTCGTGTCCCTTCTGCTGTCCAGGGAGGGCTCCAGAGCTGCAAACTCCCTTATTCTCCAGAAAGTGGTTCCTAACAAGGGGTGCCCCACCCTGTTAGGGGAACGTGGATGGAGAAGTGGGATCACCACCCCTGAGAATATATAACCAAGCAGCTCTCTGCTCACGTAGCTGGGTCCATTTAGAAGGACACACTGTGAGTGGAGTTTCCCAGGAAGTTTCTCGAAGGACTAGAAATCACCCATCATTCTTCATGTCCTCCACCAGAAATGCCAGGGTAAAAGCATTTGGGCTGAACAAGCAAAAATGAATGCCAGTGATGTTTTTACTATTAGACGGTCTGTGAAACAGAAGTTTCTAGAGAAAAGTTAGGTTGTAGAAATGTTTGATACCTTAAAACAACTCACCACGACGTTTCTTGAGGAATTTCCATATGTGGTGCTCACATTAACAGTGATGGGGGGTTCAGAGTATTTTACCACTAAATCTTCAAAAGAGGGTGCAGCGTCACTGGGGTCTAGAAGCCAGGCAGCGATTCTGGGATCCAGTGCTACAAAACCAGCCACTGCAGAAGTCATTGTAAAGAAAATGAGTCACTTTCCCTGTGTTTACAGGGTTCTCAGCTCATACGAGCAACCACAGTGCCACCATCCCCTCACATTACAGAGCTAGGGACCAAAGTGACCCTGTCAGTAGCAGAGAATTCGAAGCCTTGGAAAGCGGAAGGCACAACCCAGAACCCACACAGCCATGAGGGGGTCAGACTCCCCACTAACTAGGAATGTGGCTCTCTTGAAATGTTGAGGTCAGAATCCTCAGCACACTTCTTGCCTCCTGTTCATCACCTTTCTCTCCCTGCTCCCCAGCCTTTCACTACCCCAGGCAGCTCTTCCCCTTCCGGCTCCCTTTTCAGGTGGCCCCTCCTCCAGCCTCTCAGTGGGCTGCCTTCCCAGCAGGCCACCGCTGAGCTGCACCACACCCTTTGGGGACCCGTCTCCTGAGCAGAAGGCAGAGCGATGAGGCGCTGCTGGGCACACAGCACCCTCATCACTGGGCCCCGTGCCAGGACATCCTGTGACAGAATTACATGGGATGCACCGTGATGTGGGAAAAGAACCGTGGCGAGACAGCCCCCCGAGCCCAGGTGGTCACTCCCCGCTAAGTGTTAGTCTTCTCAGGAAAACTAGGAGAAGCGTACTGTGTGCATCTGTGAGACACACGTGAAGGTGCTTCTTAAAAAGTGAAAATGATATCCCTAACAGGTAAATTTTAGTACCAGTGCATTTTAGACACGGGGCGGGGAGATTATAAAGGATTATATAGTTTATAATATAAATTAAGAAATAAACTCGAATCCTAAGTGATTGCTTTTTCAAGTTCTTTTAACATTTTAATTGTCTATAGAAAAATAAGGAGTTTGTCTTTCAATAAACTGTAGACTTAGATCACATCACACTGTACATATATTTTCTGGCATCTTTAAATCACACAAGTCGAAGGGATTTATATTTACCCAAACAGCCAGTATCATGACGTTTTTGTTTGCTACGTGAGAAGTCTCTTATGTTGGCAGATTTGGGACTGTGGGTGAGAAGTCTGCAGTCATTCTGGCTGCGAGCCACCCAAGCCAACTATGCGTAACTTTACAGTGTCTGGTGACGCCAAGTGACCCACGAGGACTATTTCATTCTACTTGCCCTTTCAAAGCTCTAATGCTCCAAAATTAAGGGTTCTTTATCAACATATGTTTTTTAAAATCCTTGGGGAAAGTCTGGCAGTACTAGGATGGTCTGGGGGTTGGTCTCTATAAACTCTTATAACTAATAAACTGAAGCCTGCCAGGACCAACCTCTCACTGGGGAGAAAATGCCAGTGGTTGACACAGAAATGCCAGCAAAACAGATTTAAAATGAGCTAAGAAAACAATAAAGTCTAAAACAAATGTCAGAATTAGAAATACTTAGAAATTAGGTGACTTAGAAAAAGAAAAACTGAACAAAGAACTCAGGAAAGGAAAATAAAACACAACAAATTCAGAAATAAAAATAAAATTGGTAATACACAAAAGCTAATAAATGCAATAGATAGTGCCTTAAGTAAAAAAGAGGATGGAAAAGAAAAATATTTGTAATAAAAAAAAAATGAAAAGACTGAAAACACATTTTTAGATAAAGTGCTAAATATGAAAGATAGACAAGAAGATTCAACATATGAAATAGGGCTTCAAACATCACAAAAAAGGTAAATGAGCAGACATTACGTATCTCCTGACAGAAGGACACAACACGACAGTGTCAGGGCCAGGGTCAGTGCCATGAAGCAGTATTGCCCTCCGAATTCCAGCCTGCATCTAATCAAGCCTCTGGGCCTACTGTGTTTCCCCAAAAATAAGACCTCGCTGGACCATCAGCTCTCATGCGTCTTTTGGAGCAAAAATTAATATAAAACCCAATATATTATATTATATATATTGTATTGTATTGTGCTGTGC
Organism: Rhinolophus hipposideros; assembly: GCF_964194185.1. Taxonomy (NCBI): domain Eukaryota; kingdom Metazoa; phylum Chordata; class Mammalia; order Chiroptera; family Rhinolophidae; genus Rhinolophus; species Rhinolophus hipposideros. The sequence goes on along the minus strand of NC_138047.1, from coordinate 110,016,607 downwards.
TGTGCTGTGCTGTGTTACGTTCTACCGGTCTTATAGTAAAATAAGACCAGGTCTCATATTAACTTTTGCTCCAAAAGGCGCATTAGAGCTGATGGTCCGGCGAGGTCTTATTTTCGGGGAAACACAGTAGCTGCCAATTTACAAGATACAGAAGACAGAGAAGAACATGTAAAATGGCGAGAAGGGACGTGATCACAAACTTGAGACTGTGGGAAAACCCACAGGACAAGAGACCTGGTTCCATCAACAATGACAAAACAAGTGCAAGGGCATAAAACAAAGGGTGAGAATATAGAGATTACAAGAGACTGAAGCAAGTCCCAGGTGTGGCTCTCAATTCAAACTGTAAGAACAAACAAAATATTTAAAGGCAGCTGTGGAAGTGCCAACACTGACTGGATGTTTTAATATTGACAGTTTAATCATATTAAAAATCATTGCTAATTTGGAAAGTAGGTGATGACAATGGGATCATCTTAAAAACGAAATCCTCGTATTTTAGTCATATAACTGAAATACTGACAACCTAAGCATACGATGCTGGGGATTTACTATAGAATAACCGGGGGTCGGGGGTTATTCTATACGTGGGGAGTTACAGAGGAAGGGATACTGGCCAGAGTTGATAACTTTTACACTTGGATGATGGGTGTTCTGTTGTGTTCTCTGACCCCACCTCTGACAGCAGAGGTGTGGGTTTCCGTATCACACTTCTCCGGTCCTCTGGAGACACCCACCAGGGATGTAACAGCTCAGTTGAGTTCTGACTCCTGCGTTGGTGCAGACGCCACAGACTAAGGGCTTAGCCCCACAAGACTGTTCCTGCCTCAGACACCGGTCCAAACCCTGGGCCACATGCACTCTGATCCACCAGCTGTAACTCACCGTGCTTCCAACAGCCATCATCACCCCAAAACTGCAGCACCGTTCTCACAAAATCTTTAGCATTAAAACAAATAATGGGACGTTTACATTTCAGTGTATGAAACAGCACGTTCCTACAAGGAGAAAAGAAATTCACTGATTTAGGCATCTGAATTAGAGCTTTTGACCTTTGAAAAAATATTACTCCTCCTCCACTAGCAGTTATCAGTTAGACAGCACTACATTGCAGACATTCCTCTTCTGCGGGATTTACATGCATTAACTCAAAACCCCTGTGAGGAAGGCGTTACTTACCACTCGCATGTTACAGGTGAGGAAGCTTAGTCACGGAAGGACTACATAATGGCGCCCAGGCCACTCAGCTGTTCAGAGCCAAGCCCTGGGTAGAGCCCCGTTACGCAGACTAAGCCCCCAGTTCCTGAGCAGCACGCACACTCTGGACTCTTCCAGCTGGCCCCAGGCCCCAGGCCGCAGCACGGCTCTCTGCCCGAGCTCCCGGCACGCCCTCCAGACATCCCATTGCTCCCACTGAACTCTTCCCCCATCCCCAGACTGTGGCACGTCCTCTCACAGTCCAGAGGTCCAGAGCCCCTGCACACGCTGTGTGCTCACCTAGAGTCCTCCTCCCACAATTTCTGCAACCTGCTCAAGGACCTGATTCCCCAGGCAGGGTGCTGGCCTTCTCCCATGTCCCTTCTCTACCCTGCCACACATGTGCTACCGCTCGACAGCACTCGTTATACCTGACCCTGAAACTTTGCTCTCCCCATTACATCATGTGCTCTGCGAATGTGGGATCCCCTAAGTTCTCACTTACTGGGCACTTCCATGTGCAGGTACCATGCTACACACTTCACAAGGATTGTGGCATCAAAACCTCACCTGAGTCCCCTTAGGCAGGCACGAGACTCACTTTACAGATAAGGAAACGGCGGCTCAGAGAGGTTAAAGAATTTCCCCAGTACACAAGTGGGAAGGGGCGAGCTGAGGTCTGAGCCCCAATCTTGGTGGGCCAGGGCCCAGGCCACAAATCCCCCTTCATAGTGGCTGCGTACTGATATTTCCTGGAGGTCTTTGAATAGGCTGAGGAAGGAAAGAACCAGAAGCCGATAAGCTCTGCACCCTAAGTTACGTAGTTAGATTTTGCTTGGCTTGCTTCAGAGAACTTCAAACTTGGCCTGGGTATTCAATTTAAGTTTGAGAATGGCATGGTGATCCATTAAAAAAAAAAGCTCATTTTTAGGCTTTTTGCATTTTCTTATATGATTTCACCTTGGTTTCTCTTGCAGAGGGAGACCAGGATGGCAGTAGGGCAAAGTGCCAACCTCACAGCTTTAGGCCTCAGCTCCACTGGACTTGGGAAGGGTGAACAGGAGGAAACGGGGGTGAACAGGAGGAGATGGGGGTGAACAGGAGGAGAGGGGCATGAACAGAAGAGGCGGGGTGAATAGGGGGAGAGAGGCAAAAAGAGGGTGAGAGCTTACAGGGGAGGGGAATCCTTTCACTCTGATGCACTGTGCGCTGGCCTCCCGGAAGTCCTTCCCAAGGTCACCTCATAACTACAGCATTTCCCACCAGTAAAGATGCAAGGTGGTTGGTTTCTATCTTAATAAGAAAAACAACTGAAAGAAGGTTTTATAAGACAAAGTGCTAAAACACTGTGTTTTGTAAGTCAGTTATGTAAGTCGATTGTGTCACATGTGCAAAACTAAAAGGCAGCTCTGATATAAAAAAGTTTGGCCTAAGAAAATGAGCCTTTAGTTGAAATCTCAAGACTGACCTCTGACGACCTTTTGAGTCAGTTTCCTCATCTCTAAGATGGAAAGAGAAGACCTCACATATACAATTAGTACTAAGACGAAGAGAGAACACGTATGTGGAAAGACCTTGCACAGGTGTTTAATTAATTATATTAAATACGTTTTGTGCAAAACATTATTTAAATTCATTGTTACTGTAAAGTTAACTATCATAGCACTGGGATTATTACTTCCAATTGGATGGTACTTGAGGCAATGTCTTCATGTAATTGTTGTGGAACCGATAAAACTGAATCCTCAATCCTCATTCAATGAGTAATAATACGTATTGATTAATATTTATTAAGCAATGCTCTGTGGCATTTTCTTGGCTTGGAAAGACAAAAATGAACAAAATATAAAAATCCCCGCCTTCAGATTAAACAAAACACAGTAAACAAAACAAAAAGTCAAGGTACATGCATGATATAGGTAGTAGTTTAGAGAGCTATGAAGAAGGGGAGGGAGACAGGGAACATTGGGTACTGGGGTGTGGGTCCTGTTTCATACAAGGTGGGCAGGGAAGGCCTCGAGATAGGGGAACACTTGAGTAAAGATGAAGAAGAAAGAAAATCTAGCTGATGAAGCAAAGCTGTCTACAGAAAAATGTAGCCAATAAATGGGGAGAAATGGTAGTCAGAAAAACCACCCTCTTCCAGCCAGAACTAGAAAGTGATCCTGATGACCCTCATCAGCAGACAAAACCACTAGGAGACAGTTTGGTGGGGAGTTGACAGTGGAGACATCATGCTGACACCATCTGGCCCACCTCTCTGTCTCAGCTTCTCGAACACTGGGACAACACAATTGCATCACGACGGTAGCCAGATGTAATACAGGACACAGAATTACACTTGAAGTTCAAAAAAAACAGTAAGTAATTTTTATCTGAAAAAGTATAAAAATATTTCTGAGATGTATTCCTCTAACGTAAGAATGTACCAGACAATATTTGGGACATACTAATACTACAAAACTAGTTGTTTATCTGAAATGTGAATTTCCTGTCCTGCATTTTTATTTGCTAAATCTGACCACCAAATGCACCCCACGCGGAGTAGGATGCGCACAGCACCAGTGGGAGAAGTGTGCTCGTCAAGTAAGCGGGACCTGAACGGTCAGCCGTGAAGAACTGAACTTCAGGTGACAGAACAGACAGAGGAAAGCAGAAGAAGTTAAAGAACCGCACAATGAAGGAACAGGTAAGTCTAGGGCGGGGGCCCTTCTGCAAGACGGAGAGGAGCTGGAAGAAGCGTGACCTCCAAGTGTCACATACGGACCATGTTGGTCCTGACCCCCATAAATCAAGTGTAGAAGGACATTTTTGAAACAATCAGGTAACTTTACATTCAGACTGGGTATTAAAGTGTGAGATGGCATTGTGCCCTTGGTTCCTAGAGCTGCACCCGAGACGCGTGAGGTACAATGACATGTCCAGGAGTTTCCTTCACCCCAGCCCCTCCCCCGCCCATTTAGGAAACTGTTTGGTCAGGGTGGGTGTGGACATGGGCTCCGTACACTTCTCTTTCTACTTTTCTGTCTGCAGGATTTGCTTTTTTTGTTTTAAAAGAATGAGGTAGCCAATTGTGCAGCTAACTGGGAGGACGCTGTAGGAGAGGGAGCAGCTGGCATGAGGCAAAGGGCAGAGGCTCCCGCGTTCTTTCGGGAACAGCAAGGAGGCTGCAGTGAAGCGAGAGCGGGGAGAGGCGGTGAGGCCCACGGCCGGCGGCGGGCGGCCCTCAAACTGGAAGGGCCGTGGAAGGAACTCTGGCTTTTCTTGGGAGCAAAGCAGTTGCTGGCCGAGGGTTTGGAGCAGAGCAGTGGTGACCTGCTCTGTGTTGGAACAGGACCAGTCTGGGTGCTGTGCTGAAAACAGACTGGAAGGGCAGGTGGAGGCGAGAGGCCTGTCTGCAACGCCTTATCACGACTCAGGCAGGAGGTAACAGCCTACAGAGTGGCAACAGCAAAGGTCAAAGGCTTGCTATGCCCTAAAGCAGAGCCAGCAGGAGTCACTGAGTTTGGATGCAGTGTAGAAAGAGAAGAGAGACAGTAAAGACAACGCCAAGCCTCTGGCCTGTGCTTGTGGAGGGCTAATGCTGCCACTAAGATGACGTTGTGGGAGGAGACAGGTTTCAGGGAGGACGGGAGGTCAGTTTTGTATATGTTAAGGCTGAAGTGACGATGAGATGGCCATGTGGATGGAGAGTGTCGAGCAGGATTATCTAAATCCAGATCCAGAAGAGGCCAGCCAAGTACCAGGGCTCTGTTCTCACAGGGGTCTTCCATAGAAGAGACCTGCCTAATTGCTCTTGTAAAAGAAAATTATGCAAAAAGGTTATGGGTTTTCTGGGGAGCTGAGTGCTGCATTTGTCGCTGTCCCATTCTCACCAAAAAATTACTGTAAGTAATGTAGTGTAAGTGCCTGGCGTTAAATTTTGATTGCTATGGTCTCCATTTCAAAAGACGTCCATCTTGAATAGACATGTTGCTAGCTGCATGACACAGCTACTAGTGAACCAACCACGTAAGGATCTGGGCCGCCCTTACCCACTATGATCACTCTTTCAGAAAGTCCTAGGTAACCTAGGCAACTGACCATTTGAGTGACCCTGTTTTTCCCTTCCCTTTCCCTAATTCCCACTCTCATACTTTAAATTAGCCAATAAAAACTGAACCCTTGAAACCCTAGACCCCCCCCACACACTAGACCATAATAAAGTCCCAGGCCTGGGCTTTCTCTCTCTCCCCCGAACCCCCAAAACTTGCTGTGTGGCCCTAGGGCAGGGCATGTACCCCCCAGAACCTATGAATAATAAATATTGTTCCTTAAAGTTCCCTGATGGCTGTTGCTGGAGTGCGTTCTGAGATCATAGTAAGAACCAAAAGGGCTGGTCCAGCCATGCTTTGGCCCCCGTGTGGAAAAGTCTGTGGGGGCTCCTCCGAGTACCACAAGCCCAGGCAAACGCCTCAGGCACACCTAGCTGAGACAGCTCACTATCAATAGGCTGTAACCCACACAGCAGTGACCTACAACTCACCCAGGGCCAGAGAGAGCTTGGACTGGAAGGGCCAGTACCCGGCCCCACTTTCTCACCCTGAGCCTCCTTGAACTTCCCTTCAGGGCAGCAGCTTCAGAGTTCCCTCGGGACAACTAACTGACCCTGAACTCAGAGGGCTGGACAGACAGGAAGTGGATGCCCCCACAAGACAGAAGTCCTAGTTGGGCTGACAACACCAGCAAAGAAACAGGGATGAGGGGCCCAAGCTCCAGCCAGCAACACGACTTTCTAGGGTTGAGAAGGGGCCAGAGAAGCCGCCCAGTCTGTGCTGCAATTCTCAGATCCTGCAAGGGCAGGTCCAAGTGAGACATGTCTGTTTCCACGGTATGAAACCTGGACATCAGCAACCTGTTGGTGGCAGTGGTCACCTTACTGAAGGCGAGATGACCTACTTTCTAATGTGATCGAGTGAACAAGTGTGATGAGGAAATCAGCTGGAGCTCTGGCAGTGACAGTGGGTTTTCAGGCCTGGGGACAATGCTTTTCTCACTGAGATGTTGATTCAAATCCAGGAGCAGGATCCCACAGGAGGGTGGAACCTCCATTCCAAAGCTCTCTGGGGCAGAGAAGACCAGTGTTTGTAGAGGTTTCTGTCGCTTACATCCATTTTATTATCATGTGTCAGTAGGAAACTTCTAAAAGTTTAAATAACTAAAACTGGAGCTTGGGAAACTTTAAATTGGGATAATCCAGGCATGTAAGTAGGAGTTGAGGTCAAGCATGAAGACTTCGTACCTGGCAAACTGATGATGTGTCTCTTGTTCTTGGCCCCAGATAGAAGAATGCTGTGTTTCTATGTAGACACAGCGACTGTGGGGTGTGGAGCCTTCCTCCAGGACACCACCAGATCCTGAGGCGCCCAGAGGGCCACAGCCTTCTTCCGGGGGGCTCTGCAGCTGCATCACAATGCCCTTCACAGAGGAAACCCGGGCCTGTAAATACACAATGAAGTTTCAATATTAAACGCAGACAGTGCATTTATTTGAGACAGGTATGTCATGTTTCATACGTAAGAAGAGACAAAAGGACAAATTAAATTTGTAAATAAACAGCTCTTTCAGTGACAATCAAGGCCAAAAGCCAAACCTATGATCTTACTCTCCAAAACCAGTCTCCTTCCTATTCGACATCATAATAGAAGTCTTAGCCAGTGCAATACAACACGAAAAAAAAAAAGAAAGGCATATAAATCAGAAAGGAAAAATTATACTGTCCCTATTAGCAGATGACACAAATATCTGTGTAGAAACCCAAAGGCATATACCAAAACAAAACAAAACAAAAAACTTAGCAAGATTGCAGGATATAAGATCAAAACACTAAAATCAATTATATACACTAGCAGAATACATGTAAGAATGTAGTGGTTTAAGAAATAAATTACCATTTTGTGATGACTATTCCAAAAATGAAATACTTAGAAATCAACAAAACATATACAAGATCTGTATGCTGAAAACTACAAAATATTGGTGAAAGAAACCGAAGAATACCTAACAACAGACAGACACGCCATGCTCAAGGACAACAGAAATGAAAATAGGAGTGTCAGTTCTACTAAGTGATTCTATAGAACCAAGAAGGTCAACAAACCCCAAGTACAAGACACTTGAAGAAAATTATACGACGTCACATCATAAGCAAACTGCTTAAAACCAGTGATAAGAGAAAACCTTAAGAGAACCAGAAGGGGAAACACATTACCTAGAAAGAAACAAAGATAAGGATAATAGGAGATTTCTTGTGGGAAACAAAACAAGTTAGAAGACAGTGGCAAAACATCTTTAAGCTACTGAAAGAAAAAAACTATCAACTTATAATTCTTTAGCCGGCAAAAATGTCTTTCAAAAACCAAAGGTAAAGCAAGATTTGTATACTACACTGAAAACTACAAAACATTGCTAAAAGAAATTGAAGTTTTAAATAGATGAAAGGACACTCCCTGTTCATGGATACTGTTAAGATGGCAAAACTGCCAAAATTAATCTATAGAGTCAACACAATTTGTATCAATATCCCACCTGGATGTTTGCAGAAATTGACAAACTGTTCCTAAAATTATATTAAAGGAAACAATATCCTATACAATCTTGAAAAAGAAAATCGAAAGACTAACACTTCCTAATTTCAAAACTTACTACAGAACTAAAGTAATCAAGAGAGTGTGGTACTGGCATAAAGATATACATATCAATGGAAAGAATTGAATGACCATAAATAAATCCTTATATTTATTGTCAAATGATTTTCAATAAAAGTGTCAAGAAAATTCAATGGAGAAAGAAGAGTCTTTTCAACAAATAGTGTTGGGAAGATTAGATATCCACATACCAATGGGTGGATTTATGTCTATCTCATACCATACCCCCAAATTAACTCAAAATAGATCACAGATTTAAATGAAAGAGCTAAAACTATAAACTTGTAGGAGAAAACAGGAGTAAATCTTCATGACCTGAGATAAGCAGAGAATTCTTATATAAAGCAACAAAAGCACAGGTAATAAGAGAAAAAAACTAAAAACCACAATGAGATACCACCTCACACCAGTAAGAATGGCAATCATTAATAAATCAACAAAGTGCTGGCGAGGATATGGAGAAAAATGATCCCTTGTGCACTGCTGGTGAGATTGCAGATTGGTGCAGCCACTATGAGAATCAGTATGGAGGTATCTCAAAAAACTGGAAATGGAACTACCTTATGATCCAGGAATTCCACTCCTAGGTATCTATCCAGAGAAATCCCAAACACTAATTCAAAAAACTTTATGCTCCCCTATGTTTACTGCAGCACTATTCACAATAGCTAAGACATGGAAACAACCGAAATGCCCATCGGTAGGTGACTGGATTAAGAAACTGTGGTACATTTATGCAATGGAGTATTATGCAGCCATAAAGAAGAATGAACTCTTACTATTTGCAACGATATGGATGGACATAGAGAACATTATGCTAAGTGAAATAAGTCAGACGGAGAAAGACAAATACCAAATGATCTCACTTATATATGAAATCTAAAGAATAGAATAAATGAACAAACTAATCAGAAACAGTCTCAGAGATATAGAGGAAAAGCTGAGGGTTGCTAGATGGGGGCAGGTGGGGACGAGGGAGAAGGTAAGGGGATTAGAAAGCACAATCGATAACCACAAGATTGCCATGGGGATACGAAAGACAGTTTGGGGAATATAATCAATAATGATGTAAAGATTTTGTAGGGTATCCAACGGACACTTGTCTTATTAGGGAGACCACTTCAGGGACAGTGGAGATGCCCGATCATTGTGCTGTGCATCTGAAGCTGAATAATGAAAAATGTCAACTATAATTATATGTATATATATGTATAAATATGTATATATATATATATGTATATATATATATACACAAACACGTATATATAGTCACAAGAAGTGGAGTACAGCATAAGAAATAGGGACAGTGGAAATGTAATGGCTATATGTGATATCAGAGGGGTAGTAGATTAGTAGATTGGAGGAGGGGGGTTATCACTTTGTGAGTGGTATAAATGTCTAACTATTACATTGTTTTGTACACCTGAAACTGATAATAAAATAAATAATAGCAAACTTACTTAAAACAAAAAAAAGAGGAAAAAAACTGATAAACTGAAGTTCATCAAATTAAAAAGTTTTTTGCCTCAAAGACACCATCAAGAAATTGAAAACAAAGAAAAACAAACAAAAAAACCCCACAAGCCACAGATTTGAAAAATTGCCAATCAACAAACTTGTATCAGAATACATAAAGAACCCTTACAGATCCAAAATAAAACACAAATAACCCATTAAAAAATGAGCAAGAGATTTGAACAGACATTTCACCTAAGAAGATATACAAATAGTCAATAAGCACACGATAAGATGCTCAATGTCACTATTTATTAGGGAAATGCAATCTAAAACCTTGTTGAAATACCACTTCACACCTACTAGAACAGCTCAAATCAAAAAGACAACAAGAATAGGCAAGGAGGTGGTGTTTCTGGAACCCTCGTATATAGCTGGGGGAATACAAAATGGTACCACTCTGGAAAACATTTTGGCAGTTTCTTAAAAAGCAGATGAGAAGTATATCATTAATCATCTACCATTAGGGGAGTAGGGAAGGCTTAAAATGTCTTTCTAGCTCTCCTGTTAAGATCAAACAGTACGAAAATGGGTTTCTTTTATGGTGCCAAAACAAACACACACATATACACACCACCATTTGCTGACCTGGTCAGCTCTCAGCTGGGTTGAACCATCCGTGTATATCAGAGTTACCACCAGGGTGACTGCCTGTTGGAGCATTTCAATCAGCTGCCTTTTCTCCAAATCATCCAAATACCTAATATCACAGAAATGGTTTTTGAATTCTCTTGAGTTCCCAGGATTTAGGGACACTTCAACCTCATCAGCATCTCCTTCCAATGCCACATGTTTACTTGTTTTCTCTAATGAATTATTACATGTGACATGTTTTCTTTTCAACTTCATGCTTTCTTTAGTTTCATTATTTAAATGTTTTTCTAGAAAACGTTTCCTTTTGTATTCTGTTTTCTGTAGAACTGAAGCCTCTTGGTTACACTGTGGAATCAGAAACCTTGAAGGAGCCAACAAGCTGATGCTCTTCTGTTTTGGGCCCGCAGACAGCTGATCTGTGAGTCTGATACTGGAGGACGAAGGAGAGAGTTTGCTGGAAGCTCTTGATGTCTGGTTTGTAAAAGAATTAAGATTCTATCAAAAAAGAAAGTATTTCATTACCACATGGATTCATTAGACAGATCTATAAACCCAGCTAATTTGCGATAAAATTCATCTAAAGTAAAGTGGGAACAAAGCTTCATATTATCTAGATCCTACTTTCTAATGAAATTATACAGTGTCTTCTAGAGCAGTGACTTTTCTGAACCCAGGCAGGCATGCACATGTGACTTGTGGGCTAGAACAGGCAGGAGTTCACAAAGTCCTCAACCCCACCCCGCACTGGAATTGTCACATCAAGAGATGCCATGGATGGAAGTATGTTGGACGTGTGCAGAAGAGTAAAGGTTAGTAACTGACCACTTCCAAGTACCATGTTTCCCCCAAAATTTAAGACCTAGCTGGACCATCAGCTCTAATGCGTCTTTTGGAGCAAAAATTAATACAAGACCCGGTCTTATTTTAATGTCATATAAGACTGGGTCTTAATATAATGTAATATAATATTAAGTAATATAATATAACATAACATACTAGGTCTTATTTTACTATAAGACTGGGTATAATATAATATAATATAACATAATATAATACCAGGTCTTGTATTAAATTTTGCTACAAAAGATGCGTTAGAGCTGATGGTCTGGCTGGGTCTTATTTTCAGGGAAACAGGGTAAAGGCCATTTATAGAGAAAATGAAATCACCATGACTATTTGATATGGTAATCTATCTACTAAAAAATTGTTTAAAAATATGGCTCAGCAGCATTCCACTTTCTGTGTCGATCTAATAATATGCAATATTCATTCATAGATTCACAGACTAACCGAGGGGGAAATATCACGTCTATCCATTTCGTTATAGGATTCATTTACAATAAAATTTTATTTTTAATGTTTATTTTTCAGATGTTATGATATACTTATGCTGTAGAACAACTATATACTAATAGTACTTTAATTTTGAAAGAAAGTGTTTTAGCACTTGGTCATAGGGTCACAGAAAATTTTAATTTATACTCATTTTTATTGCAGAGAAATATGGTTTTCAATAAAAGACTTTTAAGCTAACATTTTATTACATTAAAAATTCTGTGGAGGCATATACAAGAAAAGGAATTCATGGAGAAAAAGGAAAGTATGAAAATTCAGTGTTGAAGAATATCTTGTTGAAGTTATTTTTTAAAGAAATGAATATGAATATCAAGTTGCCAAAGTACAGTGCATATTTAGATTTTAGTGGATATATTCTAAAAAATGGTAGAATGGCTTTTAAAAAGTCAACAGGGGCAGCCAGTTAGCCCAGTTGGTTAGAGCGCGGTGCTCTTAACAACAACGTTGCCTGTTCAGTCCCCACAGGGGCCACTGTGAGCTGCGCCCTCCACAACTAGATTGAAACAACTACTTGCCTTGGAGCTGATGGGTCCTGGAAAAACACACTTAAATAAATAAAAGGTCTTTAAAAAAATAAAAAATAAATGAAAATAAAATAATAAAATGTCAACATTATCAATACACCAGAAATCATGTCCTATGAAACTTTCAAAATTTGTGATGAATATTTTAAATGTAAACTTAAAAATGTCAGAAAGTACATGGCTTTTCAAGATTCTTTTGAGAGAAAAGGACCAAAAAGGTTTAAAGGCCTCTACTGAGGGACCCCAGAAGCACCATCTACACACCATGGAAAGAGAGCATTTCCATTCACTTATAAAGGGCTGTGTAGTCCTTTCTCTGTTGAAGATGCTTCTCCCTCCATTTCAGGGGTAAAGAATCACCCTATCAACCCAAGGACAGGTCCTCTGTTACAGGGAGTTTACAATAGATTAAGTAGGACTGGGGTTTGGACACGGGTAGCTTGCTTCACCATCCATTCTCTTAACCACTACACAGCCTCCACTAGTTAGTGATATGCCCTGTTCTGTCTCCCCTCAAGCCCCAACACGTAACTCATCCACTGTGAATTTTACACCCTTTTCTTCCTGAATTTCTCTTTATTTCCACTACCCCAAAGTTCCAAGCTCTCTTTCCTTAGCCTGAAAATTTTTCTCAAAGTCTTTTCCTAGTCTCTAAAGGTGGAGATCTTTAAGCTGACCATCTCCTAATCATCCTGAAGTTCTCAACTCAGGTATAATTTTCATAATGAAAAGAAAAACGTCCCACTCCTCTGGCAAAGCCAACTGAAACAGCAACTGTTTGTAAAGTGCTCGGAGCTGACTCCCTCATGGTACTAACACAACGACTGTACAGCCCCTATTGTACTGCTCTGTCTCCTCTTCCCTCGGACAGACTAAACCAAGCTCCTGGACAGTAAGAACTCCACCACTCTCTTTTTTAAACCACTGTATCCACAGTAACATACAGTAGACAATAAGTATTGTTGAATAAGTGAAGGTTATCTGTTTAGAATTACTCATCTTTGCAGTGATTTACCTTTTTTTCCTGTGACTTATTCTTCCCATCTTCAAGAAGTACTGAATACTTAACACTGGACTTGTTTACCATTTCTGCAGCTTTTAAAAACACACAAAAGAAACATGAGGCATTAAGGAAACACTGGAAGTTTTATAATTAAACATTGAAAATAGGCTCTACAATCATGCTATTTACTTACTTAAAGAGACATAATAAAATTCACAATCAAAATGCATATTACCACTGTAATAAACATGTGTGTAAAGTGTCTTCAAATTAATTGGAGACAGATCTATGCAATCATGAGATGTTTATGAAAAATGATTATCTGGTGTTTGCATTTGAATACTTGATTCTGAAAACCCAAGGTCAACACTTTACAGAAACCTTGTAAGTATTAAAGGTTAGAGGAAATTCCCTGACTGAATAATACTGCAATGGAACAATTAGAGATTCAGTAAAACATCATTAAGTAACTTCTGGCTTAAATTCTGCTCTAATTTTAATAAGCCTGGGCTGGACAGTAAGCAATAGAATCTGGGTTCAGCGCAGGCTGACTCAGGAGGCTGTGCTCAGAACCACTGTGATGTATGTTCCCTCCACAGCAACGGTAACAACCAAGAAATTCAAGTGCAGGATAATCTTTCATTTACAAGAGAAAAAAGGTACACTTAGGATAATGTAACAAGAAAGGCACAGGGCATGCAATGACAAAAACTTAAAATCTTATGAAATGGCATGAAACGAGAGCTATACAAATGGAAAGACACAGCATTGGGATATGCACAAAATGTTTAATTCTTCCAAATATAAACTAAATGCAGTTTCATTTACAGACCTTACAGGGCTCTTTTAACAGAAAAAAATAATTCCAAAGTACGTATCAAATGTTAACTCTCTAAAAATAGACAAGAAAAAGTAAGTTAAAAAAAATAAAAAGACTTGCCTTGCCAGATTATGAGAACATACTATAAAGGCACTGTAATCAAATCCACATGGTATTGAAATAGGAATAGATGAAAAGATGTCTAGAACAGAACAGACAATCAAGAAACTGACCTCAGGACTTAGGAGACTTTAATATACAACAAAGATGGTATTTCAATGAAGTAGCAAAGGACAGATTAAGAAATAGGGATAGTACTATACTAGCACCACTTCTGAAAGAAAATAATACACTGGGAAAACTACTTGGGAAAAGGTAACAAAGGGTTGCTATCTGTATTATCCAACAAGTCTTATACATTGACAAACAAACTGAATAGAAAAATGAGCAAAAGCTAGGAAGAGGCAATACACAAAATAGCAAATCCAAAAAGCAAATAAATATGATATAATGCTCAATCTCACTAGTAGTCAGGGAAATTAAAATTAAATATAATTGGAGGTGGAGGGAAAAAGGCAGTCTCATGTACTGCTGGTAAAAATACGAACACTTAACGTCATCAATGTGTTGTGCAACTTGAAGCAAAATGACACGTAACGAGACCAATTTTCCCATAGGCTAATTGCTACAGACAAGAGTGAAGTTCCTTGGCCATCTCATCAAAGTTATAACAAAATGATGTTACTTGAGGACTTGCTGTAGTTATCTTTTTGGAGAGGAAACTGTCAACACTTATTAAAATTAAAAATACATGCATTCCCCTTGAGGGTTGGGAAGAGACAGACTGATCCAAAGGGAGCAAAGATGGGCCCTTGGGAGCCACTGATGTTTCTTGATATGGGTGAAGGTTACAGGCGTGTTCAGTTCGCGACATTCTGAGCTATAAACTTAGGACATGTGTGCTGTGCATGTGTGTGTCAATAAAAACACATAAAATATATAAATCATCTAACCAAACAACCTCCCTCTTGGCTCTTTCATAGAAATGCATGCTTTACGGCAAAGGTCTGAAGGCAAAGCAGGGAAGGGTCTGAAGGGTCAAGAGGGAAGCTGAGGAATGAATGACGTGACACCCACTCTGAGCACATAACCACTGAGAGGAATCACTTAGAGGTGGTCGGTGCGCTTGACAAAGCAGAAACCTGGGAAAACATGATTCCAGTTTTGAAATCAGTGACCAATCTCCCGATTTATGTACATGAGCCTGTCCCGTCACACGTACACTGGCACAGGGCTGGTGGGGGGCTGCGATGGAGGTTTGCTCCGGGAGGGGTTACTGGGGAGTACTCCTAGCACCGAGGTCTGCAGGGGGGAAGGAAGGACTGGGCCAAGATGCTGTCACTGCTAGGCCCGTGCCGGGCCCCGTGTCGCCCTGCAGAGTGGGCCCCGTTGGGTCAAAGGCACTGGGCCTTTATGCCCAGCATCAACCAGTTGCTGGACTGGCTGCTCCTGGGAAAGGCGTGTGCCCTTGTGCACAGCTCTTTGCGGCCAAGACACTCACCAGCAAGGCTCCGAGCCACTGGGGCGATGGTACAAGGCGCCTGGCACGGGGGCGCCTGACATGCAGTGCACACAGCAGGCCTGCCCCACTGTCCGCCAAGCTGCACAGACACTCTGGGGCGGCCCGTCAGGGTGCTGCCGGGCTTCCTGGAGGAAACTTTTAGAAGGAAAGGTAATGGTATGAACTCAACCTCCCATCACCGCAGGTGGTCTCCTGGTTGCAAATGACATTCTTCTCCCTCCTCCATGCCCCATCGTGAGGCCCCTCCCTCTGGCTGCGTGCCTCTGCCGCCTAGGTAGCTTACCTGATCTAACTAATGGCCCAAACCCTCATCCCTGACAAGGTAGGCTGTGGTCTCCATGCCCTTCTCGGGCTATAGCCGATGGCTATGCCATCATATTTGGACAGGGGACCGAGGGGTGACCAATCACATCACCTGGGTGCCAAGTGCATGCTCCCCTGCCTCCATTATGTAACAACAGCACTCACTTCTGATGCCCAGGGGGTCCCCCGGAGCAGGACAGAGATGACATTCCTTTCTGCCAGTCTCTCAGCATAAGGAACTTGACATGACCAGGCAGCAGCCACGACAGGGGACTGAACGGTACTCTTCCTGCACCCCTAGTGGGTCTCCCTCTAGGACTCAGGACAAACTGCAGAACCCAGAGGGGTGGGGGCACTGGGAAGATGGCAAGCAGGGCCCCCCATGTCCACCTGTGGCTCCCAGACGTCCAATGATGCGCACGGGGGCACTGCACCCTGGAGGCTACGCTCCACCCCCATCAGGCGTCATCCCCAAGCTGACACCTCATCTGTGCCACCCAGGCCATTCCAGCACTCTGCTAGGCACGCGTTTCTGGCTGTGCGGCCATGAGCCCTACCCTGGGCCCGCCCACGACAGCTCCCCTACCGGGAGGTGGGTCCCTACACCCAGTGCAATGCCATGCCCGATTCTGTGTCAGCAGCGCAAATGCTCTGTGAGCCTAACGCAGCTCAGAGGCCCTGCAAACCAGTGCCTGGAACACGTTGTGCACTCGAGTCAAATCTATCGCTGCACCTTTGGAGACACAAAGGGTTCAGCGTTGCCAACCTGCCACCAAGTGACTGTTCTCCTCAAAAGACGGTGCCACTGGGACGCAGCATGTGGTTTGTGTAAGATGGTTGGACATTCAGCGGATGCGACAACTAGGTGAGCTCTGGTGAGCAGGAGGCTCCGTTAAACAGCCCGTACCGGGACAGCAGATAACAGGCTGGTGGACGCCACCTGGCCAAGTCACCCCCATTTCGTTACTTCCTCAGGTCACTAGCTGCTCCGTGTCTGCCATCACCATACTCTTTAGACTTCTCGTTACTCACTGGTAGCGAATCCATTGCTAGTTAAAAATGTAAATACTCCCTGTTGAAATTGCTGTATGCTTTCTGCTCCCTAACAGGCCAGCACTTCCTGGGTGGCACCTCCTGGGTGGGTCATGCAGACACGACAGCTAGGAGGGAGGGCAGGAGGCGGCAGTTCCTGGGGAAGCAGGTTACTCTTCAAGAAAGAAGCCTAGTCTGGTCTTCAAGCAGTGGTGGGGGTGGGGCACTCGCCTTTAACAGAGGAGCAGCCACTTCTGTAGGGCCCAGAGGTACCTGGGATTCAAGTTCTGAATGCAGCCATCCTGACGTCCCCATCACGCATCTCAGGGTCCCTGTTCCTGACCAGCCCGACCTTGAGGCAGCACAGCACGGAGTAATCTGACTTCTCTGGAGCTCTGCCTGTCTTGGCAACTAGCACTAGGCCTGTGACTGCAGGTGGTCACTCCAGGCTGGCAGGAAAGGCCTCTGCTTGTCACATATAGCCTGTAATGGCTAGTTAATCAGCCTGTCTTTTTCCAAAGGCTGTTATTCCCAGCCAAAGCCACCCATTCCAATGTCTTCCGTCGCCTTGCGCTTTTCAAATCGCAGCTGCTTCCACGGGTACACCAGGCCAACCACCCCAGTGAAGTTTGAACTGCACTGCTGCCATTCGATTCCACCTTGAACTTGTGATGAAGTCATTGGTGCCAGCCTGCCTGAGGGTCACTAGCTCCAAAGCACAGTGTGTTTTCTCAGACCACTGCCCGCACCAAGTGTGGATCAGGTTCCCTGGGAACCAGACTGAGCTGTGCCGGCAGGAAGTTTACTGGGGGTGGAGGGGTTCTTGGGGAGCTGGACCCAGAAAAGGGGAGGTTCCAATGCAACACAGTTACAACAAAGGCCTCAGCCAATCCCCCTGGAGGAAGGGGTAGCACAGCACTGCCACACGTGCAGTTCTAATCATGGAAACAAATGACAATACAAAAGGCACATATTAAGTCGTTACCATGGCTAGCAGTAGGGTAGAGGGCTCAACAAAGAGGAGAAAGCCTGAATGAAGAAAATAGTGTACACATGGACTCTTTCACCACATGCACGTCTGTAAGAATGTAAAAATCCTTTTTTTAATGTGGGATTATGGCCTTCAAATTTTGGGGTTTTGTTTAAAAAAACAAAAAACAAACTTTTCCCAAAGCATTACAAATACCCCTAAAAATCATTGAGGAAAATAACCAGTTTTAGTTGACTTCACCGATCAGCCCACCTGCGGGAGCGCTCACACACGTCACCCTGCCTTCAAAGGACTCAAAGCACAGCGAGTTACAGCACCCAAAACACTTCCCGGTAAGTCCTCTCAACTGAGCTGCAGAGGAACCAAACGCAGTTTACTTCCAGCAAGGCATTCTGGTAATGGTAGGAGTATATTTGGGCAGAAGCCTGTAAAATGTGGATTTCACCACCACTACGAGATGAGTGAAGGAGACAAAGAAAAGTGTATGAAGAGGATAGTCGGACAATGTCACAGGGGTCTGGAAGTGATCATCCAATCTGAATGGGGCCCAAAGTAAAGTGTGTAAGTGGTGGGACAGGCAGCAATTCACGAGGATGTTTCTATAGAGAAATTTTGCAGAGAGCAAGGACAAGAGCTGAGCTAATTCTAGCAAAGCAAGACCAAGTGGCAATCAACCGAAGGTGACGGCAGTCAGGAAATGACTGGGAAGGCAAATGAGAGGCAAGGCAGGCCTGAGTGAGGGGCAGGGCCTGAAGTCCAACCCCTAGCAGGCTTTGCTGTGATGGGACGGAAGGGCCTTATGTTTATTTGACAGAAATAAAAGTAATAGAAATTGTTAATCCATATACTCTCGGTTAATGAATATGATCAAAATAGATCTATTTTGTCATTTAGTTATCTGTCCTTGAAACTGCAAAGATTTCCATGACATGATGAGAATAAAGATACTTCATACACATGAATGAATTGGATTTTAACAAGTATCTACCTTTTGTGGTCTCAAACTTGTAATTTGTAATGTCTGTAAGAATATCTTTGTTTTACTAGACACCATATTCACCTCTAAGCTCTACCAAGTTAAAATAAAAAATATGGATAAATGTGTACTAGAAAATGTTACTTCATTTCTGTAGCTACTTAGACAAAACAGGTATGTTCTAACAAACATGTGCTTAATCATACGCATAATCCTATCAGAGCACCAGGGCAGCTGACAACCTTGAAATCACCCTGAAAACTTTTCCTCCCCCAATATTTACCAAACTATCAGCAGAATTATTGAAGAATAAAATGATAATGAAAATTCAACTCAGATGAAACCAATTCTGCATCTAGTTTAAAGACGTATGATTTAAGGTAAAAAGCTCAACTACTGGTCACAAAATACCCAACAACACAACACAGTGGCTCAAAGAACAAAAAGTCAAGTTTATTTCCGTCGTGTTGAGGCGAGTGGCCTCAGCTGGTGGTGCAGCTGTCTCAGAAGTCACTCAGGGGTCCGGGTTCCTCCCAGCACGCTGCTCCCCAATCCTCCAGGACCCCGTTAGCATTTGCAGGGTTGGAAAGGAGACATTTCAGGTTCCAACTGCAGGGAAGGCAAGAGGCCAGCTAGGAAGCACGCTGGATTGTCTTCGGGCCCACCCTGGACCAGGACACACCATCTGCGCACGTCTCATTGACAGGAGCAAGGAGACTGAGCCATGTTGTCTGATCGTGTGCCTCAGGAGGAAAGACAGACTCTGGGGTGGTGGATGGGTAATCTGCCAAAAAAGCCTTTAGAGCAACACAAATGCCCGTGACTGGGAAGTAAGAAGTGGTTGTCCTAAGTCAGGATCATGTTTACCTCTGAGCAGGGAGAGCGTTTTGCTCAGAAGGAAATTTTGAGGTACTGGCAATATGAGTGGTAGTTACATGGATGCCCTTGTTATATTAATTCACTAACTTACTCTGTAGAAAACACTTTCAGTGTTTTCACAGCAAAGGTATTTTGTGTGTTTTTTAAAAGATT
This sequence comes from Rhinolophus hipposideros, assembly GCF_964194185.1. Taxonomy (NCBI): domain Eukaryota; kingdom Metazoa; phylum Chordata; class Mammalia; order Chiroptera; family Rhinolophidae; genus Rhinolophus; species Rhinolophus hipposideros. The sequence goes on along the minus strand of NC_138047.1, from coordinate 109,996,996 downwards.
TTATTGGGGAAGGGGAACAGGACTTTATTGGGGAACATTGTGTACTTCCAGGTCTTTTTCCAAGTCAAGTTGTTGTCCTTTTCATCTTAGTTGTGGAGGGTGCAGCTCAGCTCCAGGTCATTGCCAGTGCTAGTTGCAGGGGGCGCTACGCACCATCCCTTGCGGGACTCGAGGAATTGAACTGGCAACCTTGTGGTTGAGAGCCCACTGGCCCATGTGGGAATCGAACTCGCAGCCTTCGGAGTTAGGAGCATGGAGCCTGAGCCACCGGGCCGGCCCCTGCCTATTTGTCTTTTGATTGTAGAGGTTAATCCACTTAAATTTAAGTGATTACTGATAAAAAGAGACTTATATCTGTCATTGTGCTATTTGCTTTCTATATGCCTTATAGCTTTTTTGTTTCTCATTTCCTGTCTCTTGTTGTTTTGTGTGGTTTTTTTATGTATTGATTTTTTTGTAGTAAAATGTTTGAATTCTTTTCTCATTTCCTTCTGTATATGAGGAGTTGAAGTGGCAACCTTGTGGTTGACAGCCCACTGGTCCATGTGGGAATCGAACCAGCAGCCTTTGGAGATAGGAGCACAGAGCTCCAACCGCCTGAGCCATGGAGCCGGCCCCAGCAAAGGGGTTTTAAATAAAAGATCAATCTTGCTGCAAGAAGCTACACAGTCCAATCCTTACCGGATGTGTACCTCAACATACCTCAGTTAGTCTGGCAGATCAGAAAATGAGACCCCAAGGTGACATGTAACATTGATAACGTAGTGTTTGGAAAAGCAAATAATTGTAGTTTATTTCTACTGATTTCTGAGTTCAATTTTGATATTTATCGGGTATTAAATGGGCTTTCAGCAATGAAGTGCTGATTTACAGTATTTTATTTTTAAGACACAAGGATTTGATGTAACAACAGCTCAGCATTTGACAAGAGTCCAGGAATCACTAGGTCTCAGGTCCAGCATCATTCATGAGTAACCCACCAGCAATCCAACTTTCATCCAAATTCTACGAAGTAAGAATAAAATTGGTGGGACCCTGTGGCAGACGCTATGGTGGCCCACAGCCCCTGCCTCCTAGTCTTCATGCCCTGTGACTCCCTCCTCTTGAGCGTAGGCGGGACGTGTTCACTCACTTCTAACGATCAGAACAAAACAAAGGTGTTAGGATGTTTGTGATTATGCTACAGAAGACTGTAATGTCAGTCTTGCTAGGGACAGACAATCTTGCTGTCTTTGAAAAAGCTGCTAGACAATGAAATGCTGCCTTATGGAGAGAACCGTAGAAAGGAACTGAATTCCGCCAAGAACCCTATGAGCTTAGAAGCCAATGCATCCCCATTTGAGCTTCAGATGAGACCCCAGCCCTGGTGCTGAGACCTGCACCATAGCCCCACAGAGGACCTGGCTACGCTGTCCAGGCTCCTGATCCACAGAATCCATGAGATAACAAATGTGTGCTGTTTTCATCACTAAGTTTGCAGTTCTGGTGTTATATAACAGCAGAAAATAGAGTCCTTGTGAAAATCCACTATTTTTCCTAATCCAAAATACTTGACAGAAAATACCTTATCTTTTTTCATTATCTTCTCAATACATTTGTGAATACTAGTGTTTTTAACAGGATATTTTAAGAACATGACATGTTCATGAGATGGGCTGACTGCCAGAGATTTTGTTCAACAGAGACTTACTCATATTATACTACCAGGGGCATTTCATTGTTCTTATCAGTTTTTGAAAGGAAGTATATTTCCACCTGTCAAGTGCACACTGCTCTTATTTTAGAAAGCCAAGTATACAGGACAAAGGAGAAAGCTCTTTGATGTTTAAATATTTATCTTTCTTTACTATCCCCCACCACCATCATGCCTCCTAAAACACTATCGATTGCTAGGTATGTCGCCACACCCCAAAATTCTTACCAGTTCCTTTGCTAGTGACTCCTACTATAGTAAGACACGCAAGCAACAGATACCTGAATATGAACAGATCGAAATGCTAAGCGCTGCTGTATCTTAAGAAACTGCATTTACATTTGTCAATACTCTCCAATTATTTCATCTCAATATAATCAATTATCTCACTCACTTATAACTTACTCTGTAGAAAACAAATTATTGGCCAAGACTTACAAATTTAAAACAAAACTGCTTTGCTAGTAAAAAAAAAAAGAAAAAAAAAGGTATTCCAAACACTTCAGTCACACTTGTGAGCACGTCACTGCTTTTACTATTCTGTCATAATGCACTGATCTTTGCCACCTAACAGTTTACAAATTTCTATGGCAATGTAATACACATACTGTCAAAAACACTTCTCTTGGCTACCACACACAATAAGCAAATAGTCATCCTCAGTATCCGCGGGGGTGGGTCCCAGGACCCACAGGGATACCAAAATCTGTGGACGCTCAAGTCCCTCCCATAGAACGGAATGTTGATGTATAACCCATGTTGGCGTAATAGGCTACAGCAGGTTATCCCACACGGCACTTCATTTGCGTGGACTAAGTGTAGTGCTGGGCCTGTGATAAATTTAAGTTTTGCTGCTTCCTGGAACTTACTGGGATTTTTTTTCCTAATATTTTCGATCTGCAGTTGGTTGGACCTGCAGATGCAAAAACCTGTGGATATGGAGGGCTGACTGTACGATGTACAGGTTTAATGACGCCATAGCTCAGGCTGAAGCAACAGGCACAGTTAAACAGCTGGTCCGATTCGAAGAGGATGTCTGACAGAAGTGTCCAGAACAGAAAGACAGTGTTACATTTTCAAAGCAATGAAGAGCTAAAAGAATGTTAGATTTAGTGAGCTCAGTCAGCACTGAATGAGTACAGCGAGGGGGAGCTGGGCTCCACGGTTTGTAGGCAGAAGCTTCCTTACAATGTAAGTCCTACAGAGCAATTCTGCTCCATTTCACTTCCAAACCTTAGTCTTAAAAATTATTAACATTCAAAGTGACAAAAGATAGGTTCATAATTTTACTCACTCTTTTCACTCTCTCTCCAGTTCTTAGACTCCACTAAATCACCTGAATGCATAGCAGACATAATCTTCTGAGCAACACTGGAAAGTGGTATCTTACAGAGATCAAAGCCTACAAATGCCTCAGAACTTTCCATTTTCATAAATCCTAAACATAAAATAAACACAATACCCATATATTAATTTTGAAACTTCAAAATAAGAAACAAGTTATTTGAAAATGTTTATGTAGAGATTTTCATAAAAATTATTATATTAACAATCACAAGAAATAGGCATAAATCATCTCCGTTAATATAGACAGCATAGTAAGAAAGCAACGGTTAGCGGCTCAACTGGGATGTTATGGTAAACAAGTAACAAAGTATAGAACATATTTTCTAGGTAACCAGTTTTGAAACAATTTAAATACTTCCTGAGGTTTCAAACAAATGGCTGTTATAATCTTCAAACATATAAATAACATAAAAATTACTTTTAACTGACTTGCGTGATTATGATAAGACTCACAACCCAACATCCTTCCACTCACACTGGCCCCCTGGGCTAAGGGGGGTGAAGGTCTGGAAGGGACAGTGCAAATCATCAAGTAGCTGGTCAGACATCTAACATATCTGACACTAAACAGAATTTGCTAGTCCATGAGCAAGAAAACCAGGTCACATATTTTTTTCTACATTACTGGAGAAAAGAAAAATTTTAAGTAAATTCTCCACGCCAATGTAGAATAGAAAAAAAAAAAAAAGGAAAAAGTACTCATGAGGAGCTAAGAACAAAGTCTGACCAAATTTTTGCCACGAAGTTTTCAAGCATTTTAAGATCTACTTAATAAATTTTTAAATAATGTACAATAGGCAAACATTTTTGTTCAATGGATTATAAAAATTATCAGGGGTCATGTTACCTAAACATACCCATTTTCTGATGGTGATAGCTGAAAAATTCCATAAAGACCACCTATAACATAGTTTTTAGATATTAAGAGCAAGTAATCTAGTTCTAAAGCAAAAATATTCCTGAAAGTAATATATCTTATCTCTATAAAGCTTACATGGTAAGTAACACAGGCCATGTATAAACCAGGCACTAAAGAAACATTTGATGTAATAACTAATAAACTACTACAAATTATTTTATACCAACCCTTAAAATAATTTCTAATTGTCCAAATACTACACTTGTATCCCAACTAATAGCCCAACATTTAAGTGTTCTCACTCCTAAGAAGCTGATGAGAATAGCATTCTACATCTTTTGAGCAACCATGTCTAGGAATTCTGAAATTTCATTTGCAAGTCATTCATGTGGAAGTCTCATTGGAGTCACACACTGCTGAGATCTGTCTTGCAGAAATTTTGAGTCCCCAGAACCCAGCCTGTTAAAATAAACAATGAGCCACGGAGACTTGACATTCATTGTGGTCTAACTAAGAACATTAAGAATCTCAAAGTCTGTAGCAAAAAATTAGGAGGGAATACGGGCAGAATTTGACTTTACACTAAAGTGTGAAGGGACTTGGCTATTCCATATATTAAGGTCTGTAGCTTTAACAATGCTGATTCAAAGTTCTATAATTTTTTAAATAGCAGAAAAGTTCTATTTCTAAAAAAATTAGTAGATATAACTATTAAAAAATATTTGCATTTTATAATACAGTAGTGACCGCCTTATCCACGAGGGATATGTTCCAAGACCCCCGGTGGACACCTGAAGCCGCAGACAGCACCGAACCATATATACACTATTTTTTCCTGTACATACTACATACATACATACATACATACATACATACATACATACACACATTCTCACTTACAAGAAGCACTTTATAGCTTCTCTTAGGCATATCTGAACTGCCCGCATCACTATTCTTACACTTTGAGGCCATTAAGTACAGGAAGGGTAAGTTGGACACAAATACTGCAACAGTGGACCTAATAATCAAGACAGCTACTTAGTGACTAACAGGCAGGTCTTATGCAGCGTGGTGACACTGGACAAAGGGAGGATCAAAGTCCCAAACAGGATGGAGCAGGTATGTGTGAGATTTCATCATGCTACTCAGAATGGCAAACAATTTGAAACTTATGAATTGTTTATTTCTGGAATTTTCCATTTAATATTTTCAGACTGCGGTGGACTACGGGTAACTGGAACTGCAGATAAGGGCGGGACTACTGTAATGCTGTTTCCCTATAAGCAAAACGTTACCAAGACTAAGTGCCACCAAGTAAATGTTCAAGTCATGTACAGCACTGGTACTCTAAACAAACGTGTTACATAAGAAGAAAACGAACTGATATAACACTTGAATTCATTAAATGTTCCATTGACCTCAAATTTAAAATCCTAGTAGTGGTTATTTGCTATATTCTCCTCCTAATACATAAAACATTAAGACAGAGCATATGTAATAAAAATTCAGTTTTTAGTAATTTTCAATCTTTGAGACCAACAGCCTTAATCTTTGATTGCTTTTCTAAATTCTCCACAATCTCTTTCAGATAACCTTCATCTTTTAAAAAATATACGTATAATTCTCTTTCCATTTGATGCAATTTGTTAGATGCCAAAATTTTTCTTTTTGTTTTCACATCAGCAAGAATATCAGTAAGAAGATGATTTAGTTTATTCAGCTGAGATTCTACTTGATGAAACTGCTCCATTAACTCCTAAAAAGAAAATAAAAATGCTTTTAAAATTCAAGAACTCTTTTTACAATACCAATTATAAATTTTAAAATGTAATTTACAAGGAAAGAATATAAATGATATAATCATCATTCCCACAATTTTAATAAGCGAAACTTAATGAAAAATCCACAGGTTTAATATAAATTCTATGTAAGATCAATTGCAACAACTTCTGATAGGCAATTTTAAGTGATTCAAAACATACTCTTACTCCCTGAAGAAGACTTGATATGTAAAAACTGTTCTGCATATTCATACATTCAAAAATAGTCCTGAATGCCTGCCACATGCCAAGCACTGTTTTAGAGACTACAGATTACAAGAATAAACACCATCTCTTTCATGGAGCTTACATTGTACTCAACTAATCAAACCTTATTTCAGCCTAATCTGTTTATTCTAAACATAGGAGAATAATACAGAGAAAGCCTTGAAATACAGCAATTACCAGTGAAAAAGAATTACCTCATCAAAAATCTCCATTTTTTTTCTTTTTTTCACCTTGTTATAGAAGATTAAATTACATGTGACATTCAACAATCCTGACTTATCATGTCATTGTCCTGCTCAAGAACTTAGACGTGCCGGACCCATCACATTTAATCAACTGAAACTCCTCACTTCCTAACATTAAAAGCAATTTTTTAACAAGTTTCCATGGCTTTCTAACTAAGTATTCTACTCCTATACAATTTCAGCCAGTACTACCAAAGAGCTTCTCAGAAAATCTGTAGTTCAAACTACCTCAGAATGTTCCAGAGCTTCTCAGCACAGGCCACAAGCATGGTAATCACGTGGGTGCCAGTTATGAATACTGATTCTCGTACCTTACTCTGCTCAAAGTTACTCAGACTCTGCGACAGGGCCAGAAAGCTACATTTCAACAGGCTCCCACGTGATTCTAATGTGCAAGTTCAAGAATGACAGCTAACACCTGTCATAAAAGCCAGAGCACAGTACTAAAACTACATTTAAAAAATATCAAGCATATTTACAATAAGTGGTCTCCCTTTTAGGAAAAACTTGGTAAACTTGAATACAACGAGAAAAAAAATCTCACCTTTAATTTCAATACTAAAAACCTTTGTAACAATTGCTAAACTAATACTCCTACAGATACTGAAAAATATTCAACTTCATTAATAATAAAAATGTTAAGTTAAATTTGGATGGCATTTTGTACCTCACTAGGCTAGGGAAAACATTAAATAATGACATCCAATAAGATTATAGTGAAATCACCATATTTTAGTGATTCTAGGCTACAATCACATTTCAAAATATCCAAAACTAACATGCATTTTATAATCAAGAGTATCACGTCATTGTTATTGACCAGACACACATAAAGAATGCTGCATTACTGACATTAAAAAAAGTTTATAGTGGTAAGAACACTTAACGTGAGCTGTCTCCTTCACGGATTTTTAGGAGTGCAGCACAGAACTGCGAAGTACAGCACAGAACTGCGAAGTACAGCACAACGCCGTACAGCGGATCTCTAGAACATTTTCGTTTTGCACAACTGAAACTTTACACCTGCTTGATTAACAGCACCCCTTCATGTCCCCCTTCCCAGTCCCTGGTAAACCACATGTGCTATTCTCTGCCTCTATGATGCGACTATTTTAGGGATCTCATATAAGCAGAATCATGCATCGCTTATCCTTGTGACTGGCTTCTTCTACTTCGCATCATTTCCTCAAGGTTCATCCATGTTGTCACATACTGCAGAATTTCCTTTTTTAAAGCTGACTAATATTCCACTGTATGTATATACATTTTCTCTATCCACCCCTCTACCAATGAACATTTAGGTTGTTCCCACATCTTGGCTATTATGAGTAGTGCTGCAAAAAATGTGGGAATGCTAGTATTTCTTTGAGATCCTAATTCCAATTCCTTTGTTTAAATATCCAGAAGTGGGATTGTTGGATCATATGGTAGTTCTATTTTTTTTTTAATTTTTGAGGAACCTCCAAACTGTTTCCCACAGCAACTGCAACATTTTGCACTCCCACCAACAGTGTACAAGGGTTTCGGTTTCTCCACATCCTCACAAACACTTAATGTCTTTTTCTTTTTAAAATAGCCATCCTAACAGGTGTGAGATGATATCTCATTGTGGTTTTAATGCATTTCCCTGATGATTAGTGACACTGAGCATCTATTCATGTACCTGTTGCCCATTTGTATGTCTTCTTTGGAGAAATATCTGTTCAAGTCTTTAGCACACTTTTTAATCAGGTTATTAGTATTTTTTGCTATCATCAATATCCTCGATGTATAATGTGGAAAAATGTAGACCACTGAGTCAAAAAACAACACAGAAGAATTGAAACTGAATGTGAAGCTTTAGAAATACTCTATTTTAACTGCCTTATTTTTTCTTTTATATTCAAGAGTGATATGACAAAAATCTAGGTCTATATGCACTTAAGAGGGATCTTTTAATAAGTATGAAATAAAAATTCTAAGTAAGAAAATAGTCAGTTTAACTAAAAAAGTTTTTCCTTAGTAATTCATGAAATGACGGTGTACCATATGATCATTTCAATACTGCTGGTGGCATTGTAAACAGGTACAACTCCTTCAAAAAGCAGTATAGCGAAAAAAAAAGTGTAGACTCAAGAAACCCAATAGTCCTACTTCCAAGAATTTACCCAAAGGAAAGTGTCCAACAACAAGAAGCTATATGCACAAGATATGTATGTCTTTCAAGAGCAATCAAAAGAAAATGAAGATTATCCAAGAATCCAACAATGGTGGATTGGCTACAGAACTTGACACGGTAATTACATCAACGGAGTACTGTAACATTAAAAACTAAGAAAACTATTTAGAGTGAAATGTTTATTTCATAAAGGTATATAAAAAGGAATAAGAAAGATATATAAGTAAAGGTAAAAAGCACATACCTTGCAAATACTAACCAAAAGAAGGATGACATAGAAATATTAACATCAGATAAAAGAATATTGAGACAGAAAGCATAATAGGAATAGAAAGGGTCACTTTGTAATGCTAAATGGTTCAATTCACTGCAATTAAATTTACCAGGATAATAACTCACTGCAATTTTAAACTTGGATATAACTTATAAAATAAATTCAAATATAAAGAAAAAAACTCCTGGCACACAGTAGGCACTCAATAAACATTTACTGATTTAAAACAAAACAAAACAAAAAACTGATAGAACTAGGAGAAAATTTCAAATCCACAATCATACAAGACTTTTATACAACTATTTATTGGAACAAGACAAAATCAGTAATAGATTTAAAAAAAAAACGCTAATCACGAATATCACTTCATACCCATTAGTATGGCTATTACATATTTTTTTAAAACGGAAAATAAAAGTGTATGCAAGGATAAGGAGAAACTGGAACCCTTGTACATTGCTGGTGGGAATGTAAAATGGTGGCGCTGCTGTGGAAAAGTTAGGGAGTTCCTCAAAAAGTTAAACATAGAATTACCAGGGAGCCAGGTGGCTCAGCTGGTTAGAGCACAAGCTCTGAACAACAGGGTTGCCGGTTCGAGTCCCACAGGGGCCAGTGAGTTGCACCCTCCACAACTAGACTGAAAACAACGAGCTGCCGCTGAGCTTCCAGAGGGGCAGCTGGATGGCTCAGTTGGTTAGAGCGCAGGCTCTCAAAAACAAGGTTTCGGGTTCAATTCCCGCATGGGATGGTGGGCTGCGCCCCCTGCAACTGAAGATTGAAAACGGCGACTGGACTTGAAGCTGAGCTGCGCCCTCCACAACTAGATTGAAGGACAACGACTTGGAGCTGATGGGCCCTGGAGAAACACACTGTTCCCCAATGTTCCCGAATAAAATTTTTAAAAAACACAACACATAGAATTACCATATGATCCAGCAATTCTATTCCTAGACACATACCGAAAAGAAATGAAAATAGGGACTCAGATACTTGTACACCAATGTTCATAACAGCATTATTCACAACAGCCCAAAGGTGTAAACAGCCCAAGTATCCTTCAACAGATGACCAGATGAAAAAAATGTGGCATATACATACAATGCAATATTACTCAGCCATAAAAAGGAATAAAATTCTGACACATGCTATAATGTGGATGAAACTTACGAACATTATGCTAAGTGAGATAAGCCAAACACAAAAGAACAAATGTTGTATGATTCCACTTCTATGAAGTACTAAGAGTAACTGAATCCAGAGACTGAAAGTGGAATAGAGGGACTGAAGAAGATGAAAAAGTTCTGGAAATGTATAGTGGTCACGGCTGTATGATACTGGGAATGTACTTAACGCCACAAAATTGTACACTTAAAAATGGTTAAAACTGAAAATTCTTACATTTTGTATGTTTTATCACAAAAATTGTTTTGCTTACTGGAATAAAAATTATTAAAAAAATAATCACAAGTTTTCCTGTTTCAAGGAAAAGTAGACTAGTTATTCAGATCAATCCTCCCATAGGAAAAAAACGTAAAAGGCTAAATGAGGTATTTAAAAAAAAAAAATCAAACAAAACAAAAACTTCCTAAAAACAACAAAGAGATAAGACATCAAAAGGAACTACAAGTCCATAAAACAACCCAGATTGGTAAGGGAGCCCAGGAGCAGCTTTACTCTAGGGCAACTGCCAATCCTAAAAAATTAGAACCTATGATTCTTGACTCACAAGATGAATGGGAGAAAAAGAAAAGTCCAAGGTCTACGGAAAGTGTGGACTCAAACAGGAGACCGTGTTCACAATAAGCTAACAACTTAAAGGACACCAACGATCTTTTTTTATAACTTTTATTCATTTAAGTGTGTTTTTCCAGGACCCATCAGCTCCAATTCAAGTAGCTGTTTCAATCTAGTTGTGGAGGACTGTGGCCCATGTGGGGACTGAACCGGCAACCCAGTTGTTAAGAGCACCGCGCTCTAACCAACTGAGCTATCCGGCCGCCCCAATTCCAACAATCTTAAGATCAGGATGGCCCAGAAGTGCAAGAGCCCTTGGCTAGAATTAGGGCCCAGATAGGAATCACCTAGGTCCTCTAAAGACTCGAAGACTTTGAAACCAGTTTAAGGTTCAGAAGTGGCAGTGCCCATACTATCTAACAAAACAGACATGAAGGTAAAAGCATTGCAGGATCATTTATGTCATAATGTTAAGAGGTTCCCTTCACCAGAAAGACAAGTGTCTGTATGCCTCAATAAATGGCGATGGGACAATTTGGTTATTCATAGGGGAAAAAATAAATAAATTAGAACTCTACGTCGTACATAAAAATAAAGTCCTAGAGGATCAAAAACCTAAAATTGAACATACCTTAAGTAAAAGATATCATGATGTTAAGGGCAAACCTTAACAAGACATACAAAACAAGATATAAAAAGGACAAACCATAAAGAATGATAAATGACATCAAAATTAAAATACTAAAAAAAAAACAAAACCCAAAACCAAAAAACTATAAAAAGACAAGCCACAAATAGGGAGTGAATATATTTAACACACATAACTGATAAAGGATTTGCATTTAAAATATATAAATAGCTCCTACAAATGATTTTTTAAAAATAATCTGAAAGAGGCAAAGTGGACAGAAGTAATTTTCAGAAAAAGATGAATGGCCAGTAAACAACAGAAAGGAACCAATGGGATGCTATTTTGTATGCACAGACTGAGAAGTATATAAATCAGACAATGCTGTGATGAAAAGGATGTGCATAAACACCACCTTAGGACACTGCTGCTACAATACGGTACAACTGCTTCGGAAAATAATGTGATGTGCCCTGTAGAAGTGACCCAGTGACCCAGCATTCCACTCCTGAGTGACAGTGTATGTACACGCACATGCATGTGCAACTGGGAGACATGTAACAAGACTGTCCATACCAGTATGATCTACAGTAGCAAAAACTGGAAATAACCTAAATGTCTGTCAACAAAACTGATCATTAAATTATGGGATTTCATACAATGGAATACTAACTACATGAAAGAGAACACCAAGAATGAACTACAGCTTTGCATATATCAACATGCATGAATCTCAAAATCATATTAAGAAACAAGCAAGTTTACTGAAGAATGCGTACAATACCATCTATGTAAAGTTGAAAAATACATAAAACTAAACTATATACAGTCTAGATATATATATATATATGCAATAGAACTACAAGTAAGAGCAAATGATAAAATTAAGCATAGTAGTTACTCCTTAAAGAGAGGGGAACGCTATTAGGAGGACATGCTATCACTAAGCATATATCTGTATATGCATATATCTGTATATTTTAAAGACATAAAGACAATTGTCTAAAATAGGTGAAAAAATACAGGGGTGGTTTTATTATTTTTTTAAAATTCTTAGCATAAGCATTACCTATTTTCATATATCTAAAATATTTAATAAGTCTAAAAAATTCTGTGTACACTATCAAAACTATCTGAAAAACTAAAAGCTATAAAAAAGTAAACTTTGTATTAGGACAATGGGATTTGGGGTAGTATTTTCTTCAAGTTAACATTTTCTTTAGTATCTTTTACAATGAAGATTATTTTTTAAAGCATTTTTAATTACTACGGCAAGCACCCACCTGATCACTAAGCAAAAGCTGGTTTCCTCCCTGATACAAAGCATCACAAAGCATGTCCACATCGTTATTCAGTTTGGACACAAAGAAAGAATGTTCTCCAGCAGATACTGCCAACTGATCTTGTACTAAAGAAACATCCTGTTTTAATTTCTCAGCCATTTCCTCCAGTTTTCCATGGGTTATAAACAATTCCTTTTTCTTATTCTCTCCTTCTAAAAGTTGATAAAGCCTAAAATGTGAAAATAAAAAATTAGAGAAAAGAATCCTTCAGTCAGTACAGTTTTCAAAATTACAATCCACTATATTGGGGCGTCTTTGGGATAGCTAACAACTTAAAAAATATTAATCTGTCTGCTGCTAAATCAAGTAACTGAAAACATTCCAATGAAAATACTATCTCATTAGAAAAATACGTACTGTAATTATTGTATCTGAACCCCCAGTTTCCCATTCTCCCAAATTTTAAAATATAAAATTCTTTTTTACTTTAACTGACATTAACCTACTTCAAACAAAGTACGTTTCAGATACCTCCAAGAAAACACTTCTTTTACAGATACAACTATTCTGTAGCAGAAACAGTGACGAACTTTAGAAGCCCTAGGTCTGAGTTCTGGCTATTATGTGAAACCTGGATCAAGTCAACCTCTGAGAGTCAATTTTCACATCTTAATATCTACCTATTTTAAAGGATTGTGGTGGATTTAAAAACAAAAATTGGAAATATAAAAATGTGAAACAAAACAGAGCTCCATAAATAGTAAGAGTAAACTTGTTCCTCCAGTTTTGTTCACATTTGGTTGACAAATTCTTGATGAGCCATGATGTCACTTTAATACTTAAAACATTAATGGCAGAAAAATCCTACCAGGCAAATGGAAAAATGAGAGGCAGCACCTTCTACACACATCTGACAAAATGGGTCTGCTCTTTTGTTTAAAATTAATGTGTGTGTGTGTGTGTTTTAATTATTAGGTTGGTGCAAAAGTAATTGCGGTTTTTGCAATTATTTTTAACCTTTTAAACTGCAATTACTTTTGTACCAACCTAATATTTTAGCAAGCTGCAACAGACTTCCTAAAACTAGTTCAAGCCCAAGGCTGACAATTTTGTTCCTGTGAGATGTGACAACACAATTCTAGAGGGCGCCATTCACATAGGTCCTGACAATGCCACCCTCTGAAACTGCAACGAGGCAGTCCTATCTATGCCCCTCATTTCATTAAGAAAACAAAAGGATTAGATGATTTTCCTCTTGTCCTGGAGAAAAATCAGTAGGATCCAGGTTTTTTAGGCCTTTGACTACTCTAACCATCCAATTTCAGAATCCTCATACCATCAATTGCTTAGACATCCAGAAAAGGTGGAAAGTAGCATTCATTCTCATCAACTAACCGGACTAGACACAGAATTGAAGTCTTCCCTCTCTACTGTCACCTTCTCCAAATGCAATCCTCTACCCAGTAATACCTACTGTACACTAAGCTGTACTCAAACTTCCTGCTGTAGTTCAACTCCTGCCCCAAATCTCAAACAGGGCATCTAAATAAAGGTGCCTAAAGGTAGGACCTTGTATATATTCAATTCCTCCAACCCATCCACCTCAGCTCTACAGTAACTACTTCCAGATTTAACATGAAAGGAAAAGGGAGCAAAAAGGAAAAAGAGGCATAGAAAAGTGGGAGAATAGAAAGGCCAAAAGTGGAGTACAAAGAATTTTTTAAACTTCCACAATTTCAGTTCAAGCTCTCTCTAGTATTTTACAAAACAAACAAAAAAATATTAAAATGAAGCATACCTGTGAGCAGAATAATCCTTGCTATCAATGGTGTTCCTTGGATTTATCTGATGAGATATTGATGGGTCTGCTAGCATTTCTAATCGCTGGTGGAGCTTCGTATTACTTTGACTAAGTTCTTGAACTAAATTTTCAAGTTGACGGTGTATGTCCCAGTGCTTTCTCGATTCAATTTCATATGCTAACTGCAGAAGTTCAAATGATGCCTTTTGCTTTATCAACTGATTTAAAACTAACTCTTGTCTTGCTGTATAATAGTCTTGTTTAGCAATCTGCAGATCAAAATCTCCCTTTACAACTGGCATATTCAATAACTGGGCATTCTCTTTTACCACAGCAGGCAAGCTTCTGTCTTTTATACGAGTAATTTGTTCTTCAAGTTTCAGAATCTCACTGTTCAAGCTAGAAATTTTAGCATCCAAATTATCTTTGCCAAGAGCCTATAAAAAGAAAGCAATTACATTTCAAACTGTATATATAATGCTCAAGTAGTTTAAAAATTATTTTCACTTTCCATTTTAGGTTATCAGATAACATGCTCACTAATAAAAAATAATCTCGTGTTAGCAAAAGACAAAATCACAACTGAAAAAGGAAAAGTGTGGACTAAGACAAGGGTAAAGCCAGTATAAATTGCTAAATTTTAATGCTATTACTACCACATTTATACATAGTAATTAATGGCTACCAAAATAGAGATCTTGTCATGCTTGTCTTAATCAATAAAAATTATTAGCACTACTGATTGCAAATGTATGTTATTTAAGTTTTTCTTAAAATTAAAATAATCTCAGTAGCTATTCTTCTGGTCTGTCAGAAGATTACAGTCTTCTCCACAGAATGACAGGACTTCATACATTATCCAAAGTTTGTCAGTGATACTAACTTGGCGTTGGTGTTCAGTTTCACAAAGTTGTATTTTTACTCAACTATATAGTGGTTACATCACCAAGAACGCGAGTTTTCCCAGACAGCAGATGGGTATCTGCAATACACCTGTACATTCTCAACAGAGAATCAGGGTTTCAGTCTCCTGAACTAGACCTCTGATTTCATTAGCACTATGCTCCAGTCAGGGCAAACAAGGCAGAATACCCTGGCACACCAATAAGGTTATTTACCCACACATCGTAAAGGAAGTTTCAGTGTCGTCTGTATCTGAGCCAATACAAACGTCAAATTCAGAATGCATAAGTACTTTTGTTTAAAATTAGATGTTGTTGGGGTTATAACTCCTAATTCTGCCCTCCACTAATATGAAGACCTGTTTGTATGAAACTGACTTATCAGACTAAGCACTGAACAATTGATTTATTATATCCCCCTTTCTAAATATCAATATTCTATCCCCCATTGCTAACAATTACAATATGAATCCAGCCTCATGTCTCATGCTTACCTTGCTAGTGAGGCTGTGAAGATTTTCTTCTGCCCATTTTATACTTGACTTCATGCTCGAATTACTTGCTTTCAAGTGAATTAATTGATGTTGAGCACAAATGTATGCTAGCTGCAGCCTAGCCATCTCTAGCCATCTCTCCTCAAGGATTTCTTGATTATCACAAATAGATGGTGCTTGTATATCTAAAAGTTGAAAATTTTCTTCATTTGAACTTTCAACTACTTCATGTACACCCTGGAAGAACTGATTTTTAGTATATAAAGTTAATGCTGCTGTGCTTTGCTCTTCTTGGCTTAGGTATTTTTCCAAAGAAAACTGAGATAAAAACACCCGTGGATTTGTCCCTTGACCCAAATTAGAACATCTGAAGAACATCATCAATTTTGCAACTCCATCTGTAAGAACCTGAAGTTCATTCTTGATCTTAGTATTCACAGCATTTAGAATTCCTTGACTCTGCTTCAGCTTTTTAGTGGCTTCTTCTTCTTTAGCATTTAACCTCAGAGATTTGTGGTTAGTTACCGAAGCCATCAACTGGCCTTTATTACGTCGCTGAATTTTAAGGTTCTTTAATTTCTGCAGAGTTTGAACCTCAGCCTCTAATTTCTCTAGCTCTTTGTCATCCAGGGTCGGTGTCTTCAAATTAGAAGTTTTACAGGTTTTAAGAACTTCATCCAATGCTGCTCCTTCTAGAATAGGCTTGCCTGACTTTTGAAGAATGCTAAAAGCTTCCAATTCTTCTTCAGACAATACATTCTGTTCATTCACATTTCCACAAAACCACTTCAAAAATGAGTCATCTTCAACAGTCTCAAACAACCAGTCAAAATCTTCCCCATTAAGAATGTCCGCTTTGGGGTAGTCAATTTTTTTTAATGTTTCCACAAAATCTTTTCCACAACTCATGGTTTAACTACCCAAATTTCTATAAGTGATATGGGTTCATGGTGTTGGTATTTAGAAAATAAATCCAAATATAAACAAAACTAATTTTATATTAAGTCCATAGAGAAGAGGAAAAATATTTTGAGTCTATGATTTCTCCTAGGGTGGAAAAGACAAGTATTAGACCACAAATAAGGTGACCATATTTTTAAAAGGACAGTACAGAGAAGTATGAAAAAATAGACGGTACCATCTAACCCAGAGGTAGTTGTAGCTGAAATGTCTGATGAAGATGAAACAAACAATAAGGGTATCACCGCGTTTTGCCGTGTATAATGCGCACCACGTTTTTGTCACAAACTTTCAGGGGAAAAAAATCTTTTAATTTTTTCGTACTACCGTGTACAATGCGCATCCTTATTTTTATTTGGGCAAAAATAGTGCGCATTCTACACACGGCAAAATACGGTACTTAGAACTTAGACCACTGCAACAACAATGAAACCTAGTAAGGCCAAAGTCTTGTTTTTTCCAAACATAAAAGTGGTTTAATTTGTTATATTTCATTGAGCATTAGCTCAGTTTTTAATTCAAAATAAACAAGTCCAAGCCATGATGTGGTTAAGCAGCCTCTGTTTCCTGCCCTTGCTAAGAAAATAAAAACAAAGGTAAGTTTCTTGAGAAAAGTCAACTAAATATTTACCTCGATGAGTCAATTACCATCCGCCATTCGCACGAGAATCACTGTCGGGATAGGACCAACCTAGTGCAGGGAAAAGCAGGTTTAAAGTTGAAGAACTGAGCAATCATTAAATAAAAGCATTCAGACATGTTGCTTTTCAACAGAGGCACCACTGAGGGAGGAATGCACGACGATTTAACTAATCGAACTTCCGTGACGGTGGTTAAGTTGTACAGACAGACAAACGACCAACCTAACAGATTGGCACCAAAATCTCGTGGTGTTTTGTGTCCTTCAGTCCCGAAGCGTTCGCTGTTAGTAAGACACACGTCCACAACAACCAAGTCGGCGTCAAAGACAAACCGCATAAGCCCCGTCAGGTGATGGACTGACTCCGCAGAGCCCGCGTGCGTCGGCCCGCGTCCCCACCGCGCCTCAGGGACAAAGCGGGACCCGGGCCCCGGGACCCTCGCCCTCCCACGCGCCCCAGGCCTAGCCGGCCGGCTCCCTGCCCTGCGGCAGCCACTCGCGCGCTTGAAAGGAGTCCCCAGGGGCACCCACAAGGAGGGGCAGCCAGGTGGTCAGCGCCGCTCCGGAACTGCAAGGCCGGTGCCATTCACCTCAGGAACCACGGCTCGCGCCCGCTCAGCAACCCAACGCCCCGCTCCGCGCCTCGCACTGCCTCACGGGAGCATCGTCACTGCGCGCGCGCAGAAGGCTCAGGAGTGGCCGCGGGGGAGGGGAAGGAATGACCTCTTGCGCAGGCGCGGTATCGGACGAAGCGAGGTGGAAGGCGGGCGACTACTTGCAGGAAGCGAGCTGATTGGCTCTCTGCCGCGGGGGCGGGGCCGAGGCGCGCGTGGGGCGGGACTGGGCCTTGCGAGGGTCGCCTCGCAGGGTGGGGTCGGCCTCCGGCTGCCGGCGGGGCCTTGGTGCCCTGCACCCATCTGATGTGTGGTCGGTCCAGGACCAGCTTTCCCTCCCCGTTCAGCTTCCTGCCCTCCTGTACCCCAAGCCCCTAAAGCAATCGGAGCAGTGTTTGGTGGTCTTAAGGCTTCGCTGTTATTACTCACTTTACAATTTTTTACGATGAACGTTTATTTTGCAAAAGCAGTTTGAGGGTCAGGCCGACTTCCTCCACAATCCCATTTTCAAAATTAACTTTTAAAGACGTTTTACACTGAAGATGAAACATCATTTCCCAAGAGGATGCCGGAAGCAGGCCATGTGTAGTCATCGAAGGAAAGATTGCTGAAATAAGATTGCGAAGTTCTGTGCACATCTGGTTGATTACAGTCCAATGGAATAAGACCTTTTGGGTTCTCATCTGTATTGGAATTAATTTGCATCTCTACCAGACAAAAGTCATTTTTATTTACCAATCTTCCACAAATCAATGCCTAAATATGCAAGATTTGGATCCTGGTCGTTCCTACATGGTCAGTGCTCCTGCCACCCCCCCCACAACCCCCCCAATCCCCCCCCATCAAATGACTAAGATAGCTTCTTAGACAACGTCCTAGTCTCCGGTGACATTGGAAGGGCAGAAGTCTTCATGGATAATTTTAAAAATTATTTTTAGGAGAGAAAAAAAATGTCCTAAGGCAGACATCACCAATTAATCGTCAGTTGAAATACTTCCTATTAATTTGTTTTACTTTTTTTCAACTTTACTTTTTTACTCGCCTCTTCTAAAAGACAAAACAACTTAAAATGGTCTGAAAAATAAACATTACAGGGGAAAAAGTTTACGGGGCGGTGCTCGTCCTGAAATGGGGCAGGAAGTGGGTCCTGCCGGTGAGCTGAGAGGCTAGGTCAGAGCCCCTGGACCAGGAGAAGCCCCTCAGCCAACCATGGGGGCAGGGACTGGGGGAGGGGGCACAGTTGTGCAGCAGGAGACAGGAGCTGAGCTGGCTTGTAGGGAGGAAGTGAGGCAGTGCAGACAGTGCCTCCAGGAAATTTTGCTGAGGAGGCAAAGATTGAGGGAGAGCAAGAGAAGGAGCAGAATGCCATTAGATGGGGGGTGGGAGTGCAGAGCTGAGGGGAGGGTTTGGGTTTTGTTTTGTTTTGTTTTAAGATGGGAGGAACTTGAGGATATTTATGGACTGTGAGGAGGAACTTAGAGGACCAGAAGATGCGAGAAAGAAAAGGGGCTACTTTATAGAAAGATCCCCGACGACAGGAGAGTGAGACCCCCAAGCACCCAAGGTGGTTCTGGAAGCCCACTTTTCCTAGTGACTGCTGGGTCATATCCTGGGCCCACAAATTCTCCATACGATTTTGAATGACTGAAAGATGTTTGTGGGGTCAAAACAAACCCCACAAAAAAAAACACATAAAAATATAAAGTAAAAATCACTATGGTATTGTCTCCCAGAGTACAAATGACAAACACAATAGGTTCAACTATACAGACTTGGAAATTTTTCTTTGAAAAGTTGACTTACTAGGGCATTTCTGCTCTTGAGATTGCATTTGGAATTTAAGAAAGCAAATATGTTACATTTACTTCCAGGACAAGCTCCTTCCTCCTATCAAGGTCATATAGGGTTTTAATGGGGTACTTGCAGAGTCAAAAGAGAAAGGGAACTGGGGGATGAACCTCCCCCAGAAAGCCCAGGAGAATGGAGTGGAGGAAATAGACCTAAACAGAGAGCTGGAAGCTTCACGTGGTTTTGTTTTCTTTTTCTCTTTTTCTCCTTCCTGCAGGAATCTTTTTCTCCCACTGATATTAAAATGTACTTAAGGTTTTAGACGATGTTTTTTACATGTGTTTAAACTGTAGTCTGATGTTGAAGATCATTTGTTTGTAGCTGTACTTTCAGTGATGTAGCTGTACTTTTCAGTGATGGTGGCTGGACTCCATTCTTCAAGCAGTGGGGACTGGGGGCCGCTTCCCAGCAGAGGAGTGACAAGAGAGTTATGTTAGCAGCTTGATTCTGCAGGGACAAAAGTGACAAAAGGTGGCAAGACACAGATGAAGGGAGGCTCCAATGCACTGGGGAGAGGAGGAACGAGCTGGCTCAGGGTACCCAGGGCAGAAAGCCTCCCTGAGGGCAGAAGCCTGGGGCCTGCTGGCCAGAGAAGCCTGGATGACTCCAGGTTTCCAACTGAGCAAGAAAGTGGCACTCCTTTTCATCCTTCCTATTCTGAAGAAAGCAGAAGATAAGGCTTGTACTGCGGGGTTGGAGGAGAGTGGGTGAAGAGTGAGTCTGTCTTCCATCATGTTGACACTCAGGTGGCAAAGGTGAAAACTCAGTCCTCAAACTCCGGAGCTCACCAAAATGGCCCTAAGGGTTGGGGGGTGCGGAAAGTGGTAGCAGAGGGGCTTGGGAGGGGGGATGCACTCTCAAAAAGAGCCTTTGAACAGGCTGAGAAGAAGGCAGGGAAGCACGAGGAATTGAGAGCCACTTGGAGCTAAACAGGCCAAGTGGCATGATCCCATTCGCATTCTGGAAAGATCCCTGTGGGGCCAGGGTGTCCTGGGGGCCTGGCCTGGCTCAGGACTGGGAATGAAGGAAAGGAAACAATGCTGCTGATTAGCCCAGATGAGACCAGCCCCCAATTTGGGTGGCCATAATCCCAATAAAAATGTGATGGGAAGGGGCACCGGAGACTCAGGGCCTGCTTCCCAGAGGGGGCTGCAAGCTGAGCCGAGAGCTGAGGATGAGGTGCTGGGTGCTGAGGGCAGCAAAGGCAGGAGTGTGTTGAGTTGAAGGTATAGGAGTGGATGAACAAACCAAGGCACCCGGAGCTGACGGGGGCAACAAGACTACCCGAGCTTATTCTTGCTGCCAAGAAGACAGAGGCAGGTGTCCCATTTTGGAGCGCGCTTGCTAGGCCTAGAAGGTGGGGGTGGAATGTAGCGAGAGGGGCTTCCCAGAGGACCAGGGTCAGACCTTTTGGTGGGTGACCTGGGGAAGGTGGGTACCTTCCCTGAGCTTGTTTCCTGCCTGTGACATGGGCTAGTGTGAGTGTGTCAGGTCCTAATTGCCTCAGGGCTTAGCACAGCTCCTGCAGCCCTCAGGCCTCAGTAAGTAGTGGTGATTTTAAGTCAGTAACATTTGGAATTCAAATGGCCCCCCCTTTACATTCCCAGTAGGAAGTCCCCTGTGTTCTAGGGGTGCCCCCATTGGGAGTCACAGGCTCCAGAGGCCAGCGTACTGCTGCCCACTGCTCCCTGAGGGAGGAGCAACTCAGATCCTCTCCCACAGACACTCTCAATCCTTCTGCAGGTCCCTGCAAGCCATAGCCAGTGTGCTGTGGCCCCATGTCCAGCGTGGCAGCCCTGGTCTCCCAGGACAGCCCATCACTCCAAGTGGGCATTTCCTTCCTGTTAACTGCTGGGGCTGCGCTGGCTGTTCCACACCCCTCCCCACACCACAGGTCCTGATGGCAGGAGGCAGAGGCCATGCCTAGGACATTCTGGGGACACTGAGGACAGGTCCAGGGAGGGTTTCTCAGAGAACCAGCAGCCACTGTATGGGACGGCACATGGAGGCAGGCCAAGGGCACCCACCAAGGGCACCTGGCTGGCATGGAGTGCCCTAAGGGCCAAGCTGTCTTCATGAGGCAGTGCCCAGCCGCAGGGCCAGAGGCAGCCTGAGTGCCAGCAGAAGAGCTTCTGGTTGGCAAACAGGCATGTGTATGTGGGGGGCTGTGGGGGTTCCACCTTCATTCAGCTCCAGGTGTGACCGAAGGTTCTCAGTGGTGGCCAGCCAGCAGGTGCCGGAGGACCACGACCATCGACCGGGTGTCCCAGAAAGCAAAGACATGGGTGGGGCAGCAAGGCTCCAAAAGCGGCCAGTTGGCTCAGGCTCCCTACAGAGGCCAAGGGGAGGAGTCAAACACAGTGATGGAAAGAACTGGAAGCCAGAGGGGTGAGGTATAAAAATCTGTATTTATATTACAAAGACAGAAGGTACAGCACAGCCCCTCCCTGGGAGCAGGCGGGTGGGTGGCCCATCTCTCTCCAGGGAGGATCTTGTAATGTGCCCACGTGGCCAGCACCAGGTCCCCTGGGCGGCCCCCGACTCTGGCACGGAACCTGCCTTAGTGCCCTAGACGTGGCCCAGGGTCAGAGTCCTGTGTGCACAGCAGTGGGGAGGGGACCCCAGGGTAGCCGGCCCAGAAATACGCAGGGGGTAGGGAGTGGGGGCAGTCTGCCTCACCCAGCAGATAGGGTTGTCTGGGGCAGGAAAACAGGGCAGGGCCCTCAGGGCCATAGTTGGGTGTGGGGCTCCATCTGCCCAGGAAAGCAGGCTTGGGCACCATGCCTCCAACACCAATCTGCAGAAACAGGGCCAGGGCTCTAAGGAGGAGCCTTCCTGCAGCCTCCCCAGCCAGCTGGGCCTACACCAGCTTGGTGTGACCTGGAGTGCGGGTCACCTTCCGATGACGGTGGAGACCCAAACCTGAGCCTGCTACAGTGGCACACACAGGCGAGAGGGCACAGGGAGAGAGGGTGCTGTCTGGTCCCTTGCTTTCTACAGACCCGACAGCTCAGGGGTGCTCTTAGCAATCCATCCACTGGATCCCCATGGCCACCAGTGACAGCCAACTTGTGCAAATGGCAGGAGCTGGACGGAGGGGGAATGGACGTGTAAGTGCTAGCACCACAACCTGTCCCCGAGGCACCCCTCACATTTCTGCTGTGTGGGGAGGTCATCTGGGACCACAGCACCCCGGGTGGCCAGTGAGGCCACCTCTCCGGCCCATATGGGAACCATGGCCTGAAAATCCACAGTGGAGCTGCCAGTATGGTCAGTTGAAGGCCAAGGCTGGTCACAGGGTAGGATTCTGCCGGCCGGGGGTGTTGGGGGGTGGGGTGGGGAGCTGCTGCTGTAAGATGCCTGGACCTGTGAATCCTAAAGCAGGCCCTTACTGCAGGTATTCCTGCCCTGCTCATGGTATGGGGAACACTCAGTGGACATGCTCAGGCAGACAGGGCCCCTGGGACCCCTGTGCAGCTAGAAGGAGGCGCCAACAGAACAGTTTCCTTACAAGCACCAGCAAGAGGTGTGGACAATCTCCCGAGCTCCTCCGAGCACTGCCCCCACAGGCCTGCTCGTCACCTGCCATCCTGAGCCCACACAGGGCAGGTTCTGGGCCAGAGCTATTTTCAGGGGTTAGGCCACCTACCCTGGGGTGTCTCGGCATGGCTGAAAATAAACACGATCTGGAAATGGGTTACAATGCTCTAGAGAGGGAGCCAGACACTGCTGGATCAGCCCACTCCCCGAATATTGCTTACTGCAATATGTGGTCCCTGGAACAAGGACTTGGGAACTAAAGGCCAGAAGCTTCCTAATGCCCGGGACTGACCACCCAGGGTGTGCTGTTTTCATCAGCTGCCAATGTCTGAAATCTAGAGCCCTCTCCCCCCAGCCTGGGGAGCAGGGAGAGTTCAAGCTGGGTACAGGTGGGAACCTATTTCTCTGGTTAGCAGCCCCTCCCCTCACCCCACAAGGAGGCCAGGCTGCATAGCAGGTTCCCACAAGCTGCTGGGGACATGACATTGTCTGTCAGTGACTGGGTCATGGTTCCTCCTGCCAAGTGAAAGAAAGCAGCCCCACTGCCCAGTGTAGCCCCTGACCTGGCCCTGTAATCTCTCACTCCCAGGAAGTTGTAGATGCTGGGAGAGACTGTCCCATGGGCAGAAGGCGTGGAGGGCATCCCGTAAGCCACGAGGGAGATGCTGGTGGTGTGGTTGGGGTGGGGCCAGACATGGGACACAAGGCACACTTGGACGATGGTGACAAACAGATGAGTCCCTGAGACGCTGGGTCGCTCCCACCCCTTAGCAAACAAGGACGCAACAATGCTAGGAAAATAGAGTACAAAAATCTCGTACAGGAAATAGAAGCGGCAGCACACGCTGACGGCACTCAGCGGGAGGCTTTGGAGCTGTTTTCTCTTCTTAAAAACGTTTCTTTTGTTTTTTGGGAAAGCATCTCTCCCAGGAGCCCTGCTCTGGGCTGCTAGGCAGGCAGTGCAGCCATTTTTTATTTATTTATTTATTTATTTTAAAGGGATGAGAAAGCCCCTGAGGACCCAGTTGCTTTACCTCTCCAGCCCCTGCGACACCTCAGCCCCTGCTGGGAAGAGAAGCCCCCTTCCTTGTGCAGACTGGGCAGGTGACCAGGGGTGGGAGGGGGAGCCAGGCACAGGCCAGGGGCCAGAGTTTGCCCAGAGGACCAATGAAGGCCAACCACCCCTGGACATGTGCCCTCTGGTTCCCAGGGACCGCTGGGTCTGGTGACCCTGTGTGTCTGCATGTGTGTGCGGGCAGGTGTGCCTAGGCGTGTATGTGTGTACATCTGAGGGAACTAACAGAGCAGAAGCTGCCTAGCTGGGTGTGGGACGGCCTGGCCTGCCCCAGGAGCCCAGCCCTGACTCCTGACACCCATGGGGTGCAAAAGCCCCTCCCCACCCTCCTGCCCCAGGGTGCTCACCCGTGGCCCGCCCTTCATGGATCCCTTTGTCCATGCTTCAGGAGCCTAGATGGGCAGATGGACGGATGGAGAGCCACTCCCTTCCTTCCTTCCTTCCTTCCTTCCTTCCTTCCTTCCTTCCTTCCTTCCTTCCTTCCTTCCTTCCTTCCTTCCTTCCTTCCTTCCTTCCTTCCTTCCTTCCTTCCTTCCTTCCTTCCTTCCTTCCTTCCTTCCTTCCTTCCTTCCTTCCTTCCTTCCTTCCTTCCTTCCTTCCTTCCTTCCTTCCTTCCTTCCTTCTTTCCTGGGTCCACTCCTTTCTCCTGGGAGCCGGGATAGGGTCTGAGCTCCCACAGTGGTCATTAAGCCCCTTACACGGCGCCCGCCGAGGTTTGCAGCAATGATATTTAATACTTCTGGAATGATTAGGAATCTGAGAACAAACCGTGGGCGGCTACGCTGGGCTCCAGGATGTGGGAGCTGGACCCGCCCCCTGCAGGGGTCCCTGCCCAGCTGGCAGGGGCAGACGGCACAGTGCACCTTGACAGGCAGGCAGGCGGAGGTGGGCAGCCCAGGAGGTGGCTGGAGTTTCCAGAATGGCACAGCAGTGGGCCCAAGGAGAGGCTTGAGGGCTGGAGGGTTGATGCACTTGGCTGGATGGGCAGGCGGGCCATGGAGCAGAGACCACTGGGCCTACGAGAGGCCGGGGCAGCCAGGCCGCCGGCACGGGGGCCCATAGCCACCGTCGCTGCAGCCACCACTCTGCAGGCTGCAGTGGTCGTCCACGTCACTGCTGCTGCCAACACTGTCCAGCTCAGCGGGGCCAAACTCCATGCCCTCGACGTCCACTTCTGGGGAGAGCAGAGGGGAGGGGGTCAGGCACTGTGAGGGTGCCAGCGGGACTCCCTCCAAAGTTAGGGTCGTCTCTGCCTTTCGTGGAAGCAGAGGCTCTGGGTGGGGGTGCAGGAAAGATGGGGCTCCTGGTCTGCTGCTTGGTTAAGAACACAGCCCCTGAAGCACCATGCCAGGCTGGAGCCCAGCTCTGGCCCTCCTGTGGGCAGGTCACCTTGCCCAACTCGTCCCATTATTTCTGTCACTGCACACAGAGTGCTTGGACGGTGCTGGGGGACACAGTGTCACACGGGAATGTGCTGCCCACTGCTGTTATCCGCCCCCTCCCTGGCCAACCCCACCTTCCCAGCTTCCCACCTAGGGGTTGCAGGAAGGAAGCACGTGCCCAGGTCTGTGAGGGCTGCCCCCACGTCCCCACCTTGCTCTGAGTCGTCGGTGGAGACAGCGGAGCCGGTGCTGTCCGTGCGCACGCGCTCCAAGCTCTGCACTGACAGCTGCTCCAGGCGCCTCTTCAGGAAGCGGTGCTCCCGCTGCAGCTGCTCCTTGATGCTCAGTGCCCGGCGGTCCTGCTCCTCTAGTTTCTGGGGGGGTGGAAGCAAGCCGTGAGCCTGGGGGCTACCCTCAGACCCACACTGAGGCACTGAGGCCTGGGCGGCTTCCCCATCCCCAACATGGCCTGGGCCCAGGGCCACCGGGTGCCCAGTCCCTGTGGGCCCCAGAGGCTGGATACACCCCCACTGGGTTGTGACACTAGGCGCCACCTCCCAGCCCAGTGCTCTGTGTCTGCTGACCAGCTCCAGGAGGTCCACAGCCACCAGCCAGCTGGGCCAAGCCAAGTCACAAGTGGTCCTGAAGCCCTGGGACAGCGCTGCCCAGCTCTAGGCTGGCACCTCCTCCCAGAGGACAGCAGTGCCCATGCAGCTCTTCCCTGCACACACTGTGCCCACTGGCCTGTACCTGCCCACCTGGCCCCCTCGTCTTCTCCACAACTTCCTCTGCACTGAGACATTGGATGCTCTGGGAGGGCCCCAGAACATGGGCTGGGCCTCTCTTGAAACTCCTGCCACCCTGCCTAGGGATGCCCATACCTGTGCAGGCCCCAGAGGCCCTCCTGTAAGGGGACCGAGACCTGCCACGGTTGGCCCAAGTATCACCGGACCCCGAAAACAGCAAGTCTCAGTCTCAGACCTTGGGGGCCTGCCCCAGGCAATGTCTCACTTGGCCCACAGCCCACGGCCAGCCCCCCCACACCAGCCCTGCCCTCTGCCCCCTACTGCTGGGTGCCTGCTTCCCACTGGGCGCTCAGCATCAAAGGAACCTCACCCTCCTCGCCCCACTTCTCCTTCCAGGGGCTGCCCCTTCATAGCCCAGGGCTCCGGAGGGGAGTCTGTCACCCACCTCCACCTTCCCCAGCCCAGAACTGCCACCTCCCACCCCGACCCCCACCCAACACCCCACACCCACACCCACAGCACGTGCCTGTGGCCTCCCGACCCTCAACAGCTCTCGCGATTGCACCCCGCCCCTGCCTCGAGACACCCCCCCCAGGCCCGAGGTGCCCCTGCTGGGCAGCTCCCCACCCACCCTGCATCACTGGTCACCCCTGGGTACACAGGGCCAGACTGGGGTCAGCCGTGGCCGCTGGCCGGGCAGGGGTGGTGGGCAGGGGCGGTGGGCGCGGCCCTGCTCACCTTGATGTGTGTCTTGGCGCGCTTCAGGAGGCTCAGTGTGGTGTGGCGCGTGCTGTCGGGGCCCAGGGGCACCAGCTGCTTGAGCTGCTCCAGGTACAGTCTGAGTTTGGCTCGTCTGAAAGAGCCAGAGACAGAACCGTCAGGCCAGGCAGCCCAGCCCTCAAGGGCAGTGGCAATGGCGGCAGAGCAGGAGGGTGGGGGGTGCCAGCTCGACTCCTGCACAGACTTGCTGAGGGTCCCCTTCTGGAATTCCTTCCCATCTGGCTGGCAGCAACCCAGCCCTTGGAGCAGCCTGGCCCTCACAGCCCTCCAGATGTCCCAGCACAAGAAGAGGACCTATGGTGGGGGCCAGTGCGGCCCCCCAGAGGCTCCGCGTGCCACGGCCTGGCACTGCCCAAGAGCCTTAGCTTACCCTGCTGTCACCACCCTCCGCAGTGGAGTCTGGGGGCTGGAGTTACAACCCAGAGGAGGTGGGGGAGGTGCGGGGTGCTGGTAAGGCTGCTTTCAGAGATTCGGGCTCCTCAGACCAATTTACATTCCCTGCCTCACCAAGGGCAGGGTGCTCACTGGTCACTCTCGTCACCACAGAAACATGAGTCCATCCGGGTCACGGAGGGCCAACGACTGGCCCCTCCCACCCTGAGGCTGGTATCCCTTTGGAAACTACTTCTTTCCAGATTTTGTCCCCACGTCCACCCAGATGAATGCAATTTTTCCACAAAACTGGAACCATAAGACTCAGAAATGTCTGTTCACATAGGGGCCTCAGGCCTTGTGCCCTTGTACAAATGCTGCCTTTCCTGGCTCATCTTGTCTGGGGTGGGCAGGCGGGTAGAGACGGGGGGGGGGGGGGGGAGGCCAAAGCTCATCCCCAGAGCACACTCTGGCCACCAGGATGATGTGAAATCCGCCCGCCCAGCATCCCCAGGGAGTCAGAGCCCGTAGTCGGTTGAAGCTGTTTCTGCTCAGCTTAAGTTCCTACACGAGGACGGGGGGTGGGACTGCCCTGCTGAGGCCCGTGTGGGCACACACTCCCCCGAGGGAACACCAACACTGGTTGTCGCATCTTTTCATCTCCATTCCCTATGTTCCAAAGCCCCAGCAAAACCACAGTCTTGCTCAGCCTTAGAGACCCTGGGAGAAAGCAGGCAGGATGGCCACCTCCTCTGGAAGAGAGCACCCAGGGCCTGAAGGCAGTCCGAGTGCAACCCTGCCATGCAGAAAGGCTGACTGTGCTGCCACTCTGTGTGTGGGCTCAGTCTGTGTCCCACGTCCACGCAGCACCTGCCTGCTGACCAAGCATCTCCCCACCCAGCACCCTGGGTCCTGGAAGTTCTCCGGGTGAACCAAGTTAGGACATAGGCAGAGGCTGTGCTCAGCCTCGAGGCCATGAGGAGCTGAGACCTGAACTGCCTGGGCCCTGGGGACCTGCATGCGGAGGGTCCTGGGCTCTGCTTCAAGGCTGAAGGGTCTTCAGAGGCAAGCCCTCACCTCTACATGGCACAGTGCTGGGGAAGGGAACGTACTGCAGCGTCCGGAAGTCACACCTCTGGGTCCCAGGCCACTGCTCCATGACCCCCTGATCTCCCAGAGTCGGGGAACCTCAGCCTCCTCAGCCCGGTGCCCCGCTAAGGATGAGGCAACTAGGAGCAGAGCCCTGTGCTCCAGGAAGGGCTTGCTAATCAGGGACCGCCCACCACCCAGTCACAGTGAGGCCCCGTGTCCACTCATTCTACAGCAAATGGCAGTTCTTACAATCCACGTTTAATACATACTCAGTATGTGATCTCTGTGAGAAATCAGAGAACGCAAATCAGCAGGGGGAAAAAAGAATGAAAAGTACCCCAAATCCCACCACCCAGAGACAAGCAACGATATCACCATTCCAGTAAATTCTACATTTTTGCATCATGAATGTTAAGTGAAAAAAATTGGCATACAGAACCACGTATGTGACAAGTGACCCAATATTGTTTTAAAAAATAAAGCAGCAGACGCACACGAGAGACTCAACAGGACACAATGAAGAGCAGGAAGCATGCGTCTCCAGGTAAGGTGCTTGGCAACGTTTATTTCTTTGACTTTGTGCTTTTTTTTTTTTTTTTTTGTATTTTCCAGGTTTTCTATGCTAAAAAAAACCACATAATACTTTTACAATCAGAAAAAGACACATTTGTACAAGAAAGAAAAAACACAGCTAAAGACAAGTAACAGTGGAAAAATATTTGCAATACACATAAAAGACACACGGTTAGTATTCCTGACATTTTGTGCTCATACACATCAAAAATAAAGAGGAGTTTCTTGATGTGAAAACGGGCAAAGGACACAAACAGGCAAGATGCAGAACACAGACGGCGAGCCTAACACAGGACTGACTGCACCTCAGTTTCTAGGAAATGAAAACTCACTGAGGAGACAGGAGTTTGGGCGGGAATGAAAAGCAGTGACTGGTTCTCGGGCAGGCCAGTGCCTGGGTCCCTTCATGCTTCATGGGTGGACGGCAGTTCTGAAGGGCCATGGCAGCGACTCACACCCTGGACCCGCATTTCTACTTCTCAGTTTTGGTACCACAAAGCTACCCCCCAATATGCAAATGTCTGTGTACCCAACGTTCACTGCAGCACCGTCTGCGTTAACCAGAGAGCCAGGCTAAGAACCCGCAGCGCAGGCGCGAGTCCTGTGCTGGAATCAGCACGAGGAGGCAGAGGAGAGCCCAGGGACACAGGTGGGCAGTGCTCAGGAGGTGTCAGGTGCAAGGTCAAGTTAGGAAATAGCGGATAACAAGGTCTCGTTCTTATCCAAGTTAGTACCTGTGTGGAGGAGGATGCAGGCGTGGTCTCCCAGCTGCCTAGGATGGCTGGCGGGGGTTGGGGGGGGGCATAGGGGAAGTCCACGCATGTCCGTGATGTACATGAACGGTCTGCTTTGGAAATCATAAAGCAGACACTTCTCAAAAGACAAAGAGGCCGCCGGACCCTACTGTGTCATGTTTAATGCTGGACAACATGCCCACCCAGCCCCGGAAGAGATGGCTATGGGGCCCTCTGCAGGTCCCCACCCTCCTGAGCCCCCGTCCTGTGGGGAGTGGGCATCCCCAGGACCTCTCTGGGCTGGAGGGGTGCCAAGACCTTGCAGACCGGGGCTGTACTGGGCTCCCGCTAAGCCCTCCTCTGAGAAGGCTACATGGCCCCCGCCCCCCGCCAGAGCCCTGCGGTTGTCCCCAGCATCCCCAGGAACTTGGAAAGCCTACCACTGCCTGAAGAATCCCTGTGTGGACGCAGGAGGCAGAACCTGCCTCTGGGAATCACAGCACTCATGTTCAGAGCGGCTCTCGTGGCTGGCCACAGCCCAGCACTTGATACGGCCCTTCCCAGCGCCTCACCACAAGCCCCGCTCCCCGCAGGAGGGCCACTGAACACGCCTGGCCAGCCGGGCTGTCGCATTGGTGGCAAGGAAATGCTCTGGGGGGGGGGGGACAGGGAGCAAGAGTAGCCCCTTTCTCCCGTCCTGTTCACTTGCATTTTCTAGCTGTGAGGTTTACAAAGGCCACATGTGGCTTTATCGGGAGGGACCCACCCAGGACCTGGACAACCATCTCCATGCCGGGGAGAGGTATTGGGGGCCTGACTGATGCCTTGGGCTGGCCTTTGGGGTGGGCCTGCCACTCCAGGGGGCGCTGAGGGCCCCCTTCCCCCACACATGCAAAAGCTAAGGCCTGGAGCTGGGGAGGGGGTGGGTTCATCCTGTCAAGGAACATGTGACCTCCATGACCCCCAGGCCACTGGGTTCAGTAGGCAAGTATTCTTCTTAGCAGACCCGCTGGACCTGCTGTCTAGGAGGGAGGAGGGGAGGAGGGCCGGGCCAGGCTGGGGTGGCCTGGGGCTGACCAGCCCCCCCGCAGAGCAGTCCCTGCAGGCCCAATGTGGGCATGCCTTCAGGGCCTGCCTCCCTGGGGGCTGGCCGGTGACCCAGCCAGGTGCTTCCTTCCTTCCTCGGGACAGCACACAGCCCTTCCTGTGGCCAGCAGCCAGGAGCATCTGGCATTAGCACTGGGCAGCCACAGGTACAGCTATGACCAAGGTCCCTGCCAGGGTCCCAAGCTCCAGGTCTGTGGGTTCCTCAGGGCTGTCCATACCTGCCTATTGGCCAGCCAGGAGCAGAGACCCATGCACGGGGCTGGGGGCGGCCTAGAGACCAGGCTGCCCATCATCCTACCTCGTGTCCCAAAAGGTCCTCACAAGGTGCAGCCTAAAGGCGGACTCTGAGAGAAGACGGCTGAGGCCAAAGCCAGGGTCAAGGGGCAGTTGCAATGTTCCAAGCCTACCCCGTCCTTTGCTGAAGGGCTGTTATGCCCTTGCCACCAAGCTCCTTTAATGTCAACCTCTTTGTCTGCCCGTTTGAGAGGCACCATCCGCAGGAAGACTTCCCCAGAATACCCCATGTGCCTGCCCAAGCTCCTGGGTCCCCGTCAAGGCTTGTTGTCTCCTCCGGCCTGGCAGTGACCCAGGGCCTGCCTGGCTGTCTGGGCTCCTGCACCTGCCCCACCTCTGTGGCCTTGGAGCCCCTCAGACACACAGGGCCAGTCCAGGAAGTGCAGCTCCTCTAGAGAACACGGTGTTCTGTCCCTGGCCAGCACCCGCCCAGCAGAGGCCTGACCCCAGGGGAGCGGAAGTTGGCGCTGCCATGGGTGTAGATGTGCCTGTGGCAGGGGCAGGGGGGCTACACAGAGACCTGGCCAAGCTGCAGAGCAGGCTGGGAATGTTCAACTAGTATGCAGACCCGAAAGCAAGCGAGAGAGAGAGAGAGACAGAGAGAGACAGAGAGAGAGAGAGAGAGACAGAGAGAGACAGAGAGAGAGAGAGAGAGAGAGAGAGAGAGAAAGACAGAGACAGAGACAGAGAGAGACAGAGACAGAGAGACGGAGAGAGAGACAGAGAGAGAAAGAGAGACAGAGACAGAGAGAGGGGGAGAGAGAGAGAGAGACAGAAAAAGACATTCTCTGTCTCTCTCTCTCTCTCTCTCCAACCCAAGAAGGGAGGAAAGAGCTGGCCCATTTTGCAGATGGAGCAAAGGTCTGGAGAAAGCTTCTGGCCAGCATCCCTTGGGGATCATCCCTGGTCCTGGCATCGGGGTTCCTGTCTGTGGGGCCTCCATGCCCACCCACAGCTCCCACCGTCGCTGTGAGATCAGTCCTGACGCTACCTGGTCACAGGGGGTGAGCTTGCCAGTTCCTCGTCCCCACTGCTGAGCAGGCCCCAGGTCAGAGACCCTGTGGGCAGCGTGAGGCCTGCAGCCAGGCTGGGCCAGCCAGGGGAGGGATGCCCAGCAGCAGAGGACGTCAGGCCCGGGGTGACTGGGGCTGGAGCAAGAAGACTCCTCGGAGACCGTGCTGCCCTTCCTGCTTCTCACCAAGTGTGCCCTCCCCCAGGAGGACCCAGAGTGGACCTGGCACTGCAGCCAGTGGGTGGGCATGAAGTGGGTGTCCCTGGATCCTGCCCTGGGCCACAGCTTCCCATCTGGCCCACATGGCCTGGGACTGGCTGCGCACCACACTGCCCCTCGGACAAGGCTCTAGCAGGAGCTCCTTGGAAGGTGGGCCCCAGGGCGCAGGGGGCCCAGACCAAGAGAGCCGAACCATCCTGGTGGGAGGCCAGCATCCCGAAGGCTGAAGACTTGCTCCCAAAGGGGCTCAGATGCCCCAAAGTAGATGGATCTCCTCCTCTAGGGAGCTGGCCCTAACTGCCACACAGCACAATGGGCCCTATCCCAATTGCCCACCCACACCTGGCTCTGGACCACAGGCCATGCCCCCAGGCATGGGCCCCACCCCTGCCTCCCAGCATGGGAGTTCCTGAGAGGAGAGCCTGGCTCCTCCTTCAAGACTGACCCTTCCAAGATAAGGGCACAGCCTGGCAGCATGGTCAGCCATCCCCAGGACATACGAGGCGGAGGGTAGGGGGTGGCTGGCAGCAGCATCCCCTCAGCAGACCAGTGGGGGGACGTGTCGGGCAGCTCACACAGGGGACTGGAGGTGGGGGTAGGGGATCACTTACCTGTGCTTTTCTAGTTCATTGTGTGAAGACCTGTTTAGAGAGACAGAAAAACAGCTCACTCCACTGCCCACCAGTGCGCAGGAACGACGCTCGCTGGACTGACAGCCTGGCCCCTACAGACAGGGGCAGGAGGCCCTGGGCAGGGAGGGCTGGGGCACATGAGCAGCAGCCAAGTCAAAAAGCTGGGGAGACCTTGCACCAAGTGACAAGAACTAGAGACACAGACGTACAGCCATGTCCAGCGGTGCCCAGGGCTACCCAGCTCACCTAGTGAGACATGTGGGGGATAGGTCAGCAGGAAGGTCCAGGTCCCTTCCAGAGGGGTGGGCGACGCCCAAGGAGCCATGTTGGCCAGTCCCAGGCTGACCTACGCTGTGCTCCCAAGGCTACCTGGGCACTGAGCTGCCTGTCTTTGGTTCCCCACTCCCCGAGGCCAGTGGTGTCCTTGCAGCCACATGGAGTGGCACAGAGGGCAGCAGCAGGTGAGCAGACAGGCCAGGACTTCAGGACACAAGCAGTCCTGTCCCAGCATTGCCAGCCAGCGCACCATCCCCGGCGCCTCAGGTTCCCACACTTGCATGATCACAGCCCCTCAAACCAACGGACACCCAGGAACAGAGCAGCCCCAGCCCACGAGGGACCAGCCCGTAAGGGAGCCTCTGAGACATGGATGCTTCTTGGGCTGGTGGGCAGCGGGGAGATGAAGCTGGCCCTTATGCTTTCGTCCAGGTCATGGTCTGGCAGGAGTGGCTACCCTGGGCCCGAGCTCGGTCTCTGGCAGTGGCCCATCTGCGGCTCAAGCCCTGCCCATCTGGCCCATTCAGACAGGCCCCAGCCATTGCCCTATGGGACAGTGAGGTAGTGGGGCCAAGCTCCCACTTCCAGGTCACCCCCGCTCCCCAGGCCAGGCCAGGCCAGAGAGGGCTCCTAGGCCGCCAAGGCTGCCTCACATGAGAGCAGAGAACCAGGCTACCAAGTCCTGTGTCCCCCAACCCTCACCCCTTCCTGGAGCTTCTGTTGATCTCTGCCGGCCTGCCCTCACTCTCTCCTACTCCAGGAACTCAGGGTTAGGCGTCTCTCACCCCCACCCCTTGGGCCAGGGTGCCTCCCCATTCTGCCTGCCTCTGCCACCTGCCACGGTTTGTGGCCCGCCACAGCCAACTGGGGCCCAAAGCTTCCCTTCCTCCCAGCGGGGCAGCCGGCTCCTGGGCCGCCCTGTGTAGTCTCAGCACTGCATCCAGACTCAGGTACCAGGGGCCTCAGGGCCTGCTGGTCACGTGGGCTGGGCAAGGCGCCTCACAACCTCTGGCAGGGCCAGCCGGGGCTGGAGGGGCACAGCCATCAGGCTCCTCGCGGGCCTCAACTGCAGCCCGGTGGTGTGGGTCTGTAGGCCTGCCCACTTGTGAGGGATGTAGGAGTAAGCAAGTGTCCTTCAAGGGAGAGAAGCCCACCCACCCCCTCAGAGGCTGCGGAGGACCCCACCCTGCAGGGAGAAGAGCCCCTCCTGGCCCGGACACATGGGAGCCTTGGAGGGAGAGTCATCACACAGGTACCAGCAGCGCCTGTCATAGGCTATACTTCTCACAGTGGCCTCGGAAAAGGTGAAATGCTATGCTAAGTGTGTTCCTGGCATCACCTGGTTTGCCCCTCACTTCAACCCTTTGCGGTAGCTATTCTGCCCCCCCTGGCTCCAGGCCCTCCTGCTGAACAACTGCCCTGAAAGCCCTTGCTGGAGCCCTGGGCAGCCACTGGGGCTGCTCTCTCAGCCCACACACGTTGTCCTCCTGCCCTACTACCCTCCCCTCACCCTGGTCCCAGCTGTGCCCATCTTTTCCCTCAACTTGGTGGGACACAAAAACCTTGCAAGTGTGGGGCTGTCCTGCCCAGTCAGAGCCCCAGGTCCTCCGGTCCCTGCTCTGCCCTCGCCCCTGGTCTGGGCTGGCTGAGGCCCAGCTGGGCCAGGACAGCCTCAAGGGGCGTCTCTGTGAGCCTGGGGTGGCTTGGGCACTGGGGGAGTCGGGCTGTGCCCACAGGAGCAGCAGCTTGGTGCACTCCAGCCTGGGAGACCCTCTCAGACCCTCCCAGTGCCTCAGGGTCTCCATCCCGGCAGAACGTAGAGGACCAGGACCCCACTCGGAAAAGCAGCCCCGAGGTGGGAGGGTGGCCTGGGCAAGTAGTTCAATCTTTCTCTGCCTGGGTTTCCTCAGTCCTAAAATGGAGATAAAAATAACGGCTCCTTCCCGGGGTTAGGTGAATATTAGTTAGCATGTGTGTGAAACAGTATGTAGAAAGTACTCACACAGCCTTAGCTGTGATTCTGGTTATCTGCTTTGGGTACGCCATGCCACGGAAGTCCAAGATCACGTCTGGGAGTTTCCCATGGGTGGCATGGCACTTGGGACACTGAGAGCCAACAGCAGGGGCCTGGCTAGCTCACTGAAGAGGCCTGAGGCAATGGTGTCCCCCCCACACCCCCATGCATGTCCTTTCCCAAACTGTCCCCAGTAGGGGACCAGGGGCCAGGACTCAGAAGCATGTCCAAGCCAGGGCAGATGGAGACAAACAATTCCTTGCCAGGCCCAGGGCGCCAGGACGTCACAGGAGATGAGTCCTTGTGCCAGCCTTTCTGTTTCCCAAGAACAGGCAGGCCACAGGAATGAACCACACCCTCTGCCAAGGGGCCCCAAAGCCCCCCAAAGTGCAGCTCCCAGCCTGATGACAGACCTTGTCTGGGCCAAAGTGGGCCCTGGGCAGTGTCAGGTGTCCTCTGGTCCTCCTGGCAGCCAGGAGAGTGGAACCCCACGGGAGCCCTAGCTGAGGGTCCCCACTCCCCACCCAGGGCTGTGCACCCCTTCTTCTGCAACCTGAGTGGAGGCCAGAACTGCAGCATAGCACCCTGCCCCCTCTTTCTCTGCCCCCTTAAAAAGGGTCCCCTGTCCCAAAGAAGGAGACCCCTACACTTGTCACCAGTTTCACTTGTGTCAGGAGGCGGGCAGGAGCGTGAGCACCGTGAAGGAGTGGAGGCCCAGGGCAGGGCCTCTGTGCGCCTTCTTTGTCCAGGCCACTGGGGGTGGGGGTGGGGGTGAGGGTGGGGGTGGGGGAGATCAGCCTAGCAGCAGGGCTCGCCCCTAGGACACAGTCGGAGAGATGCGGCCCACCCAACCACCTGCGGCAAGCTGAGACCAGGAAGGGTAACCCCACGTTGCTCTGCACCAAGCCTCAGTCTCCCCAGACCCAAGGGGCACCGGCCAACACCCACTGACAACTTTTTTCCTGCCCAGAAAAGTCCAGAACAACTTGGGGGCGGGGAGCCGCTGCGGGAGGAGACCCCGGACAGCGGGGCTGTACGCGTGGCACTGTTTACGCGAGAGGCCGAGGAGGCGCGGCCCGCAGGAAGATGGCGACGGCGCGGGCGGGGCCGGGCGGGCGGGGCTGCGGCCGCGGCCCCGGCGTGCCTCCTCCTCCAGGCTGGCCGCCGGGGCGCACGGCGGAGGCCCGGCTGCGGGCCGGGGATCCGAGTCGAGGGAGGGCAGTCGGGGGGAAGGAAGGCCAGGGCCGGCCGCGCGAGGGGCGGTACCTGTTGTTCGGGGCCTTGCGCACCAGGCCGGCCGCCTTTGTTTTCTTCCTGGCGAAGTCGCCGTCGAAGGGCAGCACCGAGGCGTAGCCGTGCTCGGCCTCTGCGGACAGACGGTGCGGTCAGCGGGCCCTG
The DNA here is from genome assembly GCF_964194185.1 of Rhinolophus hipposideros. NCBI lineage: Eukaryota > Metazoa > Chordata > Mammalia > Chiroptera > Rhinolophidae > Rhinolophus > Rhinolophus hipposideros. Next base: position 109,960,222 of record NC_138047.1, on the reverse strand, counting down.
TCCCGGTCCCGGCCCCGCCGCTGCCAGCCCGCCCGCCCTCCCGCGGCCCGGCGCACAAAGGGGCGCGGGCGCTACCTCGGTCCCTGCGCTCCAGGTACTCAGCCGCCTCCAGCAGGATCAACAAGGAGTTCAGCTCCATCCTCCGGCCCGCCCTTGCGCTCCGGGACGGCGGCGGCCGCTGCCCGGCCCACTCCGGCCGGCTCCGCTCGCCGCCTGCCCCGCGCGCCCGGCGGCCCCACTGCCCCGACTCCCGCGGACTCCCTGTGCGCTCGGCCGCCACCCTCCGCCTCCGGTCCTCAAATTGACACTTATGGGCGAGCGGCGGCCGGCACAGCCAATGGGGACCAGTACTCGGGCTCCGGGGGCGGACGTTGGCCCCAGTCAGGCCAATCGGAACCGGCCGAACGCCTCGGGCCGGGCCGAGAATGTTGACAGATGCGATGCTCGGTTGGGATAGGCCCGCCGCGCTAGTAACAATTTAGAAGCCCAAGCTTAGCAACAGCACGTGGTGGCCCGGCCCCCGCGCTAGCTGACTGGCGGCCGGCGTGCATGTTAAGTAGGCGCCGCACGCCGATTGGCCCAGAGCGGTCTATGTAAAATAGGCACCGCGGACCAATGGCTGGCTGCGAGGCTCGCGGCCAATGAGGACGCCGCGGCCGGACGCGTTGCCGAGAGGAAGCTGAGCGCGGTGGGACTGCCGGACGCCCGGCCCTGCGCGAGGGCCCGTTAGGGCGCCGGGAGCGGCTGGCGCGCCTCTCTGCTCCCAGGTCTGCACACAGAGAGAGGGAACCTCTTGCCCCTGAGCCATCTGCAGCACTGGCTCCGCGGGAGCCCCGGGCCTGGCGGTGTCCGTGGTGGTCTCGCGTAGGGCTGCAAAACGACACCCCTTCCCGGGACACGGAGTGATTGCAGGAGAGCCCGGGGCTTGGAAGAGGGGCGCAGACAGTCTGAGCCGAAAAGCCAACCCTCCTTGAGGATCTCAGCTGGGAAGCTGAGGCCGGGTGGGTGTCTCTCTCAGACCTGTCTGGCGGACCTGAAGGAGGGGCTCTAGGCCTAGAGAAGCGGGGCAAAGATTTGCCCACACAGCCTGGAGGGGCTCCCACGCGTGGAAGGCTGCGTGCTCCTGTCGGGTCGGAATGGTGAGGACTTTCGGAGGGGCAGGCGCTGGTGCCCCCTGGCCAAGGGAGCACGTTCTGGGGAAGAGAGGTGCACTCCGTGGGAAGGGAGACAGCATCTCAAGCTCCCAGCTGGCCGGTGGCCTGGCAGCCCCTGCCCCGAAGATGGCCCCATAGGAGCAGGGACTGGCAGCCCGGGGGCAGCCGCAGACTGGCCTCAGTCACCCTTGATCTTCCCTGTCACTGGTTATTAAGATTGGTGGCTGGGCAGCTCTTGAGGATGGGACCAGCTGGCTGGAGAGTGGGGGATAAGGTGGCTGGATTCCCCACAGAAGTTCTAAATTGGGGAGTTGGGGAGGGAGCACTGCTGCAGCCAACAAAACATAACAAAAACTACAAAAAACCTTGTGTGTTTCTGCATCCCCGATTTGCAGATAAGGAAACTGGGAATCCTGAGGTTTAGGGGTTCCCCAGAGTCTCCCGGAAGTCCCCGTGGAATGGACATTAGTGCTCCCATTTGTGTGACGCAGGGCTGGTGACACAGGAGTGCAGAGACCAGGCCACCTCCTGACCCAGCATGCCTTGCTGGGTGGGCGCCACAGCTGTGTGATCTGAGAAATAGGGTTCGGAACAGAACGTGTGCCCCGCAGAGGGGCAGAACCCGTGGGGAGCTTTGGCCACTGCCCTCAGACAGCCCTGCACGGACATTAAAACAACCCCTTGATGTTAAGGCCGTGCTTCCTGCTCCTGCCTGACAGCTGCCCCAGGGCCAGGGCAGAGCCCCTCACGAGAGCTGGGTGCAGTGGCTCTCCAGGTTAGTCTGCAGGGCTGCTCCGGATGCAGAGTAAAGGAGGGCGCCCAACTCTGGGGAGGGCAGGTGCGTTCTTGGCTTTGGGGTATAGGAGGTGGACCCTGGCTCAGCACCCGCTCATCACCCCATCCCTGCTGATGTGAAGGGTGGGTTGCTGGCCTCAGGCCTAAAGCAGCACCTAGCCCTGCATGGGTGCACGTGCCCCATGCCCACCCTCCTTCCAGGGGTGGTGTGAGGTGCACCCTGCGCCACAGCAGGCAGCTCAGGTGACCAGGGGTGACTGTGGGAGCTGTGTGCCTGCTGTCTCCCAGCCTGAGAGCAAAGGGGTTGGCCCCCACCTTACCTCCATTTGCATCTAGGCCATTTCGGGGATCCCTTCCCCAGCCACACCAGGTGCCCGAGGGGCTCCGCACCACCTCTGAGTGTGGGCACACTGCACCACAGAGAGTAGGGGTGCAAGAGGGATGGGAGGACTGTGTGAACAAGGGGCTGGGAAGAAGGGCGGGGGGCCTGGTGCAGGCAGATGCGTCTGGGTCTCAGGCTGTCAGGTGCGGTGCTGCCTCTAGGCCCAGTTCTGTAGGGCACAGCTCCAGCAGGTACCCAGCACCTCCTCCAGGGAACCTTCCCTGAGCCCAGGCCAGGCCAGCTGCCTCCTCACCTGCCTCCCTTTCCTATTCCTGCTCAGCCTTGCCTGCCCCTTATCTAGTGCAGGGACCTGTCCCAGTAGGAACCAGCAAAGTCCATGCCCAGGGAGAGGAGGCAGACACCTCAGAGGAGGCAGACACCTCAGGCCCCCCCACCTGGAAGCCCAGCCCTCCATCCTTATCTCCATTTAGAGTCCAAGAGGGGGCCCAGCCCTGGGTGGGGGCTGGAATCCAGCAGCCCACAGCCTGCCTCTCCTCAGAACCCTGGGATGGCCGGTTTGGACAGCTCCCTGCAGGCAAGTCTGCGGGGCCTGGGGACAGAGAGCCTAGCATTGGCTCCCGTGCTGAGATGCCTGGTGGGTTCCAGGACCAGGGGAGACTCCTGGGGAGCTCCTATTATGGGTCCCTTCCGCAAAGCCACTCTGGATTCTATTCTGGCGACAACACCTTGGCCAAGTCACTTAATGTCTCTGAGCCTCAGTTTCCCCAGCTATAAAATGCAGTTGACAGTACTTGCTGCTTGGGAAGATGGGGTACCCTGAGGAATGCATGGGCAGCTGCAGGCTCAGCACAAAGGGAGGTGGCAGGAATAAACATCAGCCCCAAATCAGCAAGTGCTTCTAACGCAGGGCCTGCCCAGTCGCCGTCGATCAGTATCAGAATCATGGTCAAACCTGGGGTGGTGATGGCTGCTCAAGCTGGCCCACCGTGGGCAGCAGACAGGCCTCTGAGCATTCCAGGGTCTTCAAGAAGTTTAACACTCAGGAAAAAAATGTCTCCAGAATACGATAAGAAGACAGGATCCAAAATCAAGATGTGGTTAAATGTCTGCATAACCTAACATAATGCCAAAGTGGAGGCTTCCTAGTTTCAGGCAGGATGCCCTGAGGTCCTGAGCCCAGGAAACTCACCCCCAACTTCCCATCCCAGGGTCCCGGTCATCCAGCTGCTTCTACACCCAAAGGGCAGCAGGTTGGGCTCTGGCGAGGCTGACTTGAGCTGCCTCCGTCAGAGGGTGCAGAGGCCTTTCAGGTCACAGGGTCCTGAGTAATGGGGTTGGGCGACAGTAAGATCACAGCTGTCACTGTGGCTAAGCTGTGTTACTGCCTTTGATGGAGCTGAAGTCCCAACAGTGGGGACCCTGGCCTCTGCCCCACCAACTCTTCCCTTCGAGATGTCTAAACCACCAATCTGAATGTGTCCCCCCTGCTCAGAGCTCTGCCATGACTCGCCATTGCCCTCATGGAATTTGGTGCCTTATTCTCCATCTGTGTTCCCCCCACCCCACTGGGAGCATCACCATTTCTCAAAGTCTCAGGGCTGTTTGAGAAATGCCCTGAGCTCTGGCACCCCATTTTCCACAGACACACTGCTCACCTCCCAGGGCCCAGCCAGCTCAGTCAGCTCCAATGGCCCCTGACCTGCAGACCCCCACGGGCAGGCAGGTCTGGAGTGTCTGGGTACCCATCTTTGCCCAGTTCAGGTGCAGGCCCCAGCCTGGGCTGCCCTAACCTTTTGGGAGCAAACGAGCACAGCAGCAGAACCAAAGCCTTGCTGGTGTTTAAGTCTTTGATGTGACATTATGTTTGAGCAACTGCTCCATGCTGGTCTGGAATCGTTCCTCCCATCTCAGAGGCAAGAGAGGCTGACAAGTTCGCTGATCCCTGCAAAGGGCCCGGGGCTCTGATTGGAGAACATGTGTGAGGGTGGGCTGGGGGCCTCTGCTGAATGGGAAGGCTGCCTGGAGGAGGTGGCTCTGGGTAGGCCAGGCAGGAAACAGGCACCTCCAGGAAGGCATCGTGGGCACGCTGATCCCCATGGTGTGGGCACTTTGGATCCTGCCTGCCTCTCCTAGCTCCTGGTGCAGAGTCCAGAGAACAGGAGGACCCAGGAATGGCTGGGAAGCTGCCCTCTCCTGGTGCCGTCAGCCACCACCTTAGCCCCGGTGGTCTGAGGTGTCCAGCTCTGACCTGGATCCCTCTGCCCCCGTCCCTGAGCCTTGGGGGGGGGGGTCTATCTTGCCTGTTGTCCTTGCTGGGCAAGGACCATCTGTGGACACTCCACACCCTGCAGGACCTGGACAGAGTGCAGTTGCATTGGGGGCTCTGTCTGGACCTGGAGTGCCCGTCCACAGTGGGGTGACCCCTGCAGGCAGCACTCCAGTTGCCCCCAACACCCTGGCAGCCAGGCCACATTGAGGAGTTGGGAGGGGTGCCCCCTGGTGGCCATTAGGGACTGCAGCAGGGCCCCGGGAGGGAGCCCAGACAGGAGGGGAAAGAGTGGGCCCCCCAACTCTGCCCCTCCCACTAGGCCTGGCGGGGCGTATTGTCCCATCACCTTCATCAGCACCCATGACACTAACAGTCTCTCCTCTTTCATGTGCTTCCTGCTCCAGTATCACACAGCTCCTGCTCAGGGGAGGCCGGCCAGCCTGAGAGCACCTGTGCACTCCATCCCACGAGTGGGGGCAGGCAGCAGGGGGTGTGTAGGGGGCCTCTGGGCTGAACTGAGCCTGCGGTGGGAGGAAGGACCTGTTGGGCTACTCCCTCCCCCCATACCAGTGCCACCTCCCTGAGGCCACCTCTCTGCTCCCAGGTCTCCTGAGCCCCTCCATCTTTGGGGGATCTGCCCCGGGGAGCTGCCGGCTGCATCTGGGTCCTGAGTACTTGTGGGGGCCTAGCAAGGCTTAGGCCTTGCCTGTTGCCAGAAGCTTAGGGGGTTGGAGAGAAGGCTTAGGGGGTTGGAGAGTCCTTCTCCCCAGGACTGAGCATTCAGACGCAAGTTCCTGGCTCCTGGCAGTCCCCCAGCCTTCCTCCAGCGGCCAGATGGGAGTGCCTGAAGCTGGTGGCGCGCCTGTCCCCCGTAGTGGCCTCCAGGTACAGCCAGCGGGCTCCTCAGGGCACAGGGCACCGGGTCTCCGCCTCTCGTGCGACACTCCTAAAACACCACAACCTGGCTGTGCTGCCTAGCCACACCCATGAGCCTCAGTTTTCCCATCTGTGACACAGGGACACTGCTCTCTAGATGGATTGTCGTGAGAAGTAGAGGGGACAGAACTCAGAAGACGGTTACAGACGATGATGATGGTGACGATAGGGAAACAAGATCGAGAAGGCAAACCTGCTCCAGGTCCAAGGCTGGCTTGAAGGGCTGATTCCAAATCAGGAGCCCTTGGCACTCTCCCTGCCACCAACCCCAGGGTCTCCAGGCCCGAGCCCCTGCTGTGGGTGGGCAGCAGGCTATTCCTTCCAGATCATTCCTGAGCAGAGAAACGCTGCCTTAGACTAACCCCTCTGCACCCCCAGGTCCTGGCTCTGCCCGTGGGGTGGGGACAACCTTGTAGAAGGGTAGACTGGCCACAAGTCCCCAGGGGGCAAGCAATGGAGCCCTGGAGCCCTTGCAGGCAGGGATGGGGGTGGTGGCCCCCCTCTCCTGGAGGCTGGTGGGAAGTCCTGCCCTTCTATTATCCTGAAAGTCTAGAAGCCCCCACTTCCCTCGGGACAATGCAGGTTAGCAAGAACACCACACTTCCCTGGAGGAGAAAAAGGCGTCGTGTTCACACAGCAAACAGGGCGTCTGCAGTCCATAAATAGATTTATGGAAATGGTTTCAAATTATAGCGTTTAGAAAATAAAGATAATCTCAATACATAATATTTACTCCATTATATACTCCCCCCGGAAGCCATTTTTATGCATGTGTATTCCACTGTTAAATAGTAATTGGGATTTATCCTATAAAAGAAGCAGTAGGTGTGTCATCTCTCTAAAAATAAAGCTGCAATCATCATTGCAATGTGAAGCCTGAGATTTAAGCCTGAGGAGATATCCGAGCTGGGACCCGGGATATTCGGGGGTCTGAGGAAGTGAGCCAAAGTCCCAGGGGTGCAGAGGGAAGGGATAGTGGCAGCCGAGTGGCCACCCAAAGACCTAGAAACCTCTGCCTGTGGGTCTCTACGCTGCCCCTCCCCACAAGCTGGTGGACGGGGGTGGGCAAGCAACACAGGGGCACACTGCTTGCCCAGAGGACCACTGGGTATAAAGAGATGCATGTTGCTCAGCTGAGGTCCTGAAGGGAGTGGGGAGTGGGTGGTGCCCGGGGATGGGGTGGGTGCTGTGGGTTTGGGGCCCAGGGGAGAGAATGAACGCCCTTTCTTGTTCAGCAAGCGCACGGAAAGCCCCGCAGGGCCCTGAGGCCTGGCCCTTCGCCCGGAGGTGTCCACTATCTGCCCCGGGTTTAGCCCCAGTACTGAGGTTGCCTGGGGCTCAGAACAGGACCCATTTCCCTGTCAAGAGCAAGCGCTGAGCAGGCCTTCTGCGTTGGCCGAGCTTTGGGGCAGCAACTCAGCGGGCCAGTGGACAGGCAGGGGGAGAGCCCCCCATGCCTGGGCAGCCACCTGGCACCCTGCATACGCTCGCTGGCCGAACTTGACCTCCTCTTGGCCCCTGCAGCTGGCCTGGGGTCCCCACAGGTCAGGCGGCCAGCGTGGCTGGGACGGAGGCATTGAAGTTCTGGAAGTCTCCGTGGCAGCAACTCGATGAAATGCAGTGAACCCTCTGGAAGCCAGCACCTGGAAGGAGGGGGCGGGGAGCCTTCCTAGGTGCCTTCCTGGGAGCCCCTTGGGTCCTGGAGGTCTGGCGAGTGCCAGCCCTGTCAGACGCCTGCCTTGTCGCTGTAGAAGGGTGTGACATGGAACACGTAGCAGTGTGTGCACACGCGGACTGGCTTCACCTGCCCGTAGCGGGGCAGTGGGGCAGAGTGGGAGGAGCAGCGTGAACAGAAGATCTGGAAGGAAAGGCGGGGTGGCAGGGCCAGTGAGCTGCGGGCATCCCACAGCCCCCCAGCCTCAGCCTCCCTGACCGTGGCCCCCACAGAACCCCCCAGACCAGGCAGGGCCTTCACAGGCCCTGTGTGGGGCTGAACCTTCAGGAAAACCTGGGTCAGGTTGCAGCCCCAGGAGGCCAGGTTCAAGGAGTGCGTCCTGGCCCCACCCCAGGGCTGCTGCAGGCTCCTGTCCAGCCCCTCTGTTCCGTCCCCATCCCCAGCTCTGAAGCAGCCGGGACTGGGCCAGGCATTGACCAGACTCAGTGGACCAAGCACCCGGAGTCCAGACCTTGTGCCAGCAGGCCTGGGCTAGGGGCCTGTGCACAGACCCCAAAGGCCTTGACAGCCTCGCTGACTTCCAGATCCTGTGCTGTGTCCGTGGGCGGGCCCCCAGGGTGCAACACCCAGGTGGGGACAACCTCCGGTCTCCGCATCCCACCTACCTTCCCGCAGCTGCGGCAGTGGTGTTTCCTGCGGATGACGGTGAAGGGCGCTTTGCACGCGGTACAGAAGCCACAGGCCTCGTCCGGGACCCACTCAGGCGGGTCTGTGACAACGAGAGTGGGGGACATGTCAGGCAAGGGAGCCATTCGGGGGTTCCAGTAGGGGCAGGTGGGCGGGTGAGGGGTCGGAGGTGGTACATGAGCAGGAACCTCTGGTCAGGTGGCCCCAGTGGCCCCGTCCTGCTTGTCTCCACTCCTCTCCTCTCCGCACTCGTCACTGGCTATGGTGGGAAACTGGCAGCATCCCATGGACGGGGGCCTTGCAGCTGCAGCCGGTGCCTCCCCCAGGACTCAGGACGTGGGCAGGTGTATCCACCTAGGTGACCCTCTCCCTGTCAGCACCCACCTGGCAGTGCCCTTGGGCAAAGGTGGGGGCTGAGAAATGAAGACATCGACCTCTGTCAACTCCTCAATCAACGCTCTGTTGGGGTCAGGGGTCCTGGCCCTGCCCACCCGTGCTGTCCTTCACCCCCTGCAGTTCTGAGGTTCTCAGGGAGGAGGGGCTGGGGGCCAGGTAGACACTCTGTCTCCTCTTTTGGAGGCCAAGGCTGGCTGCCTACCCCTCCCTGACTCCTGTGGAGTCCAGCCAGGGGCCAGGGGCCACCTCTTCCTGCAGGTGGGAGGCCCTGGTGAGGTCTGCTCCGGAATTTGGGGGGCGGGTTGGTGTGGGGAGAAGCGCCTTACACATCAAGATGGCCACTTCCCTCCCACCGAGGGGCCCACTGTATACCAGGTCCGAGGTCAGTACCGACGTCGCCTCGGACAGCTCCCTCGGACCACAGAGTGCGCTCAGACGTCCTGTCCACCCTCCGCGACCCCAGGCCTTACCCTGAGCTCCTCCTACTGGAACTGGGCAAGGCCACCCGTCCACTGGAGACCCGAGCTCTCCTTACCTCCTCTCGCCTCCTCCTTACCTGCCATCCTCCCAAGGGTCCTGTCAGCTCACCCCACACCACAGGGGATCATTTCTCACGCCAGCCCCCACCCCGCCCCGTAAAATCCTTGGCTGGTCCCGTGAAGTCCCGGCCAGCACATGTCAGCCCCTGGGCCGCGTCAGGCTGGGGTCTCCAGCTGAGACAGAGGAGTCTAGATTCTCGCCTGAGGACTGTGAGTGTCCATTGGACCGCCTGGGCCTGGCACCCACTTCTCCGTGACGTTCCCGGCCCAGGCCCTGCCATGGGGGCCCTGCCATGGGCTGGCAGCGCAGGGCGTGCACTGGCCACTGCAGACCGCACGGTTCATTACATTCAGTCCCACGAGCAGCGGGCTCTGAGTTCCTGTGACACGCGCTTTATAGCATCGCATCCGATTTTCACAGAAAGGTAAGGAAGCTGAGACGGGGCTCAGGAAGGTGGGGAGCCTGTGCTGCTCCTGACCCCTCACACCCCGCAGCCTGTCACCCCCAGGGGTCGTAGCGAGACAGCACTGACGTGCACGCTGGTGACGAGCACCACACAGGGAGGCCGTGAGCCAGGGACCAGTAGGGGCCACCCCCGTTGGCCAGGCACGGCAGGAGTGGTGTCACCTCTGACCTGTCACTGGGTTGGCTTTAGCCTCCTTCTCGGCTCTGGTCACATGCGATACCCACTCAGGCCTATGTGCTGTCACTCATCTTGGCGCCTCTCCCAGGCCTCCAGCCCCTGCCCCGCAGAGGTGCTGTGAGCGCCCCAGCCTACCCTGAAGCTCCTCCCCACCAAGCCACCAGGTCCCCAGCTGGCCAACTGCCGGGCTAGTGGGGGAGCAGGGGATCCTGGCTGACCGCAGGGCTAGTGGGGGAGCAGGGGTCCTGGCTGACTGCAGGGCTACTGGGGGAGCAGGGGTCCTGGCTGACCGCAGGGCTATTGGGGGAGCAGGGGTCCTGGCTGACCGCAGGGCTAGTGGGGGAGCAGGAGGTCCTGGCTGACCGCAGGGCTAGTGGGGGAGCAGGGGGTCCTGGCTGACCGCAGGGCTAGTGGGGGAGCAGGGGTCCTGGCTGACCGCAGGGCTAGTGGGGGAGCAGGGGTCCTGGCTGACCGCAGGGCTAGTGGGGGAGCAGGGGGTCCTGGCTGACCGCAGGGCTAGTGGGGGAGCAGGGGTCCTGGCTGACCGCAGGGCTAGTGGGGGAGCAGGGATCCTGGCTGACCGCAGGGCTATTAGGGGAGCAGGGTCCCTGGCTGACCGCAGGGCTAGTGGGGGAGCAGGATCCCAGCTCCCACATGACCAGAGTGTGCCTGCATCTCCCTGCAGAGGCTCCTGTGAAGGCTGGGGTCCAGTGTGCACCTGTGCCCCAGGACCAGCTACCACCAGCCCCCCCAAAGGCCTGGACCCTGCAGCTCTTTGCTCCTCAGGCCTCTGGCCCCCAGATTAGGAGACATTAAAACACAGACCGGAGGTTGGCCTGAGGTGGCAGCTAAGGGGGCCTGTGTATCCACCTGGGAGCAGAGGTGAAGATACTAGAAGGGGAGGCTCTCCCCATGGGAAGCCAGATGCCCAGACGGCCCCCAGCTGGAGGCACGCTGTCTTTATGGAGACTGTGGTCGGGGACAGAAAGGAAGTGTCCAGACAGTGTCCCCACTCTCGACTCAGCACTCAGAGAGTGTCATCCCTGGTCCCAGAGCCCGAACCCACCTTCCAAGTCCCCATCTCGGGTCTTGGCTGCAAGTTCGGAGGACGACAGAGTCTCCTGGCACAGGGCACAGTCTTCCAAGGCTGCACTCCGCAGGGTCTGGGTGACTGGAAGAGAAAGGGTGACCCCTGGGGTCCATGCACCACACCTGTCCCTGGTGGGTGCACTGCAGTGCTGCGGGCAGAGGCTCAGCTCCCTAAGCCCACCCAGGACCCACAGCGCCCGGAGTCAGACACTGCAGCCCTTGCCAACTGCCCCCGCGGGTTGCTCCTCCCTGGGGGCCCCCAGTCCTGGGGCCCCTGTACTGTCTGCCTGGTCAGATCCTGTGGACTGTCACCCCTGAGGCCTGGACACGGCGTGAGGGGCCCACCATCCTTGCTTAGTTCATGTCACATGCCTTTTTGAAACTGTGATGTTCCAGAAAGCAGCTCGGCCCAGAATTCCCTGGCCATTGCGGGCAATGAGGCCTGGTGGTTGGGGGACAATGCAGCCAGTTCTGGGAGGCAGAACTGGGTCGGCACACGGGACAGACTGCTCCTGGTCATGCCCTGCTGGGCTGGGGCCAGCCCTGCACGTCCAGACTCCTTGAGTGGAAGCACTGAGATGAGGGGCAGCCCAGCAGAGGCGGGGCAAGCAGGGGTCCGGCCCCTTCCCCACTCTGGGGCCCTGCCACGTCCTTCCAAGGAACAAGGGGCAAGCTTGCTGCCTTATCTGTGCCTGCCCTGAGCACACGCATGTGTGAGCATGTGAGCACACGAGTGTGTGTAAGAGCACGTGTGAGTGTGTGAGAGCACGTGCATGTGAGAGCATGTACGTGTGTGAGCATATACGTAAGTATGTAAGACGTGAGTGTGTGTGTGAGAGCACGTGTGTGAGAGAGGGCACAGGCGTGTGTGAGAGCTGCATAGCCCATCTCGAGCTGGCACTTACCCTTCTTTAACTTTTCCTTGTCGTCCGTTTCTGGCTTGGTGGCCATGACCTCAAAGAGGGTCTTGAGAATACTTCTTAGGTCACTGGCATAGTTGGTCTGCAGCTGGTCAGCCACACCTGGGGGAGGAGGACAAGGGCAGGGTGGGTTAGGTTGGCCAGCTCGGGGACTCGGTGCTGCCAGCTGGTGAAACCTGGCCAGAGCTCATGGTCCAAACCAGCGTGTCCTCAGCTGGGTCAGAGCAAGAAGAGGCCACTCACCCATGGGTGACAATCCTTGGCAGAAGCAAAAGTTCGGGAGTCAGAGAAGGCCAGGAAGGGGGAGAAATCCCGAGCATCCCCACTGTGGTGGGTGGTCATTCTCACCCATACATCTTATCCTTAGGGTCATAGCCACCACCACTAAGCAGTCCTGGGTGCTCACTGAGGGGTGATCCGGGAGCCCCAAACTGTGCCTGCCCCATGGCAGCACCTTTCACCATCATGGCCACTCAGGCACCAGTCGTGCCCCCTCCCCAGGCAAACATTGCTGGCTAAGTAAGGACTTCAGGACCACCACAGGGGTCCCTTGTGGCCTGGGGGCCGAGGGTAGACCCTGCCAGGAGGTGGTGCCCAGCTCCCCACACCAGCCGCCAGCCACTTCCTGGTAGGAAAACCGCTTCCCCCACCCCAGCTGCAGAGGTTCCCTACCTCCCAAAATTAGGTCGACTCCGCCTTCCTTAGTGAAAAGCAATGCTGGCTCCTTAGGGGGTTGGCCAGGCTGCCATTTACAGCAAAGCCGGACTACGGATGCCCTGTGACACATTATATGCTTCTGGAGGGTTCCTCATGCCAGCAGCTGCACTGACCACCCACTAGGCACCATGTTCCTTCACCCTCAAAACCAACCGTGTGGTCCATTCTGGCAGATAAGCGAACTGAAGCTCAGAGACAAGGTCCCCCTGTTGCCACCTGGCCTTGCTCGGGCTGTGCCCGTGGGGCCCTCAGCAGTGCAGAAAGATCCCCTGGGACCACGACCTTGACTGTGCAGTGAGGCCAGTCCACAGGCTTCCCTCACCCCTGCCACTCCTCGGGCACAGAGGAGGCACCAGGCAGGGGGCAGAGCCCAGCTGCCTGACAAGCACCGCTGAGCTCCTCTCCTGGGGGGAAACTTCACACTTTATAGTTTTGAACCATGTGAATGCGTTGGTTATTTAAAACACACAAAACTAAAGGAAAACACTAAAGTGACACCTTTTGTGCTCACTCCCCTCTCTGAATTCCCTGGGAGACAACGAAAGCATCTCCCTCACCTTGCCAACCATCCCAAGAGAGGAAAGGAAACAAAATTAGTCAGAATGTACAATAAAATCTGAACCACGAAATGAGCAGAACCTCCCTGTGTGGGTAACTGAGGGGCCATGGGGAATGGTCCCCCACTCACAGCTGGGGCACCCCGGTGAAGAATTAAGCCCTCCTCTCTGCTGGGCACATGGGCGCATCGTAGGTTTGTGGACGCTGACATGACACAGTGGGAAAGCCCCTGGACAGGACCAGGCACCACCAGCACCTCCACCTCAGCTGGTATGACCAACACCAGCCGACATCAGATGTGGCCGTCCACACCCGGCGCTGGGTGCTCCCCAAAGCACAGCCCGGTGTGTCTGCACGCCCACGCTAGGCCCACATGTGGCACCTGAAATGCAGACAAACAGGCGGTGGATGAGGTCGTGGCTGCCGTGGAACCTGGACCGGATCTTCTCCCTTGTGGCCGCGGGGGCCACCTCCAGCGCGGGCTTGTCCGCCTTGGAGCCACTGCAGAGAGAATCAAACACAGGGTGCTTAGCAGGGCCATGGCAGGGAGCCCAAGAGCCCCGGATCTCTGAGCCGCCCAGGCCCCCACGCCTCGCATTGAGCTGTGCTTCCTGCATTCAGTTTAACATTATGCCCCCACTTCCTCCTGGGAAGGCTCACTGCACCTATTTACAGCCTCTGCAGTGGGTTGAATGGGGCCCCAAGAAAGACATGTCCACCTTAACCCCTGGAAAATGCAAACATGATCTCATTTGGAAAAAGGGTCTTTGCAGCTGTAATCAAGGTAAAGATCTTGAGAAGAAATCATTTGGGATTATCTGGTGGCCCTGATCCAATGACACGTGTCTTTATGGGAGATGGAAGAGGAGACACAGACACACAGACACACAGGGGACAGGAGGAGTTTCAGGAACCTGACGTAGAGACTCGAGTGGTGCAGCCATAAGCCAAGGGACACGTGTGGCCACCAGAAGCTGGCAGAGGCGGGCAGGCTGCTCCCCTTGGGCCTCCAAGGGGGTGCGATCCTGCCAGATTTCCAATTTCTGTCTTCAGACTGTGAGGGAGTAAGTCTCTGCTGCTTAGGCCCGGTTTGGTTTTTGGTGCTCTGTCACTGAGATGCGGTCCTTCTGCGCCACAAGGCACTTCCCTTCTCCACTTCCCAGTGGTGTCGCCTCAGCTTCCTGAGTCTGCCAGCAGGGGTCCCTGGCGGCTCCAAAGGCAGTCACAGTTGTGCCTGCACTAAGTTAGGGCACCCACATTGCCCTGCTCCAGGGGGTGCATGTACTGACCCTCCAACCTTTAAATCCTGTACCTCCTATCTTCTATTTCTGTCCTTTTGTCCCACTTCTGGGAAAATTCCTCCATTTTTTTCTTTCAATTTCACCTTGACATTTTAATTTCTGCTTTCAGGTTTTTAATTTCCTGCTCTTATTATAGTTTTGTGGATGAGAAATATTTTATCTATCTAGAAACATCAGTTATAATTTTTAAAAAGTTGCGTTGGCGGCCTCACGATCTCCATTTTCCCTTTTGTTTGAGGGCAGTTGGTCTCTTTTCAGGCCAGAAGCTTGCCTCAAACACATTTCAGAGGGGGTCACTGAAAGGCCAACTGGGGGGGTGTCCGGTGACTTTGGAAAGATCGTTTGGCTCCACGTGAGTCCCAAAGGACCTGCCCACACTCAGAACTGTCACTGGCATACCCAGAGCTCTGCCCCTGGGCAGCTGCAGCTCAGGGCACAGATGTTCCAGCAAAACCCACCAGCGATGGAAAAGCAACTGTGGTCTGGTCCTGCAGGAGCAGGTCGGCAGAGGTGGCAGCGGGTTGGCGATCCCTTCTCGGTGACAGGATGCTGCTGACACACTGCGTGAATCCCTTTACACACAGTGGGGAGACACGCAGAGCTGCCCAATGCCTGACTTAGGGGTACCTCCTCGAGGTATAAAGCTGTTCAGAAGCACAAAGATGTGAGAATTCAGGCTGGTGACCAGCTCCAGCTGTCACCGCAGAGGGAGGCTGGGCTGGAAAAGGCCCCAGGGCTTCCCGGTTTCCCTCCTCCAGTCAAGTAGAGGGGTGCATGAGTGTGTGTTTTATTGGCACACTCTAGCATAATGATTATTCATTTACGAGTATTTAATATTTCACTGGAACAAGAGGCTGGGGATGGGCCTGGGCGTGCCAGCTGAGGGGACTCGAGGCTCCACTAGGACCCTAAGGATCCACAGCTCTCCCCTCCCAGGTCGCTGGCTTTCTGGAGACAAAGCCCATGACTTTCAGCCTGCAGTAAGGGTAAGGCTGGCAGCCTCCCGCCCTGGGGGCTGAGTAAGGAAAGGGGGTGGGGACTTCACTGTCCAGGGGGTCAACTTCCATTCAGTAACCCCAGTCTCAGTGACAGCTTCACCCAAAAGATCTGAAAGCCAGCACTCAAACAAGTATTCATACAGTAAGTCCTCACTTAACATCACTCACAGGTTCTACGTAAGTGAAGTGACATATAACGAAACCTGTTGTACCACAGATTACTTGATATAAACAAGAGTTAAGTTCCCAAGGCAATGCATCAACGTGATAACAAAACAAAGTTGAATGAAATGACATTATTTGAGGACCTGCTGTATAAGAATGTTCACAGCTGCACTCTCATCGTGGCCAGAAGGTGGACGCAGTCCAAGTGTCACTGATGGGCGGAGGGATAAACAGAATGTGGCCCATCCACACAACGGAATATTATTCAGCCTTAACGAGGAAGGACATTCTGACACACGCTACAACATGGATGAACCCTGAGGACATTCTGCTCAGTGAAATAAGCCAGATACAAAGGACACATACTGTGATCCCACTTATAGGTGGTCCCTAGAGGAGTCAAATCCATAGGGACAGGAAGTAAATGGTGGGGCCAGGGGCTGGGGAGGGGGTGATGGGGAGTGAGTGTTTAATGGGGACAGAGTCTCAGTTTGCGAAGATGAAAACGTTCTGCAGATAGAGAGTGGTAGTGGTTACATAACATTGTGAATGGGCATAATGCCACTGAATTGAAACCTTAAAAAGGCTTAAAATAGTAAATTTTATATTATATGTATTTTACCAAAAAGTAGGGGGGAAAGGTTTAGGGCAAGGGGAGAGCAGAGGAAAAGGAACGGAGGAGGTCTGGGTGGCAAAGAGTCTGGATTGGTTTGACATTAATACAAAAGGTTAAGAGTGAATACATGCTAAAAACCACTGAACTGTACACTTTAAAAGGGTGAACTTTATGGTATATATACTCTATATCAATAAAACTGTTACTTATAAAAAATCAATTATATTAAGACAGTAACAATAAACAAGCTGCAAATGAAATTAACCTTATGTGCAATGGCATCAAAAAGTTAAAATATCTGAAATACATTTAACAAAAAAAAAAGAGTTATATACTGAAAACTACAAAATAACACTGAAATCAACTGAAGGAGACCTAAATAAATGGAAAGACAGGTGTGTTCATGGACTGGAAGACTTACTATTGCTAAGATGGCCAAACTCCCCTAATTGGTCTACAGTTTAATGCAATCTCTATCAAGGTATCAGTTGCCATTTCTTTCCATGCAGAAATTGACAAGCTGATCCTAAAATTCATATGGAAATGCAAGGACCCAGAATAGCCAACAAGATCTTGGAAAAGAAAAACAAAGTGGGAGGATTCACACACGTGATTTGAAACCTAATATGAAACTACAAGTAATTAAGATTGTGGGACTGGCATGGGAGAGATATTACAATGGAACAGGACTGAGAATTCAGAAATCAACCAATACATTTATGGGCAACTGATTTTCAACAAGGGCACCAAGACCATTCAATACAGGAAGAACAGTCTTCAAAAAATGGTGCTGGAACAACTGCATTTCCATATGCGAAAGAATGAAGTGGGGTCCTTACCTAACACCATATGCAAAAATTGACTCAAAATAGATCAAAGGCCTAGAACTAGAACTCTAAAATTCTTAGAAGAAAACATAAATCTCTGTGGCCTTGGATTAGGCAACAGTTTCTTCGATATGACACCAAAAGCACTACAAACAAAGACAAAACACAAACTGAGCTTCATCAGAATTAAAACTTCTGTGCTTCCAAAGACACCATCAAGAAAGTGAAAAGACAACCCACAGAATAGGAGAAGAATTTTACAAATTACGTATCTGTAAGGGTATAGTAAGTAGAACATAGAAAGAATGCTTCCAACTCAACAACAGAACAACAAATAACCCAGCTGAAGAATGGGCAATGGATACGAACAGACATTTTCCCAAAGAAGACAGACAAATGGCCAATAAACATATGAAAAGATGTTCAACATTACTAGTCATTTGAGAAATGCAAATAAATCAAAATGACAACATGATATCCTTTTATATCCATTAGGATGACTACAATCATTTAAAAAAAAAAAGAAAGAAAACAACAAGCGTTGGTGAAGAGGTGGAAAAATTGGAAACTTGGAGGTCCCTGGTGAGGCTCTCACAAGGGGCGGTCATTTGGAAGACAGCTCAGCAGCTCCTTTTACCGTAAGACCTGGGAATTGCACTCTTAAGGTGGACACCCAGGAGAACTGAAACCAGTATTCACAGGAAAGGCGCTCCTCCTCTCTGGGCAGTTGCTGGACAGACAGGGTGGGGATGTGCAGGGGGTTCCCGGGGATGAGTGGGACCCTGTGTGTGTCACCAAGAGCCAGTCTAGGGGGGAGCCAAAGCAGCGGGTGAACTTGACTGAGGACGGTGTCCTGGTCTCCCTGCCACACGACACTCAGCACGTTAAACCCGTTTTCTTGTGTTTGTGTCTCTGTGAAGATGAGAGGAAGTGCACTGCTTCAGGGAAGAGGCTATTCAGACAGGAATTCTCCTGGTCTCGCGGCAGGGAGGAAGATGACCCCTGAGGCTGCTGCCGGAGATGCTGGGCGCCTGCCCTCCTGTCGTCCCTGAGCCGAGCAGGGGTCAGTGCTAACCAAGAACACCCCATTCCAGCTCAAACCCAGCTCCCACCCCAACTGTGGAGTCCCCTGATGTCAGAAGGAACCGGGAGTTGAGCAGGAAGCAGATAGACAGGACCAGGGACTGTGGCCCTGCTCTGGGACTTGAGGGGAATTGGGGACAGGTAGGCTGCAACGCTATAGGCCTGGACTCTGCCAGCCCTATTCTCCTGGAGCTCCCCCAGCAGGGTGGCCACCCCCATGGCCACAGATGTCCATATGTCCCACATGCCAACCGGGGCTAAGGACGTGTACCCTCCCAGAGTGGAGCCAGCTGCATCTGGGAAGCTGGGTTGGATGACCCCAGCATGTCTGTGGGGCTACACTGGGCCAACGGGAGGTTAGCTGCAGGGGCAGATGTTGGGGGGAGAGAGTAAAGAATGTGAGAGACTGGACGTGAGCCCCAGTGGCCTTCCCTCCCCGGATCCCAGGAAGTCCCACAGAGGTCAGCTGCCTTCCAGGCCTGGGCACTGCTTTGTTACCATTTGGATGAGTGTGTTTCCCCAACCAGAGACCCTAAGTCATGTCATTGAGCTTAAGGGACACGGTATGGGGGCTGGGAAGGTGTCACATGCAGAGCACAAGACATGAGGGTAGCTCTGGGGACGGGCCAAGGGGTCCTACAGGGGACGTCCAAAAACTGGGGCCAGATAGATGGGAGGGTCATCCCCAGCTTGGAACTCTGCGCCTGATTCCATATCTCAAAGCAGGGATGGCAATGAAAATGCAGCCATGGATTCAGTGAGGCCGCGGTAAAGCATCCATGGACGTCATCAAAGGCAGCAAGGGGGACCATGTTATGGTGACTTGATGTAGAAGAGACAAGGAGGGTGTCGTGGCAGACACAAGGAACAAATAAGGACAACACAGAGAGCACCTAGAAATCGGGATGTGGGCAGGGATGAGGAGGCCAACCGTGGGGAGTGGTGGGGGTGGGCCCAAGAGATGGGGGAGATCAGGGCGCCCCGAGAGTTCTGGGCAGGGAAACATCGCTGGCTCAGCATGTGTGAGGGGAAGCCAGGAGGACGGAGCAGGGACTAAGGACCATGCAAACAAACTCTTCCACTCATGGAATAAGAAATGGGTAATTGAACAAACCTATATCTAGTAAAGGAATTGAAATTGTAGTTAAAAACCTTCTTTCAAAGGAAACTCCAGGCTCCGACACCTTCACTGGTGAATTCTACCTAACATTTAAGGCAGAAATAATACCAATTCTACACAAACTCTTCTGTACAAATTGAAGAAATGGGAATGCTCCCAAGTCACTGTAGGACCTCAACATGCCTCTCCTCAAATGCCTACACCTGACAAGAACATGCTGAGACAAGAAAACGACTGCCCAACATTCCTCATGAGCAGATGCAAAATTCTCAACAAAATTTTAGCAAATCAAAGCCAGCAATATATAAAAAGGATACTACCTCATGACTAGTGAGGGTCATCCCAGGAATGCAAGGTTGGCTTAACCTCTAAACACCAATCAATGAAATTTATCATATTAACAGAGTACAAAAGAAAAACTATGATCATCCCCAAAAGACACAGAAAAAGTATTTTAGAAAATCCAATACATTCTTGATAAAAACTCAGTAAACTAGGAGTAGAAGAGAACTTCCTGAACCTGCGAAAGGCATCTGTGAAAATCCAACAGCTATCATCACACTTTATGGTAGGTATTGAGTGCTATCCCTCTGAGATCAGGAACAAGGCAAAAATATCCTGTGTCAATGCTTCTGTCCAGTACTACTGGAGGTCCTCACCCATGCAAAAGGCAAGAAAAAGTAGTAAAGGACATCCAATTAGAAAAGAGTACAACTGGCTTTAGTCACAGACGACATGGTCATCTATGTAGGAAATCTTTAAAAAAACCAAGTACCGGGGGTGGCCAGTTAGCTCAGTTGGTTAGAGCGTGATGTTCATAACACCAGGGTCGCCGGTTCAGTCCCCACATGGGCCAGTGTGAGCTGCGCCCTCCACAACTAGATTGAAACAACTACTTGACTTGGAGCTGAGGGGTCCTGGAAAAACCCACTTAAAATAAATTTAAAAACAAACAAACAAACAGAAAAACACCAACTACCATAACTAATAAAGTGAGTTTAGCAAGACTGCAGGAGACAAGATCAACATACAAAAATTATTTCTATTTCTGGGCCGGCCCGGTGGCTCAGGCGGTTGGAGCTCTGTGCTCCTAACTCCGAAGGCTGCCGGTCCAATTCCCACATGGGCCAGTGGGCTCTCAACCACAAGGTTGCCAGTTCAACTCCTCGAGTCCTGCAAAGGATGGTGGGCTCTACCCCCTGCAACTAGAAACGGCAACTGGACCTGGAGCTGAGCTGCGCCCTCCACAACTAAGACTGAAAGGACAACAACTTGACTTGGAAAAAAGTCCTGGAAGTACACACTGTTCCCCAATAAAGTCCTGTTCCCCTTCCCCAATACCTTCCCCAATAAAATCTTAAAAAAAAAAAAAATGGTTCCTTTAAAAAAAAAAAGAACAATTTCATTTCTGTGTATTAGCAATCAACAACTGAAATGTAAATTACACAACTACCATTTATAATTGCATCAAAAATATAAAATGTTTAGGGATAAATATAAAAAAAGATGTGTAAGACTTTTACAGTAAGAACTATAAAACTTTGCTGAGAGTAATTAAAGACCTAAATAAATGAACAGATACAGTATGTTCATGAACTGGAAGACTCAATATTACTAAGGTGTTAATTCTTCCCAAATTGATCTATAGATTCAACAGAATGCCAATAAAATTCTTAGCAGCCTTTTAAATAAACAAACAAACAAACAAATAAACAGAGAATCGGGTTCTAAAATTCATATGTAATACAAAGGACCCAGAATAGCCAAAAGAACTTTGGAAATCTCCAACAAAGCCGAGATTTGCACTACCTGGAGTTATGGCTCATTATAAAACAATCACAATCAAGGCAGTATGATATTGGTGTTAATATAGACAAAAAGATCAATGGAACAGACTAGAGAGTCCAGAAATAAATCCACACGTATATGTTTGACAAAGGTGTAAAGGCAATCCGTGGAGAAAGGATAGTCTTTTTAGGAAATGGTGCTGGAATCGTTGGTTTTCCTTAGCAAAACCAGATACAAGTTACACCGACACCTCACTCCATAAACAAAAACTAACTCAAAAAGGGTCACAGACCTGAATGTCAAACTTAAAAGTATACAACCTCCAGAAGAAAACAGAGGGGAAAAAATCCTTGTGACTTTGAATTCTTAGATAGGACAGCAAACTCACAATCCACAAAAGAAAAACGTTGATAAATTGGGCTTCATCAAAGCTAAGAACTTCTGCTCTTCAAAAGATACTCTCAGAGTGAGAAGACAAGCCCCAGACTGGAGAAAAGATTTGTAAAGTAGATACTTGATAAAGAACTTGTATCCAGAATAAATAAAGAACTCTCCAAAAGGAAACAAACCACCCGAGGGGAAGAAACAGCAAAACGGCTGCCGGCAGCTGAGGACGGGGAGATGCAGACCCAGACCCGGGATAGGACGCTGCTCACACCATCAGAATGGCGAATGCGAGAAGGACCCACCACACGAGTGCTGGCGAGACGCGGTGGAGCTGAGCTCAGACGCGGCCCTGCGTTGCATGCCCATTCATTTCAAAAAAGCTGCTTAAAACATGACTAAGAGCACCAGATGTGTTACCACTGTGCTCACACGCTGCTGCTGACGCGGTGCCTTCCTCTCAGAAAAGGGCCAGCCACCCTTGCCCTCCAAAGCTCTCTGCGATTTCCTGCCCTCGGCCTCCCTTCCGCGCTCCTCCCTGTGCCCTCTGCTCCTGGGGCACCTTGGCCCTGGCTGGCCTGCCACTCCAGCCAGCTCTCCTCCAGGTCTCAATGGATGTCACTACCTGGGGGTAGCCTCCCCAATTGCTCTCACTGAAGGAGCTGCCCCACCCCCAGCCTGGACCCTCCAGCTTATGACACTATCTTATCTTCTTCCTGGCACTGGTGAAGGACGGATGGGAGGGCGGGGCAAGGGATGACGGCACAGGGTGCAGTTGACAATGATGAAGGTGGAGAGTAGCCGGGTATGTGGGGCGGTGAGATGTTGGGGTGCAGTGAGGCTGGAGGGAGAGGCGGAGTCAGGAACCAGGGGCCTTTAAGGCCAGGGCTGGGTGAGACTACGAGGAGGCGAGGCTGAGGGGGCAGGGCCAGCACTGAGCTATCCTGGGCGCGCCGGGCTCAGTGGTCACCCTGCTGTCGTGCTGCCCCTCGGCCAGGCCTTCCCCACCCAGAGCACAGCCAGGCTGGGTGTGTTCTGTCCAGCTCAACACCCAGCTGTGAATTAGCGAGAAAGACTTCAGACACTGGTGGGCCCATCCGGGGAGGGCAGCACCCCTCCCAGGAACCCCAAGTACCTACTGTGTGGGGAGCTCATTGCACCTTATGGGGTTATCACTGCCCCTTGTGGGGTTCCGGGACATCAGTTACTGTGCTCACTGCAGGGTACACGGCCAGTGTCAGCAAGGGGCTCAGGCAAGAACCCAGCCCTGCCCTCAGCGGCCCAGCCGGCTCCTGTCTGGTCCCATCTAGCCCTGTGTCATCTGCAGAGCTCCCTCTGTCACTTATAAACAATTGACTTGATGACAGTCATTAAGCCTAATCTGTTTTTCGAGAGTCTAATTCCAGTTCCTCCTCTGTTTTTACACTGCTCAATCATTCTTGTTTTCCTTCCAGGGCATGCTGTGGTGGGAAGGCTCGGTGCTCCTTGCAGACGATGGAACACCTGCCATGGGGCTGGGTGGCTGCAGCAGCCAGGACTGTGCCACTGCCTGGCCCCACAATGGCTCTGGAGGACACAGCAATGACAGGCACGTCCCTGGGACAGGGCCTGTGGCCCAGGGTCACACAGCTGCCAGAAAGAGGTCAGGGCTGGACCAAGCCCCACTCTGTCACCCCATCCTAGAGTGCCTAGGAGAGCCCAGTACTGGGGTGGGGGCCCAGGCAATGGCTTACTGAGTGGTCACTCAGGCCAGGCACTCACACCCCTTACTTCCAGCTCAGGACCAGCCCCCTGGGTTACCCCCAACAGCCAGCACAGAAGCTATGGTTATTGGTCACATGCTGGAAAGGGAACACGTCCTTCCAGGCCACGGAGGCCAGAGGACAGCAGTATCACTGGGCACTGATGAGGCCCCGTCCAGGGCAGGGGCGGCCCCAGGGCATCGAGCAGCCGACCCGACTCCATCTGCAGGAGGGAAAGGCAGCTCGGTGACATGTGAACAAAGCAGGTCAGAAGTACCAGCCCCACAGCTCTGGGGAGGTTTCCCAGTGATGGAGGACTTACCACTCACCACATGCTGGAGGAAGCTCAGCCCGTGCTGGCTGCACCCTGCCCTTCTCTGAGCTGGGCACCAAGGCTTCCCAGGGCCTCGCCTGGAGGGGCACCAGGGGGATCGGAAACTGTTTCCTCCATAGAGGGAAGAAGGTTGATGGGGCCCAGGGGGAGCCGGCACCATACTCCAGAAACACAGGGTGCTGCCTTTCTGTGGGCACAGCTGCTTGGGGCTGGACCCAGGGTCCCCCAGCAAAGGGCAGAGGAGCCTGGGTGGAACCACCCCAGGGCCACAGTGCAGGGGAAGGTGAGGTATCTGCTGGAGGAGCCAGGCAGGCAAGAAGCAAGTTCAACGAAAAGCTGCAGTGAGAGGCATGGGGCCCTCCAGCAGCAGTCAGCATCAGACAAAATTCCACTGGAATGTTTCAGATGACCCTGTCTAGGGGTCACACCACCAGTGAGGAGTGGAGAACAGTGGAAATTGGGGAAGGAAGCAGTGAAATCCGGTGATGTGATGGGGAGATAAAGTTGAGACTGAAAACAGTAAGATGACAAGAGATATAGCAAGTAAAACCCTGAGTCGCGGTGGTAATGGCTGTGACTAACAATCCTGAGTAACAGTGGTAATGATGCAAGTAACAGTGGCTGAGTAAGACGTGGAATGAGATAAGGAAAGACATACATGGCCTCTAGGCTCCTCCTCTAGACACTGTGTGAATTGTGGACTGTTAGCCCATTTTGCAGAAGACAAAACTGAGGCTCAGGGAGGTTGACGACCAGCCCCAGGTTGATCAGCCAGTCCACAGACGCCCTTCATCCCCTAGGCCCACCCTCCTGCCACTCTTGCACATGCAGAAGAACAACGCCTCCAATGCCACTCCCTCAACAGGCAAGGAAGTGCCATGTGCCAGCAATTCCCCTCAAGATGTCCCCAACGTCAACTCTCTGCCATCATCACACTCTGGAAGGAAGGAGCAGATGGTCAGAGCACACGTCACCTGTTCAGGGCTGAAGCTCAGAATCCTGGATCAAGGACAGCCTTCCCGGATTCCCATCATTCTGTCCAAAACGGCAGCCAGGGGGCCCACTGAGCACATGAGGGGAGAAAGAGGCACCGCCAGCCCCAGTCAACTCTCAAATGCAGCCTTAGAACTGAACATTGCAGAGCAGGCCAGGCTCTCCAGAAGGTGGGACAAGTGGTGCCTTTTCTGAGACACCCCTCCCCCCAAGCCAGAGCTGGTAACCTGCTGGCATCAGTCCCCAAGGCCTCGCTCTCTCTGACAGCTGGAGACTGTCTCAGAAGGCAAGATGGCCAGGCCTTCCGAAAACGGGTGCCTCTCTGACCAAGGGTCAGGGAACACAGAGTCAGAGGTAAAAAGGAAAGCGCCTACTCGAGCAGGAGCTGAGGACGTATTTCCTGCCTGGGCCTGAGGAGGAACGGTGCCCGCACAGTCAGCCAGGGCAGACAGAAAGGCAGGGGCCAGAAGCTGTCTCTGGACTTTTGTATATTTAATTCCTCAAAGGAAAATCAAACGTCTGTCATTCAGAAGACATCGATAAATAAAATCAAACGCAAATAACAGACAGGAAAAGCGACTGCAACAAACGCCATGGGCAGAAGGGGCGTTTTCAAGTAAGTAAGAAAAATGTGAAAACCCAACTGGGAAATAGGTGAAGGAACAAACAGTCGTCACAGAAGAAAAAGGCAGCACAAAGCAGTAAGAAGTACTCAGGGCACCCCAAATCGGAGAAGTGCAAATTACAGGAATAAAGGAGCCCCTTTTTGCTCTCAAGATGGGAAAAACAGCTGGCGCAGTCACAGCCAGGGTGACAGGCCACTGAGGAAAGCAATCTGACAGTAAGTGGCAGAGCTTAAGACTCCACAGCTTTGTTGCAGTGTTTCTACTCCTTAGGATCAATTCTAAAGAAATAATCCATGAGAGAAAGTGACCACAAAACTAATCTAACGTGGAAAAGAAATGGAAATTGGAAAATGTAGGATAAACTAGCACAGGTCCTTATGACAGAGTACAATTCTATGAAAATCATGTTTTCAAAGAGCTTTGAGGAGAAATGATTGTAAAATAATATAATATTTGTTAGAAAAAAACAATAAAACTCATAGGATTTGGGTTGGCTTTTATTTTCTTCCTTTATTCTTATTTATGTTCTTCTAAGTTTTGACAACAAACAGGGACCACATTCATAAGTAGAAACAAGGGAGTCAGTGTGATTTTTTTCGAGAAGGCAGAAAGTTAAGAACACACTTTAGTAAAATGTCCAGGGAAAGGACAAAGATGCACCAGAGATGGACGAGTTCCTGTTTTCTGGACAGTGACCTACTACTCAGCTGGCTTCAAGAATATGGAAGGTTCTGGATGATAAGGTGAGTCTCGACAGGGAACAACAAGCTTTTAAAACATGCTAACTTTCCTCAAAAAGGCTAACCTATGGGCAGCGAGGAGGCAGTAAAAAGAGAAGAGTTGAAGGCCACATGTTCCAGACCTTTCTCCCAGGACTGTACCAAGGACGACGTCCCACCTGGGTGACAACACTGGCAGAACTGACCCGTGGTGCAGCAGCTTGCCGGGAGGGCCTCGGGAAATGCCACAGAGGGGCTTCTCCGGGCTGGGACCCTCGCTCCAGAACCCCCCTCCCGCTGGCCCAGCAGGACCCCCGCAGCCCTGCCCTTCCACCTGGAGGCTCTGGTTGGCTTGAGCAGGAAAGCAGGCTCCAGGAGTCCTTGGGGCAGGCAGACCCTTTGTCACACCTCCACGTGTGTCCTGCGTGGCATGCAGAGGTTTGAGGCTGGTTCTGTCTGCCGCACACATGGCCCCGGGAGCTCTGAGCGCAGCGCCACGCCTGCCATTCCCTCCTCCAGGCGGCACATCACAAGGGTCGCTGAAGCACCTTCCAGACAGGCAGGCCTCACAGCCAAATCAGGACGACAGCTCATCACGCGGCGAGTGACCCTGAGTGCAAACCCAAGGGGCCCAATGAGCCGGCGCTGCAGGCACTTTGAGCTAAGTACGGCAGGTGTCACCCTCTCTGCCTCTCGGTCTCTCCATCTGCCCCGCTCGGGGTGGGGGTTCACCACCTGCCCCCCACTCGAGACAGGCTGCTTTCCTGGTGAAGCCTCACACACACATTTCCTAACTACACCCACCAGACTCCAGGAATCTCGCTGTGTGAATTGCAGTGAGCTTTCTGCCTGTGGCAGGATGAAAGGCAGTGTTTTGTGTCGGTTTTACCAGGGCTGCTCTGTCACCTCTGTCCCGGTGTCCCTCGGGCTCCATGAGGTCGGCTTGCCTCTGTTTTGTTGCTGGGTGAGTCTCCGCAGCGTTGCTCAGCCAGCCTGCGACCGTCGGGTGACGTGAAGGGCTCTCCGATGTACTCACAGGCGCCATCTGCTGACCCCCTGGCGCCAGGCCGAGCCCTGCGGACTGCTGTCCAAGGTCCTGACTCAAACACAGGGCCGTCCTGATGACCCTGCTACCTGCCACGTTCTTCTTTCCTCAGACCCTCTGCACCTTCTGGAAATGTCTCCTGGAAGACGAGACCATGTCTCAAGGCTGCTGTGGGGGTTCTCTTTCCTTTGCTCAGCTCAGCTTCAGCCTTTGAGGCCTGACAGTGTGACGTGTCCACCTTGGGACAAGTCAGGAAAACAGCAGGGGGTTCCAGAGAGAAGGTGTCCATTGGCTGTCACCTCAACAAACAGGAAATAAAGTGGGTGCCGGTCTAAAACTAAAATCCATCTGTCCTGTCAGAGAATTTGTGATGGTTTCTTATAAGTCTTGCAGAAAAATGATTCATTTATCAATTGACTTGGGCCCAAGTCGGAGGCCCTGAGGAAGAAAGCTGTCCAGTAGGTTGTGGCTAAGAATTCATCCCATGGACATGGCTGATGAAGCTGGTTTGTGCCCCACAAACAACCTTATCAGAAATGGGAGCGGCGCTTCCATGAGGCTGCTCAATGAACCACCATCTGGAGAAATAAAGTCTATATATCTAATGCCAAATGAAACAAATAAGCCTGCTGTGAGGATAACTGGGGGCATGACCTCAATGAGAATGATTTCAAGTGAATTGAAAGCAGTCTCTCAACTGTATTTTCCAGCAGGATATGCCCTAAGGACAAAAGAACTATTTTAAAAAATCTTAGATGATCACAAGTGTTGGCAAGGATGTGGAGAAACTGAGACCCGTGTACGTGACTGGTATGAAGAAATGCAAACTGCAGCTGCTTTGAAAAAGAGGTGACAGCGCCTCAAATAGCTAAACCATGTGACCCAGCAATTCCACTCCTAGGCACACACCCAGAAGGAATGAAAACTGATGACCACACAAAAACACGTACATAAACTTTCATAGCAGCATTATTCTTAGTAGCCAAAAAATGGAAACAACACACACACACACTCACACCCCGGCTGATGAATGGATAAACAGAATGTGATCCATCTATGATGGAACATTATTCGGCCACAAAGGAAGGAAGACTGGTGTTTGCTACACCATGGAGGTAACGTGAGCGCATGATGTGCAGTAAAAGGGGCCAGACACAAAAGGTTACATATTACGCAATTCTGTTTATATGAAATATCCAGAATAGGCTGATCTATGGAGCCAGGAGATAGATTAGTGGCTGCCAGGGCCTGGGGGAGGGGGAGTCACTGCAGACCCCACGCAGAACGGGCTGCTGCTGGGCACGTGGGCTGTGTGGCCCAGGCCACGAAGCATCGGAGCTCTGAAGGGAGAAGGAGAGCGGCCCTGACACCCCCAGGGTCCTGGTTCTTTGCATGCACCGGTGGGAGGACGAAGCCAGAAAGGAAGAGGCAGTGACTACACAGCCCTGATCCCAGAGACCCTCTTCTCCAGGCGGCCACCTGGGTCAGGTGGGTGCCAGGCCTAGGCCATGCAGGGAGCAGAGAAGTGGAGAGCATGCCCAGAGGCAGCCATGCTCACTTGCCGAGGCCCAGCTCACCCACACACTGATCTTCAGGACCAGGATGGGCCATGTTGGCAAAAGGGAGTCAGCTGAGTGCTTGGCACTGTGCCCATCAGCTGAAAGGTGCCACACTGATCAGGGGGACGTTTCTCAGGTGGATGCGATGGTGACCAGGCCCAGGAGGGTCTGATATAAGCTGCTTAACTTCCCACAGCGTTGGTGCCCACGCCGGACACCCCCAACACATCACACACAGACCACACCTGAGAGGCCTGCAGGAATCAGCCAACAGGATATGCCCCAAATGCACAGTCAGAGGATAAATCCAGTGGCTCGAGAGGCTCTTACCTGGGGCCCAAGGGCTGCCCGGTGTCCTGCTGTCCGCGCTCAGGCTCCTTCTGCTGACTGGCACCATCGCCCCCACTGAGCAGCCTGTCTGCTGAGTCCCCTGGGGGCCCTGAGGTATGTGCCAGGCACTTGCTGGAAGTAGGTGCTTTGGGCTCCTGCCTCTCAGGGACATCCTCTGAGGGCAGGGAGGCCGGGGCGCCCATGGGCAGTGCCTCTGGGGCAGGCCGGGCCTCCTCCAGGCTCTCGGCCCCGTCCTTGGCACTGGCCTTGGCCGAGCCAACGTAAGAGGCGCCAATGCCTCCAGGGCTACACTTGTCCCGCAGGCTCTCAGCTGTGTCCTCCCTGCTGCCCCCACAGCCCCCACAACACACGCAGGAGTTAAGGAGGCAGTTGGTGGCTGTGGCGCTCAGTTTGTGGGAGTCACCGTGTGTCCCCTCAGCCACGGGCTCCACTGGGGGGATGCTGTTTCCGGGGGCTTCCAGGGCGGTGACGGCAGAGGTCAGCGAATTGGGTGATTTGGGATTGAAGATGACCGTGGCCGAGAGCTTCATGCCCCCTGTCCGGTGGGCGATCATCTCGGCCGTCCCGGCATCGTCCACACTCACCTCCCAGCCGTCCAGGTACGGCTGGGCGTCCAGGCAGCTGCAGGAGTTGGGCCCGGCTGCCCGCATTTTGTCGCCCTGGGTGTTGTTGTTATTGCTCAAATCTTCCTCCTCCCCTAGTACGCTGACCCCCGCCTGCCCGCCCGGCCGTGTGTCCTGGGGGTCGGTGCTGGTGCTGCCCGTCCACACAGATGGGCTACCCGTGGCCTCTGCTGGCCCCTCCACGTCATCCATGAAGAATACTGTTCCGTCCTCCTCGTCACCGCCAGGCCGCAGCCGCCTGCTGCCTGGGGACACCTCCCCCCGGGGGCTGCCCTCGCTGCCCGGCCTGCGCGCCGGCGACTGGCAGGCGCTGGGCGGGGACAGCAGGGATGACATCTCGTCCCCAGCCCTGTGGACCATGCGGTTGAGCTGCTCCAGCTCCTGGTCGTCGTACTGCATGGAGCAGGCCAGCTCGGCCTCCGGGTTCGGGGCCTTGGCAGAGAGCAGCTCCTCAGGGGGAAGGGGTGTGGGGAAGGTGGGTGCCAGGGCGGGGGGGGCCTGCGCATCTGCCCGGATGGGGAACTCCACGTCTTGGGAAATGCAGAGGCTCCGTTCCAGCGTGTGGAGCTCGTCCTCACTCAGGGTCTGCAGCAAGTCCCTACAAAGGGCAAAACAAAACAAGTGACAGCCCCAGCAGCCACACCAGCCCCCAGCCGACAGTGGGCACAGTGCCCTGAATGCCTGCACGGGCAGGGGCACAGCAAGGCGTGACATCCGCAGCTGCACACACGGAGCCCTGTCCCCCACACACTGCAAAGCGAGTGGCCGGCCCCACTGGCTCTTGCACCTCTCGCGTCGGGACAGTGGCCATTCGGGGTGGCCGACTGCAATTTCTCAAAAAGGGGGTTCTGAAACCTCATGCTGAAAACAAGAAAGCCCTGATTCTCAAGGACATGAAACTGTGTGAAGGAGAACATTTGGGAATGAAAGAATATATGTTAGTTTTCATAGAGACTTTCATCCTTTTGTTTAACAATGGCTAGTGACCCCGGTCGGTGTGCCAGCCATTGGGCCACACTCAGAAGGACAGGCACTGTCCCTACCCTTGGGGGGAAGAGGCAGATAATAAACAGATATTTATATAAGTGATGACTGAGTAACAGTATCGACAAATACAACACAGAAAACTGCCTGCCAGACGGAGGGTACGGCAGGGCACCTGGCTTCGTCTGGGACTTCCTGTTGGAAGGGGCGCTGACACAGACACCAGAGGTGGGTGCCTGGGATAAGCCTGTGGCAGATGCTCTCTGCTGGGAGAAGCTCGGGCCAGCCGGGGTCTGAGGCCCAGGTTAAACAGCCCAGTGCAGCCATGGACCTGGGTGCTTCTCAGAACCGCACAGCTTGACCCCCATAAACCCCACGGCAGGCTAACAGCACCCGATGGAGAACACCACGTGCCTTTCCAGGCCCTCCTGCCATTAGCACCAGCCTGACTTCTAAAGACAGGGCGCTCTCGCCTGTTTTCCTTCTCTGGAGGTGGGAACTCGCAGTCAGCGCTGTGTGGCAGGCTTTGTTTGTCGGTATATACGTGCAGGGTCACCAGATAAAATACGGGACGTCCAGTTCAATTAGAATTTCAGCTAAACAACAACACGTGGTTAGGAAGGCATTTGTCCTTTTACTGCACTTCACAGATGGTGCGTTTCTGCAAATTGAGGCAAGACCCTCTACCTGCAAGATTACAACTCACTGTATTTCAACATTCGCTTTATTGCAGTAGTCTGAAACTGAACCCACAATAGCTCCGAGATGTGCCTGTGTGTCCCAGATGGGGGGCATTTGGGACATACTTACACTAACAGTGTTCACTGTTTATCAGAAATTTGAACTTAATTGAGCATTCTGCTGGTGTTATTTGTCTAGATGTGACAACTGGGTGTGGTGATATTCGTCGGTGCTGTGGAGCGTTCGTTGTCGTGGCTGTACGTCTTTCCTGGGGGACACAGCACCATCCAGTGATGAATCTCGTCTCGCCTATGGGCCGTGGCCCCCATCTCGGGTACCTCTCCCGGGGAACATGTGTGCCTTTCCAAGTGCACACGTAGGGAGGTGTTAGTGAGAACTGCGCTCAACTGGCCCCCACCTGTCAGCTGCTAAGTACCCATCGTACTTATCATCAGGTCCTTTCTGGTGAGTGTGTAATGCTGTCTCTTGTGGTTGTAAATTGCTTCCATCCAAGGACCAGTGAGGTTGTGCGCCTCTCTCTATGTTGATCGGCCCATAGAACCCTGTCCCGTGCCTGTTCAAGATGTGCACGTTTCTAACTGGGTTGTCTGTCTTTTCCTCACGGAGAGGAGTCCTTCACATATTATGGATTTATTTGTTTGGATATATTCTCCAACTCTGTGACTTGCCTTTTCACTCTCTTAATGGTGTCTTTTGATGAACTGAAGTTTTAAATTTCAGTGAAGTACAACCTATCACATTTTTTATTAGTCTTCTGTGTCCTGTTGAAGAAATCTCTGCCTACTCCAAGTCTCAAAGATGTTCTCCCTAACCTTTACTCTGAAGGCTTTCCTGTTTTTGGCTTTTCGCATTTGTATCTGCAACCCGTCTAGAACTGATTTTTGTATGTGATGGTGGTACGGATCCAGACACGTTTTCTCATATGGGTATTTACTGACTCAACCCATTTATTGGGAAAAAAACCCAGCCATTCCCCACTGTTCTGCAATGCCCCCTTTGTCATAAATCAGGAAGCACATAAGTGTCTCCAGACTCTAGTCTGCTCAGAGGTCAGAAGTCCATCTTCACACGACGCCTTGTCAGCGCTCCTGCAGCTTCACATTAGGCAGTGGCTCCAGCATCGTTCATTTCCATGCAGTACACCCAGCAGCCATGCACACATGTTCACATGCACGGTCACACCAGCGTGGCTTGTGCAAACTAGCAAAGACCATCAAGAGTAGGAGAGAAAAGTGATGTTCTTTGTTTTTTCTCCAGCAATCTCTTTCCTCTTGGCTATTCTGGGCCCTTTGTATTTCTACATGAATTTTAGAATTCATTTGTAAATTTTGGCAAAGATGAAGAAAAGGCCTCCTTTTGACTTTGATTGAGATTGCAATGAATTCCTAATTAATTTGAGACTAACTGTACCTTCTTGGAACCGCTTCCCCAAGTGTGCGACAGCCCTCTAGCTATGTGGGTGTTCACAATTCTATGTCAGTAACATTTCATACCATTCACAGGAAGTCTTACATGTGTTCAGGTTTTTGCCTAAGTAGCCAATGTTTACTGACACTCTTATAGATGATATTTAGAAAATTGCTTTTGTGATAAGACACATGTATCATAAAATTTAACATTTTAACTGTTTTTAAGAGACATTTCAGTGGTATTCAGTACATTTCCCGTGTTGTGCTGCCATCACCACCATCCACCCCCATAACTCATTCATCTTGTAAAACTGAAAGTCTGTCCCCATTAAACACTAACTCCTTACTCTCCCCTCCCTCAGCCCCTGGCAACCACCATTCTACTTTCCGTGTCTATGATTTTGGCTACTGCAGGGATCTCATGTAATTGGAATCACACATTGCTGTATTGTGACTGACTTATTTCATTTAGCCTCATGTCCTCAAGGTTCATCCACGTTGTAGCATATTACAGTCTCATTCCTTTCTAAGGCTGATTAATATTCCATTATGTATATTTCTCATATATTTTTTATGCATTCCTCCACTAATTGTCACTTGAGTGGCTTCCATGTTTTCGCTGTTGTGAGTAGTGCTGCTGTGAACACGGGTGTGCAATATCTCTTCAAGATGCTGATTTCAATTCTTCTCGGTGAGTACCAGAGTGGAATTGCTGGATCTTATGGGAGTTCTGTTTAACTTTTTGAGGAGCCTCCATACTGTTTTCCATAATGACTACACCAATTTATATTCCTAACAGTTCCCTTTCCTCTACGTCCTCGCCAACAACTGTTATTTATTTTTTTATAACGTGTTTCTCTGAAAATAAGACCTAAACGGACAATCAGCTCTAATGTGTATTTTGGAGCAAAAAATTAATGTAAGACCGGTCTAATTTTACTATAAGTCTGGGTCTTACATAAGACCGGGTATAATATAATATAATTTAATAAAGGGTCTTATATTAATTTTTGCTCCAAAAGATGCATTAGAGCTAATTGTCTGGCTAGATCTTACTTTTGGGGAAACACGACAGTAGCCATCTTAATGGTCAGGGTGATTTGCATTTCACTAATGATTAGTGACGCTGAGAATCTTTTCATGTGCTTGTTGGCCATTCATTTGTGTGTCTTCTCTGGAGAAATGTCTATTTGAGTTTTTGCCCATTTGAGCCAGGTTGTTTGTTTTATTGTTGTAAAGTTTTAGGAGTTCTTATGTATTAATAATCCCTTATCAGATATATGATTGGCAAATATTTCTCCATTCTGTGAGTTGCCTTTTTACTCTGTTGATAGTATATTTTGACACACAAAACTTTGAATTTTTCACAAAGTCCAATTTATCTAATTTTTTCTTTCATTGCCTGTGCCTTTAGTGTCATGTCCAAGAAATCACTGCCCAATGCAATGTCATGGAGCTTTTGTCCTGTGTTTTCTTCTAAGAGGTTTACTATTTTAGGTGTTGCATTTAGGCCCTTGTCCAATTTTGAGTTAATTTTTACATATGGTGTTTTAGGCAAGGGCCCATCTGTGTGTGTGTGTGTGTGTGTGTGTGTGTGTATCTTTTATCAGATTAAGGAAATTCCCTTCTATTCCTAAATTGCTAAAAGATGTTTTTCAAATTCTTTTTCTGTAACTTTCAAAATGATTCAGGTTTTCTTACTCTTTCAAAAATTAACATAGCAAGATGTGATTTTTCTTTTCCAGTGTTAAACTATGCTCTGTATAATTTACCCCCATTACAGTGATTGTTTTGTACAGTCCACACTCATTTATAGTAATCTACAGCAGGTTCCTCAATGTCTCCTGCACTTCCATCTGAGATTCTATTCCCTTGGCTGGAGAATGCCAATTAGTTTTCCTTTATGTGTAGGCTGCTGAGAACAAATTCCTTTGGCTTTCTGTTTCTGGATAATTCATTATTGCATTTTTGGAAGGATATTTTTGCTGGGTATAAAATTCTGGTTGGCAGCTATTTTTTTTCAGCAATTTAAATATGTATCGTTTCATTGCCTGCTGACTGCCATTGTTTTTGTTGTTTTTGAGAAGACAGTTGTCAATCTTCCATTCTTTTCAAAGTAATCTGTCCTTTTTCTCTGGCTACATTTAAGATTTTTTTCGTTTTCAGCAACTGTACTCTAACGTACCCAGGTATATTTTGTGTTCCTCTAGCTTGTAGTTTTCTTGAGCCTCCTGAATATGTGAGCAGAGATTTTTCTTCAGTTTTGCAAAATTCTTGGCCATTATTTCTTTGAATATTGCTTCTACCCATTTTCCATACCCCTGCCTCCTGATTCAAATTACGTATGTCAGACTTTTGAG
The DNA here is from genome assembly GCF_964194185.1 of Rhinolophus hipposideros. Lineage (NCBI taxonomy): Eukaryota > Metazoa > Chordata > Mammalia > Chiroptera > Rhinolophidae > Rhinolophus > Rhinolophus hipposideros. Next base: position 109,925,771 of record NC_138047.1, on the reverse strand, counting down.
TATGCCACATGTCTTCTATGAAGACTGTCCCCTTACCCATGTCCCCAGCACTGGCCCTTCCCTTCCCCCCATTTGCTCTGAGCACCCGGTACATCCCTGCCCGGTCTCAGCATCATCCATCTCCCAGTCAGACACTCAGGGTTGGGCAGGGGCTGTGGCCTCTGGGCCCAGGGTCACATGCTGCGCAGGATGCTCATGGCTGAATCTGGGCACCAGGGAAGCAGCCAGCAGCCATGTACCCAATGGATCTCGGACTGGATCAAGCACCCCATCACAGGGCCCCAGGCTGTGGCTCACGCAGCCCCAAACCCACTGACTCTCCAAGACCATCATGCTGGGTCACTTTTCACTGTCTGAGTTCACGGCACCTGGCTCCTGACAGGGTTCTGTGTTCTCCCAGCTCCCCAAAAGAACCGGCAGTGGCCGAGGAAAGGTGGCCCAGGCAGTCTGTGCCTGAGACTGCCTTGTGCTCAGAAGTCCCGCTGGACCCAGGAAGGAGCATCACAGGGGTCCACAGGGTCATTACTGGACCAACAGCCTGGGAAGGGGGCTTCCTGGAGACCAGGGCAGTGGCAGGAAAGACCTTGGAGTCCAAGGCAACGGAGCCAGGGAGGCACTCAAGAGGATACACAGCCCTAGCTGCCTGCTGCCCATATCTCCAGGAGGCCCGAACTGGGCCCTGTCAGCTCAGAGACGCCACCAGCAGGGAGGCCTCCACACCTGTTTAAAGTGAGGGTTTTCAGGGAGGCTTAAGGTGTGGGGCAGCGGGTGCTGGAGAACCTGTTGCTGAAGGGCCAGGGGACCCTCAAAGCAGAGCACAGTCACCCATGCCAGCTGTCACCAAGTCCGCAGGACAGCACAGATGGGGCCCTGGATGCCAATGCCACCTGGGCCGGTCACCAGGGACCACCAGAGGGGGGCAGGGCGAACAACAGTGTTGGGGGGCAGCACTGGGCACTCAAGAGAACTGAAGCATTCAACCCTTAAACTAGTCAGAAAACAAGTAAAAGCCTCTGGAGGGGGTGTTGGGAGCACACGTGGGTAAGCACTAGTCCCAGCCCGGGCTCTGGCCACAGCCTGTGTGCAGGGGCATGGGCTGGCCCAGCAGCCCGGGATGTCCCATCCGGGCAGGCTGTGTGCCCCTGGGTGCATCCCAAATTACCCATTTCATAGCCTCTCCTATGAAACAGGCCTCCTCTGTCCAGCGGGTCTACCAGCCAGGGAATTTACACTGAAGTCCTCCATGTTACTGACCAAGAACAAAGACTTTTGTTATGGATAAGGGACAGCATGGAGCCTCAAAGGGGCTCCAACATCACAAACCAGCAACTAAGACCAACAGCAAGGTGTCAGCACCACTGGCTTGAGCAGGAGAGACCTAGTAACTAACTACCTGCCCGTCCTCAGGGAAAGGAGGGCAAACACCGGCTTCAGCACCCCACACTCTGTTGCCCTGCCCTCTCCTCCCCTGCCCATCTCTCCCCGTCCCCTGCCCCTCTTCCCCTCCCCATCCTCCTTCTTTGCCCCCACCTTATTTTCCGCAGTAAAGTGTGGAAGGGCCGGAACAGCTCAGACATGTCTTCTGCCTTGCGGTCCAAGTTCAGAGGTCCGTCTGCATAGACTACGAGGCCACTGCATTCAAGACACAAAAGCCAGCCTCGCATCAGGCCCTGCGGCCTCCTGGGCAAGGAGTCCTCAGGTGTGGTCTGGGGATGAGGACTCTGGTCGCCTGGTGCTCAGCCCTGCCCGTGCTTCACCTCGTGATAAAATCTTAAGTTTAGAAAAAAGCAATGAAACTTGTTTACCACACTATCCTGGTTTGGAGTTGATTAGCTATGGTCGTTCAAGGATCATAAAATAATCATAAACGCACGTGTGGCCATATCACCAGCGCCATCAGATCAAGGTGAGTTCCTGAGACCTATCGCCTGGAAAATGGAAAAACTGACTCGTGTTTAAACTGATGTCCAGCATAGAGGTTTGTGAGAGCTAGTCCTGAAACCACGAGCTCCAAAAGCAAACAGAAGGGGTGGGTGAGAGCCTCAGAGCCCTGCCCGGACCCTCACCACAGCCAGGCCGCCTGGGACCCAGTGGGGTCAAGGATGAGCATCTCAGGGACTCTTTGCACAGACAGGTGTGACTTTTCACAGTGGTGCTCTCCAACTCTCCTCAACTCCCAAGGGACTCCCAGACCGCTGGTCTCATCACTCCCGTCCACCCTCACAGTCCAGGGGCTGCCCTGAGTCTAACACTGGTCACAGCCTCTCCGGGCTCCTCGGCCCACAGCAGGCTGTGACAATCCATCCAGTCCTGGCACACACTCCTGGACCCCGCAAGGGTGCCCACAATGAGCTGTGTGCTTTGTGCTCCCCCTGCCTCTGCCCAGGCCATCCCCCAGCGCACCTTTCCCTCGCAGCAGTCTGGCCCATACTCCGTCCCTGTTCAAGACAAGAGGCAGCCTCCTGTCGCCCCCCAGGCAGGACAGACCCGCTCTCCCAGGCATCCCTGTGCTGTGAGAGGTGCTCCCTCCCCTGGACTGGACCCCATGCCCCATGTGACTCCGTTCAGATGCCACCCCCAGGTGCCCTGGATCCTGCAGGCAGAACCATGTTCACCCCAACGGCGATCTCGCCACACACTGCGCAGCCCGGCGAGCGCCAGGTGTGCACCAGCATCCATGTCCAGACCCCTCTCTCCAAGAGACAACCGGTCCAGGAGTACCCTTCTCTGGGTGCTTCCCCCCGGTCCCGGGGGACCAGATGGCTAAGGCTTTTGCACATCTTGGGTGCCCAGGGAATATCCACTGTGAACATGGCACCAGTCTCCTCTCTGCAAATGAACAGCGCCTTATCACCAGCGTCGGGGCTGGTCACCAGCATCCAACACGGTGTCCCCATTAGTCCAGGAACGCATCCGGTTCAGTGAAAGAAAAACACAAACTGATCAACAAAACTGAATCAAGGGACTTTTTCCCTAAAAAACGTTGAGTTTCGTGTGCAAAGAAAAAAGGGACCTCGATGCCTCTCCTGGGTCGCAGGCAGGACACCGGCTGCCTCGGAAGTGTGGTAAGAAAGCTCCCTCCTTCCTGCTCAGCACAACCCTCACAGAGCATGGACCTGCAAGGCCACAGATACCAACTCCTCCCGGTGAGAGAAGAGGGGGACCCAAGAGGTTGGGGGACCAAAGACGTCCCTCGGCTTTGTCCCGGTGCCCAGCAGTGCGCCCACATGCACTATGTGCTCTGGGCTGGCTGAGCCGTCCTGCTCAGCAACTCCAGAAGTGTAGCCAACTACCTAGAATGAGAGGCAGGGAGAAGGCCTGTGGGACGGCCAAGATGCCTGTGTCCCTGTGATCAGGCATCCCCGAGGACAGAGCTGGCCTTGGTGTCCTGGTAGGAGCTCAGCAAACATCTGCTCAGTGTCCCACGGGCCTAGGCCCTGATGCAACGAGGGTGGAGGGGTGGGGGGTGGGCAATGAAGCCATCAGAAGAAGCAGTTGGGTCCCGTGTAGTCGCCACCCATGGCTACTGCCCAGCATGGCTAGGGGTTCATGCGTCACACCATCACTGGCCACACAGGCCCATGTCCCTACCACCTTGCCAAGGAGGGGCAAGCAGCCCCCACAGCTGAGCCTGGCAGCCAGGTGGCTGGGTCCCAGGGGAGCCCTGGTATACATGGGGATGGGGAGCAAAGGGGGGGTCTTACTGAGCACAGTGAGAGGCAGGGCTCAGATCCAGCTCAGGTCAGCAGTGGGATGGCGCCCAGCATCGTGGAGAATGCCAGGGCCCCCACTCCTATTATTTATGTGGTCTTCTCACTTTCTTGACAATGACCTTTGATGTACAAAAGTTTCTGTGATGAAGTCCAACTTAGCCATTTTTTCATGTGTTGCTCATGCTTTTGGTGTCAAATGTAAGAATCTGAGCATAGAGATTCACCTCCTGGATTAGTCAGAGTTCTCCAGAGAAGCAGAACCAACACCACTTAATGGGCCAGTAATGCTATGTCTGAGGTGTCATTACCTTGTGCAGGTTCAGAGTGGGGCCTGGCACGCAGCAAGTGTACCATCACCTCCTTGTAACATTTTATTTACAGGTGGGAAGGGGCTGGGGGTGGGGGAGGCCACAGAGACCCCGCCCCCAGCTCCTGCCGTCCCTCCCAGCTCCCCCGCCTCCACTCTGCTCTGGGCGCTCCCTGAGTGTCACCTGGGGGTCCCAGGACACCCACATCTCAAAGGCACAGTCCTGAAAACAGATAGTCCCAGGAATGCCGGCTGCGGGGTCTTTATTTCCACAAGTGCCTGTTACTCAATCCAGCCCAGTTGCTGCCTGCCCACCTACCCAAATTCTCCGACCCTACAGTCTCGCCTGCTGGGCTCCCACCCCCACTTCAGGAGCTGTGCTCTAGGCCCTGATGAGCCTCTCCCTCATGCTGGTTCTTGTCCACTCCAGAAGGTTGCTGCACCGAGCCCCCCAATCCATCCAGCACCCAGAACACTCCATGGCAAGTGCCTGTCTTCCCTATCTGCGCACTTCCCACATGGGCATCGCAGTGTCCCTGGGGACGAGCACAGGGCCAGGCGTACAGTAGACACGCAACACGTGCTCGCTGGTGAATACGAGGAGTGAGTCTTGGGCCCCACGCTGGGCAGCAGCGGCCTCTGCCTGTCTGGCCCAGAGTGACCACTGTGCACAATGAGGGACGAGAGAGGGTGCTGTCGGCGGGGATGGCTGTGGGTCCTGGAGGGACCGGGTGAGTGTCCCCAAAGGGGTGGCTCTAGGATCAGCTCGCACCCGCTCCTTCTGGAAGGATGGAGGATTTGGATTACAACCCATCTCAGATCCTAGGACCACAGCCTGGCTCCAAGGTCAGACCTGCTTCTAGGTGCTGGGGCGGTTCTGAGTTCATATGTGGAACCAGAGGGCCTCCTTAGCGGGCTGTCGTGTGGCCCCACCCTGGACGGCACGAGCCGCTCTGCTCCCCAGACTCTGGCTTTGGGCTCCTGCTCCCAGCGGCCCCACAGCAGGCCCCATGGCTCCTGCTCTCTCTTCACTCAGCTTCAAAACTGGGCCCCCTCTGCTGTGACTCAGAGCCTCCTGGTCCTCAGGGATCCCTCAGCTCTGCTCCAGGTCCCCTCCAGCCTGAGCCTGAGGGGACCGCAGGGACAAAGGCCCTGCCCACGGGAATCCCCCACCCCACCCAGGATGAGGGCCTCCTCGGGCTGCTGGCCCAGACAGAGGGGACAGAGGAAAAGCAAAAGTTCAGATGCCAGCAGGATGAACGTGAGGTCAGCAAATGGCATAGTGAAGCTGGTCAGGGAGAAGTGGCCTTGGGAGGCCAGCTCAGTGAGATCGGAAAGGCCCAAGGCCACTGTCCTGCAGCCACCCTGGCTCGGGCTGATGGCGATGGTGACAGGGAGGCCGATAAGGAGCTGAACAACCATGTGCCAGACTTGAGTATGAAAACCCGGAACAGCACGCGCTCCGATTGCTGGGCACCTCGGCTTTATCTTAAACCCGTAGCTGCCTGAGTGCGGCTCGCGTTCCCGTGAAGTTTAGAGTAGGTTCCCCGAGAGGGTATCGGTCCCTCTTGTCCCCAAGATCCAGGACACATGGGGCTTGACGAGTACCTGCTGGCAGGCTGGGCAGGGGGGCAGCAGAGGCCACAGTGGGGCAGGCAGTGCATCCACACCACACCTGTGTCCTGTGAGGAGGACACCAAGGAAAGCCACCAGAGCCACCGGCGTGGTGACACCCCCTGCTCAGGCTGAGGGGCTGAGCCTGGCATTCCCTAGGGCATTTGGGAGGCGTGTAGCCAGGGCAGCGTCTGGACCAACAGGCAGGGCACAGCACCTTACAGACCCTGTCCCCAGCATGCCCAGACTCAAGCAGCTTTACTGCTCAGTCTTTTAAACAAAGGGCCAAAATACTTATCAGTTTCTTCAAAATGAGTTTGGCCTTAGAGAGCCATTTGCCTGGAAAGAAAACAATGCAACAAACTGCAGCCCCCGTCCGAGCGCAGCTCCGAGGGCAAGAAGCCACGTCACCCCAGACCACCCACACTGACCCACTGAGGACATGTGTCTTCCTCCTCCTACATCTTCAGGTGAAGGGAAATGATCAAATTCTAGCAATTAAGGCAACTGAAAGTGTCGCAGGCCCCTAACGTGATATCGCCCACGCCTGCTTTTCTTGATTTGTAAACTTAGGGAAAAGACAACTGTAAGGAAAGAGGACAATGAAAGGAATGGGGCTGGGGCGCCGGGCTGTGGGGTTGCCCTGGACACCCCCAGGCTGGGCACCATCCAAAGACCACCCTAAAGACCTCCAGGAAGGGAACAAGCTCAGGGGAAGCCACAGGTGTGGTGGGAGGGGTGGAACCCATTTGTCCAGAGGGCCAGGGGTCAGGCGACTCTGACACCCTGGGAGCCCCTGCCCGCCCATGGTCCCCCAGCTTCATCACTAAGCCTCTTCTCTGCAGTTAAGTCCAGTCCTGCCCAAGGCATCACGTGTCTGTCTCCTATGCATTTAACCCTCTAGGGTCTCAGGGCCCAGGGCCGATTCACCCCAGCTCACTCCCCCACCCTTGCGCACAGCACACCACTTGTCCATCTCCCTGCAGTTGACAGAGGCCCCTCTGTCCCAGAAGGTGGCCCAGCCCGCTGCATGGCCACCATCCCCCACCGCTCCTACCACTGCACCCCCGTTTCCCAAAGAAGGAGGTCCCGTGCTCACCCCCAGGGCCTTTGCAGGGGTTCTCCCTGGCCTGCGCCTGGCCGGGTCCTGGACTCCATGCCCACCCCCCACGCCCTGGCCACGTCACTGATATCCACATCTTCAACCAGCATTGTCCCCTGCTCTCTGCCAGCTGCCCACTGGGCCCTCCCCAGCTGTGAGTCCCATGGGCCTTTCTGTGGGGCTCCCCGTGGCCCACTTACTCCCCGTCCTCCTCCATGCTCCCTCACCTGGCCAGAGGGAAGGTGGTCTCTGGCAGTCAGGGTGTGGCTGGGCAGCAGTGGACCCAGCCCAGAACACCTGGGCTCTGACCTCAGCTGTGCGACACTCAGCTAGTGACCAAGTGCTTCCAGTCTAGTTGTATTTCAGGCCTGGCTCCATGCTGCCCTGACATCTTTGAGCCCACAAGACCTCCAAGGCCTAACCCTGCTCTCTCCAGATAGGCTCCCCACCGAGATACCCCCCTTCCATTCGCCTTGACAGTCCTGCTGGGTTTCTGCAAAAGAAGCGCCCCAGGCTGCAGGAACACTCACCACACGATGGCCAACCTGGGGATGGTGAACATGAGGGCCGGCTCGTAGTCGTCGATCATGTCCTGAGTCAGGTACCCAAAGTCCAGGGCCCTGGTGGGGTGGGGAGAGAGGGTGAGAAGGGGCGGAGCCTGGCCCCCTTCCCCCCAATGTCCTGGGTCAGCCTGAGCTGGGAAGGCAGCCCACTCAACCTCTCCCGGGCCGTGCGCAGGGGGCAGTCAGGAGGGTGACAAGAGCCCCCTGAGCCCTCTCATGTGCAGGCAGAGGCAGCGCACACTGACTTCCATCTCCCAGCTGCCTGACCCCAGCTCCAGGGCGGGAGTAGGTAGGTGTGCCTGTGAGGAGAGCCGGCGAGGACAGTTACAGTGTCCGACAAACGGCACAAGAAAGCTAATCCAGTCTTGGGCTTGCTCACCCAAGAAATTGAAACAACTCAAGTTGCAAGAGTGAATGAGGAGCCAGACATTTCCCCAAACACCACAATGCTCCCCAGAGCAGAAACTGCTCTGGGTCCCACTGCCAGGCCGTCTACACTCCAAGAGTAGGCCACTGGCGTGATGGCACCAAGTAGAAGGTCTTTCCTGTAACCTTATTGTTTTGATGATTTGAAATACCTCTCAATACGTAAACAGTGGATAATCTGTCTTTAAAAAGTAACAAAATTATGATGTGATATTAGGCAACTTTAAAACTTACCTGATACCATAGCACTAGTCAAACAGGGGGAACATTATACATTAAATCTTAGTCCCAAAATCCATGCAGAAAAATCTGAGTTCAAATTACTGTACAAGGCATGATAAGCACATTGATGATTTACCCCAAAACCTTGTTCTGGAAACCTAGCAAGGCCTTATCCTGGCCTGTGGAGTGAGGAGGTGAAGGGGTGAGGAGGTGAGGGGGTGAGGAGGTGAGGGGGTGAGGAGGTGAGGGGGTGAGGGGGGTGAGGACATTGAATGAGAAAGTGAGGAGGGTCAGGTGAGGAAAGTAAGGAAGTCAAGGTGAGGAGGTGAGGAGGTGAGGAGGTGAAGGGGTGAGGGGGTGAGGGGGTGAGGACATTGAATGAGAAGGTGAGGAGGGTCAGGTGAGGAAAGTAAGGAAGTCGAGGTGAGGAGGTGAGGAGGGCCAGCTCCTCGCGACTGAGCCTGTGCAGCTCTCATCCTCTGTCACAGAACTTTCTGTCACCTGCACTTCACCTTCAGGACCTGCCCCCTGGGCTCAGAGAAAAGGGCAGAGGGGCTGAGGGATCAGGCCGGCTGCTGTGAGGCACGGAGGCCTCTGGGGCCTGCCCGGGGCTGGGGGAAGGACACGGTCCTGTCTCAGGGCCCGTGGGGCACAGGTCACCTCACCTCTCCACCGTCTCACAGAACAGCACAATGACCTCCTGCTGCACGTAGTACTCCCTGGGGGACTTCACGGGTACCATGGCCGAGACGTAGCTGCAAAGACAGTGAGTGAGTGCTGCCCTCGGGCCACCAATGCATCTTCCTGGAACAAAGGACATCTCAGATGGAACCAAGTTAGGTCCCTGAGCACCACATGGTACCGCAACAACTTTGCCAAGCCACAGCCCCCAGCATGACTGTCAGTAAAACCAGATCTCCTCCCAGGCTCAGGGAGCCTGGCACCTGCTCAGCCTCCAGCCCTGACCATCTTGGCCCTAACCAGTGAGCAAGTGAACTAATAAATGAAAGAATGAATGAAGGCATACATAGGTGGTGAGCAACCCCCTGAGCCTGGCCATGGGCGTATCAGGGGCCGGCAAGCTGCACGCGGTGGGACATGGGCCCCATAGGACATCTGCTGAGTGGATGTAAAAACGTCCCAGTCTGTCCAACCACTCCCCAGGTGGGAACACTTTCCGTTCCTTCTAAATCACTGACTCTAATTCCGTTTCCCCGAAAATAAGATCTAGCTGGACCATCAGCTCTAATGCGTCTTTTGGAGCAAAAATTAATGTAAGAGCAGGTATTATTATATTTTATTATACTGTATTATACTATATCGTATCATATCATATCATATCATATATTATAAAGACCAGGTCTCATATTATAGTAAAACAAGACCGGCTCTTACATTAATTTTTGCTCCAAAGACACATTAGAGCTGATGGTCCAGCTAGGTCTCATTTTTGGGGAAACACGGTTGTTCCTTGTTAGGAAAGCTTGTTTGGGAATTCTGGGGAAGAGAGAAGAAAATAAAACTCAAGCTTCCTGCTTCCCGGGGAGCACTGCCCTTATCTCCTGGCTCGGGTTCCTCCTAAAGGTTGACACGTTACAAATGGACAGCTTTTATGAAGCGCGACCACTGTGGACGCAGAGCGAGTCCTGCTGCTTGTCACCTACCGTGAGTGCTCCGTGTCTGTGGATGCTTGCAGCATGCCCACCCCCACCCCCAGTCCAGGCTCTCCTAACCCCCTTCCTGTGGGTAGCCTGTGGGGCGGGCCAGGTGGGCACCTGCTGTGCAGAGGAGTAGGGCAGGCTTTGCCTCAGAAGGAGCAGCAGCAGCCCCCTGGGCCACATGTGGGGGACAAGCACAGGGAGAGTGGACATTCAGAGCTGGGTGGTAGTGCCAGTGTGGGAGCCTATGGGGGTAGGGGTACATGTAATCCACGCACTGCCCTGAGCTGGGGACTGCCCCACCCTCCTCCCATGGGGCTGGTGTCCCCTGGGCAGCAGCGACTTCCCTGTTCATGCTGTATCCCAGATCGGGACACAAAGAGCCAGTGCCATGTGTTTGTGGGATGAACAGCTGGGGTGAAGAGGGCAGCTGGGAACCAACGGCAGGGTGAGTGCAGGCTCTAACTCAAAGGCGGAGATGAGAGGCCACCAGGGGGAAGGGGGCAGCAGCAGGTGGAGGCTCGAGCTGGCACCATGGGTAACTTTTACCTGCAGGACCCTCAGGGGGCTTTACCCCTGTGGTGCATCATGGAGGGGCAGCAGTGAGGTGGGGTGGATAGCTGGGGTCTCCTTTATCCCGGGGTCACCTTTGACTGTCTCTGAGATGTATCTCCCATCCCTGGAAAGGTGCCCTGGCCTCACCCCCACAGTGTGTCCCCCAGGCTTTACTGAACCCCTAACCCACTGAACGCCACAGACAGCCCTGAACCATCTGGGGCTCCTCCCTCCGCAAAATTTTCTAGCTGGAAATATCAGCAGAGCCCACAGAGCTGGAACTGCACCCCCCCATAAAACCAAGAATGTGACCTCCCTCCCATGCCTATGGCACGCGCGTGTGGCGCTCAGGGTCACCTGAGCTCAAACTCGGCAAACAGGACATCGAAGTGCCTCAGCGCCTCCCTCATCTTCTCCGTGTAGGTGTTGAGGTCGCGCAGGGCCTGGTCGCGGAGGGCACCCCGCACATCCTCCAGGCTGCGGGTCAGCTCCCTGGCAAGCGGGCGCATGGCCAAGCTCTCTAGCTCCCGGTTCATGATGATGGAGCCAGCGGCCAGGCACTGTGGGCAGAGGACACGGCTCAGTGGCTCAGTTCCCAGGTGTCAGTGCATCGTACCCGGTCCCTGAGGAGCCTGAGCTCGGGGCCTGACCCGTCGCAGCCCACCCAGGCTTCAGGGCCCCCACCCTGGCTTTTTCCCATCGGCCCACATCCCACTTCCACCTGTAGACAGTGTGAGCTCCAACACTGAGAAAGGCCTGGCCCCGTGAGAGGACTGCAGTCCCCAAGCAGGGCAAGCATGGGAAAGGAAGGCTGAAGGGCAGTGGCCAGGCTGAGGCATGGCCATCATCCCCAAGCCCCCACCACAAGTCCCTCTCCCAGGAAGCCCCGGCTTCAGCCCCCTCTGCTCGCTGGGGTGGGGCGTTTTGAGGACACACGCACCTGCTCCCCTGGGTTTCTCTCAGATCCAGAGCGTCATGGCGGAGAGCACAAAGGCTCTTACTGTGTGACGTGGACCCCGGAGCTGACTGAGCCCCAGTCATGTGACTCCTGTCCCCTCCCTGCCCAGCCCACACGAGCTCCCCAGACGCCACATGCAGGACCTTGCTCCAGGTTGACCAGGGCTCACAGACAAACGGCTGGACAATGCCATGACCCTGGAGCCAGGCGACAGCCACTACCTCGGCACCAAACCACAGCTGGCCGGCCAGGTTGTCGTGCCGGATCTCCTCGGGGAACTTGACGCAGAAGTCCCTGGGGGCACGGTCCTGGGGGATGCACGCGTCCATGATCTGGTTAATGATGTTTAACACGTTATCCTGAAACAGAGGGAAAGGCACCAGGGTGTCTCTCCAGCGGGCGCGTGGTGACTCGGGGAAGTAACACCAATTGTGAAAGTGGGACAGTGGCACTCCCATGCTGGCCATACAGTTGGTACAAAAAGTTCAAACATTTCAGAAGGATGTAGAGAACACAGTGAAAAGTGCTGCCTCTCCCCCCGCAACGTCCAGCTCCTGCTGCCCACGGAGGTCACATATATTTATTTACCTAGAGTGCATGCATATGGCTCTGTGGCTTCTCCACTCACTGCTCGATGCTGGGAGCTTCTCATGTCACCACATGGAGCTCATGCTGTCCTTCGTAACGCCTGTGCCATGCGCCCAATGCCCTGCTGACCCACACCGTGCTCCCAGCAGCCTTCACTGCAATAACTGACCCTGACCCTGACCCTCTCTCCAGACTCCTGAGCAGCGTCCTGGGGCAGAGTTGCAGAAATGGAATGGTTCAGTGCACAGGTCCGTAACACGTGGATTTGCACCACCGACTCGCTGTGTTACTTTTATGAACATTATCAGCCTGTGTCATCCTGGGCACAACACAGGCAGACAGCTCTGCGGTCGGAGTAACGTCAGTAAAAGTTGCTATGTAAAAGCAGCCTCTCAAACGCGCCCACAGAGAGGACGCCAAGGCCCGTATCACAGGGCCAGGGGCTCAGACAGACTTTCAGCAAGCTGAGCGCCTGGACAAAGCCGTCATCTGTCTGGACCTCAGTTGACTGCTCTGTGTTGGGGAGCAGGCCAAGCACAGCCAGTCCCCTGCTTCTTCATCAGGGCACGTCCTCCCAGCCCCTCTGGAACCAGCAGATGGATCACTGCAGCAGCATGTAAATGGGCCAGCAGATTCCCTTGGGGGGGAGATACTGACTCCGCCTCTCATGCTGTGCAACCTGGGACAGGCCACTTAACTTCTCTGATCCTCCAGCTGTATAAGGGAGACCCCAACTCCCAGCTGCTGGGAGGACCACGTGAGCTATGGTCTGAGAAACCCATGGCTCTGTCCTGGCTCACAGCAAGCCTCAATAATGGCAACTTTTGTTTTAAAGACTCTTCAAAATTATGTCACATTTTTTCTCATGTTCCAAATACAAAGGATAACAAACTGTTTTGAACACTATGTGTGTATAAGGGTGACAAGCTAGCTTTTATTGCATCTTAAATTACACACCATTAGCGTCTCTAGAATTGTCCAGTTCTCCAAACATCTACCATGCCTTCTGTAGAATCACAGGAACACTGACAGTTAGTGTTTTCCTTTAATTTGTTAAAGATGTTGATGTACATTCACCACAGGAAACTGGGCACGGTGGCAAAGTACAGGGCCGGGGAATGTCCTGGGAGGTACTCGCTGTCAGTGCGCCTGCTCTCCGAGCCGAGGTCCCCTGGACATACATGCAAGTGTGTGCTCTGCTGCTGTCACTTACTGCTGGAACATGCTGTCATAACTCTTCCCAAATCCACCTTGTGACAGATAACCATAAGATATCCCAGCGTCGGGACCGTCCCATTAACTCAGCATGTCCTCGTCTCCTGGATGCTCACAGCACTGCTATCTTGTCACCACCAGGAACAACGCTGCAGTCACCATCGCGGTGCCTGACACTGAAATTGGGGCTGTTTCCTTAGGATCCCCTCATTCCTACTGGCATTGCAAGGTCAAGAGTGTAAACGACTCTTACAGCCTTTGATTATAATCTGCCGATTGCTTTCTGGGAAGATGGCACTGACGCCCAGCCCCGGCACATTAAACCTCAGCGTCCCTCCCTCCCACTGTCTGAGTTTCATTTTTCTTAGGAAGCAGATATGAAAAAAATCACCACACGCAGGAAGCATGACCTTTCGCACTAAGCTCTGAAGGGAACTCGGCCCCACACGGAAAACACTAAGCCTCTGCAACACACAAAAAATAAAATTCAACCCACATCAAGTGGCACTACTGTGAGTTCTTTTTTAAAGGTTTTCTGGGTGGAAAGGTCTCTTTCTTATGATTCAACATAGGAACGAACGAATAATGGCAGTAACAACAGTTAGTGCTCAGTAAATGTGAACTCTTAGTAAGAGCCAGGACTTAGCTCCCTGAAACACTAACTGAAAAGACGTGCAGCCCTGTGTTCCCTGCAGCATTACCTGCAAGGGCCAAGGTATGGACGCAACCTAAGGGCCCATCAATAGGCGACTGGATAAAGAAAATGTGGTCATACATACAATGGAATATTACTCGACCATAAATATGTTACTCGATCATAAAAACAATGAAATCTTACCATTTGTGACAATATAGGTGGACCTAGAGGGCATTATGCTGAGTGAAATAAGTCAGACAGAGAAAGACAAACACCATATGATCCCACTTACATGAGGAGTCTAAAAAAACAAAACAAATGAATAAACAAAACAAAACAGGAACAGACTCATAGATACAGAGAACAAGCTGATGGTTGCCAAAGGACAGGGGAGTGGGTAAAACTTAAAAAAACAAAAGGTAAGTAAATTAGAGAGAAAAAAAAAAGATCCAGAGGTCTGAGCTCGGCGAGGTGGCATGGCTGCCCAAAGCTGTGGCCTTTGGGCGGCGGTGCTGGGATCTCCCACCCTGCCTGGCACTCCAGAACATCAGCTACAGGCCGAGGGCAGGGGCTTTTTATGCACTGATGGGTCCCCAGTACCTAGAACTGTGCCCAACACAGTATGTGTAGTACATTCACTGGGATTCCTGCTTCCAGCCCAGATGGAGTAACAGGGACCACATTTACCCCCTCGAACAAACAACAACAGGAAAAGAAAATGGTTTTCAAGACACTGGATGTCAGGCCACAGTGGTCCCTGAGAGGAGAGAAACCAGCAAGGTGAGAGCTACGACCACCTGGTCACTGCCTTGAGGGAATTTTCAGATCATGGCACAGTGGGGGTACCTGGCGGGACCCAAAAAATTGCCTGGTTGAAGACACAAGGGGTGAGAGTCCAGGGAAGCTGAGGCAGCTAGAATCCAGAGGACAGAGTATCAGAGAGAGAGAGCTACCCAGAGACAACCCTAAACATCTGGGGGCCCTGAGTGTTCAGCAGAAAACAGCACCACATGCCCGGGAAGACTGGGCCACGTGGGTCTGAGGGACTGGGGGAGCAGTGGCCAGAGCCCGCCCAGGACCAGACAGTACAAAAGCTCAAAGTTCACAGGCACTGGGTAGAGGACCTCAGTACTGGGGGACTAAACACAGCTCTGATCCCGCCCAACAGCTCAGAAAACAGGACCCCAAAGGATCCAACTGTTTCTAAGTAACCAAACCAGCACAAAGCAAAGCTCAAAAAGGTTTATAGAAACACAAAAATATTCAGCTCCCAGCAAGGTAAAATTCACAATGTCAGGCACCCAATTAAAAAGCACCAAGGCCTGCAAAGAATTAAGAAAATACAACACGTGATGAAAAGAGAAGCAACCGATAAAAATCAACCAAGACCTGACACAGACGGTGGAATGAGCAGCTGGGACGTGAAGACCGTTGTTATAACTGACGTCCACATGTTCAGAGAGTTACGTAGATGCAGTGGAAGAATAAAAAGGACCCAAACTGATCTAGAGATGAAAATTAAATATCTGAGATGAAAAAACAATACACTGGATGGGATTAAGCTTAGATTAGACATGTCAGAAGAAAAGAACAAGAAGCTTGACGATATAGCAACTGAAAAGCTCCAAATGAATCTGAGAGAAAATAATAATAATAATAATAAACAGATCATCAGTGAGCTGTAGGACAACTTCAAGATGTCAGACATACATATAATTCAAGACCAAAAGAAGGGAGTTTGGGATGGAAAAAAAGTATTTCAAGGAATAACTGCCAAACTTTTCCCAAATTTAATGACATTGATGAATTCACAGGTGCAAGAAGTTCAATGAACCCTAAGCACAAGAAACATGGAGAAAAATATACCAAGTCACAGTCTGATCAAATTGATGATCAAAAGTAATAAAAGGAGAAACACCTTACAAGTAGCAAGAGAAAAAAAGACACGTTGCAAAGAAGGAATGACGATAAAATTGACGTGACATCTCCCATTGGAAACGCCTATGAGAAGACTGGAACGTACTGAGGAGGAAAGCGATTCACCACTTCTCATTCTAAACCCAGCAAACACGTCCTTCAGCATGCAATGTAAAATACTTTCAAGCAAAGGCTGAAAGAATTCATGGCCAGCAGACCTGCACCACAGGACATGCTAGTCTTTCGGGCAAAAGGAAAATGACACTAGGTGGGAATGGGGCGCTTCACAAAGCAACGGAGAGTGCCAGGAAGGGTGATTGCTCAGGAAACATGGGAGATCCTTTGACCCGCATTTAATGGCATCCCCTCACAGCCCTCCGCCCACCCGTGACACTCACCTGGCAGGAGCGGAAGTGGCTGACGAGCAGCGTACACCGCTGCGGGTCCTTCCGCCCGTCCAGGCTGTCCAGCTCGGCGGCCACCTGATTCAGCTCCTCATCTGCATAGTAGAATTGAGCCAGCAGCTGAGGGTCCGACCTCTGTGAAGACACAGGCACAGCGGCGTGAATGGATAGGAGGCAGTGGCCGCAGCCCAGGCCACCGACACCCGGGCCGCGGCAGTGGGGCTCTCCCCTCGGCATCCCTCCTAAGAACCTTTGTGCTCCTCGTCCCCTGACACCCCTGTCCTGACTCCCACGGGGACTCACAAGCCACAGGTCTGTGCCTGCTCCTCAGCGGTCCCGAGGCTGCGGGGCCCACAGGACAGTGTCTCCGTGGGGAAGCCAGACGGCGAGTAACCATAGCCCCGTGATGGGATGATCACAGGTAAGGGGCTCAGGAGAGTGGGGTCCAGGGGGCCACGAGATGGTGGCTGCCCGACCAACGACAAGTCCTGACACCTGGCTCAGGGGTGGACCCCGGTCACCACAGCCCACTGGGGTCCTTCTGGCCCCAAACCACCAGCTCCCCTCAGAGTGGTGGGTGGGGTGAGGGGAAGTGTGGGGACAGTCCCACAGCAGACGTGGCTGAGACGGAGCGCCTCCCTGTGGAAAAAGGTGTGTGGTGCCGAGCCCTCCCTGCATTCGTCCCTGCAGGCCTGACTGCTGCAGACAGACACCAGGTGGACTGAATTTAGGGCACCGGGTAATGACACCTCCAGAGGGCGAAGGCTGCTCCGAGACGGCGTGACGTGGGGGCCATGCCCACACCTACCCAGACAATAACTTGGGTCACTCCTTGACCTGGCACAAAGTTACCACAGCGACAGACCTCGAAGGCAAACAGTCACACCAGCTGCCCAGGTGAGCTCAGCCCCTGCTGTGCAATGTGCCCAGGGAAGCAGTGACGACTGAGCTGTAGGGAAGGCTGCTGGCGGCTGTGGTGCCAGCTGCCAGGAAGACAAAGCCCTGCCCGTCACGTGCTCCCGTCGGACTGGCTGTCCCCCTCCGTGGACCCAGGTGGGGGCTGGGCCTCAAGAGGGCTTCGCACTCAGCCCTCCGCTCATACACATGCCTCCCTCTGCGTTCCGGAGAGGCCAACGTGTGCAAGTGAGACTGTGGGGGGGCATGTGTGCTGCATGTATGTGCGTGTGGTGCTATGCAGTGTAAGTGTGCCTATGTGTACACACGTACATGCACACGTGCATGTGAGGGGAAGTATGTGTGTGCACAGGTGATTGTGTGTGTGTGCCCAAATACATGTATACACATTTGCACCTACAAGTCTGTGTACACATGTGAATATATTGTGTGAGGACACACACGAGGCCGCACGAGGGCACATCTGTGTAGTACGTGTGAGGGTGCACACGTGTGTACATGTGTGCCGCACAACTGCATTTCTGAGTGTGCAGGTATGCACACACAAGTATGTATGTGCACATGCATGCATGCATAAGTGTATGCCTACAAACATGCATATGTGTGAGTGTGCACATGTGTGAGAGAATGTGCGTGCATGAGTGTCCAGTCTGGGAAGACGGGCTGGGAGGTGAGGAGCTGGCTGATGCTGCCACCGTCCCCACTACCCCTGGAGACCAACTCCTCCGCACATCTCTCCATTATGACCCATTTGGGCCCATTTCACATCCTGGAGCCTCCTCTTGGTTTTAGGGTAAAATCTGGGGAGACAGGGAGAAGTCAGCCCTGACAGATGACCAGAAAGCCTTGTTGTCTGACTCCCCAACCAGGGTTCACTCTCGCATCTTCCAGGCACAACAGGCAACGACCTGGGGAAGAAGGTGAGGGAGTGGTGGGGCCTGTGGGGAACAGGAACGGGCACGCCTGGCCAGTGGAATCGCACGGCAAGGGAGCTACAGCGCCCAGTACTGAAGTCGCCCCAAACCAACCCCCACAAGACTCATGCAGGAGCTCAACGGCTCCAGGACGTTCTCCTGACTGCCTCTTGCTTTCCCAGTGAGGGCACATGGCGGGCATGGCAGAATCTGCCCCTCAGAATTGAGGCGCAGAGACAAACTATGCTCTTACAAGGCTTGGATTTCAGTAAATTAAAGACCTGAAAACCAGACTACAGATGTGTTAACCATTAGCAAAAAGAGCTATAAACACACGTGCACACACACCCGAAGAAATTACAGAATTCAGAAAATTAAAAGAACAAAAACTAGCAGTTATCTCCATTTTACTGAAACACAAAAGGCCTACCTATTTAAAACTTTTAATTATCCCCTGAGGTAGCTTTTCAGCCTCCTAAGGACTAGGATTTCCAAGGGAAGAATGAAAAGTTCCCTTGTGCCCCTCAGCGATGCCGTGGGATCTTTATTGGTTGTGTCCATCACACAATCATGTCCATCACACCCGCCAAGATCCCAGGCTGTGAGGAAACCTCAGGCAGGAGTTCCAGGAAATGGATTAACACAATTTACAAAATTCCATTTGTGCTGATTAGCAGAATCCAAAGGAAACACTCGTGCTCCATTATCATTTCCAAGTTCGCAGCGTGGGAAGGAAGATGCTCTCACGTGCTCAGCACTCGGGACTAAATGGTGTAGGGTGTCCCCCCACTCAGATCACAGGTGGGACTGACAGAGGAAGCAGGTATTTGAGACATGTGACAAACTGTCTTCCTCTCTGATTTGAATCAACCAGCCTGATTCAACAGCATTTTAAAATTGAATTTTAAATTCAACTTTTTAATGTCCCCGAGTATCAAATGCCCACAACAAAGAGAATCAATTGATATAAACAGGAAGAGAGACTCGCCCCATTTGAAATAAAAATTGTAAGGGGTATAATGACGAGCAGGGAAAAGAAAGGAAAGGGACACGCTAAAGAGGGGCTAATTAATTTATTTAGCAATATCTAATCAATTTATTTAGCAATATGCAATAGCAAAAGACAAAGGCACTTAAAATAATGTGCTAATGACAGAAAGTACAGGTGGTTAAGACTAAACTATATACACTGATAACAATGTGATGTCAAAGGAGCGTACATACATATAAGTTTAAGAGATCCCAACACTGACCTACTACTATTGATCAAAAATCACTTGGCTAAAGACACGGAAAGAACCGAAATGCCCATCGGTAGGCGACTGGATTAAGAAACTGTGGTACATGTAGACAATGGAGTATTACGCAGCCATGAAGAAGAAGGAAATCTTACCATCTGCAACAACATGGATGGACCTAGAGAGCATTATGTTAAGTGAAATAAGTCAGAAAGAGAAAGACAAATACCATGTGATCTCACTTATATGCGGAATCTAAAGAAAAGAATAAATGAATGAACCAATCAGGAAAAAATATCACTTGGCTAAATACACAAAGAACATCAATAAGGAGTATCGGAAAGCAGTAATAAACTCTATAGGATAGCAACTATTACAGTAGATGCCAAAAGCTCACCAAACCGTAGGAAAAACAACAGTGGAAAGGTCAGGAAACAAAACCTTGCCAGGTCTGCAGCTGAGAGCAACTCAGGCGTCTCCCCCTGGTGCTTGCTATTTCCCAAGAACGCTGCTGCGGTTGCCGTTGTTGTTTCTGGAAGTTAGGGCGTCTCCTAACGCTGCAAGTGGCAAGCTACATACAAGTTTCTAAAGTGTTAACAAGTTCTCAGAAATGTTGCTGCTGCTGTTGTTGTGGTTGTGGTTGCTGGAAGTTGGAGCACCTCCTGATGTTATAAGCTGCACACAAGTTTCCTAAATGCTAACAAGTTCTCAAGAAGGCTAACTGTGGGGAACAACACTGGAGAGGTCGGCAACCAGCCAGACGTCCCCAGCTCTGTGCCTGGAGTCACGGTGTCTCCTTGTGTGGTAAGCTGCACACTGTATACAAGTTTCCAAGATGCTAAAATGATGAAGAATCGCCAGTGACAAAAGACAAAAATGACAAAAATGACACTGCCAACCGAGGTCTGTCTTATATTTTCTCAGACGTACCTTAGCGCCGAGCTCCTTGTTCCGGCCTCCCCCTCCGGGAATGGCCAGTTCTGAGAGGGTCCAACCGTTACTGTGATACAAATATTGTTTACCTGGCTGAAGAGCCAGTCCATTTGGACAAACAATACTTACTGTTTTCACCGGGGACCATGGGCTCAAAGCCTTCCAAAGCCTGGCAACATGCCTGTTACGTCATTCTGATATAACTTAGTTACTTCTACCTCATCTGCTGACGGGGCAAAAGAGACAGAAAGCAACAGCATCCCATAGTTCTCCTGCCGGGAAAGAGACCAGGGAGAAATTCTCTTACCCCTAAGCTAACCAATACTTCACGTGTAGTCTCTTATGGGAGGGAACCCCACATGCATTCTCTCATGTAGGGAAACAAAGGAACAAAAACTAACAGACAAAAGCTCACATTAGCCAAAGAAGGCAAATTTTCCTCAACACCTTCCCTACAAGGGGATAAATTAGAACCCAGCAGGAATGTCTTTTAAAATCAATCACATGGTCATTATTTTCTCAAAGGTAAATTCATAGCAGGGAAAGGGTTTACTGTTACAAGAAGACAAGAATAAAACTCATGAGAAAGCATTTAGCTTCAGAGGTTAGATGACTAGTGAACGCGCGACCTCCGAGAAGGCAGGAGAAAATATGCAATAACAAAGCAGCACTGAACTCTACTAGTTGAGAACTAATTTTGTCAAGCTGATTAAATCATCTGTCCAAACACCAGTGATATAGGCCAAGGATGTGCCCGCGGACAGGGAAGGGGGGCAGAAGGCGGGTGCAAGCTCAGCCCCGCCCTCAGATGTGCATCTAAATCAGGCGTGGGCCATGCTGGAGTGTCCCCCGCAGTTGTGAGGCCTGGCTGGCCAGGCTGGGGCAGAACGTGGCACAAACCATGAACCACCCCCAAGGAGCTGGTGTCCCCAGCCCTGTAAGGAGCCCTGTGCCTCACTGGGGACCTCCAGAGCCCTCTGTGTGGTGGCCCCACACAACACCTCTGACCCAGATGAAGAGACTGAAGTTCAGGAAGAAAACTAATGGCCATGGTCAAACTGCCAGCCCTGAGAGAGCCAGAAGTCAGCCACTGCACCCCAAGAACCCTGGGCATCCATGTGGGTAAGAGCGACCAGGGTGGGTCCCTTTCAGGCCTCTTGCTTCCCCATTAGGAAGTAAACACCGCCGTGGAAGAACCTAAAAGATGCCTTCCTGGCAGGACCACAGCGGTGCCTGCCAAGCTGCAGGGGCGGGAAGACGGCAGAGGGAGGACAGGGGTTGGCAGATGTTGGGCCAAGTGGCAGGATAGGCAGCACGGTGAGACCAGGAAGGACCAGCAGAGACGGGGTGTTGCCCAGGGGCTTTCGGGAGTCAGTCCCCCTCCACCCAGAAGCTTCTCAAGACATGATCTGAGCTCTGAATGCTGGTTCCAAGGAAGACCACCCCAAGGGCCCTCACCGCCCAGGTCAGCTGGGCAGAGGCCAGAGAGCTCAGGGGTGATGGCTGGGTGCCTGTAGTGCCAGCCAGGCCCTGGGCCTCACGGACCAGCTTTCCAATAAAGCTGGACACCACACTGCAACGCCAGGAATCTAAGAGCCATGCAAACAAGCAGAGAAAGGCCTCTGGTCTCGGCACCTGAATTGGGCTGCTCTGTCCATGAGTGCCCCCCGCAGCCAGCCGGTGCTCAGGCCTGGGAGACGGAGACGCTGCCCTGTCCAGGAAACCCACAGACCACTGGTCCCCGGGGCCGGAACCTGTCACTGCCTCCACCACCCTGCCCCCCACAGCCACTGAGGCCTCGCGTTCCTGGGCAGCCATAACCTATGTCCCCAAAGTTGGGCTTGACACCCGGGGGGCTACTGGGCCCAACCCTTCAGGAGCCCTGCTGCCCAGGTAGGCACACGCGCCTGTCGTCACATTGCAGCCCTGCTGCCCGCCCACCAGTGGCTGGTGGCTGGTTGTTCCTGCCCCCACCCCCACCCACCTGCCTGCCTTGTCACGCAGCGCACTGCAGACAGCACACTGGTCAGCAGGAGGGACCAGCAGGCACTTCATCCCCCCACCGGCCACAGCTCTTGCCAGGGGCCCTCCCGCGCCTGCTGTCTCAGGACTCAGCAGCTGCCTGCCTGTGTCCTTCAGTCCAAGGTGGGGAGCTGACCCTGGTCACATGGCCGTCCCCACGTCCCCTTGGCCTGCCCCGCACACCCTGGTCAGGGCACCCCGAGGCCAGCTGCTGCCTCCCGGATTGGGTGGTTTCAGGTACTGGCCGGCGGGGTGTAGGCGCAGCCAATCATGAAGAGAGAGAGAGAGAGAGAGAGAGAGAGAGAGAGAGAGAGAGAGAGTATGTGTGTGTGTGTGTGTGTGTGTGCGTGTGTGAGATCCAACTCCCATAACCCCCAGGAGGGGCTAAGTGGCTGGTCTCACTCAGCAGGTTTTCAGGGTTCCTCCATGTCATAGCGTTTGTCAGCACGCCGTCCTCCTGTCACCAAATCACACCCCACAGTGTGAGTACATGACATCTGTTCATCCACTCACCAGGTGGTGGCACCTGGGTTGCTTCCACCTTTGGGCAACTGTGGACAAGCTTCTGCACGGACGTGTGCTTGCCATTTCTTCTGAGTATAAAGCTAAAGGGCACTTCCTGGTCCTTCGGGGACCCTCTGCGTAGCCTTTTGAGGAGCTGCGGACAGTTTCCCCGTGGGGTCTGCCTTCCCCCCCAGCAGTGTGCGGCCTGTCTCCATCTCCTCCCCACACGGCTCTGAGTCCTTGGTCCTAGCTGCCCCAGCGGGCACGAAGTGCCACCTCCGTGGGCTGATCCGCGTTCCCCGGTGGCGGTGATGGTGGTGGTGATGGCCTCCCCTGCGCTCGCTGGCCTCTGGGAGTCCTCTGTCTCCTGCTAACTTTTCTCACCGTGACCGTTCTTCCCATTCAAGTCCAGGGCACGGAAGCCGCCTCACCCTCTGGTCTGACCAGAGTTTTCCCACAGCCACGTGAACGTGCAGTTCAGAAAGGGCTTCTGTCTGGTGGCATGAGGGTCCCCCCATCACAGCCAAACTACGTCACTGAAGCCGTGGGTGGGTGTGAAACAGGCAACACAGTACTTTCATGGTGATTAGGACTTGACTTGCCATAAAGAGAGTCCTGGGGACAAAGCAAGCATGTTCCCCATCGTCTGTCCTGGGACCCCAGAAATGTCCCTTACCCACTTGTAGTGAGCTGAATAGGTGGCCCCTCAAAACTCCACCTAGAACCTGTGAACGTGACCTGCTTTGGAAAAGGGGAATTAGCAGGTGGAAGGAAGGTAAGGGTGCTGAAATGACGCCATCCTGGACTAGGGGGTAGATCCTATACCCAAAGACACGTGTCCCTGTAAGAGAAGGGGAAACGCACAGGGAGAAGCTGCAGAGACTGCAGTGCTGCGCCTACCAGCCGAGGGACGCCTGGAGCCACCAGAAGCCAGAAGAGATGAGGACCAGGTTCTCTCAGAGCCTCCGCGAGAAGCCAACCCACCGATACCCACACCCGAGGTCTGGCCTCCTAAACTGCGGAAGACAAGACTTCTGTGGTTTAAGCCTCATTTGTGGTACCTGGCAGACAGCAGCCGCGAGAAATGAACAGGTCCTTTGTACCACGATTAGGATTTCGGAGCTGCCCCAGAACACACGCGGGGGGAGGGTCATCGCCTTGTCCCGGTGGCTTTGGGGGGACAAAGAGATCCCTCTTGGTTTCCCAACTTCTGTCCATTAAACCTGTGAACTTGCCCAGGCAGCAGCTCAGCCCAGGGCCCTACTGCACACCCTAAGGTGAAAATGACCACGGTCCTGGGTCCTGCACAGCTTGTCCAGCTGCCTCAGCTCACGGGCTGGGGTGTCCTGGGCTCCCACACCCCAGGTCACATGGCGGGGAGGGGCCGCAAGAGCCCCTACATCACCCAGACGCCTTGAGAAGAGGCGCCCCACCCCCGAGGAGAGTCTGGGCGCTCTCTTTCAACAACTCTCCCGTCACTGCCTCACTGCGGCAGAAGCACCAACAGGACAGAGGACCTTAAAAGGACAGAGCCCAGACCCCGCTGGAGAGAGGCAGGGCAGGGGCCAAAGGGAACGCCTTGTCCAGAGGGGCTCGGGTCGTTCTCAGGCCTGCATTTTGATAACTGCGCTGGCGCTGCTCTAGGACCCTGTGCAGTGCACCTGCCTGGGGTGCTGGGGCCCACATGTGCCCCTCGACCTGTCCCTCCCTCCTGGCCCTGATTCTGACGGTCCTCCTCTGACGGCCCCCCGGGAGCAGGACGGCGCCCGCCCTGGCCCGTGTCCATGGGTGATGGCGGTGTTTCTCTCTGCAATTTTCCTGCAGATGCAGGGTCCAGGTGGTTCCACCAAGAGAACACGGTGCCCCCTACCTGCCAAAGTACCCACAGGAAAGACGACTGCGGCCTTGATACGGAACACGGACAAAGGTGTTTCCATTACAGGTGCTGAGTCTGGTTCTTCTTGTTGTTCAAACCTTGTTCAGTTTTGGGTCCCACTCCTCACACGACAAGTGGGTTGTGAGAGGACTTGGAGCCGGAGATGGGGGCGGGGGACCTGGTCTGGGTGTTGAGTGGGGAAGGAAGGGGACAGGGAATCGGGTGACAGCAGGGAGAGGACAGAGGAGACTAGGGACACACGGTCTGGTGGCTCTGGCCCTCAGGCTGCGCGGGGCGGAGCTTCAGGGATTCTCAAAGCCTGCGACCCTCCTGCCCCTCACTTGTATTGTGACTACAGTTCCCTTTATAAATAATGCAAATGACACTGAGAAGCGCTTGTCTTCCACGCTGCCATCACAAAAGGCATGGATCAGAGACAATCAAGTCGATTCCATCACTCTTTAAAAACAGCTTCCCCCAAAGCACGCCCGCTCCCGCCCATGTGTGGTTTTACCAGAGGAGGAAAATTATTTGCAAAATAATCCAGCAAGAGCCTGTACTTGGTTTTTATACATTTTTAGAGGAAAAAATATAGACAGATGTTTTGGAGGCAGGACATACGGCAGAAGAGAAGCAAATAAGTGTCTGCTCAGAAGAAAACAAGGAAAGGACCTGCAGGAAGGTAATCCAGATGCAGACTCTTAAGGCAGGGCAGAAAATACGCACACAGACACGCAACGAGCCCCTTCCACAACAGCAGGCAAACAATTAACCTTCACGTGAGGTCCCACAACAGCAGCAGAAGCTGCCCATCCCACGGGCTCTGCACTGAACACCTGGAACTGTCATCCCCGAGGGCACAGACCCAGTGTCACAGGGACTGTTTCCTCTCCACAAGTTCAAGTTTATACTGCCTGGACGTATGCCCCCAACAGCGTAAATAGGTAAATCTCAAAACATTTAGGTAGAGTCAAAGAAGCCAGACCAAAAACGACCTGGGCTGAGTCCGTTTACACACAATTCTGGGGATGTATACTCAGCCTGACCACAGAGGTCAGCGTCACCTGGGGGCGGAGGGGCCAGGCCACCGCTGTCCTCAGTCCCGAGGCCAGTGCGAGGGCCGCCAAGACGAGGTCCCAGCTCAAAAGAGCCTCCTCAAAGATGACCGTACCTCGACAGAGGGCGCTAAACACCAAATCAACTTTATTATTTTCGGTTGTAAAAAGCACAGAAGTTCTGAAAAGCGTAACGAGGAAGGTAAACACCCCCCAGAACTGGAACACTGTCAAGCCCTGGTCTTCCGCCAGTGCGAAGCTGGGAACATAATTCATCCTCACTCACCCAAGCCCCCCAGCAGAGGAGCCAACCCATCGAGGCAGGAAACCCGCACTCGTCTGTCCTGGTGGAATTTCGTGGTCCTCACAGAACTGTCACCAACACTGTTCCATTCATCCTGAAAGCTGGAGCCGACCCTAACACCACAGTGACGTGCCCACAGGTCTTCAGGACACCTGACTCTGAAGATCAAAAGGCAACGTTTGTACCCTACATTACGACATCCGTACAGTCACACGGAGCCTGTCTTGCTCCTAAGTTCAGCACCTCCATCTGGAAGAAGCCAGGGACCACCAGAGCGCAGTTACACAGAAGGAACCAGAACTGACGCAGACATCTCTCAAAACGAAGGCCGCTTTCAGCCGCCGGCAGCTGCTAAGACGAGGACAGACACCTGTCGGAACCCCGTCCTTAAGCAGGTCTCTGTGCTCCTAGGAGAAGGGGCTCTGAGTATCTATGACACAAATCCAGAATTTCAAGTGAAAATCAAGTGTATCCACGGAGACCCAGATGTCCTACCACGGCTGCATGCACATCTGGGCAGATACTGGCCCACTTTCTGAGAAGGTTCTCAGGACACAGTTGTCACTCCCACACTCCACGGGCCTGGCTCCGGCCAGATGGGCCCGGGGTGTCTGCTGACCAGGACAGGCTTCCGAACAGAGGGTGGACAGAAGTGTCCTCACACGTCTCTTCCTCACTGTGCATGAAAATGCAAACTCGAGTGACATGAACATGAGCTTAAATGACCAACATGAAAGTGAGTCAGTCATGAGCTGCCTGCAGTGGGGCCACCTTATCTACACCCTTCACACGTGTACCCACCATCCCTTGCTGCCACTGTGGCACATTGTGCTGTTGTGACACCCAAAAGCCTCGAGAAAGGCGGCTTTCTCTTCTTACCCCCAAGCAATCATTTAAAAATGTTATAATTAAGTCATTCCTACTATTTCAAGCAACTTTGCACCAAATCGGGGGTTAAGTTCTAACAAGGCCCAAATCACCTGAGTCAGTCTTCCTGGCTGACTTCAAAGACGCACCCCAAGGTCACCTTCCATTGAGGCCCACCCAGCTGTCCCCACAGCTAGAGAGCAAACGCCCACCTCTGAACCCCAGATGAAGTCACAGCTCGGTGGCCGTATGGAACGAATCACCCCATGGGGTGAGACCACCCCAGGCTGGGCACGGCGACCACCCAACATTGAACGTTCAGATCTCGCCAATGAGGAGCCCACATCCAGGGATCAAGGAAACATGGTCTTCAGCAGCGATACTTCACAGCTGAACTGAGACTTCGTCCAGAGAAGCTGGAAAGGCTGTGGGCATCTGAGAGGACCCAGCGGACTACCCTGTCCTTAGAAAAGAAGTCCACACAGAGCCTGGACGACCCCAGGCATACAGCCGCCACGGCGGTGCCTGGTGGATACCCGTTGCCAGCGCCTGCTGGCCCCTCGCTTCAGGCCATTCAAAGGCCTCACAGGTACCTGGAGATAGAGACATGGAGCCCATCAGAGGCTCCAGTGGCCATGAGAAACCTCAGTGCAGACCAGCTCGGCCAACAGGGCTCTTCCTCCCCTGGGAGTGGCTGTGCTCAGACCTGGCCCGCTGCCCTGCTTCACCCTCGGCCCAGAGAACAGCCCCACGCGGTAAACGCCGTCTACTCCCCCCAGCCCTCCCTCTAGCTCTCCTGCCGGATGACCAGTCAGTGCCCAGAGAAGGGCTGCTCAGGACAGGGGTGCTGGCCATGAGGATGGGCTGGGGTGCCCCTCCATATCTTCAGGACCCTGGCGAATTGGAAGGCAGAGAGCAGCTGTGACACTTCCCCATGCTGGATGGTGTGTTCCCAGCACCCGACGCCCAGGAAGTGATTGCCCATGATGCTGGCAGCCGTGCCATGAACCATCAGAGGCCACCCAGCATGGGTGTGCTTCAGCCACCATCTCCGCCAGCTATCTCAGCTGTTCTCCTGACCACCACGGGGGTGGGGGCAGGCACCAGGGCCATCAGTGGCTGGCTAGGACTCGCTGTGACCTGCTGGGGCTCTCAGGTCCTGAGGCCAACTACGTTCCTTGCTACATGGCCCCCTCCCCGTTGGAGCCAGTGACAGTGCATGGAACCCTGGCAGGGTCCACACCACTCTGACCCCGTGTTCTGCCACCCACCGGATAGCCTCCTGGCCTGGGGTTGGTGTGCCACATACACTGCCAAATACACAGCCGAGGGAGTGCACCCCACCATATTCACAGGGGCCAGAGACTAGATGTGGAAACTTAGAGGGACATTTTTAGAAGCAGGCTGCCAAGCCCATGACCTCAGCTCTCTAGTCAAGAAAAGCTATGACTGCGGATCGTCAGGGTGGGCATGCTGTGTCCCATGGCTCATCTGTGTCTTTAGTGAAGTGACAGTCCCCCGACTGACTCCCGGGCACCCCCAGTGGGCCGGACTCCGTCCCACCCCATAAGCACTGTCCCTCTTCTGCTCCCGCAGCCCTGTGTGCGATGTCACTGCCAGCCACATCTGGAGGTGGGAAACTGAGACACAGAGAGGCCAAACCACTGGTCAAGGTCACGCGGCGACAGCGTGGGGCTGCAGAGTCCTGTGCAGGCCCCGTGGGCAGCCCCGCCACGTCACTGACCTTCATCTTTCTTAAATGTGCTGGTAGCCATGAGTCATCACAAAACTAAATTTAATCTCTTAAAGCTGCTCCCTGTGCACTTTCCAAAGCAGCCCCTCAGCAGATGGGTGGTGCAGGGGCGGGTGAGGAGGCAGTAGGGGGCTGCCTGCCGGTGCGGGGTCCCCTGCGGGGTCCCCTGGGGGCCGATGACGCGGGAAGAGAGGCAGGCGGTGGCTGCATGACACTCTGAACACACTGAATGCCACTGGAATCCTTCGCTCATGTTCCTGAATTCCACCTTAATTAGAAAACAGGAACATCCTGGGGGCAGCTCCTCTGAACGGAACCCACAAGAATTCTGGGGACCTTGGTCTCGTCCCCCAGATGGGCAGCACCAGGTCATCCCTCCCTGGCCAGGGAATCGAATGACTTCGGTGTATTTTACATTAGAAACAAAGTGACCGTTGAAAATGGACCCAAAAGTATAAAACAAACAAAACTCTCAACAGAAGCTCAGTGAGGTCATATTCGATTTTCTCACTTGTCAAAGCCTACCACGTGTGTGATTTGGGACTTTGTTTAAGGCAGTGTTGACAGGCAAGTCAGAGGGCTTTATCCCTCCAGTGAAGGCGCTAACTCCCGGGAGCTGACAGGACCCCAACGCACTGTGCTGACCAACACGCCCCTCCTCCCCCCCCAGAAGCTCCGCCCTGACGCTGAGTTCAGCAGGAACCTCAATTAAGGCACTTACAGAAATGCAGACACACATGTCCACACGGAACCGGTCCTGGAGTTCCATGAAAAAGCTTTTCCCTTCTTTCCAGGTCCAGGCAAAACCATGGCTCTTTCACTCTTAGTATCTTGGAAGGAAGGAAAACGGCAAAGCTCCTCCTCAAAGGACCAAAGTCTGTGTCCTTCTCTCCACCAAAGCGTCTTACTGACCTGGCGAGTTGATCAATGCTTACTGGCAGAGCCCCGAGGAGGGCACCCCAAATCTCACAGCCTGCAGGAAACGCCCCCACTTACCTTCTCCCCCTCTGCACACAGAACACATGCCTCCCCCTTGCTAATCACAGAGCAATTCGACTACATGAAAGGCTTGTGCTGTTTCACACATGCTACTGGCCACACTAATTTAAAACCCCCAGGCTGGGAATTCACTGGAGGCAGCAGGCCCTGGGCCACACAAGACCCAGACCACAGGCCACGGGCCACGGGCCACACAACACCCAGTCCACACAGGCCACAGGCCACACAGGCCACACAAGACCCAGACCACAGGCCACGGGCCACACAAGCCCTGGAAACCCCTACTTCTCAAATCTGCAAAGAGTTCCATGGCGCAATGATTACTGTGAATCGCGCAATAAGCACCCACGAGCCCACCAGCCCCCTCGCATAGAATACCACACATGACACACGGCCTCAACCCGCTCCCCCGTCCCCACAAAGCGACCTGCGCCCCGGATCCTGACTCACACGGCTCCTTTAACGCAGCTTGGTTGCTGCCATATGCGGTCCTCAAATGTATTTTTGGTTGTTTTTAACTCTATAAAAAGGACGTCATGCATATGTGCTATTTTGAGACTCGCTTTTGATTTGTCACGTCCTGTGCACTCTGCCTGCAGAGTGACTGTTCTACAACGGCCCCTGGTGTGGAGCCCCACAGGGTCCCGCCACACCCCCCAGGGCACCCGGATTCTTCCGGGTTTCTATTATGTAAGCATATTCATGCAAGTTCTCACTCGTCCCCAGGAGGCGGGTACTACTTCCCCATAGCTGCTGTAACAAATCGCCACACACTTAGTAGCTTCAAACTACCAATGTGTTATTTTAGAGTTCTGGAGTACAGAGCTCCAGCATGGGTCTCACTGTCTAAAATCCAGGGGTCGGCAGGGCTGTTCCTTCTGGATGGTCTAGGGGACACTAGTTTCCTTGTTTTTTCTAGTGTCTAGAGGCCACCATTTTCTTCAATCCATGACTCCTTTCTCTGTCTTCAAAGCCAGCAGTGGTGTATCTCTCAGAAATTCTTCCATAATCACTGCTCTCCCTGACCATCTTCATCTCCCCACTTCCACCACTAAAGACCCTGTGGTCACACTGGCCCCTGGGATAATCCAGGACCATCTCGCCATTTCAAGGTCAACTGATTAGTGACCTTGGCTCCACATGCAACCTTCACTCCACTTCGGCACGTAACCTAAGCTATTCACAGGCCCCAGGGATTAAGACGTGGACATCTTTCGGGGCTATGATTTGCCTGCTGCTGGTGGGGTGGCATTTCTGAGTCACACAAATTCATGTCCCAGCAGCCATGTCTCAGATCCCGGGGTCCACCTTCTCCAACCCCGGGGCCGGAGGCCATCTTTGTGCTGCTAGCAAAGCGGGATGAAATGGGTCTCGCCATGGGCTTGAGTTCCTGTCCCAGGACCGGGCTTCTGAGTTTCTCTCCACAGGTGTTTGATGTGTGAGGTGGGTCATGGCCTGTGCTTGGGTTACGATGGCTCCAGCTCTGTGCACATGTCCTGAAACACACCAACTCCGTCTTTCTAACCAAGGGAAAGTCTCCAGCTCACAGTCTCAAGACACAGGGGCTTGGGTGTCTGGACGATGGCCACACAGGGTCTGCAGCCATGGGACCAGTCACATGCTGGGTGGCTTGGCCACAGGTGTAGATGTTTCAAGTAAGAGGTATCCTGGCTTGGACATCAACCGTGCAAGACCGTCCGTCCTCCCGCAGACCTGGCACCCAGAGCCTCGGGAGCCACCTGAGTGCGTGCTCTGTGGGAACCGGCCAGTGAAAGACCAGGAAATCTCTTCCACACAAGGGCAGGGCCAGCACTTGTGAGCTCTCTGACCTTCACATTACTTATCCAACCTCATTCAGCTGGAGAAGCAGGACTCTTCCTCCCAGGAAATGGACGTGGGTGCATGCAGGCCTCCGGTATGAAGCTCCTTTTGTTCAAGGACTGGAAATACCTACATCCAAGGAAATAACTCTCTAACCAGTGCGAAATGGCCAAGTTCACGCGTACCAGAGCCTGGGAGTCGGGCCAGCACCCAGTCTGCGGCCCCCAAGCACTGTCACTGTCACTGAGCCAACAGTGAATAAAGAGTCAGAAAGAGCTGCAACTCCAGTTCAGTGTTTTCTTTGGTCTAGATTTTAAGAGGCTAGTAAGAGAGATTCAGACACAATTCCTAACAGTTCATGAAAACTACTCAACCACACTGCTGCTTTTCCAAGAGCGAGTGACAATGAAAAACGCAAAAGGAAGCCTTTTTCTTACCCACTTGATCCACGGCTCACGTCCTCCAAAGTCTGGGGACCCACAGGTCCCAGGCTCCGGTGGATGGTGGCCCATTACACTGGCTGGAGTTGAGACACCTCATCGTCGTTGACCTGGGGGGCAGAGCTTCCTGACATTTATTCCCATCCTACCTCTTCTGCAGCCAAAGTCACCAAGAATGGCAGGCCAGCAGAGATGGCCAGGCCCAGTGCTGGGGGACACAGTGCTGCCCCGCAGGTGAACACACACCAGGTAACCATTAGTGACAGGAGAACCCGGGACACGGGAGGGCTGTGCAGCAGGGAGAGGCCGAGGAGGGGCCCTCTAGGTGACAGCAGGTGTCTCAACCCCAGCACTGCTGACATGCAGCCTTGTGGGATAGTGAGCAGCACCCCTGGCTGTGACACACTACATGCTGGCAGGACATGCCACTCCAAGTTGTGACACCAAAA
This sequence comes from Rhinolophus hipposideros, assembly GCF_964194185.1. NCBI lineage: Eukaryota > Metazoa > Chordata > Mammalia > Chiroptera > Rhinolophidae > Rhinolophus > Rhinolophus hipposideros. The sequence goes on along the minus strand of NC_138047.1, from coordinate 109,893,802 downwards.
ATGTTTGTGAACATCACCAAATGTCCCCGAAGGGTGAAAGTCAACCCCACTGAGAACCTTTGGAGTAGACAGGAAACAGGTGGAATCTGAGGGGAGATGTGATGAGGGGAAAGCCATCCCGGCAGAGGGGACCCCAAGGTGGGGTGTGCCTGAGGAGCAGCAAGGAACCCGTGAGGCTGCGGCAGGAGCGCGAGGGGGAGGAGAAGGAAGTCAATGGGGGTGCCTGACCCTGGACGGCCTTGCGGCTTTACTGAGATGGGGGTAACGGGGGTTCCTGGGCAGAGAAGATGAAATTGTGTATTTAAAAGATGATCCCAGCTGCCGTAATGAGAACAGCCTGGGGTGGGGTAGGGTGAGGGGAGAGAGAGGGGACCAGCTGGGTGCTCCTGTAGTGACCCAGAGAAAGGATGGCGGCTGGGCACAGAGATGTCAGAAAGGGTCGTCTTCCAGAAACATTCTTTTATTACTGATTATTTTAAATCGCAGTCACACACATAAAACTTACCATCGTAACCATTTCTAAGCGCACAGTTCAGTGGCGTTAGGTACACTCATATTGCTGTGCGGCCATCACACCATTACTCCAGGACGCTTTCCATCTTCTGAATCTCTGTCCCCATGAAACACCGACTCCCAACTCCCTGCTCCTGGCACCCACCATCTACTTCCTGTCTCTGTAAATTGAACTGTTCTAAGTACCTCATGTCAGTGGGATCACGCATATTTGTCCTCCTGTGACTGGCTTACTTCACTGAGCACCGTGCCCTCAGGGTCCATCCACGGTGTAGCGTGTGTCAGGATTTCCCTCTTTCAAGGCTGAGTGATATCCGTACCACATTTTGCCCACCCACCCACCCACCCATCGATGGCACTTGGATTGCTTCCATCACTGGCTATGGGGATAATGCTGCTGAAACACGGTGCACTCCTGGAAATGTGTCTGCAGGGTTGGTTTAAGGTGGGGACGTACAGGGAGAAACCCGGAGGACAGTCACCTTGATTTCCGGTGTGGCCTGGACGCTCGAGTGACAGAGATGGGAAGGATGGGGAGGGCAGGGAAGCAGCCTCACGTCCAGGTGGTGAGACGGACATGCCAGGGTGTCCAGCACCCAGCAGAGGTCAGGGTTGCGAGCTGCGTGACCGGCAGGATGGCTGCCACATCAGGGAGTCAGGAGGATGGAGAGGGGCCAAGCAGAGGGGTGCACCCACTCGTGGAGGCTGAAGAGGGGAGAAGCGGCTAGTGAGACTGGACAGAGCCCAGGAGTGTGGTGTCCCGAAACCAGGGAAAGAAGGGGTTGAGGAGACGAGGACAACAGCTACAGGGCTTGAGGAGGGAGCGGCTCAGGGACTGGGGGCGGGGGGGGGGGGGGGGGGGGGGCAGGGCAGAGACAGCTCCTTTCCTGACTTCTGGGGAGGGATCCCGGGGCCACGGAGGTGGAGCTCCAGCAAGACGACAAGTGAAGCGGACAGGGGGCGACCTGGCTGCTGTTTCATAGACAGGAGATCACAGCAGGTTTCATCCCCAGGGGAATGATCTAGAAGACGGGGAGAGACTGGAATAGGACACGGGACAACACTGCACAGGCAGAGGGGGTGAGGTCCAGTGTATAAGGGGGTAAGATGCAGTGCAGGGGGGTGACTACCCACAAAGACGCACCTACAACCCCCCTCTGTGCTTCAGGTCTCTCCTCCCACCTGGAGGTGGAGCCTCTCCTGTCTTCTTGGGTCTGGGCTGGCCTGTGACCTGCTGAGACCGAGAGCGTGTAGCCGGCACTACTGTGTGATTCTGGGCTGGCCCTGCGCTCTCTTGGACCACTGTCCCTTCCCTGGGCCACTCTCACCACCCTAGCGTTCACCCTGGGTTAATTCACACTCTTAACTCCCAGTCTGAAGTCAGCCAGCATGTCACCCTTATCCAACCAGCAGACACCTGAGGACCACTCCTGGTGGCCCTGCCCAGGGCCCCACTTGCCCTGCTTTGGGGCTCCTCTGGCCCCATCACTGTACTGGTCCCCTGTGCAATAACTGCTACCTCGCTACCTCGACTGGCCGCACCCCACCACTGCCTTCTGTCTCCCCCTCCCACCTCCTGACCACCCATTCTCTGGCCTGAGTTCATTTCCCAGCACTTCTTCCACGATTTGGGGCGGAGACTTTTCATCTTCTCTACAACCGGCCTTCCATTTAACGCTCCCCTGCAGGGAGCAGCACAGCTAAGCCCAGGACCCCACGTGGCCTCCCTCCACAGTCCTCGGCCTGTCGCCCATGCAGCGAGGTCTCTGGGACGCCCCTCAGAGGTTGGTGTCTGCAGGTTCATGCCGATGTGTCCGGCTGTATTTAGTGCCATGTATCCCGCTGGCGACCTAGGCTTACTGGACCCCAACACAACAGCAACTCAGGAAAACTCAGCCATGAGCTGAAAGCAGCCTCTCCTTCCTCTCTGTCTCTCGGCCTTGAGGTCCCATCAGATGCCCCATGTGAGGTCCCACCAGATGCCTCTAGGACCCACCCCCCACTCCCCATCCCACCCCCACCGGGTGCAAACCTCTCAGGCTGCCTTTCCCTCCAGGGTTGCATGCTGGGCAACCTCCTCCAGCCCTCCAGCTGTTTCACGCATTCCTCAGGGTGGGTTTCCGCTTTTAGCTGGTACATTCAGTGACTGTTTCATCTCTAGGAGTTCCACTTGGCTCCTGTTTACAAGGGGCTGGTATCACCCGGTGGTTCTGTCTCCCATCTCCTGGATTGTCCTAAACCTGTGCGTCACCATCTCTCCGTCATCGGTTCTGTCCACCCTGTTGTTTGCTGACTCTTGCTCAGGGAAACCACTCTCGCACGAACTGTGTAACTTCTCACTGTGAACTCCACCTACGAGGTGTTTTACCCGGATTTTTATCTGCCAGGCTCCCAGATGACTCAGCACCAACTAGGAACGAAGTGTCATGTCGCGTTCTCCCCCCATCACTGAGGGCACAGCTTTATGAGTGAAGCCCCTGACGCCCTCAGCTTGACCCTAGACTCATCCCTGGCCCCACAGCCCCGCCCCCCCACAGGGCCTGCCCTGGGCCACCACCAGGAGGGCGCCCCTGGATGCCGTGTCCCAGCCACCACCAGGGGGCCGAGGTGACAGCCCTCCAGAGGACAGGGGCTGGCCCTGTGATCAGTGGAAGTGACACAGTGCAGCCTCCCGGTGGGGCCTCCAGGCGCCAGGCGCCTCCAGAGACACAGCCCTGAGCTTCTTTTTACTCAGCTGCAAAATTTCTTTTCCCTTGAATATCTCAAAAAATGCTGTAATTCTCAAAAAAAAAAAAAAAACTCTCAAAAAAAAACACTAAACTTCTTTTTTTTAGACTGAGGTGAAAGTCACATAACATACAACTAACCATGTGAAAGTGTACAAGTCAATGGCATTTAGTGCTTTCACAAAGTTGTCCAACCATCACCTCTCTCTTTTCCTTGTCCCAGAAGGAAGCACCATACCTTTTAGCTGTCATTCCTCATTCCCCAGCCCCAGCCTCACACCTGCTTTCTGTCTCTATGCATTTGCCCATTCTGGACGTTTCGTATAAATGGCATCACACAGAATGTGGCCTTTTGTGTCTGGCTTCTTTACACTTAGCATCATATTTGCACACGTATCTGTGTTGTAGCATGTGTTTCATTCCTTTTCGTGGCTGAGTAATATTCCATTGTGTGGACAGACCACATTTTATTTACTCATTCACTGTTGACACATATTTGGGCGGTTTCCACCTTCTGGCTATTAGGAATGACATTGCTGTGAACATGGGTGTACAATTTTTAAATGCATCTGACATTTAAGTAGTTGATTCTCCTTTTAGACTTTTCAGCAATTCTAACAACCCGAAAAACAATTGGAAACAGTCTCAAAAACTACAAATCCAAGGAAAAAAATTACTGCCCAAAGACACCATCCCACAGTGCTAACCCATTTTCCCCAAGAACCCATGTGCCACAGTGGGGGGGGGGGGGCACGGTCAGGGAGAAAGCGTCAGCTGAAGCAAACCCTACCACAGCAGACTTACAGAGCCCCCCAGGCAGAGCTCGAAAGACCCCCCTCAGCCATGAAGGGAGCCCCACTTGAAGTGCCCCCAACACCCCCTGCTTACCCAGCACGAAAACAATGAGAAATGGAAGAGCTTCATAATGCTTACTGTAAGAAGGAAAAAAACATTCCATTCATCTTAACTAACTGCTCTACATAAATTACCATAATATGAAATGTTCTATTCTACTTCTCCTTAATCTATTCAGATCAGTTTTTAAAAATCCATTCATTTTTGTCTTCCTCCTTCAAACACTTGAATTGCCCATCACTATCTAAGTTTCTTTGCAATCCAACTGTGAAAAGTACAAAAGTAATTGTTTCACCAAATGAAACTCATGTAAAAACTGATGACAGCACCAGTTCCGCCCCGAAGGAAACTCTGCCAGGTTGGTGGTGCTCATGGATTCCAGTCTGGGGTGTACAGACCTGAGTTTAAACCCCATCCCTGCCTCCTGCTGGCTGTGAAGACTCCAACCAGTTCACACTGCCCTCTGAGACCTTATCTGTATTACGATAGTCTGAATGCTAACAAGCACCCCAAAAGCTCAGTGGCTTCACCAACAAAGGTCTATCCCCAAGCTGTCATTTATGCCAGCCCCTTTCCCCTGGCACCTTCACCACCCATGGCCCTGGAGTCCTCTCTTGGACCTTGAGCCTCCCGCCAAGGAATAGGGGACATGGACCACAGCCACAGGAGGGTGGCTTGCAGGTCCGGGGGCTGGGCCTGACACAGGGGCCCCACTGCTGCCCATACAGGCAGACTGTTATTCTTCATCGCTGTCACTACTGTTTGCAGCTTGTCACCCAGCCCATCAGAACACCTGAGGAGTCCTGAGTCAGGGTCTGTTCCCGAAACCCAAGCACCTGACACGCCACCATAAAGGGGAGAGGGGATGACCCTGTTGACACACTTTGACTCTCAAAATGACCTGGTAGAAGTAACTGGAAGCTGCGATGGCCTCTGGGACTCCATAAAACACCCCACGTTTAGTTCTGTATTAAGTGCACGCCCTCTTACCCCACCTGCGCGGTCCACTGGTAACGACAGCACAGCAGTCATTTGTTGAGGTTCTACCATGAGCCTTGGATAGAGATGGTCTCCTCAAATTCCACACAGCAGGTTCCATCACCCCCACTGACAGACAGGGAAACTGAGGCCCAGGGTGTGAGTGAGGATTCTCACCCAAGTCCTGCAATGGAAGCCGCTGCCGCCATGCGTGAACCATGGCAAGCAGCAGATAGAACGGGAAAAAGCTTCAACCCCACCCGCGGCATCCCAGGTCTTCACTGTCTGAACGGCAATCAGCTGACCACCACGCACCTTCGCAGGGGCCACACAGCACACCACTTAAGAACTGTGGCTACACAGTGCTGTCAGCGCAAACAAGAAAACCACGGCCCGACGACCATTAGGTCACTTAGGACTCTTAGATGTGCACTTCCACGCACTTAAAACAAGCATATCTGTTGTTCTGGGAATTCCTGCAGCTTTAGGAGAGGCACTAAGACATCCTGAAATTACCCCACAGGCTTCCCGTTCCGAGTGGGGGGCAGTACGCCAAGGCCCTGGCTCCCTCCCTGCCACGCCAAGACCAGATACACTAGGCGAGGCTTTAAACTCCCTGTCTATGGCTCGCCCATTTAACAGAAACCGTATCATACATTTGCCGCAAACCCACTGCTCTGACTGCACAGCACAGACCCCTGGGCGATGGCAGCAGAGCTGGCAGAGACACTGATGCCCACCATCTGTTTGCAGCTCAGCCTCTCACTTGCCCTGCAAATGCCAATGGCATGGGGCTAGACGTTAAGGCCCCACACACTCTCCCCCAGCCACAAAGAGAAACACAGCCAAGCCTAGGGAACAAGCGTGAGCCCCCTGCTGAGTCACTGCCCACCAGGCTTCAGAACCAGGTGGACTCAGAGCCTCCCATGTACCAACAGTAATAAGGTTGCTGCATCTGAAAAGAGAGCTCTGGGAGGGGCAGCCAGAACTGGCAGCAGGGAGGGAGGGGCCCCAGTGCCTTCTGAATTCAGGGACAGAGTGGGGTGTGCTGGACCAGCCACGCCTGCTCTGACTCAGCATTGCCAAGCATTCCAGAGCCCCAGCCCCTGCCAGGCACCCACCAGAAGAGGGCGTTGCCCCTGGCATCACCTCTGCGGCCAGGCTTTCTGGAACCCTGGCTTTCCAGTAGCTCACCTCAGAGAGAGACGTGCTACTGCAAGGACAGCCGCAGCCGCTGCTGGGCACTTGGAGTTCATCGGCCGGAAATAAATCAGTTAGCAGCCACGCTAGAAGTTAACACTAGAATCCCAACCCCAGAACAGTGTCTGCCTGGCATGGGGCTCAGACAGAGCTCCGCAAGGATAGCATGGCTGAGGGTGGCCGTCACCCAGCATGTGGTGGTCCCCATTCATCGGGACAGCAGCACCCACCCGCCCATCAATGCATCCTCAAAAGTGGAAAACACAAAGTCATCCTGTGCCATTATTCATATGCTCTGTGATGATGGCAAAGAAATCCCAACCCGGTCCAGTCAAAGGTTCCCTTCCCTCAAGCCAGATTTCACCCTTCAGCACAGTCACCAGGGATCAAGAAGAAAGTGATAACCCAGCTGGAAACACAAGTATTGCTATTTTTTGTTTCACATGAAGATGCCAACTGTTTTCACCCTTTAAAGTTAACTCTTTCTTGAAAAGGCTTTCCCGAAACAAAAGCAGAAAAAGTATCTCAGCACCATCACAAAACAGAGCAGGCGGATACGCTTCCCACACACAGCCTTCGCCAGGCACCGTGCAGCCCTGATAAGACTCACAGATCCTGAATGCTTTGCATGAAGAAAAATCAACGTGGTGTTTAAAGGACAGCCTTCAAAAAAGTAAATGGAAGTGTGAGAGCCTGCAAATGTCATTTTAATGTTAAACTATTGTATTATACATCAGACTTATTCTTTTACTCAACTTAGGCAGTTATTAACGATTCAGATATGAAAATTATCGTGTCAGATAAGAATTTTTTAAAGCATTTCCAAGTGCTTCTTAGAGTTACTAGAACAATGAATATTTTTGGTTTCAGAACATTTTCCACTGCACTGTAATGAACAAGACGTTCAGTGTTCAGTTTTAAACCAAAGCAGGAATTAAATCAAGAATGCAGTTTGAATTGTATATCTATCTAAACACAAGAGTGAAAAAAATCCTGACTGCCGGCGACAGTCGCCCCCAGCTCACACTCAACATGTCAACTCTTCCAGGCCGGAACCCAACCAGGACTTGTGTCAAAATGTGTTAAATCAGATAGGATGAGGACACACACAATTCATAATCCCCAGCAAAAATCAGAGCTTCGCTTTGAAACGTAAAAGCTACTGGGGTGACCTAACATACCCCAACCCTTCAAATAATCAAGATATTTAACTCCAAAGATAGATCTCAAACAAGGGACTGCCCAGCGTCAGATTGACCGACCGCAGAGCACCGCTCCCCGAAAATGTCACACCAGACACAAAGACCTCAGATGCTGCGTCTGAGTCCAGGGGTCAGGGACAAGTATCAGACAACATGATGAGAGATGACAGTGAAGAAAAGGAGAGGATCAGATGGAACACCATCCCCTCCCATCTCCTAAAGCGTATAGCTTTGGGCGGAAGCACTGGGATTGCTTAATTCACCGACTGCCCACCTTGCCCAGGTCAGCCCCTGGAGCTTGGAAGGGCAGCAGCCTGCGAAAGAGGGAGACGCAGGGAGGGGCTCAGTTCTCAGCTCTGGGGCACAACCTCAACAAGAACAGTATCATTTTCCACTTTTAAAGATTTTCCCTAAACCGAAACAGGCATGGTCTCTGAAGTTATCCAGCTATTGATGGAACAGTCCACAGTCCCTTCTCCTTCTCTCCCAACAACATAACACAGGTAGGCGATCCTGGAAACAAGGTGTCTTCCACAGCCACGCCGGGACAAAGGAGGCAGAGCCCCAGGATCCCCACGGAGTGTGTCCTGAGATCCCACAATGTTACTTGACCTATGATACATTTCCTTTCTACCTGGCCATTTGCCATTGACAAAATAGTGCTGCTGCCCTCCCCGCCTCCCATGACCTTTTGACAAGTGAACTTCGTTTTTCCTTAACTGCTGACAAAAGTCACACAAACAAAAAGCTGCTCCCCTGCAGAGGCTGCCTGCCACCTCCCCCTGGCAACCTACACAGAGACTGAGCCGCGTGGGGGACTGAGCCCGAAGAGGGGCAGAAAGAAGGCAGCCAAGGGCAGCGAGCGGCCCCACACCACACGCCGGCCGGGAAGCACCAGGGTGGTCGCCACCAGGGTCGCGGCCGGGAGCCACCACCAATAAGTAGCTGTTCCATGACAGGAAGCTCCAGGCAAGAAAGAACCCGAATCCCCGCTGGGCGAGGCCAAGGCCGGCAAGGAGCAGCCCCAGGCATCTGCGCCCTCGACCCAACACTCGCTGGGAGAATTCTCCCACCCCGGAGGTCCGAAGCCCCAGGTCACAGCTCGCTCCAGGACCCCGGGTGCCCGTCTTCCTAACGGACCTGCCGCCTCCCCGCACCAGGAGGACACGAAGTTGAGGAAACCCCCCACCGAGAGAAACCACCCACGGTGGGGGAGGGGAGCTGCGAAGCGGGATCCAGAAAAGCGGTCCGCCGGGGGAGAGGTTGGGGGAGGGGCGGGTTCCCTGGGTCCGTCCGCAACCTCGGGGCCTCGGCTGTCCGAGGGCGCCCTTTGGTCGTGCGGTGACCCCACCCGAGCCGCAACTGCCCAACCAACACCTGGGCGCCGGGGCCCTTCCGCTGCGCCGGCCCCGGACGCCGAGGGTGCGCCCCGGACCCTGGCCCGCTCCGGCCGCAGCTGACACGAGCCCGGGCGGGCGGCGAGGACGCAGCGCCCGCAGTGCGACTTGCGCAGCCGCCGAGACGCGGGGCGCGCCACCCAGACCCCGACCCCGACCTCGCGCCGAGGGTGCGCGCCACGCCGGGGTTGGGGGTGCGCACTGTCGGCCGCTCAGCGCCCCCACACTGGGCAGGACGCCTGTCCTGCTGCGGGACAGCACGGGTGGCATGGGACAAGGATGGGGACGCCACCGGCCAGCGCGCGGGTCGGTCCCGGTTCGCGAAGGCAGGGCTGGCTGGCGGACGGGAGTCCGCTCTGGACTCAGGGACCCGAGAGGAGGAAGAGGGGTTTTGTCCAGACCCCAGGGGAAGCGGGGGGAGTCTGCCCCGGAGCGCAGACGGAGGCGGGACGAACATTCGGGCCCGGATAATGCGGGCGGGGGGCACAGAGGGGAACGAGGGCGTCACCTTAGCGTAACTACGAGGATGGAAAGGTCCTTCCGGGCCCACGCGAAGTAGAGGTCTGCTGTGGGCTGCGGGGCGGGACCGCAGGTGCGAGCAAGACTCGGATGGGGCGGGCGAGGGGCCGCTCCGGCCGCGGACCGAGGCGGGGACGGCGCCCGGGCCGGACCGTGCGCGCGGAAGGGCTCGTCGTTGACCGGGACGGGGCTCCCCGCCCGCACACCCCGTCCTCGCTCGGCCGGCACGCGCCCCGCGCAGGGTGAGGGCGACGCGCAGTGCAGAGCGGGCGCGAGAGGGGCGTCCCGGCGGGGCCGCTCACCTTGGGTTTGTACAGCCACTTTCGGAACCTGTGCATCATCGCCGCGCCGGCCCGGCCCTCGCTCCGCCGCGCTGCGCCCGGGCCCGGCTGCGGCGGGCGGTCCCGGGGCGCCTGGCCGGCGGCGGGCAGGTGCGCGTGCAGGTGCGCGGCCTGGAGATGCTCCGCGAGCGGCGCGCGGCGCAGACCCGCTGACAGCGGCTGGCGGACGGGCTGACGCGGCACGGGGCACCCGCTCCTCGCGGCTCACTGACACCCGGCGCCTGGGCTGGCCCCCGCCGCCCCGCGCTGCACATGCGCCGAGGCCCGGGAGCCCCCTGCCCGCCACCCGCCGCCGAGGCTGCCCAATCCGCTCGCCGCGCCGCGCCGCGCCGAGCCGCGCCCCGCCCGAGGCGGGCTCACTGCCCGAGGGCGACCCGTGCGCCTGGAGGGGGCTGGAAAACTACAAGTCCCGACGGGCATTGCGGGGTGCGGGGCCCTGCGCGCGGTGTCCTTTGCTGTGCCGCGGGCGCTGTGCATTCTAGGGATTGTAGTCTTCCCGGCGCCGGCGCCGGAGCTAGTCTCTGGTTGCTAGGCGACGACGCCCAAACGGCACTCCACCCCCCACGGTTCTCCCTTCTGGGGGGTTGCGGAATCCAGGCGGATCAGGAGCGAAATAGGGGACGCACCCAGATATCCAAGTCCCCTGACGTCCGCTGGGCCTGGCAGCCCCGGCGGGGGAAGAGGAGAAGGAAGGTGCAGGAGCGCCAACGGAGCCCGCCGGCAGGTACGAGGGAGGGAAGAACTGGGTCCCAAATGGGGGGGCGAGGCCTGTTCCCTCAGCACCAGCACCTTCCCACCACCTGGAGGCCAGTTCCGTCGTCCTTGCTTCCCGAATCTTTTTGCTCTCGCTAACCACCTGTTTGATCTTCTTCCCAGCCCTTGGATTAAAGTTAACAGTGGGGTTTTTTTGTTTGCTTTTTTTGGTTTTTGTGTTTTTATCGCCACAATAAACGGTACTTTTAAACAAGATATTCGCCCGTATTCACTACTTTCCCCAACGGTGCCCTAATTTGGATCCATAAAAACAATCGCCAACATCTGAGGACCTATTATGTGCCCAGCAGACAGCTGGAAACAAGTATGTGGTCTCACTTTAAATTCCCATTGTCAGCCCAGGAAACTGAGGCACGGAGAGGCTGCCGTGCTCTGGCTGTAGGAGGGGCCAGAGCAAGAGCAGGTGTGCCCTGCCTGCGCCTACCCTGGTACTTTCCCTGCCCCACCCAGCACCATTTCTCTGGGTGTTCTGAAATGTGCAGGTTTAGGGTGCGGGAGAGGGAATAACGCCTCCTTTGACAGAGAATGTGTTCTCTGCTGCTCATGTTGCCACTGGCCCAGGGGCCAGGTGCTCAGATGGTCTGGACTCCTGGACCCACTATTCCATTAAAGTCTGGGGAGGGCGGGCGTGCAGGGTTTCCCTGTGTGCTGGTTGTCATCCAGGTCGGTTTTTGAGCATCTGACAGTCTGGAGTTGTTTCTTATCTCCAGTTCCTCTCAGCCTTTTCTCTCCTGAACCCACTCCAATCAGATTTTCACCCAAAGCCTCCTCCGAGGCTCTTTATCCAACTCATCTTTGACCCTTTTCCTAAATCCAGTGATCAAAGCTCAGCTGCATGTCCTTCTTGAACTGTCAGCAGCAGGTGACCAGATGAGTGCCCAGCTCCTGGACACAGCGTCCTCACTTGCTGGGAAAGGATTGTATTCCGCCTCCCATCCCTCCATGGCTGCTTCCCAACCTCCTAACACTAGAGCCTGGGACTTAGTCCTTGGAAGCACCTCTGTCCATCCCGTCCCTGGGAGATTTCCTGCTGTCACATGGTTTGATAATCAACCATCTCCCTCTCCCCCCTCAACATTTCTGAAACTTACATCTTCAGCCTGAACCTTACCCTGAGATTCCAGACTCTCACCTGTTGCCGGCCAGTTGCGTGTCTGACAGATCCCCTCAAACTCAAGTGCGCTCTCAGTCTTCCCCTGTAAAGCCTGCCCTTCCCCCAGCCACCTTTTCCAGCATGAGAACTCAGGGCAGACACTGGTAGACTGATTGTTCTCTGTGGGTCTGTCTGGCTGAGTCCAAAGCCTGGGCTGCTGGGGTTCCACCTATGCTTCCCAGTTTGAAACTGTGCTCAGGGCAGTGGGTATATCAGTTAGGATTGGGTTTGGTTGTGTGGAATGAAACGTCAGAGTCCTTGTGGCCCAAACTAGGTTATTCATGTTTCCAGAAAACATCCATGGGAAGGCAATCCTGGGAAGTATGGTAGCCCCAAAAAGTCATCAGGGACCTGGGCTCTTCTCGCTTGCTCTTCTGCCCTCTTTAACATGTTTCCTCGCAGTCTAGGATGGCTGCCTAAGTCCCTGCCTGAGTCCAGGCAGCAGGATGGAAGAGTATGACCCTTCCTTACACTGAGACTTTCTGAAAGTCTGACACCCTGTCTCTTCTTGGCACGCCCAGCTGCCAGGGAGGCTGGGAAATGCCATCGTTTGGGTGGGCAGCAATAGGCACAACTGAAAATGAGGGCTTTTGTTAGGAGGAAAGGGAGAGTGCTGATTGAAAAACAACCAGCAAAACCTGCCGGGTGGGCCTGTACTTTAAGCACAAGCCGTCAGAGCATGACTTGGCAGAAATCCTTAGGAGACTAGCTTTAATCAGAATTAAAAGCCAGAAAAAGGATATATTTTAATTAACACACATTTAGGATCTATGTCAATGAAGCCTCTCTGGTGGTTGAAAGCATTGAACTAGTTTGTGTCAGATAGAATTTAAATCTCCTCATGGAATCTCGTTTGTCTATAGAGGATTCGCTAAGAAAAGAGAAGTGTTGGTCCAGCCCACCTTTAAAATTCCCTTAAATATGAGACAGTCAAGTACTAATTAGTGAAGTTAAAAATCAATACCAAAAAAATCAATACATGGGAATTAAACCCCTCTTCCCACATGTATACTTTTATACCACTGAAATAAAGCTCAGGTGCTGAAAGCATTCTTCAGAGTTAGATGGACATGAATACCTATTTCCTACCCAAAGATGTAAGTGTTTTGATGAAGTTCATAGGCTGGTTTCCATGGGAATGCACAACTCAAGCATCTCTTTTCCTGGTGCCCACCCTCACGCCGCAGCTGCTCTGAGCCAGTTGCAGGAGAAACGTTCAAGCCCAGCCTGGCTCCGCGGGCGCCTCTGTCTCCTGCACGTGGCCCCTGCAGACTCCCCTGTGCATCCTCCCCAGGCTCACCCACTCGTTGCTTCGGGTTCATCCATCTGGTCACACTCTGGATTGGGGGGGGCCTGGGTGGTTGTCTTGCTTCTCCTTGGCTGTCTCACCACCAAAGGGCCCCTTGGATCATCCTTTCTCCAGAATGTTCTGGCTCCTGCTACAGCCACACAGACCACTCACATCAGATGCAGGACGGATGGACCTGGTTCCTCTAGGCGGAGCCCAGTCCATGGCATACACTGGAAGGCAGGTTGAGGCCCCTCCCAGAACAGCCCCCCACGTGACCGCTCTGGGGGTAGGCAACAAAAACTGCATCCCAGCACCATTTCTGTAAAAACAGACATTTTATGGACGTTTATTCCTTTCCTGTGAGCTCCAGAGGGTGTGGGTGCTATTTTCCTTTATCACGTTGAGCCCACAGTTGGGGCTCACCCTGAGAGGTCATGGGGGTCAGGCAGAGCCTGGGAGGACTTTAGAACCCAGCCTGGGCTCAGGGGGCTCACACAGGTAGCAATTCCCCCCGTGGGGATGGGGAGTCAGACCCCCAACCCAACCCCTGGCTCAACACGGTTTGTTCTCTTCCATATTGACTTGCTTAGTCAACATTCTTGTGGCATTTGTTATTTTCCAGGTAATTGTGACCCTAAAACTGAACTCTGTTGAACTGTAGCCTCTGCAGAAGAAGGGCTCGAAAATGCACTAAGATAGCTTTTAGGGTAGGTCTATCCTCGGATGCCAAAGGTGTCTTTCAGATTAAAACTAAGAACCCTGCTTAGGGTACTGTGTCCTTCTGTACATTTTCACAGTCCATCATTCATTCCCCAGACATTTCCACAACACCTGCTGGGTGTCAGCTCTGGGGTAAAGACCAGGGCCTCAGGGGTGATAAAGCAGGGCCTGTACCGCCGCTCAACACCTTGTAATGGGACTTGGATAACTTCAGAGGCGGCACAGAGAAGGCAAGAGCTACGGGAGGAGGGAACGAAGGCGTCACAGGTGGTGATATTGGAACTGGGCATTGAGGGCCGCCTAAGAGCTCAGGGACAGGTGAAAGGAGAGCATTTGAAGTCAGATACATGTGAGGTGGCTTCTGAGTCAGTAAGAAGCCCGTGTGGACGGGAGAGGAGGGAGGAGGAAGGCCCCCGGGACTGTGATCCCAGGCTATGAAGGGTGGTTGTGCTGAGGCCCCATGGGGTCCGGAGGTGGGCGAGAATGTGGGGGATTTGTTAGTGATGGATGGGTGCAGGGAGACTCCCCTGTCTGACCACTTCTCCCCAAATCTTCCCCACCTGCCCCGCCCGCCCGCCTGGCCCAGGCTTAGCCCTACACTGTCCAGTCCATCAGGAAGACCTGTCTGGAAGGAAGGTAGGGTGAGGGGGGGCTGCGTCTGGGAGACCTGGTGATGCCCCATGGCCTCTCAGCCCTGAGGCTGGGGCAGAGGGCTTGTGTGAACACAAGAAACCAGTTATGAGGGGCTCACCCCGAGGGCAAGACTGCCCCCAGCGCCCAGAGCCTTCCCGGCTCCTACTGCCCAGCAAGCTCTGATGCCAGAGGAGGGGTGAGCAGTGTGGGGAGCCGCTCTCGGTGGCCTTGAAAAGGCCCTTTGTCCATCAGCCACACTAGGGCAGAGACTGCAAACCCCAGAAATAGGGCCTTTCCAGTCCTTCCCAGAGTCAGCTTTCCTTCCAGGGACCCAGGCCCAGCATTCCCTCGCTCTGAGAGCCAAGCTCTGAGGAGGGGAGCTAGGATTGGGACCTGGGCAGACACTGCTCCCTGAGCCCAGACCCCCACACCTCCAGTGCTGCCTTGGGCTCACCAGGGATGTCTGGGGTATCTGCGATCATTTTCCTAAGGAGTGAGCGGGAATGGGACAATGAGACCCCAGAGTTGGGCCCGTGCGTGAGGGCTGCAGGCCTGTGTGGACAGTGATGTCACGGCCAGAGTGGGCAGGGGAGGGTGGTGGATCCAAGCCAGGGTGGGACCACCAGGACGGGGAGGGGGGGGCAGGGCAGAAACCCACCCAGAGGGGGCAGCAGGGTCAGGGCCCAGGCCACAGGGTCACACCTTGCTGCCCGCGATCGCACCTGCTGTGTAACACCCAGGGCCCACAGACTAAACTAGCAGCACCCACAGCCTCCCAAGGTGCTTCTGCACCTCCCCCACCTCTGCCTCCCGTCTGCCTCTCAGTGCCCACCTCACTTGGCCCTGCCTGTCAGAGGGTGGGGACCGCTCCCATATCCTGCCAGCAGCCCCTGGCAGAGCTGACAACGCACCCCATGGAGCCACAGACAAAGGGCTGCTCTTTTGTGGAAAATGGTGTGTGTCCTGCTCTCCAGGTGGCCCATCCCACCCTGGAGCGCCTGGTGGCGTCTGACCCTCATTCTCTTTAAAGTGATGGGAGGGAAGAGGAGGGAATCAACCAGCCCGGGGTCCGCTATCCGGAGCCATTCCAGCTTGGTGGTGGTGGAGGAGAGGTGTCCCTGTTGTCCCCAGGATGTGAGAAGTCTGTCTGGCTTTGCCAATAGCTCGTGGCCAGGGAGGCCAGCACCATGGGGGTCCAGAAGGGGCTCAATCAGCATGGAACAAGAGAGGGGGGATGGGAAGGGAGCCCATCATGGGCCCTGCCATCCCCCTCTGAGGGCAATTTGGGGGCCACCTGTTAGATCCGATTTCTGGGGCCCAGCCCCACCCCAAGCAGTTTCTCCAAGGTCTCCCAGAAGGGGTCCTGGGCACGCCGGCCTTCTCCAGCTCAGGTGTCTCCAAAGTTCTCAGAGCCTATGTGAGGCCTGGCCACCACCAGCTGTGCTCCCTCTCTGGGTCTTGGTCCCTCACCTTTAAAATGGGGGTGTCGAACCTGGTGACTTCGGTTTCTTTTTGCCCCATCCTTCTGTGATTGGGTCACACACACCCCCCCACCTGTCCGGGCAGGGCTCCCTGTGTAACCGTGACCAAACCCCGGCTGGGCTGAGGGGTGCTCTGATGCCGGCCAAGAGGGGCCTCACTCTCTAGCCTGGCCCCTCCCAGTGCTGAGCCCAGCTGTGCACGGTTGTAGGGCTTGGGGAGTGTGGGGGGCAGCTGAGGCCTGCTGGACCGTCCAGGAAGTAAGCCTGGGGAGCTACCCCTGCTGTGGTCACCACTTCCATCCAGGGCCCTGCAACCACTTCTGCCACCCCGTGAGCTGACAGCCAGGGGCCTGGAGGGTGTGACCTGTCCCGGTTTGCTTTTAGGGTCTCTCCCTTGGAAGATGGCCTACTATGGAGAGTGCATTGAAACTGTGATTGAGCAGCTGGACAAATTTAAACCTAAGAAGGACAGTCCCGAGCAGTTTCTGGAGGCCGCATCTACCTGCCTGCAGGTAGGGTCAGAGGGGTGCCTCGGGGCTCCTGGGAGGCTGGTGAGCGAGGCCTGACAGGTAGCTATTTACTTCCCCAGAAAGGACATCAAGTTCCTTCCTGAGAGCTGCTTTCCCTCTTGGCGGGTCCTAGCTATCCAAATGCCGCCCGTCCTACATTTCTAAGTTGCAATGGTGACTGACAGTGTTTCCACAGGCACCCTCCCCTCTTTGCCCTGGGAGGTGTTCCTGGCGCCCAGAATATGCTCTGTGATGAGACACATTGGCAGTGAGGCGCTTCATCTCCCCACCCACACCTGGAAGAAACGAGGGAGCCGCCCTCGGGATGGCCCTGCAGCTACTTGGTGCTTGGCCCCAGGTGGACTCTGTCTTTCTCTCCCCATTGCAAGTCCACACAGAGACCGATGACTGGAGTCCCTGCCCTGGCCTCTCAGGTCTGTCCTCGCTCTAGCACAGCAGCCCCGGGGTGTCCCTGTCACGTGGGGCTCTGACCCCAGTCCATCTGTCTCTCCATGGGGCAGGGGCCTGCATTGCAGGGGTCCCGCCTTAGGCCCTGGGGGCGTGGGCCCTGTTAGATGGGGCACACAGAAGGACCAGTCCACCGAGGGCAACACTCCGGGCTTTCCACATGGCCTGTGCCCACCAGTCACCATCACCAGCTGGAAGGGAGGCCCATACCCGCCAGAAGGGACATTGCTGCGGCAAATGCATTCATGACAGTGTTTGCTTTAATTGCCAACTGCAGCCGGCTGTTGCTTTAACAGGGCCTACGAGTGTTTGTGGCCCCCTGGGGCGGCACCCTGGGGCGGCCCCCCAGCCTCCTTCCTGCTGAGGTGTGGCTTCTGCTGTGCCCGCTCGGGGTAGGATGGGGGCTTTTCCTCCTACATCAGCAGCCTTGTGGTGCCTGTGGGGACAGAGCCAGGAGAGCAGTTTCCAGGCTCTCGGCCTCACGTGGAAAGGTGCTGGCTCAGGTAGTAGTAGATGGCTGTCAGCTGTGACTAGTTGGCCATCAGCTGTAACCACTGAGCTATTGGCCACTAATATAACTGCCGTGGCTACGCTAGCAGAAAATGGGGGCTAGCTAGAAGATGGTGGCTGAGCTAGCCAGAGCGGATTGTAGTTAGTACGGAAGAGTGTGGCAGAGTGTGGATTGCGGATTCTATGGCTCTTGCCTCCTGTGTCTCCAACCCAGCTGCCAGTGAGCCTATAGTGATATGACTCCCCTACTTATGGCTCCGTAGGTGTTCCTTTTTTGCCTCACCATATCCTGTGTTCTTATGTGGGGAGCAGGAGCTGAGACCCCACAGGTCACCCCACGTGACAGTGCGGCAGCCAGAAAGCCTTGGGGGGGACAGGGCAGGCAGTCACTGTCCTGCAGGAGGGGCCAGGGCCCTGGACAGTGGACTATATAGGGCTGGAAGGCTTCCAGGAACCTGAGAGACAAATCTTGAGACCCTGACCCAATTCGGACCAGGAGTGCATTCCTCCCCACCCCTTTGCACCCCCTCTCGAACTCTTTCCCTGAGACCTGAAGAATTTAGGGGAAATGATGAAAACAGCAAAGGGCCAGGCTCATCCACAATCCTTCTCTGCCCCAGCTGAAAGGCCCCCAGCACCCTCATGCAGCTCAGTGCACCCCCATTCCTGCTGCCTGCCTGCAGCCCAGCCCCCTGGATGCTCCAGGTGTCACCCTAGCAGCTCCCTCTGGCTTGCCGCCCTCACTTCCCTCTGGGTTTTCCCCATCAGCCAGTGTCTTTTACAAAATTTCCTCAGGGGCTGGCCCGGTGGCTCAGGTGGTTAGAGCTCCGTGCTCCTAACTCCGAGGCTGCCGGGTTCGATTCCCACATGGGCCAGTGGGCTCTCAACCACAAGATTGCCAGTTCAATTCCTCGAGTCCCGCAAGGGATGGTGGGCTCCACCCCTTGCAACTAAGATTGAACACGGCACCTTGAGCTGAGCTGCCTCTGAGCTCCCGATGGCTCAGTTGGTTGGAGCGCGTCCTCTCAACCACAAGGTTGCCGGTTCGACTCCCAGAAGGGATGGTGGGCTATGCCCCCTGCAACTAGAAACGGCAACTGGACCTGGAGCTGAGCTGCGCCCTCCACAACTAAGATTGAAAGGACAACAACTTGACCTTGAAAAATGTCCTGGAAATACACACTGTTCCCCAATAAAGTCCTGTTCCCCTTCTCCAACAAAAATCTTAAAAAAGAAAAATTTCCTCTGGACCCCAAGACCCTGCAGCTCCACCATCTAACCTGATGTTTCCAAAGGGACCTCAGGGCGTCTTGCTCTGTCCTTAGCTCCCCCCACCGCTCAGGCTAAAGTAGTAATGTGTTTATTTCTCAGTAATCACCATGACAGAAAGTTAGGTTTGTTACAACAAATCGTGTGAGTGATTTTCCCCCACAGCCAATGGATCCTTAATGGTGAATGAATCCCAGTTGTTACCTGATGAACCTGGTGTGATGACAGTAATGTGCGTTTCTGGGGAGCCCATCACACCGACTCTCTCCAACCAGCAGCGTCCTGACTCTTCCCAGAGGCACCCTGGCAGCTCTGAGGTGGGGGCTGTGCTCGCAGCAAGAGGAAGCTTCTTGTCAGCTTCTTGTCGGATGCGTTCGTCCCTTCAGATCCTTTCGAAAGCACCTGGTAAGTCCAGGCAGGACGGTGCCGGGGACACTGACAGGCTCGGACGTCGCAGGTTTATCTCCAGCTCTCAGAATCGGCATGGTTTTGTTAGGCCAGGCTCGAGACTGCCAATGGTACACAAAGCAATGGGCAATCTGGGGAAGGGCAGGGTTGTGGGGTTCAGTTATACCCACAAAAAGATATGTTGAAGTACTCCCAGTTACCTGCGAATGTGACTTGATTTGGAAATGTAATGAAGAATCTCGAGATGAGGTCATCCTTGATTTAGGATGAACCCCAAATCCAATGCCTAGTGTCTTTATAAGAAGAGGGAGATTTGGACACACACCCACAGAGAGGAGAACGCCATCGGTCACACAGAGATGGAGCCAGAAGGCAGTGTGACCACAGAGGCAGGGACTGAATGACGTATCCCCCAGGCGTGGTGTGACCCTCCCTCTGACCCTCCAACAAGGAACCGACCCCCGACACCTCAGTTTTGGACTTCAGGCCTCCAGCACTGTGAGCAAATTCTGTTGTTTTCAGCTGTCAAGTTGTGGTAATTTGTTACAGCAGCCCGGGAAAGTCCTACAGCTGGGGAGGGAGGGGCGGCCAGGTTGGGACAGCCAGAGGGGCTGCTGAAATGCTGGGTCCTGGGTACAGAGGAGGGCAGGTGAGGTGGCCAGGTGAGGCCTGGCACAGCGAGCAGTCCTCGGGGTCCAAGGAGGTGTGGATTTGGGGCACGTGGTGACTTGAGCCTCAGCAGACTTAAGTCCGGGGACCACCTGCCCAACACACAGGTGCAGGCACACGGAGCAGCGTCCGGCCCTCTGAGGAACTTCCCTTGGGGTGGTCCTAATGGCATTGCACAGAGACCAAACGACAATGAGGCGTGGCCAAGTTGCAGAAGGCCTGTTTTCACTTTTTTGTCAATGGTTTCAGAGAAAACTTGGGCTCAAGAAAATTTTTTTTAACTTTTATTTATTTTAAGTGTGTTTTTGCAGGACCTATCAGCTCCAAGTCAAGTAGTTGTTTCAATCTAGTTGTGGAGGGTGCAGTTCACACTGGCCCAGGCGGGGATCAAACCGACAACCCTGGTGTTACGAGCATTGTGCTCTAACCCACTGAGATAACCGGCCACCCCAGGACATTTTTTTTTTTATATCTGATGTATTGACATCAGAGATCCAAAATCCAAAGGTTCGCACAGTGTCCAGTGGGGCACTCCCCGCACCCAACCCTCCCAGGAGGCAGAGACCAGTGCCCCTACCTCCTTCCAGAGGCTGTCCAGGCCTGTCTTGCATAGATACGAGATCTGACAAAGATAATCGTCACTTACATAACATACATAAAAATGACACATACTGTGTATATATAAATTATATATAGTATACGTTTTTTAGAAGTCTTACAAAATGGTGGCAATTATAACCCAGTCCTGTGCAAGGGCTCCGGGGCTCATCCCACATTGTGATTTCAGGACTTGAGCACCTGCTGCCTGCTCTCCCATCCCCCATCCATGGGCTCGTACTTGTCTCAGTCTTTTGCTGTTACAAACCACCAGGCACTGGCTAGTCCGAGTGTCCCTCTGCACCTGGGCAGGTGCACCCAGGGACCCAGGGTCCCAGCAAACACAGATTTTCAGTGACAAAGTACTGGCCCTCGTGATTTCAGTAAATGCTGCCAGTTGACCCTTCATGGAGATCTATGCATTGACACTCTCGCCAGAAGGTATGGCGTCTTGTTCCCCTAAAGCCTCCTTACGTAGTGTGCTAACAAACATTTTTATCTGCCGACTAACGAGGTGGGAGAAGGCGCTCGGTGTACTTGTTATCAGCATGTCTCTTGTGTTGTTTTCATGAGTCTTGAAATGATATGCATTTCTTCATCTGAATTATCTGCTTGGACTTGTATCTGCTAGGAAACTGGCTTTGGCTATAACAAAATCCAGAAAAGCAGTGGCTTAAAGACATGAGGGATGTTTTTGCTCACATAAGAAGAAGCATGCAGACAAGCAGTGCAAAGGGTTCAGCAGCTCCGTGCTGCCCTCAGGGACTCATTCTCCCTCCTCTCTGCTTAGCCATCCTTCGAACGTCCCTTGTAGTCACAAAATGGCTGCCCTCCCTCCAGCCTCGCACCCATATCCCAGGTGAGAAGAGGAGAAAGGCAGACAGCATGAGGCAGGTGCCAACTGAATCTGCCTAAATTTCAAGGAGATGTTTTGGAGGCCACACCTAGCAATTTGCCATTCAGTCTCCCTAACTGAAGCCGTGTGGCACATGGTTCCATCAGCAGCAAAGGAAAACCTTCTATCTGGGCACATCACCACCCCTGAGGAGATGGCGGTCTTCCGTTGTGCAGGAAGAAAGGGAGAGGGCCTGTGTAGGCATCCAGCAGCCTCGGTTTTCTTTGCCGTTTTTTCTGACTTCAGCCTTCATGTCACTGATTGGCAGGAGCCCCCCCAGGTATGAGTGACATGAACTACAAGTCCTGTTTGCGGTTAAATCAACATCTAGGCCCTCTCCCTGCCCTTGATCTTGATCTAGCTCGGTCCTAACCCTGTGCTTCCAGCAGACAAACAGTCTGGGAACTCTGAGGACTCCCGTAGAAGGCAGCGGGGCTCAGGTTCCCTCTTCCCAGAATTGCCCATAAGGCTGTTATCAGAGTGCTTGCTGCTCCCCGGAGGAGGAGGGGTTGTCTGGGGTCCCCAGACTGGGCGTCCTGAACTTGGCCAAGGCCCAAGATTGTTTTCTAAACTCAGAGGCTCGTTGGGCAGCCGCAGCCCTCTGGCCTCAGGGACCGGGGCCAGCCCAGAGTTAGGGGCCTTCTCAGCATGATCTAGGCCTCACCCTGCCTGCTCTGGGAGAGAGCCTGCCCAGCCCGGCCCCAGCAACCCTCTGCTGGCCCAGCCAGGGGACCCGGTCTAGGGCTCAGCACCCCACCCTCTGACCTGTGTCATCCCCGGGGCCTCAGTCTTGTCTCTGTAACCGGCGGCGCTGATCTTCCCCGGTGGTGAGGACCTGGCCATGGCCCAGCCTGGGTGTCATTTCCTGCTTGGCTCTGCGTCCCCAGGATCCTTGGCTCAGTGCAGCCCTGCCCAACCTTGCCTGGGGGCTGATGGTATCAGGGCCTGTGGGCTCAGGGATCTGACTTTATTAAAAATACATACACTTCCCAAACGCAGACGTAATTAATGAGAAGTGGAGTAGCTGTTGTCTGAGCCCCGCAGGCAGAGGCAGCTGTCAGCAGGCATCCTGCAAAGTCATACAGGCTCAGCTCAGGCAGAGCTGACTCAGGGCACCCTCCGTGCCAGCCCTGCTGACACGCTGCTTTCTGACCTGCCTGCCCCCGGCCCTGGCTTCCTTTGACAAAACACAGTCATTTGAAAGGGGGCACTGAGTCCTGGCTGGGGCTGGTGCCCTCCAGTGTGGATGCAGTGCAGGGCTCAGGGGAACCAGAGAGGGAAACTGAGGCACGGGCCTAGTTGCTGAGACCAGAGCTGACCCAGAGCAGGAGCCCCCGCCCCATCCCAACCTCCCATGCAGGCAGCGTGTTCCGTTCCCTGTCTAGTGAGCACCCCGCTGACATTCCAGCAGGAAGGGGCCAAAAACCAGCAGTGTATGCTGCCAGGTGAGGGGGCTGGGCAATGTCTGACCATGAGGGGTGGTGAGAAGCATCTCAGGTCACGTAGCATCTGAGAAAAGACCCAACGGGTGTAGGGGAGCAAGAGTGCTGGGAAGAGCACTGCAGGCAGAAGGAACAACCAACACGGAGGCCCTGAGGCATCCCACCTGTTGGAGACACAGAGGGAGGCCTGTGAGATTGGAGTGGGAACTTGGAGCTGGCCAGCCTACACAGGACCTCACTGGCCATCATAAGAACTCTTCTGGAAGGTTCTGAGGAAAAATGGACATAATCTGACTTCCATTTTAAAAGAACCAGGTGGCGACTGCGTTGGAAGCAGACTGGAGAGGGCGCAAGAGGAGAAGCCAGGGAGCAGCTGGGATGCCCTCCCAGATGGATGATGGGCCACCGCAGTGAGAGCGAGACAGGTGGCAGCAAGAACTCCTCGGGTTTGGTCTGTGCAGCTAGAGCAGGGTGTGGTTACTGAGCTGGGCAGGCCGGGAGGGGCAGGACTGGGCAGAGCCTCAGATGTCCAAGTGGGGCAGGAGCGGACAGAGGGCCAGCGGGAGCACATCTGGACTCAGCATGTTTTCAGCCTTGACAAGCAGGTGCAGATAATGAAGAAGTGAGGTGCGGGGGTTGGGCCCTGAGGCCCTCCCACATTGGAGACGTTGGAGCGTGGAGGCGGGCCCTGCCTGGAGCCCTCGGTGGGGGTCGTGGGCAGGAGATCGTGACTACCTGTACCAGCAGGAGCCAGAAGCCAGTCCGCATCTGATGGACACAGAGATTTCATTCCAGAGCTGGGGGAAGGGCTGCAGAACCCAAGTCTGGGAGTGGCCTGGCTTTCTTGTATGCCCCCTCACCGTGCTCCACGAGTTCCAGGTCAGGACAGCAGGGAGCTGCTGCCACAGACGGGCCGCCATCCAGGGTGGCATCTCCCACCTCTGCCCAGGGAGTGAGAGAGGCTTTGTGTCCCTTCCCCTCCCATTCTCCTGCAAGTGTGTCAGCAGAACCTGGAGGCAGAGCAGCCAGAGACTCTGGAAGAAGTGACAGTGACACCATCTGCCAAGACAGAATCTACAGAGTCCCACTCACACTCCGAGGCTCCCAAGGCCCTGGGGCTTGTCCAGGGTCCCTTGGGTGATCTCATTGTTTCAGGGTTTTCTTTTTTTTTAATTGGGGAACATTGGGGAACAGTGTGTTTCTCCAGGGCCCATCAGCTCCAACTTGTTGTCCTTCAATCTAGTTGTGGAGGGCGCAGCTCAGCTCCAAGTCCAATCCCTGTTTTCAACCTTTAGTTGCAGGGGGTGCAGCCCACCATCCCATGTGGGAATTGAACCAGCAGCCTTGTTCAGAGCTCGCGCTGTAACCAACTGATCCATCCTCCCGCCCCTCCGCCATTCTCTCAGCATAAAAACATCACAAAGGGAAACATTTGACCTCAAAAAAAGTAAAACTTCCATATGCCAAAAAATATTTTACACAAAGTTAAAAGACAAATTATAAACTCACAACAAATAACTATCACATTTATGACTCTGTTAGTTGCCTTAATATATAAAGAACTCATAAAAATTACTAAGAAAAAGATTGTCCCAATAAAGAAGTTAGCCAAAAATATAAATTGGTAATTCACAGTAAAGAAATACACATAAATGTCCAGTAGACATAAAAATTTCCACTAGTAATAAAAAAAATCCCAAATAAAACAATGGTATACCAAAATTTATCTAATTGATTGGCAAAAAAAAAAATAATAATGTCACTGCTGGTGAAAGTTTATTTTGATGTGTTTTATGTCTGTTGGGCTCACGGTCTCGTTTTATACTGTGTTAACTACTTTGTAAGTTTGGTAAGTTTTCAAGGAACACCATTTTCATGGCTGTGTCATACTCACCGGATGTGGTGAGCTATATGTACCCAACCGTTCCCGGCTGTAGATGGTGAGGTTGTCCCCACTTCCACCACTGCACATACCAGCGCCTTGAACTTCCTGTACACAGGTATTTTCTGCATTTTGGATGGTTTCCTTAGGTTCCAGGAAGAGTAACGACTGGATTAAAGGGCATGGAAAATAGAATGTTCTGGAAACATATTTCCAAACTGTTTACTGGAAAGCGTCAAAGGCACCCACCCCCACCAGTCTTTCTCATCACTGTGCTGGCAACAGTCGATGTTCTTTTTTCTTATTTTTCAAAAACTTAAATACTTTTTTGAATAGGTGCCGCATGACACACATAAGTCACAACCCCAAACTGTTCCAAAGGGTAAGTGGGGAAAAGTCAGTCTCCTCAAGAGCAGCCCCTCTCCCCAGGAGACAATGTACCTCTTCCTGTGACCTGATCACCTCACAGGGACTTTTGTTTCTTGTCATTCCTTTTTTTGGTTATTTTTAAATCATTCATTGGACCATCTTTGTAGGAGTTTCCCCTTTGGTGTTGTTGTGTTACCGTCCTAACCATTTCCAAGTGTCTAGTTCAGTACATTCGCTCTGTTGTGAAGAGCCCCACCATCCATCTCCAGGACTCTTCCGTCTTCCCAGACTGGAACTCTGTCCCCACTAAACAACTCCCCACCGCCAGCATCTCCAGCCCCTGGCCACCTCCTTTCTGCTTCCTGTCCTGGGAAGTTGACTCCTCTGGGGGCCTCATGTGAGTGGCAGTACTGGTCCTGCTGTGTCATTCTTTTTAATGCCTGGTTGTTTTCCATGTTGATTTCTGTCTTTGCCCCCTCCCTGCTGTCACTACCCAGGAGAACCTATGGGACCTATTCCTGGGGGCTACCCGCTGTCCACTGTCCTGACTGCCCCGGGAGGCTGCACTAACAGCTCTTCCCCAGCGCATTGGGGCACCTACCCCCCACTCTTGCTCCTTGTTTTCAGCCTTCCAGGGGCCCCGATACCCACATCTGGAGTCCACTGCCCTGTCCCCCGGCCCTGGCCAGCAGCCCCCTCCCGGCCTGTTTCTCTTCTAGACTCTGAGCCCCCAGAAGCAGGCGTTCATTTTGGAAGTTCTGTCGGGATGCCTCGAGTACCGGAAGTTGCTGACCGTCGTGGTAGATGCCTTCTACGTGCGGGACGGCCGGCTCTGCCTATGGTCCGACTACAACCTCTTCCAGGGTGGGTGCCCGTCCCAGCCAGCTGAGTCAGGGCCCCAGGTCCTCGAGGCCAGGCCACCCCTCTGGCTCTGCCGGGTGCTGCTTCCCCATGCCCAGGGCACTCACAGCCCTCACTTCACTCGGTCCTCTCGGTTGTCTGCCAGTGAGTGGACCAGGGTCCTCTTTGTAGACGTGGAAACAGACTCCAGGCACAGGGAGCCAGGCTCCTGGGGACAGAACTCAGGTCCTGCTGCCCATGTCCAGAGCGTGCAGACCCCAAAGGAGGCACAGCCTGGCTGAGAGAGAACCCCAGAAGGCCAGCTGGGGTGAAATGAGGAACCTTTATCATTGCTGCGGTCCTGACTCCCCACCCCTGAGGACTGTGGGCAGAGCCGGTCTTATGGCCGCTGTCCAGACTGTCCTGAAAGGGATGAAATGGGAGCTGTCTCTACCTGGGCCTCCTGCAGGCTGTCTGCTCTCATGCGCTGTGGTGACCGTTGTGGGCAGGGATGTCCCTGTCCAGGGGGAGACGCTGTGGGGACTGCAGGTGCTCAGAGGCCCAGCTGGGTGGCTTGATGCCACTCAGCTCAGGTTGCATGATGCTCAACAGTGTGTCAGGGTCCCGCACACCTTGTGGGCAGCGGCAGAACGAACAGTCCCTGCCTCGGGGGACTCTTGCCTGGGACAGGGAAGTCGGAGTACTAGCCCCTGGACGGAGCCCTACTCCATCCCTTAGAATTAACACACACGGAAAGCCACCATGATTCCACCTTCACCAGGAGCCTTTGCAATTTCTGAGGACTTACCAAATGACATCTTATATTTGAAGGGCTTTGTGAAGCCACAGAACGTCTGAGACCACGTCATTTGTACTGTTGTGTCCTGCTTACCGCTGCCACGTGAATGCCACATGGACCTTTGGCCAGGGGTTTCGCACCCTGACCCTGCCTCTGGCTGACTCCCCAAGATGAAATGCTGGGGCTCTGGGGGAGGGGACCCCAGTGTCCCTGTTGGGGGCCTGCCCATCCCTCACTCACACCCGCTCTGTCTCCTCAGTGGTCTGCTACCTGGCCACTTTCCAGCTGGAGGAACTCGGCTTTCAGCTCTTCTGCAACATCGTCAAGTCGCAGCCAGCAGACAAGATGCACAAGGTAACGCCCCCGCCCCCGCCAGCACTCTCCTGCCCCCCACCCCGAGCTCTTCTCAGACCCAAGGGCAAAGGTCTGTCCCATCTAACCTCTCACCTTCCCGGCTCATCTAACAGAGAAACTCTGTTGGGTTTAAAACAAACCTGCTCCCTCTCATCCCTGCCCTGCTACATGTTCTTCTGTCTCCAGGGAATTCGAGTCCTACCGTCACTGTCCCAGGGGTGGGAGCTGCTGAGTGTCAGCCACTGGTTGGGGCAGGGAGTCCTTGCCTGGTCAGCGTCTGGGCCTCTGGGACCTTCTTGGGCCCCTTCTGACTCATGACCAAAGTCCAGGCCCAGGGCAGCCTCTCCTTCCTCCCGGGGGCCATGCGAGTGGGTCCTGTGCGGGCCCTGAGGACTGGCACCTTCGAGGAGCCCATCTACTGCCCTGCCCAGGGCGTTTACTCGTGAAGCTTGGGCACCCAGGCCTCAGGGCCAGTAGAATCTTGAAGCCTGAGCCCGAGGCCCACTGCTCCTTGCCAGGGAGCACCTGAGGTGGCCAGGCTTCCTCCGGTCACAGCGACCAGGTGAGGTCGCTCCTACGTGCGCCCATCCCACAGTGGAGGAAACTGAGGCACAGAGAGACTCAGTAACTTGACCAATGTCCCACAGCAAAGTGAGAACTAGGGCCAGTTCTCAGGCCAGACTTTTAACAGCTGGATTGCTCCTCCTTACTCTTGAGTCTTGGTGGACAGTCACCAGACCAGGACAGCTACTTCCTAGACAAGAGGGAAAGATCTCAGGCCCCAGGAGCATTTCAGGCATCTCTGGAAGGAAGCACCAGTCTCTGCAGGGGCAGTTCAGGGAGGGGGGCAGAAGCCTCCCTCTCCCCGCCTAGGGACTGGGGCCCTGGGGCAGCGACCCCACCACAACCACAGCCCCCAGAGATTTAGGACTGGCAACTCACACAGCCGCTCAGCCACCCAACATGTGGAAGTGAGGAGGCAGTGACTCCATGCAGTGTTTCATTTTTACGACATGCTTTCCTGCCTACATATATACGAGCATTTCCTGATGGATGGATATTTGCACAGTTACCTTCAGCAAGGGCTTCCTTCTTTATGAAAAATAAACAAAACTGACCGCAGTTTCTGAGGTGTTTAGAGATCGCCAGGCTTCCTGGGCTCAGAGGCATGCATTGTCCTGGTGCTCAGTTCAGAAGTCCTCATAACTGCTGAGCAAGGGTCCCCTGTGTCACCTAGCACTGAGTCCCACAGTGATGAGCTGGCAGAGCTGGAGGGGCGGCCTGGGACCCCACAGGGCTGCCAGGACAGAGGTGGTCTGCTGGCTACAATGCCCCCAAAGCAGGAGCCTATGATTTACCTCCCGGGACAGTTTCTGGAGGAGACTCATGGACACGGCCGCCACAGACTGTCTTCCCTCCTTGGCCCACGCCCCATGCCCACTCAGCAATGGAGTCCAACCTCAGGGCTCCAGAGAAGAGGTCAGCCTGGGCATCGGAGATGGAGCAAACTGTTGGGGACAGAATAGCCACCTGCGGCCTCTCCAGGGAAGCCCACCCCCCCACACCCAGACCATAGCTGGGGTGCTGTGTCCAAGCTGGTTTTCAGGCAGCCTTGGACGTAGTCTCCACGGGAGATGGTGCATGTGTGGCCGTGGGCAAGGGGCTGAGAAGGCCTCTGTGAGGCAGGGGAAGAGTGGAGAGGCTTCTGGGGTAGGGGGCAAGGGTGGACAGGGGCCAGGCTGCCAAGTGGGCACCTGGAGGCTACTACGTGAAGAAAGGCGTGGTGGCCCGAGGGGAGTGGGGATGTAGCCACCAGGGTGCTGGCCACTCTGGGGGAGCGACAGTGGTGACCAGAGGCCCTGCCCTTGC
This sequence comes from Rhinolophus hipposideros, assembly GCF_964194185.1. NCBI lineage: Eukaryota > Metazoa > Chordata > Mammalia > Chiroptera > Rhinolophidae > Rhinolophus > Rhinolophus hipposideros. Next base: position 109,865,139 of record NC_138047.1, on the reverse strand, counting down.
CCACGCCACCCCCTCACTCAGCTGCAGAGGCCATTGGGCGTGGTGGGCGAGAGCCCCGGCTCAGCCCACAGGGCCGGCATGCAGTCACATCCACCTGAGAGGTACGGGAGTCAGGCTTCTGCAGCCCCCGTGGGGCAGTGGGCCCAGGTCCACAGAGGGGGCTCACACCAGACCCTGTCCCTTGTGCTGCCTTGGCCACCCCCGATAAATGGCCTGCTCCAAGGGACCCAGACGGAGGCACCACATGTCCTGTGTCCCCACAAAGCCATCCTGGGAGACTTATGTGCTGAAGCCCCGTGCACAGAGGTCTGTGGCAGCCCCTGGCCGCCCCCTCACCCCGCTGGCTTTCAGGGAGCCTGGATTGAGTGGTCTGCAGTGGTCCCTTAGCTGGATGAGGCCCTCCAAGGCAGTGTGTTATGTCAGCTTGGTGGACACCCCCCACAGAGCTGCCCACCCGAGGGGCCCCTAGACGCGGCTGCTCTTCAGACAAGGGCTGAGGGCCTGAGCTTCGTCCCAGCTATGCAGAGGGCCACTTTGTGAGGCCACAGCAGCCCTCCGGGAAGCACACCTCCAGCCTCCCGAGGTGGCAGGCCTCAGGGGAACTGAGACTGGTCTTCTGGAACCAAATCTGTTAGACCTGAGGTCCAGGAACTGGGAAGCAGCCTTCAGCAGCCCACGGCTGCTGGAGAGCCCGGCTGTCCTGGGCCATCCTGGGGACACACAGAGTCTGCCCAGCAGAAACAGCCTAAGTCCCACTGCGAGGGACTGGGCAGACAGGCCACCTCCTTGGGCCTTGCCACTGGCACTGTGCTGGGCAAGGGAGGCAGATTAGAGAAAATGGAGCTGCTCTACTCTTGGAATTCCAGAGCCTGTGGCGTGGGGGAGGCAGGCAACTATCCTTCTGTCCCCACCAAGAACTCTGTGGAAGAGGGGTGTGGGCTTCCTGGTCCTGGGGGGCTGGCTGGAGAATGGTGTCCCCACCAGCAAGGGCCCAGATACCATGAGCAGAAGCCCATGTTGTGGGGGGCAACTCCCCCAGAACTGGTGCCCCAGCCCAACACGATGGGTAGGGAAGGAGCGTCCGAGGGGCCCCCTAACCTGGCCTGGGCACCAGTCTCCTCTCCTGGTACATTAGGCGTGCCTGCCCCCTCAGCCTTGACTCTACCTGTGAGGGGCCCCTGAGGCTTCCCCAGGCAAGAGAGTCTGGCCCGAAACCCCCATAGCTCCCACCTGTCCCTCAGTTCCTCAGGTTCTTCTTCAACCCCTTAAACCTGTGCTCGTGGGTCAAGGACGAATGGAGCCTCATCTATGAGATGGCATACGTGAAGGAGAACTGGACCGATCCCCTGATGAGGTGGGCCAGGCCGGAGTCCCTGCACCCACTCCCAAGGGCCTCTGCGGGTCCCCTGCCTGTTCATGGGGGCCCCATCTCTGGGTAGCTGCTCAGCTGGTTCTGCGGTGCCCTACTGCCCACCGCACCACCCCCATATTCAGGTCCCTGGCGGTCCTGGGACCAGCCCCTTCACGGCCCTGTCCTTTCCCAGTCCCTGTTGGCCCTCAGACATGCCCTTCCTCCCCCTGAGGGCAGTGGTCCTCAAGCGGGGCAGGAGCTATTACAAACCATGCTGTCTGTCCCCAGGTCCCCAGGTTGGTGATGAAGGGCTGTGCCTGCCAGGGTGTGGGGCATGAAAGGGGGCCATTCCCAAACTGCGGCTCCAGGGCACCTGCCCCGCCCCCACGGCCCTTTCTCCACTGTCACCAACTGCAGCTCCAGGAGGGGTCCTGTTGAATCTCCTTCCCACTCCTGGCTCCTTCCCCTGTGCCATCTGCTCGGGCCCAGATTAGCTCCACGTCCCAGCTGCTGCCTGTCCTCAGAGCCCCCCTGGATTCCTGCAGCAGGGATCAGCCCTGCCGCCGTCCTCCCAGCCCCACTCACCCAGGAGAACAATGCCGCAGGGCCTCAGTTTCCTTATCTGTATAGGGGAACGCCAGTCTGTGTCACTCCACGGTGTGGTTGGCACAGCACCTGCACAGCAGTGAAGAGTGGCTGTGGTGCCATTGTCACCCCCACCCTAAGGTGGACCAAGTTCTTGGGGGTCCTTTGGATCCCAAGGGCCATGTCCTTGTCAACCTGCTTAGGAAGTGACCCTCAACAGCTTCTCCCACCTTTGCTTTCAAGATGGCAACCAGAAGTCCAGGAGCTGATTGACCAGCTGGAGAGGGTGTTGACCAATCAGCTCCCTCTTTCAAAGACCAAGGCCAAGGTCACAGAGCCCAAGCAATTTAACCTGACTGGCCCCAGGCACCGTGCCATTCCAGTGCCCGAGCCAGTCCCTGTCGTGGCCAAACCAAGACCAGTGAGTGCCAGTGTTTATAGTGGGCAAAGCTTTGCAGGTGGGGAGAATGGACGGGGTGGGGGGGGCGGCAATGGAAGGCTGGGCTCTTCCCAGGGCCAAGGGGGCACTGGAACAGACCTGGAGCATTCGATGACCTTGCCTCACAGAGAGGAAAGCCCGTGGGTTCCTGCTCATGCTGGGGTTGGGGCAGCAGGCATGAAGCATCGCTGTTGGGCCACGGGACTCAGATCTGTCTGCACTTAGTGCTCGCAGCCCACTTTCACCCTGTTGCAACATGCCACTCCCTCCACTGCCCAGGTAGACCACAGTGTACTCTCGGGAGTGAAGCAGAAACGCTCCTTTCCCTTTCAGTGGACACTGTCAGTTTGGTGAGGCCCGGGTGTGCCTTTGGGCCACAGGCAGGCTGTAGCATGTATCTGTGTGACTTCAGTCCCATGGCCCATTCTCACCTTAGAGCCTCTGCACATCTGCTCATCTGCTCATCTGCCGAGGTCTCTCCCTGCCTTGCTGACTCCTCCTGTTAGTCAAAGTGCTTTGTTTTGTACATAACAAGAAAAAGCAGCTCATTCTGGCTTAGACAACAGAGAACTGGCTGACTCTCATGCTGCAATAGGGTTGGCTTCAGGCATAGTGTGATCAGGGTTCCAGCTCTGTTCCTTCTCTATGACTATCTCTACCCGAGTCCCCTCTGTGGGTCAACTTTATCTTTGGGCTAACTTCTCTCATTGTATCAAAACATCTAGCCCTCATACCCACATCCACACTGTCCAGGGCATGACAGGACATTCGGGGCCAAGGATTCTGGGAACGTATGATTAGACCAGCTTAGGTTGCCAGAACTGGATGTGATGTTCTGACTGGTCGTGGGCTCTAATTCAAAATACGTATGGTAGACTCAACTTCCCAGAAACCATCTGGCTCCCCAGCAGAACCAATAACTGTACGGAGAGGAGGGTGGTGCTGGGAGGTCCCAGGTCCCAGCCTCGTCCCACCAGCAGTCAGGTCTCATTATAGTCTCTTCCCCGAGAGGCTTTCCATGAACCCTCCCTCACATCAGATTCCTCACTTAATTTCCTTCTCATTGATCCCAGCTCTTTTTCTTTGAAGCATCAATTAGATTTCATAGTTGTTCCGTAATTTGTGAGTCTGCTCATTATCTGCCTCCTTTACCAGACCTCTTATTTGTTCCATATTCCCAATGCCTGGCACAGTCCTGGCTCAAATTGGACCCTTGGTAAATATGTGTTGGACGGATGGATGGATGGATGGATGATGAATAGATGGGCAGGTGGATAGACAGATCATCAGGGGTTTTGTTGCTAAGCAACCCCACAGTTTCCCTATCTGTAGGATTCTCGGTGTTTCCGACCCCAGCTCCTCAAGGCTTTGTGTTTATCTCTAGTCGTCCGACCAGCTGCATTTCTCTTCTTGTCTGCCTGTCTGCCAGGCCCCTCGCCATGCCCTACCTTGCTTCTTAGCTGTGTGCTTCTCAACACGACCTGTGAGATGTTGGTGAATAGTCACCTCCCCAGGGTCTACAGGTGGCTGTGCTGGAACCACAGGCTGGTTCCTTCCATCCCAGCTCCATGCCCTCTTCCCCTCCTGGGCTTAGGACCAACTCCAATTCACTCATTCAACAAATACCTATTTGTGGGTTGCCTAGTGTGTGCCATGCTTTCATGGAACATGCACTCCAGGGGAGAACTCAGAGAAAAACCAGGACAAGTAAAATGTATGGTGTGTTAGCTAGTGACCAGTGCTGAGGAGAGAAAATGATTCAGGGAAAAGGGATAAGAAGCCTTGGAGGAGTTGCAGTTCTGGATAGCATGGTCAGAAAAGACCTCCCGAGAAGTGCCATAGGGAAAAGAACTGGAAGAAGTGAGCCAGTGAGCCATGGGTTTTTCTGGGGGAAGAGCATTCCAGACACAGCAAGGTACATGCAAAGGTCCTGGGGCAGTACCTCCCTCCCTCAAGTGCTCAAGGGGCTGGAGTGGAGGGAGGAGAGGAAGGAGGCGCTGGGAGAGGAGCTACTGAGGGAACAGAGAGACAGGACACACTGAGGTGGGCTCACAGGGTCCGTCTGGCTGCAGTGGCAGAAGAGGGTGGTGAGAGGTGGTTTGGGGAGATGCCTTGAAACAGGTGGGCAGCTTTTGAGATGGATGTGGCTGCTGAGAAGGACCCTGAGGCCTTGGCCTGGACCAGAAATAGACAGTAGTCAGGGTCAGCAAGGCTGAGGGACGGGAGGGTTTGGGGAGACAAGGGTCTCAGGTTTGGATGTGATGAGTCTCCCTTGCCTGCTCACCATGCAGGGGAGAGGGCCCAGAGTTAGGAGTCTGGAGTGCAGGGCTTCCCAGGCTGGCTCTGCCTTGCCCTGCCCCGGACACTGGTCGCACCAGTCGCCGAAGGCCTGTGGATAGTGTCCGGCTGCCCGCCTTCCACTGTCAGTGTTGCAGCCCCCCCCCTTCATTGGCATCTCACTTTTCTGGGTCTCCAGCCCCTCCAGGCGTCCTGCCCAGTCAGCAGTCCGCTGCCTGTCCCTCCAGTGTCCGGGGCCTGGGCCCAGTGTTTGGCCCCCTTCCTTCCTGCAGTTGGCTTGTCCTTCCATCCCCTGGATGACCGCCAACACCTTGCGAGTCCCCGTCATAGCTCAGCAGGTGCTGTTCACCCACCTGGGCCAGCCCCCAGCCCCGCTCTTCTACACACCCTCCAAATGCAGCCACCCACCACAGGCCCTTCCTCCTGCCACCCTCCAGGTCCCCAGGACCACCTACCAGTCACCCAAGGAGCAGCAGGTGCTGGAGACAACCAACAGGTGTAACCGCCGGAAGGCAGAGGTGAGCAAGCCATCCAGGACCTGGCCTCCTAGAGACCCTGGTGGGAAGGGAGGCGAGTGGAGCAGCAGGACGGGGCTGCTCTGCGCCTTTGTCCCCAGGGCCCACGGACAGGCTGGTGACTGGCCAGGCTGAGCCGCTTGCTGCTCCCGCAGGAGCTGCTGCTGAGGGCAAACCTGGGGGAGATGCGGTGTGCGATGCCCAGGGAGGCCCCCACGCAGGTAAGGCCCCCCCTCCGTGCCCACCAGTCCTGATGGTGGCATTTTCTTATGTTTAGAAAACCAGTGACACAGTGAGCCACTTACATAGCCTTTCCATGTCGGGCCCTGGAGGCCAGGCGCCCAGTGCCGCTGGACAGTGCCCTTGGACCAGGCTGAGTACAGCCGGGTGGACAGTGTAGATGTGGGTCCCTAACCCCCGCCAGGAAGCCTGTCTGTCGGGGTCTCGGGTGTTTCCTGATTTTCATACTGAGCACTTACTGTTTCTATATGAAGAAAGCCCAAGGTATGTTTGTCAATAAGGAAAACATAATGGGAACAGGATGAGAAGGCTTGTGGTCAGTGGATGCTGGATGGGTGCTGGCCCGGTACTGGCCTCCCCACCCTGGGCCTGCGTGGACGGCAGCTGAATGGAACAGAGATGGGCCCCCTGAGCAGCGGGGGCAGGTGGGGCAGCGGACACCCAGCACAGTAGCATGGCCCAGGGGATATGGCTAAGTTCCCATGGGGGGTCTTTTACCACCTGTGGCTTGTGGTGTCCACCGTGAAGCTGTCAACAGAGCAGCAGGGCTGGACGGGGAGACGAGACAGACTCAGGGAGCAGCCCAGGAAAGGCCATGGGGCCAGCCGTGGGGGCAGCTGGGAGATGGACCCTGAGCCGGAAGCCAAGCCCTCCTGACTGGAATCCGCTGTCCCCAACCCCCGCAGGCCCTGTACCTTCTCTGCCCCTACCCGGGCAGCCCAGCACCCCACAAGGCTTGGGGGACAATGCAGGACAGAGGTGCTGTCCTGGGGGGACACAGGGGCAGGCCAGGTGGAATGTGTGGTTGGGCAGCTGGAGTTAGGACAGAGGGGATGGGCCAGGCTGCCCAGGGGTTCTGGGCCCACCATTCTCAGGGTGTGTGTGGGGGCACCTGTGGGCACAGGTGCCAGGCCCTGACTCCCGCAGGGCTCCAAGAAGGTGCTGCGGCTTCAATCCACTCCCCGAATCCGCAAGACTCTGCAGCTGCTCTTCTACAGGGTGAGGGGTGCTCCTGCTGGTTAGTGCGGGTGCGGGGTGTCCCCGGGTACTCACCTCCCAGTCTGTTCTGCCCCCGGGGACTTGGATGGCCAGAGCTGGAGACCCCAAGGACAGCCCCCCCTTAACGCAGAGGGAAGTACCTGGGCAGGGCACCTGTGGAGGGCAGAAGTGCAGGGGGCACTTACTGCTCCAAGGCCCCCCCCCACAGACAGCCCCTCCTCTTTCCCACAGCCCAATGACGACATCCCAGTCAAGCTGAACACTGCTGCCATCCTGCGAGAAGGCGCCTTGTACCAGCGGCAGGTGGAGAAAGAGCTGCAGAGGTGGGGAGAAGGGTGCAGGGGCTGGCTCCTCCAGGAGAGGAGGCTGGTGGGCAGAGCACAAGAGGGGTGCCTGGCAGCTGTGGTCCTGCAGGGGTCAGGCCTCGCACAGGCCGTGTCAGGGCCTGGCTCTGTCCTAGAAAGATAATCTCAGCCCAGTGAGGAAGACTGACTGGGTGGGAGCAGGTTCAACAGATTCCTGGCCCGCCCCAAACCTCCGTGAGGGGGCACCGCCTCCTCCGGCCCCTTCCTGATGCCCCCTCCCCTAGACCACCAGTGCTGCAGATCCCTGTACTCACCCCGTGAGTTGGGAGCTTGGCCAGATGGATGAGGGACAGTCAGATGGATAGGAGGATGGCGGACGGACAGACGGTGGGCGGGGCATGATGTGTGGACAGATGGGTGAGTGGATACAAGTGGATGAAGGGAGACGGGGATGTGGCTGAAGGGCAGAGGCACAGGTGGGCAGTGGGTGGCTGGGTGGGTGGGCATGAGGCCGGTGTTGGGTGAAGAGCGGCCCGCGCTGTGAGGGCCACGGTGCCCTCGGAACCTGTGGCCTCCCGGTGGCCAGTGCAGGCCCCATCCCAGGAGGAACCCAAGCCCTGCCCCTTGCCTTCTCTCCCAGGGTGGACAGGCTTGTAGATGGGGCCAGGGACTTGTCCGAGTTCCTTGAGTGGCAGAGGAAGATGCAGGCAAAGGACTACCAGGAGCAGCAGGCTGCCGGGGAGTGCCGGAGGCTGCAGGGCAAGCTCAGCCACGAGGAGGCCGTCCTGGCCCGGCAGCGTCTCCTGCAGGAGAACAAGCAGAAGGCAGACCGGAAGAAAGAGGAGGTGACTCGGCAGCTGTGGGTGGCTGGGGGCCTGTCTGACCCCCAGGAGCTGTGGGGCCATGGCCGGCAGTGGGCCTGGCTGCTCCTGAGGTCACTGGCTGGTAGGCTGACCTCAGATCATTTCCTCCTAAGACCCACAGAGTGGCCCTGCTCTCTGTCCCCACCTCGACAGCTTCTGGGGGTTCTGGAGGCCTTTCTGGTCAGCTGGCCTGAGTGGACTGTCCGGCCAGCACATCTGGTCCAGGATGCCCCTGCCCCTACCAGCAGGATCGATTGGTCCACACATCCACATGTGGAGGAAGACCTGAGGTTCTGGCAAGGCTGACATATTTGTATAAGGCATGTTTGTGTGTGACACTTTTACGCGTCCTCTCCCACAGGAGGGTCTGTGGACGCCCATGTTACCACTTTAGAAGGTGCAGACGTACTAGTCCTGGCTCTTCCTCCTCCTTGTGGGAGCTCCAAACCTGTGTCCCCAGAAAGCCTGTTCCGGCCAGTGGGCCTCACAGACCCCTGCAGCTCGGCCTCTCCTTAGACACGTGCCACTGAGCGCCTGCAGTCAGGGGACACACAGCGTTCACCCAAATTACTTCTTTGAAGCTCATTTGTGTCTGTCTGTACTTGATGTTACGGTTTGCTTTCCCTTCCTTTTCAGTTCAGTTTTTTTAACATGTGAAGTCAAACAATATGACAAACAGAGAAGTCTCATTTCTTGTATGTCTACAAATTACAGCCCATTTTCCCCTACCTGCCAAGTCCTTATTTTCATTAATTTCTGCATTATCTTTTCTGTTTTTCCTTCTAAGCAAACATACACACTTATAAATACATACTTCTTACTACTCTTGTCCCTACCTAAAATGCCATGTCTTGCTTTATCTGCCACAAGTAATGGGCACGTTTTTCATATTTGTGGAGGCGGATTTTCAAGGTAAATTCTAGACCAGGGATGGCTACGTCAATGAGTGACAGACCGCATGTGAGCTGTCCTGCTGCTCTTGTCTTGTTGTCTGGGGCACGTGGCTCCAGCGAGAGGCCACATCATTTTCCATCGGGCCCGAACCGGAACCACTGTCAGTTCCCTAGCACTGTGGGAGGGGCCGCGTCCCCATGGTGGGGGCCCCATGCCCTCGCAGTGTTCCATGCTGAATTCCAGAGTTTTGCCATCTTATAGGTGAGAAATAGTATCTCGCTACAGTTCTGATTTGCATTTCACTTATTATTGTGATCTTGCGCATGTCTTCATGTACTTAAGAGCCATTTCTGCATCTTTGCTTTGTGCACTGTTTGCTCATGTCTTTTGTCCATTTCCTTTTTTCCCCTGGCTTTGTTGGGATCTGAATGATAAGTTACATTTGTGTATATTTAAGGTGTACAGCCTGGTGTTTTGATATACACACATTATGAAGTGGTCACAGTCAAGCCAATTAACACCTCCATCACCTGGCTTTTTCGTGTGTGTGCTGAGAACACTTGAGCTCTATCGTCTTAGCAAATTTCATGTGTGCAATACATCAGCTAGAGTCACTATGCTGCATTTTAGGTCCCCAGAACTCGCTCACCTTCTAATGGAAAGTGGCTAGCCTCTGACCAGCATCTCCCCATTTCCCGGCAATCGCCATTTTACTCTTTGTGACTGTGAGGTTAGATCCCACATATAAGTGAGATCATATGGTATTTGTCTTTCTGTGTCTGGCTTATTTCACTCAGCATAATGCCCTCCAGGTCCATCCATGTTGACACAAATGGCAGGATTTCCTTCTTCTTTAAGGTCGAGTAGTATTCCATTGTATATATACACGCCTCTTCTTTACCATCCATCTGTCCACGACACGTGGGTTGTTCCCATGTCTTGGCTACTGTGAATAATGCCACAGTGAACATGTGGATGCAGATAATCTCTTCAAGATAGTGATTTTATTTCCTTTGGATAAATACCCAGGAGTGGGATTGCTGGGTCATAAGGTAGTTCTATTTTTAACTTTTTGAGGAACCTCCATACTGTTTTCCATAGCGGCTGCACCAATTTACATTCCCACCAACAGAGCACGAGGGTTCCCTTTTCTCACATCCTGCTGACACTTGTTATCTTTTGACTTCTTTATGACAGACATCCTAACAGGTGTGAGGCGATATCTCATTGTGGCTTTGATTTGCATTCCCTGATGATTGTGACACGAGCACCTTTTCATGTATCTGCTGGCCAACAGTTTGTCCTCTTTGGAAAAAATGTTTATTCAGATCCTTTGCCCGTTTTTCTCATCAAGTTACTTTATTGTTTTTTTGCTATTGAGTTGTATGAGCTCCTGATATATTTCAGATATTAAACCCTTATTGGATAAATGGTTTGCAAATATTTTCTCCCATTCTATAGGTTGCCTTTTTGTTTGTTGTTTCCTTTGCTCTGCAGAAACTTTTCAGTTTGATGTAATCCCATTTGTTTATTTTTGCTTCTGTTGCTTGTGCTTTTGGTTTCAAATCAAAAAAATAATAATAATAATTGCCAAGATCCATGTTGAGGAGCTTGTCCCGTGTTTTCATCTGGGATTTTTCTAAATTCAGGTCTCTGTACTGTCCCCACACCATCACCCCTGACAATGTGGCGAGGCTGGGGCCCTGGCCTCGGCTTAGCTCACCTCCTGATTCAGGCCCCTTTCTCTGCCCCCGGTCTACTAAGACTCTTGGAATGTTCTGGTAGCCCATTTTTTTCTCACCTGGTATTTCCACACAAGCATTTCTCCAACTTACTACAAAGTTTCAAAAGTACATTTTTTAAATAAACTTTTTGTGTTGAAACAATTTTAAGAGTTACAGAAAAGTTGCGAAGGTGGTTCAGAGAGTTCCCATACCCTCCCACCCAGCTTCCTCTGCTGGTAACACCATGTGCAGGCTCCTGGCTGCCACAACCAAGCACGTAAACTAGAGACGGTTAGAGACGGTTCTGGAGACCCCAAATCCGTGATCAAGGTGTCGGCTGGGTCGTGCTCTCTGCTCAGCCCCTCAGGGAGAGAAGGGTCCTTACTGCCTCTTCCAACTTCCATTTTCACACGGCCGTCTTTTCTGTGTCTCTCTGTGTCTTCTCTTCTCATATGGAAACTTGTCATCGGGTGTAGGGCCCACCCTAACTCTAGGATGATTTCATCTTGAGATCCTCAACTACTTATTAGAGGCTTAACTAGTTGGAAATAATATCGCATTCTGAGGTCCTAGGTGGACATGAATTTTGGGGGGACACTAACTCACTACACCATGGTATATTTGTCTCAACTAAGAAACCAACGTTGGTTCGTGACTCTAACTCCACACTCTATTCAGACTTCATCAGTTTTTTCCCCACTAATGTTCTTTTTCTGTTCAGGATGCCACCCAGGACACATTACGTTGAGTTGTCGTGTCTCAGACTCCTTTTGGCTGTTACATTTCTCAGACTTTCTGTGGGGACAAAGCCCCAGAAAGCAGTTTCCAGGCTCTCGGCCTCACGTGGAAAGGTGCTGGCTCAGATAGTAAATGGCCATCAACTGTGATTGGATGGCCATCAGCTGTGGCTAGTTGGCTGTCAGCTGTGGCCAGTGAGCCATTGGGCACTAATATAACTGCCGTGGCTACGCTAGCAGAAATGCGGGCTAGCAAGAAGATGGTGGCTGAGCTGGCAAGCACGGACTGCTGTTAGGATGGTGGATTGCAGGTTATGTAGATCCTGCTTCCTGTGTCTCCAGCCCAGTGCCGCCGAGAATATAGTGATTTGACTCCCCCATCTATGGCTCCGTGGGTGTTCCTGTTTGGCCTTACCGTGCCCTGTGTTCCTATGTGGGGAGCGGGCAGAGACCCCGTAGGCCACCCCGCCTGATAACTCCCGGCAGAACACTTTCCCTGCTTTTCGTGACCTTGACAGTGTTTCGGAGTGCTGGCCATGTATCCCATAGAACATCCCTCGGCTGGGGTGTGTCTGATGTCCTTCTCGTGATTAGACTGAGGTGTGGGGCAAAGGCTATAGAGATAAAGTGCCCTTTTCATCACATCCTGTCAAGGGTGTCTGCTGTCTATAAACTTATCACTGTTGATGTTGACCTTGATTACCTGGCTGGGGTCATGTTTGCCAAGTTTGTCCACTGTAATTATTCCCCCTTTCCATTTTGTACCCTTTGAAAGGGGGTCTCTAAGCATTGCCCACACTCAAGGAGGTGGGTGGTTCTTAGGACCACTGCACGGAGCTTGTCTCTTCTCCCCTCTTACTCATTTACTCAGCCACTTATTTATACCAGAGTGGGCTCATGCCCATTTATTTCATCCGTCGTGTTATAACCCAGTAGGCATTGTTGAATTTGTCACCGGCTTTGGCAACTGGGAGCCTTTTCAGGTTCACTCCTGTGTCTCTGTGACACGCCCCCTGTCCTGTTATTCTGAGCACTTCTTTACTTCCTGGTACTGTAAAATGCTCCAGGCTTGTGTGTTCCCTGCCCCAGCCCTAAAATGGCCAGTTTTCCACAAGCCCTGGTTCCCTTTCCTTAGACCTGGAATGAAATGCCACAGCTTTGAAGGAGATGGTCCTGAGCCGTTCTTGGGCGCGCCAGCAGACTGTTTTAGGATGCAATGACTTCATGCCCTCGACCTGGCGTCCAAGCGGCCCACGGGCTGCTGCTGCACTCACCTGCAGCTGAAGACGGGCTCCCAGCTGCAGGGCCTTCCGGGCGCCAGGAGCCCAACAGGTCCCCAGCAGCGCTGGGCTGCTGACAGGGCCACAAATCCTACCACGTCCTTTGTAGGGTCTTGCGGACTGAAAACATTATTCTCAGTTGTCCACAATAGCACCAAGGTGGAAACGATCTGAGTCCATCAATGGTACAATGGATCAAAGAGTTGTGATATAGTAGTCTCAAAAACAGCCATGAGGGGCGGCCAGTTTGCTCAGTGATTAGAGCGAAGTGCTCACAACACCAAGGTCACCAGTTTGAGTCCCACAAGGGCCAGTGAGCTGCGCCCTCCGCAACTAGATTGAAAACGACGACTTGACTTGGAGCTGAGGGGTCCTGGAAAAACACACTGTTCCCCAACATTCCCAATAAAAATTAAAAAAAGAAAAAGAATATTAAAAAACAGCCATGAAAAGAAGCCAGCTGCACTCCAGGCGATGGATGAGGTGGGTGGGGCTAAGAAACGCCTCATCCTGAGCAGAAGAGCAGGCCGGAGCAGACACAGGACCATCCCAGTTACCTGTGGTCAGAGCTGCAAAACCATGCCCTGTTGTCTAGAGCTGTGCACTTCTGAGGCACCAGGAGAAAGAAGAGCTCGGGGTGACCATCCAGACAAGCCCAGGGGAGAAGCCTGGGGCCATGTGACAGGGAGCCTGGCATGTCCTATGCACAAACCCGGGCAGGTATCTGAACGCTCAGACCCACGCAGCTTAAACGCAATGAGTGCCCTATTCTCTGGAGTCCGGTGTCTTCACGGTAAACCCAGTGGCTCTGACTTGGTTTCCCCAGGACTCGCTTGGCTGCACCCTCAGCTTTATCATCAGATGGTTCTGGGCTCACAGCGCTGGGACCATAGTGGAGGTAGGGAGGACATGGGGTGTCATTTCCCCAGCAGGCCCGGCTTCCAGACTGATGAGCTTAGTTCCTGGTTCCAGGGTGATTCGGGGTCTGGGGCTGGATCTGCCCCCCAAGACCTCATGCTGCTCGTGGGGCTAGGGCAGGACCGGGGGCACAGGTGTGCTCCAGGATTCCCCTCATGGCACTGGCTCTGACCATGGCAGGTGGCTGTCCCAGCAGATTGCCGAGCTGACACAGCAATGTGCGGAGAGACGCCTCCAGGAGGAGAGGTCCATGAAGGAGCTGGTGGAGCAGGTGATGGAGGGGCACAGGAACACCCAGGTGGCGCAGACGAAGCTCCTGAAGGGCCGACGGCAGGCAGGTAAGGTGGGGCCAGGTGCACCGGGTTAGTGAGGGCCATGCTGCCCTTGAGGAAGGCTGGGGTTGGGCAGGCACCCCTGCTGAGCGCCTGCCGAGTGCTGTCCGCCCAGCCCCCTCAGTAGCCCTCTTGACCCCCAAGTCCAGGAGGTGAGGGAGGAGAGCCAGGAGCTGCTGCAGCGCAGGGCACAGGAGGCCAGGGAGGAGCAGACACGGCGCTGTGAGCTCGTCTCCCAGCTGCGAGCCCTGGAGACACAGCCCACACGCAAGGACAAGCTTGTGGACCTGACCCAGGTGGGCACTCAGCCCCCGGAGCCCACACCCCATCCAACAACCCAGGGAGCTCCCCTGGGTCTTGCTGTGCCTCATGTTGCATGGGAGGTCGTGTCCAGAATCCACACCAAGACTCACCTGACCATTCACGCCCAGCTGTGGGCCCCACACCCACTGTGCCTGAGGTCTGGGTCTGGCCCAAGAGTTCACAGTCCTGTCAGAGAGACTTTTGTGACCCCAGGGGTGGGCAAGGTTGGCTTCACAGAGCTGCGTGTTGAGGAAGGTCGGGGACTCCTGGGGGGGGGGGAGAGCAGTATAGGGAGAGCACAGTGCACAAAGACCACACGGGGTTTAGGGCTGCGGAGGGGCACAGGCTGGAGAAGCTGGGTGGTAGACACGTGATACAGGCCCTACTGAGCAGAGGGAAGGAGGTCCCTGGGCACGGGGCCAGGCCTCTGGAAGGCGGGAGGGGCACCAGCGCTGGTGCCCAGGAGGTGGACAGGCAGGCTAGGCATGCTGGCCACGGGTCTGGCTCCTAGCCTAGGCCCTTTCCCCCCAACCCCCCCCCCCAGATCCCGGGGTATGGCCTGGAAGGGGAGATGTCCATCGTGGAGCTGCGGGAGCGGCTGGCCCGGCTCAAGGAGGCCCAGAAGCGGGAAGAGGAGGAGAAGCGGGACCAGATCATCCAAGGCAAGCGTGCCAAGAGCCAGGAGCTGCAAAATAAGCTGGAGCAGATCTCGCTGTGCCGCTCGGCCATGGGCAGGTCTGCGGCCTTGAGGTAGGTCCTGCCCTGCAATGCTTTCCCCACCCCTAGTATTTGACTAGACAATTTTCAGGCATACAGAAGTGGTGGGAAACCACGCAGTGACAGCTTAGATGCCCATAACCTAGATTCGGTCACTTTGTATCTAGGTCATGGGCATGACCTTTGCCACACACTCCATCTAGCTAGCTAGCTATTTATCTGTGTTTGCAGAACTATCTGGAAGTAGTTGCAGGAATCTGACACCATTCCTAAACACTTTGGGGTGCATCTTCTGAAAAAAGACATTGTCCTACATAACCACAGCACAATGACATAACTAGGAAATTCAGCAGAAATTCCAGACATCATCTGAATATCCTGTTCGCACATTTCTCTGGGGCTCCTATGACTGTTTGCTGTAACTTTTTTTCATGTTGAACCAGGACCTAGTTGAGACTCACGCAAGCACTGGATTGTGGGCGTCTCCACTCCCCTCTCATGGAGAGCATGCACACACCCCGTTTCTATTTGTTTGTTTGTTTGTGGAACACTGGTGACTTTTCCAGCCCCATGTGCTGTCCCGAGACAGCTCTGTCAGGCATGGGCTGTGGTCACCCACAGGATCAAGCTGGCCTTTGGGCTCTGGCCTGATCCCATGGGGAGGCAAGGCTGCCCCAGGGGAGGTGGCACCCAGCCCTGTCAGAGCATAGGCTGGCTCAGGGTCTGGCACACAGGGCTCCAGAGAAAGTGTCTCAATATAATTGGGGTGTGGTGGACAGAAGGAAGGACAGTCTCAAAAATCAACACTATTGAGCCTGAGTGTCTGCTGCTCTAGTTACAACTCAGAGGAGGCCTCTGACGACTGCTGAGGGCTGCCAAAGGAGGGTGGCTGGCCACTCAGCAGGCCCCCAAGGTGGCACGCACCTGGGGGACCTCCCCACTTCCCAGCTGCCTGACAGATGCCAAATGCAGTCTGGTTGGTGTTGAAGAACTTCCAAAGGTCCAAGACCGCTAACCAAGCTCCTGGAGCCCCCTGCCTGCAGCCAGACCCATGGCCTTAAGTTCCTAGGAGAGTTTTAGTGGGCAGTCAGGCTGGGCTCAGCCAGGCAGCATGGCGGCCAAGGGAACAGCACCTGCAAATGCCCTGTGCTGTTATGTGTGCTTAAACCAAAAACAAAAAAAAAAACCAACAAAAAAGACATCAACAACAAAAAACCGGCAGGAACAGTCTGTATAACGCGATCTTATTTGGGGAGCTGGGAGGGGAAATCGCCTACCATGGGAAAGGTTTGCAAAGATAGCCCCATGTTAGCAGCGGTTACCTCTAGGCAAGAGAGGGGCAAGATAAAAGGGGGCTTTCACTTTTTTACCCCAAGTACGTACATAGTTAATACACATGGAATGCCTCGTTTAAAGTGTGAAGTACAAAGAGCAGAAAAGGTAGAGGCGCTGGGGGGACCCCTCCCCCACCGGAGCAGTCCTCTGCGGGCCCCCGCCCGCACGGACTCAATCACCGCTTCACTGTGTTCGAGGGCCCCCCCTAAGCCCGCCCTGTCGCCGCCCAGGTGCGAGGGACGGCCAGCCGCGCCGCCGGGGGCGCCCTGCCAGGACGAGCGCGTGCTGGAGCTGCAGCTCAGGATCCAGGAGAAGGCGGCCGAGCGCCGCAGGCAGGCGGCCCTGCCGCACGTGTCGGCGCCGCGCGCTGCGCGCCCCAAGGCGCAGGTGAGCCCCGGGACCCCGCGGGGAGGCCGCGAGGTGGGGGCGCGGTGTCGCAGGGGAGCTGCCCGGCCCACGCCCACCCTGTCTGCCCCCCGCCCCCGCCGGTCGCAGGCTCAGCGGGAGGCGCAGCGCTGGCAGGAGCTGGAGCGGAGCCGCCGGCGCCGGCAGTCGGCGCTGCAGCCGGGAGGCCCCGCCTGGAGGCCGCCTGAGCCGGCGGGCACGCCCCCGACCCTGCGACCCACTCCTGAATAAACCGCGCGGCCAGCGTCTGCGCGTCCTCTTGCTCCTCCGCGCCCCGGTGCCGGCCGCTCCCCAGCCTCCCACGCCCCTGCTGCCCTAGTCTCCACCCGCGCAGAGCAGATAAAACGCCGGACGCCCAATCATTGCGACAACCTTGTGCCAAAAAAGTATCCGCTCGTATCTGGAATTCCAATTTATGTGGGCGTCCCGTATTGTATGTGCTAAATCTGGCCACCCTAACCCTTCCCTACGCCCCAGCGCGAGGTATTCGTGGCGCCCCCTCTTCGGAGCTCCCAGAGCCCCCTCTGTACGTGCAAACCTGGAATCTCCACTCTCCATCTGGAATCCGGTGGCTGAACCAGGGGACCCCCAAGACTGGGTGTGTGATTGTGCACGTGCGTTTCGTCAGACAAGTGGCTGGGATTCTCGAGCCACTGGAAACTGGCCCTTCTCATGCCTTATCTCATGTAAACCTCACCGCAGTGGGGGTCAGGCTGGGGATGTGGGAGTGCTCTCCAGCCCCTATTCTACTGAGGAGGCAGCTGGTGCTAAGGTGAAGTGACTTGCCCCAAGAGCTGGGACCCAAAGCTAAGGCTGGGTGACTTCAGAACACCTCCCAGCCTTCTCCAGCATCACCAAAGGAACAAGATTCACTCTCTTGGGTCCTCGGACCCCGAACCGGGCTGGGTGTGGTCTTGAGGACAGTTTGGCTGAGTGAAAGCCTGCTGTGCTGCAGCTCCCAGGAAGGAGAGAGTATGGACAAGCCCAGGGGGTGGGGGGCAGTAAGGGAGGGGCTGGAAACCCCCAGGTGGGTGGATGTCCAGGGGAGAGATCCCTGCCCCCCCCCATCCTTCTTGGGTCTGCAGAGGAGAAGGCACCTCAGCAGAGGAGGCTGGACCCCACAGCACATTCAGATCAGTAAGGTGGGCATTTCGAAGTGACAAGAACAGAATAAAGAGCAGAGTACCCGCCCAATACTCTGAACCTCATCAGAACCCCAGGACTTTTCCACAACCAAGGTTGGTAGAAAGAGGAATTTCCAACTTCCTGGTCCAATTAGAGCTGGGAGCAGATTGCATTTCATTTAAAGAAATAAACATGACATTTTATATCCTGTGTTGTGATTTAAACCCATTTCATATACCAAGGGAATACATTGATGGCAACCTGTCCAGAGAGTCCCTCAGGAGCTGCGAGGGTTTCAAAAGGGGAATTATTAGTTCCAAGAATTGGCAAGCCCAAAGGAGGCTTGACTTCAGGACAGGTCTGATCCGGGAGCTCTGTCTCAAGCTAGTAGCAGCTCCAGCCTCACCACATCCAGACAAAGAAGGACCACCTATTCCTGGTGCTCTCATAGGAGGTAAGCCTCTCTGTCCTTGAAGCCTTGTGAACATCTGTTTCAGTGTCACTGGCCTGAAGTGACCATGCTTTGCTGAGCCAGTTCCTGCCATAGGGGAAGGTCTGCATGGGTGCCCATAGCCAGCCTTGTGATAAGAGAGGAATTACCCTCCTCCTATCAGACCAGCCTCTGGAGCAGAGGGGACAGAGGTTGTGGCCCAAACAATTTGGTTGCTATTGACGACGATGCTGGTTGGTAGTCCCCAAGGTCCCTACCTGCCCTCCTGTACTGGTCACCTGCTCGGAGCTGCCATGAGAGTACCTGGACCTTCTGCTCCAGACAAACCTGGGCAGGAGCAGGCCTTGGGCCACCCCCTGAGGTTGTGGCCGGGGGCATGCTTTGCATGGTAGATTGAAGGCAAAATGTCTTCCCATAGCCATGTCCCTCACCTTGTGACCTCCCATCAGGAGGCAAAGTCTATTTCCCCCAGCCCTTGACTTGCTTTGGCCAATAGGGTGAAGAAGTGGCTGTGTGCCAGTTTAGAGCCTGGGCCTCAAGTGGTCTTGAAGCTCCCTCTTGTTCTGAAACCCTGCTCAGCCTAGGTGGTCTGCCGGGATGCGGTACCATGTGGAGGAAAGCCAGTTGGCCCAGCAGAGGCCATCATCCCCCACCACCCTGCAAACCAGTAGACTCCAACATGTGGGCCCAGCCAGGACCAGAACTTCCCGTCTGCCCCCCCCAACATAAGTAGTAGATTCATGAGCAACAACAAATGCTTGTTTGTTCAAAGCACTTAGCTCTGAGGTTTCTCCCAAAGCAACAGGTAACTGATATGCCCTCAAGAGCTGAGGATGCTTGCGCCGCTCCCTGCACAAACCCTTAGAGAGAGAAACGGGCTTCCTGGGCGAGAGGGCCAGCCGGGGAGATAAGGTCCAGCTGGTGTGAGAACGCTCGCTCTGGAC
Organism: Rhinolophus hipposideros; assembly: GCF_964194185.1. Taxonomy (NCBI): domain Eukaryota; kingdom Metazoa; phylum Chordata; class Mammalia; order Chiroptera; family Rhinolophidae; genus Rhinolophus; species Rhinolophus hipposideros. Next base: position 109,846,379 of record NC_138047.1, on the reverse strand, counting down.
CATCTAGGGAACTGACGTTCTGCTGAAGTGTGTTTTCTACGGAAGTGCACCCAAGGGACCCGCACTGACAATATCTGAAACTCACTTGGGGGGGCTTTGGAGAAAGTCAAAACGCACATTTTCGGGCCTCATCCAGAGATTCAGTTGGTGAGGCCCAGGGATCTGCACTTCGCTGTGTGGCACTTTGGGAGCACTGAGGGGCCCGCCTTTTCTCTAAGCTGGGGATGTTCAGGGCCAGAGGGAAGCACTATTTGTGAGGGAGCCAGGGATGCTCACAGAAGTTCAGGGTCAAGTGAGGTTTGGAGAGGCTTGGAGGGCAGCTTTTGAGGACGAAAGTGGTATTTTTCATGATTTTGTTTGTCAACATCACATCTTTAATGTGTTCAAGTTACAAATAGAAATCCCTAGCTTTTCTTACTAGGTTGTGAAATTCAAACTACAATCTTATTTATAAATCTGGTCATTTGTAGCTGTCATTTTGATTAGTCATGTATGGTCCCATTTATAAGCTGAAATCTCCTTAAACATTTAAACTGCATGTATACATGTAGAATCTAAATTTATATTTTAGCATTTTAGTTTTCTGCCACCAAGGATTTAAAAACTCCTATAGATGTTTAAATGTCTACATTTCTCTTAAACTCATAAATTCTCTTTAACATTCTAATTATGATCACAAACCTTGAAAAATCTTGTACCTTCCAACTTAAAATCACTATCAAAATTAAATACTGAACCACATAGTTCACACTGGAAATCAGGTTTATCTGATACTCTACCATGCCAAATTCTCTTATAATTACATAACGTTTTAAATACAGAGGTTGCTTATAAACTCAACACAAAAAAATTTTTTTAAAGATTTTATTGGGGAAGGGGAACAGGACTTTATTGGGAACAGTGTGTACTTCCAGGACTTTTTTCCAAGTCAAGTTGTTGTCCTTTCAGTCTTAGTTGTGGAGGGTGCAGGAGCCCACTGGCCCATGTGGGAATCGGACCGGCAGCCTTCGGAGTTAGGAGCATGGAGCTCTAACCACCTGAACCACCCGGCTGGCCCCTCAACACAAAAATATTAATGTCTGGTTTTGATTTGCTTAGTCGTTTCCATATATGATTCAACCTTCTGGGTTAAAGATCCTCTCTCAGAACACAGTCTATCCCAAGGCATTTGAAGTCACCTCCTCACTGCTTGAAGGTGCCTGGGGACCAGAGGTGATGGCGGTGGCCTGAGATCCGGTATTCTCAGAACAAAGGGGCTGGCGTGCACCTGTGCAGTGCCGTGCTGAGTCCTCCAGCTCGCCACCTTCTCCCTGGGAGGTAGGTACTGTTGCTATGCCTGTATGACAGGTGACGTAACTGGTGAGACCTGCTCAACCAACTGGGATTCTCACTCAGGCCGGAGGGACCCAGGGCCTGCACTCTCTTGACCCTTGGAGTTGCACCCGAGGCCTCTGAGAGCTCCAGGCTTCTGCTGCACTTTGGCAAGACCTGGAAGAGAGTGCTCCTCCCCGAAAGGGCTCAGTCGTTCGGGTCCTGACACCCAGTGCCTCAGGTAGAGATAACCAGACTCAACCTGACATCTGGACCGGCTCCTCACCTCCAAGATCTAACTGCCTCCCCGGACCCCCACCAGTCCCAACCTCCTGGCACACCGGGCAGCCTTCAGTTTCCGGGACACGCCAGCCCATCTCTCCCGACCCAGGTTCCCTCCACTTGGAACTCTCTTGCCCCTTCTAGTCCTTCCAGTTCTCAGCTCAGAGGTCGCTTCCTCCGGGGAGCCCCCTTAAGTCCTGGTTGAGTGCGTCTTCCGGTTCCCGCAGATGGACCGGGTGTGGTTCCCTCCGGTCTCCACCACCAGCCTAGGAGAGAGTCCGGATCACGGGGCCACACGCCGACTTAGGGCCTGGCACGTCGGGGGTCGAGGGTGCCCTGCAGGAGGTGCAGACCCAGGCCCACTTTCCGGGTGATAGTAGAGACCCCGGGAACATTGTTCTCAAAGGCCTCACTAACGGGAGGAAAGTGACGCCGCGAGCGGAGCCCGAGCTTACTGGGTATTTGCGCCGCGGGACCGCTGGCCTGAACTAACATTCACCTACCAGTACGAGCAGCCCGACGGCCGTGTCAGCCCGCAGACCACAACTACCGAGAGGCCTTGCGGGCGAGCGCTGGGGCGCCGACCGCGTCTCTCGCGAGAAGACGGGAGCTTGAGCTCACGGGCGTAGGCGGGGCCGGAACAAGGCGCTTTTCAAAGTGGTAATAGATGGTTTTCTTATCCAATAGAATTGAAAATATACCTCCTCGACCCGTAGAACGCGGGAGTACGGGCGGCGGCATCCAATGGTGATGCGAGGGGGGCGGAGCCGAGGCCTCCGGAGCGGAAGTGGATCGGGATTGAGGCGGCGGTGGCTCGCTGGAGGGCTTCTCCGCAGCAGTTTTCGAAGGTGCATCTTAGCTCGAAGGCGTCGGCGGTGGCGCCGGCCGGACTAAAGCAGTTCCAAGTAGGTTCATGCTTCGCGGGGAGGGGGCGGCAAGCCAGGCCGGGCAGATTCGGGCTTCGGGCGGCTTCGCGGCCGAGGGAGCCGCCTTAGCGCGGTCGACCCCGCTCGGGCCCCGACGCCCGACCGGGCCTCTCCCGGAACCGCAGGCTGGGCTCGCCCGCCGTCCGCGCGGCTGCACGAGCCCGGTTTGGCCCGTGCAACAAGTGCGGAGGCCTCACCGTGGCGTTTCGCTGCCGGCGCGGGCAGCGGCCGCCGCGCTCAGTCTGCAGAGTAGCCGGGGAAACCGAGGCTGGGAGGGGGAGGGACGCGCCCAAGGTCACCCGGGGAGTGGGCAGGGCGGCCCTGGGCGGGGGGCTGTGTGCGCCGTTCCGGGGAGACCTAGGCACGGTTTTCGTTCCCCCCGACAGCGCCTCCTTTGTGTGTTGGCGCCGCCGCCCCGCCATCGTGGGCCTGCGAGCCAGCGCGAACCGCGTGGCGGAGCCTCCTGTGGACTGGGACTCGGCCGGGGGGGTGGGAGCTGGCCCAGGGGGCGCCCAGCCGGGGCCGCAGCACGGTGAGCCCTCGGCCTCACCTGGTTGGGGGAGCCCGTGGGGCCGCGGCCGGGCCGGGCTCCGCCCCTTCGGGGCCCGAGGTCGCGGAGGGTCCCCGCGGAGGGTCCCCGCGGAGGCTGCGCCCCGGCACGCTGTCCTCGGGGGAGGCCGGTTCCCACCCTTTGACCCGTCGACGGAGGAGACTGGAGCCCCGGGAGCCGTTTTTGTGCGGCTGTGGCTTTTCTCCTTCGTGCCCGTGGACGTTCGCGGTCATACCTTTGTCCTCGGCCAGCCCGGGGCTCAGCCCCCAGTCGGCCCCGCAGCCCCAGCGGTTGGGGTGACAGGCGCTCGGCCCAAGGTCACACAGCCGCTAGTTGCCGGCCGAAGGAATCTGAAAGCGCGTTTTCCTAACTGCGGGGTTGGGCTCTGAGTTCAGTGACCAGGCGTTTGGGGACCTCCGGTAATGAAAAGGAGAGACCATGAAAGAAGTCTTTTTGTTCCTTTTTTTCTCTAGTGATTTCTTTTTTTTTAACGTGGGGGGAGAGACATGTTGGGTTCAGTTTTATCTATGAGTTTGAGACGAGATGGGAACATTCAAGTTCCCATCGAGAAAGATGTATTATTGCTGGCTTTCGTATTGCTTGAACTTGAGCTTCCAACTCTTCATTCACGAATATTGCTTTAATACAGTGTTAACACCCTTTTTACAATGATCACCCCCTCCAGCTTTGTTAGACATTGTTTTTCTAACTGCCCTCTCCTTGAAATTTTGGTGCTGCTTACATACTGTAGGTCTTTTTATGTACTGTATGCATATCTATGCTTTGTCCATAAAAAGAGGGAGCTCTTTTTGCTGCCATTTGAGGATGCATATTCTAAATCACACTTTTAAGGTTGTGTGTGCCAAGCTTCCTGCTTGGGGTACAGCGGTGAACAAAATACAGGACCTGGTGGGGCTGAGACATGAGGGTGGAGGGAAGGAGGCAAGTTCCCTGAGGCGGAAATACAAACTGTTCAAGAGGTGGGACTGGAAAGGTAAGCAAGAACCAGGTCTCAGGTCTTTGGTGTACCTCCCTGCTGAGGGATTCAGAATTTGTCGTAAGGCCAAGTGGGAGATCACTAAATTGAGTCCTAATCAGGGAAGTAACCCAGTTACATTTGCGTTTTAGAAAAATCACTGTGCTATGAGAAGGATGGCTTAGAAAGGTGGCCGAGACTGGTGGCCTCGGGACGAGTTAGGAAGTGAGAAAACGGTAGCTTGGATGAGGGAATCACAGCCAGTCAGGGCAGTTTTTAAAGGTTCTTTACTACACGATGTTAGCAAAGTCCACGTCCAGTACTCTCTACCCTCACCAATTTCTAGAAAACATGTGCAGGAGGTGATTGGTTTGTGTGCTGTGTAAAAATGGCTTGGTATGTTCTATGTGTGTTGCATTTCTTACTTTGAAACAATTGCCCTACTTCTTTAATTGTCCCCAAAGTAGGAATCCTTGAAAGACAAGGCTCTGGTAGAATATTATAGGGTTTATTTTGTTACTAAGATATAATTCACATGTAAGCCCTTCTGACTTGTCTTTTCTAAATAGCTTGTTTCTCAGCAGGACTTTGGGAGTTGAGAGCAAGGCATTTCCAGGTTTCCTCTGAAGGAGGGAGCCCCAGAGCCCCAGATGCTGTACCCTAAGGTCAGTTCAAGTGAGAGGAGACCTGGCGTCAGGACGGAGGGTGCCCTCCCTGGATTGGGGATTTCCTTGCAAGTGTTTTTTTGGGATGTGAATAAGAACTGGCACTTTTATGGAATACCACACCATGCAGGATAGGAAAGGCCTGGAAAAGATTCAAGCTGAGTATTATCAGTAGCCTTCTTGTGCAAAAGAGAAATTGTGACCATAAGGCTTTCTGGGAAGGTTCTTTTTAAGAAGCCACACGGTCTCCTGGGGTACCCACTGCAGAACGGATACACCTCCAGATAGCTGAGTAATTTGGCTCTCTCTATACATTGGTTTGACATTCACAGACTTACAATTAAAAGGAAACAATGTCCACGTGACATTACTAAGGGTAATGCCTCCTTGTTCCCAAGGGTAATGCCTCCTTGTTCCCGTGTTAGGAGCATGCCTCAGTTGTCTGTAGGGGTTGCTGTTGGCTCGCAGGGTGATGGCGTCACCATTTTGTCTCTTGCAGACCCACCTGCTAGGTAGCTGTGGTTCGCTCCATTTCACCTGTCCTGAAGACAGGGAGGTCAGGTCACTTGCTCAAGGTCACACAGGTGGTAAGCAGACCTAGCATTTGAACCTCAGGCTCCATCTTTCTTCCTTTTGCTTCACTTTGTTAGGTCATCCACATTTTTCTGTGGTGGGAAAGCACAGGACCAGTCTTTTTAGTAGCTACAAATACTAAACAAAACTTCACAGTGAGGGATACTTTTATGTTTCTTTTTCTTTGGAAGTAACATTTCCCCAGGAGGAGTTTGACTATAAAAATCCTCAAGAAACTAATTTTCAGTGATTGCATTGTATCCTGAACACTGTTCCTGTTCCTGAGGAGTCTCCCCTCCCACCCAGCGAGGGTAGGCCGTCCAAGGGCCTGGGCATGTGTCTGCTGCACCTCACCTGGTAGTTAGACTGGTGCCAGATGCTGCTGCTGGCCGAAGCGGCAGTGAGACTAAAATCTGCTTCCTTTCTAAGCACCTTCTTGCTGTTTTTCCCGATGGTTCTGGCCTCTTCCCCAAGTTGGAAATGCCTCAGGTAGAGAGAGGTTCTCCTCCCGAGGATTGTCTGTTTCTAAGTCTCCCTTTGTTTCCTGATGGTGACTATTCTTACTGCAATGGAAGGCTCCGTTTCCCCATTCATCTTTTCTCCCCCTTAGAAACCCTCTGCCATCTCTTCTAAGTATCTGCCATCTCTTTCGAGCATCTGATGAGCTTGATCATTTGATTTCAGTGGGAAAAATGGTTCTTTATTTAGCCAGCGTGTTTGTGCTTCGAGGGCATGCGTGGTATTTGACTTAGAATTGCGACTATTGTATTGAATACAGTAGAAAAAGTGGTTAGATGACGGCCAGAAGTCACCTTTGAGGTAGGCCTTGAAGGATGAAGGCGTCCCCCAAAGTAGGATGGGGGGGTGCCCGTGGGTATCAGATTGTGGCACTGTGACACTCTCATACCTGGAATGGGTGACACATCCAGGGTCCCTAGAGTAAAGTAGTCGGTTCTGCCTTAACTGCTTGTTTGGAAACGTGAATTAGTTTCAACAGGATTGATGAATTAGGGAACAGTTTGAACATAATGGGAATTGTGCGTTTGCTAAGCATAATTTCACTTATGAGAAATACTGGGTGGACATAGAAAATGAACTTCGTTGAAGCAAGCCACACGCAGACTGTGGACCGTCCATACCCCAAACACCTCCCGGCCGTCTCAGCTGATGTTGTGTGGCGAGCCACGCCCACGCTCATCTGATGTGTCATCATCTGCCCCACTTCCCACACTCAGAGGCTGCAGGCCTGGTAAGGTGCTGTGGTTCCGGTAGGATATGTGCATTTCTTAGTATGTGGCAGATGGTGCTGCCATTTTTGTTAGGTTCTTAACCGTGTGTGTGTCATTGACAAGAGTTGTTGAGTGTTGTGCCTCAAGCCCATATTTTCCCATAAGCCCTAGGAGGTTCTTGTATTGCTTGGTGAATTTTAGGAACACCTGTATCAGTAACAAACTGCAGATGAGGCCAGAAAGGTTAGGGAGGGAGGGCTAGTTGGCTGTACTAGATGAAGGCAATGAGTGTGATCATTTGGGAACATTTGCAATGTTTTTGGGTTTTTAGAGCCTGGCCGTCCTTTTAGCTACCATGTGGAGCTTGTGTAACATTCTCCCTACTGCCCACTCCGCCTTTTCTCCATGTCAGACACGCCGTTTGTGGAGGTGCTTGCTGCGAGCCAAGGGCCACTGGCTTCGGTTTTACTCCCTCGGTGGTGTCAGCTGAACAGGGAGGGTGTGGATCTGGGCTTCTGCTGCTGCTTCCAGGCCCAGATGTGCCGCCCAACTGCCACGATGAGCGTCTCCAGAGAACTGGGTTGGCAGCCTTTTGGTGATCGCTCACTTCTGTTCGTTAGCCAGCTGCCTGGGACTGGAAGGGAATGACCAGCCCCCTCTGTGTGCAAAGGAGGGGACTCCCACTGTGGGGCTCCACTCAGCAGCTGTGTGCTGGAGGGACTGGTCAGACTCTGATTTGTAAGCTTCTGGCTCCCCTCCCCTAGTGCGTGCACCTTGGGCCCTTTATAGTGGTTCTCGATTCATTCTCTCATACCCCACCCACCCCATGTTCAGTAGAGGTGGTTAAGCTCCCTTGCTGGCTTGCTCTGCAGGCTCCATGCTCTGCAGACATTTACACGGCCTCCTAGAGTCGTATGGCCACAGTGGCCTTGCCCCGGAGAAGAGGGACCTGAGGTTGACTTGCCCAATGGCCTCTGGTATCTTTTCAGCCTCTGGAGAGATGGATCCTTAGGTTTCCTTCATTATGTTACGCTTGCTGCTGGCCCCCAGGAATTGCCTGATTGTATGACCAGCCCCCCAGATCCAAAGCCACCACAGTTGAAAGAAAACTAAAAGTTAGGGGTGAGAGGTGGAAAAGCCCCCCAGCCTGGCATCCGTCCATGCTGCCCCTTGCTGGAGGAGTAGTTGTAGGCCGGTAGCCGGCTTCTGAGCTGCCAGGGTTCACTGGTTGGTTTGGTGTGTTCCCATCGCTCTCCTCGTTGTGAAGGTGCCCCAGATCAAATGCTGACACAACCTCATCTCATCAGACGTGGCTGCGTGGCTGTCAGAGAGTTGAGGTCTGCCCCAGACCCCAGGGTTTCACTGGCAAGAGGGTCAACCTAGCATTTGGGGGGAAGTCTTCATAACGCTGCATGTGAAGCTATAGAGAAATTTCTAGGAACAGCAAGAGCCCAGGGCATCGGGCAGCTGCGGGTCCCCTGCAGGTGAGCGAGCACCTTCCAGACATTTGGGGCCATGCCCTCTGCAGACCTTTCTGAGTATTTGACTTAACCTTGTCTGTTTAAAATAGAGGACTAGGTGAAGTTTAATTTTTTGGTTGTGGTAAAACATACATAACAAAACAGACCATTTGAACCACTTTTAGGTGTGCAGTGGTGTTAAGTGGATTCACACTGCTGTGTAGCCATCACCACCATCGTCTCCAGAACTTTCTCATCTTCCCAGACAAAACCTGTTCATTGGACAATAAGTCCCCCTGCCCCAGCTCCTGGCAGTCACCGCTCTGCTTTCTGTCGCTGAATCTGGTGGCTCGCAGTGCCTCGTCTAGGGGAGTCGTGCGCTGCCTGCCCTTCCGTGACTTTCACTGAGCACAATAATGTCTTGAGCCTTCAGGGTTCATCCATGTTGTAGCACGTAATCAGGGATTTCCTTTTAAGGCTGAGTAACATCCTTGTTAATTTTACCGGTCCTTGTTTTGTCGTGGAGTTTTGGAAAGCTGGAGTTCATGCTTGCTTCTTGACCCTTGCACCTCAAACCTCAAGGCCTGGGTCACAAGCAAAAGCACAGCATCTCCAGACCAGAACAGACGCAGCACGCAGTCCAGATGGTGCCACGTTGGGCGGGAAGGAAAGGCTCTCCTGAGTGACAAGTCACTACACAGGCCGGAGGGCCCCTGGGATTTTGCTGGTTGCTGGTGGTGGCTCCTGAGAGTCGGGAGGTGACTTTGTGACAGACGCAGCCACTGTCACTGCAGGCATGGTCTGCTGCTTTCTGCGTTAGCCAAATCCGTTTGTCCGGGTCTTGCCCACACCTCCGGGAGCCCCGTGGGGTGGCCGCTGAGCCTCTGCTCGGAGGAGGTGGCTGGGAGAGGGCCTCCGGCTGCCTCTGCTGCTCCTCAGCCTCGAGGACTCACAGTGGACTGGCCACGTTCATTGTCGGGGCTGACGGAAGCCTTGCTGAGAGCCGCAGGCACGTGCCCCGGCTCTCCCTGGGGTTGAAGGTTGGCTCTGCTCTCCCACGGGCCCAAAGAGCCATGGTTTCTGGCCCTTCTGACACTGCACAGCCGTGACTTCACCTCCCGATCGTCTCCCCACGTAGGACACGTGCTTTGTGAGCGTCTGTCACATGCACTGTTTCTAGTCCTGGGACAGTGCCTGACCCAGAGTGGGCACCGTAAATAGTCCCTGAGTTCGCAGCCGAGGTCGCCAGCAGGGTGCTGGAGCCATACTGAGCGCCTAAGTCAGCGTGGCACCGCCTTGAGGTGAGGGTGCGGCCCCGGGGCGGGTGCTGCCTGCTGCGTGCTTGCCGGCTCTGCACTGGGCCCTTCACGTAGCAAGTGAGAGGCTCTTCTCTGAAGTACTGGGCCTGGCTGTCGCTGTGACCCTGGCACTAAGTTCCATTTAAGAGGCTTGCAAGGGAAAGTTACTGGCAAATTGAACGTTCATTTCTGGGTTCCCGGGAGGGCAGGTGGTGCTGGGCACCGGGCATTGCCCCGGCCCTTGGGCAGCACACAACCGGGCCTGAAATACCCTTGGTCTTTTACCACACGTTCTGTAATCCCGCTTTTGAAATGCCATTTAGGGAAGTACGTGAGCTAACATGGGATGACTGTGTTTATGGTTCAGAGGGGAGGTGTGAGCCCGCCAGCGCCTGACCAGGCCCCGACTACTTGGTATTCCCTGATGACAGCGTGGCATGCAGGCTTCTCCCTGCCATCGCACGGTGCCATGTAGCCTGCCCTGGCCAGTGCGTCCAGACTCCCAGGAGAGACTGCTCGTAGCTGCTGTGTGCTCGTCACATGGAGTGAGTGACCGGTGTGTGCACAGCAGCTCCCTGTCGGAAGGGGCGCAGGCAGCTGCCTTCACTGCGGGGTGGCTTGGCATTCGTGGGGCCAGTGAGAGGAGTTAGCGCTGGGACTTCCAGGGCTGACTGTCAGCGTTGGCTCCGTGGCCTGCTGTGCGCCTGCCGGGGTGCTGGGCTGGGGGGCTGCAGAGTTGCCGCCTCCTGTTGGTGGGGCACCCCACCCCTGCCCACTCTCTGCTGACGCTTCCTTTCTTGGCTTGTGGGAAAACCATGCTGTGAGGGGCAGGGACAGAATCCGGCTCCCGTCTTAGCACTTCCCGCTTCCTGCCTGCCTCGGTCTGACCATTACATGTGGGCATGCTCACGTAACCATGTCCACGTGTGCGTCACATACATATGTGGTGGCATGTGTCACACTCCTCCTCGAGCTGGGGGGCCGTCTGACGTGCCAGCCTCTAGCCATACAGAATGATCAAGGGACCGCTCACTCTGTAAGAGCACAGAAGCACCAGTGCCACCCACTCCCCTCCCATGCAGCCCGTCGCCTCTTCCCTCCGCACTGCCACCACCTTCAAGCCACACGGCTTTCATCTGTCCCCTCACCGGTGTGCATTCTGACTTGTTCCGTGTCCCATCCGCCCTCAGAGCACACAGGTGACAGATCTCTGATTGCGTCTAAAGGCCCGATTCCCCTGCCTGTGGCGTGTGTTAGGAACTGCTGCTTGTCTGGGGCCTGCCTCCCCCTTCTGCATGCCCCAGCTGCCTGCTTGCTGCCTGAGGAACTCCCACCACTTTGCGCCTCGTCCTTAGTGTCACCTCCAGGCAGCCCCGCTTGGTCACCAGTGACCAGCTTCCTGGGGCTGCTCACTGGCCTCATTCTGGCCCCTGCTCCTGTTCACTGCTGCTGCCTCCTGGCGACGCCAGCTTTTGTCTGAGTGGCATCTCCAGGTTCTCTGAGCTTGGTTTCTGACTTGTTATTCTCTTTACAAACTCCCCTCTCTCCCCCTGACTCCCCAGCTTGTCACACGTTCTGCAGGCTCTGCCTGAGCCTTTCAGCTCCCTTTGGACCTTTCTGCCTGGACATCTGAAGTCCAGCATTTCTAACACCAAAGCCATCTGCCCTCAACACCTGTTTCCCTTCTCCCTTCCCTAGCTCGGTTTTGTGGACACACGTGATTCTGGCATAGTGTGTTTAGAGTATGGGTTCTGGTGTCAGAATGCCCTGATGTAAATCCAGGCTCTGGTGTTGACTAGCTGTGGAGCTTGAGCAAGTTCCCCTCGGTCATCCTTAGCAGGTGTTAAGAGGGTCACATGAGATGGGGTTTGGGAAAGAGGCACCTTGCACATAGTAGAAGTAACCTCTGAGCTTTGGCTCTTCTTAGGTTCTTACTATTGCCATGGCCTCTGTCGTCTGCATGACCTGGAACCCTTTGCAGACAGTGAGGGCTCCCTTTCCCACACGCCCTAGCCTCTCTGTCCTGTACGCTGCCCTTCCACGTCCCACACTGCTCTGGGAACGCCCGTTTCTCCCCACCTGCACCTGGTATAACCAGCCCCTTGCTGGGTTTCCCTGAGGCAGCCTTCCAGCTCTTTATGTCCTCTGACCACTGGCTCTTACCATCCCCAACGAGAAATAGGCAGGTTTGGAAGGCATGGCTGGAGGCCTGGCCTCGGGTGTGCGGGACGAGGAAAGGGTGGAGTCTGGCTGGGGCTGCCGGGCTGCGGGAGGACAGGGAGGGCGTGCAGGCGGAGGAGTGGGGGCACCTCCGGGTCAGTCACAGGAGGCGTCTTTACCAGCCGTGTTGCCAGCCTCCGCGTGAAGCAGGTGGGAGGCCAGAGACTTAGGGAACGCCGAAGCGTTTCCCTTTCTCAGCAGACAGGTCTCTCCCTCCTGTCAGTGACGTGTGTCCGTCTTCTCAATTCAAAGACACGCCATTGGGTAGATGGTTTTTCGCCACGAAAGCTGCATCGTGGGTGTACGCCCAGATGTAAGCCACTTCCTGGGTCGGGAACAGGAGTGTGTGGGAGCCTGGGGTTGTGAGTCTTGCGTGGCTGTGGGCTGCCTCCTCTTTGGTGCAGACCCAGTGGAGAGTCTCCATCCTGGCCAGAGCCTCCTCCCTGAACCCCAGTGTGAGTTGAAGGCTCAGGGCGCGAGGTGTTGCTTTGGAAGGATTTGTGCCATTCTCGAGGCACCACTTGTGGTCCCCTGGTTTGGGCAGCCTGAGGATTGTCAGGAGGTGTCAGGCCACAGGCCAGCAAGTGTCCCCACAGTGAGTGACAGCGTGAGACGTCCTGCCTCTCAGCTCCTCGGGCTAAGAGCGGATAAGGAGGTGCTGGCACAGGCCGGCCGGCTGGGTGGTCCCTTACAGGGACAGGCCTTCTCCGGCCCCTCTTGGTCCTGCTTCCTTGCACACCTAGCTTGCCT